>NC_143572.1:29405000-30075000 GCF_054136105.1 Typopeltis vanoorti
ACACACACCACTCTCTAACAAAAGATGTTTGCTTAAGTAAACCGTGGGTAATGGGACAACGTGGATGTCACTTTTGTATTCATCTCATTCACTCATGTCAAAACTGTGTACTTTTGCCTAAAGGCAATTTCAGTAAAGTACAGTGATGTAAAGAGAACGGGAACTAATTTTGAAGGACACTGCAGAGGTTACATTTTTGCAATTGAAAAAACAAACAACAAAAAAAAAACAATTTACTTTAAAATCCTACAATGCTGTTAATGTGTCTTCGACGAATTGACGTCAGCATACCGAAATGTCTGAAGAGTTAATCAACATCGACCGTTGTACGTGCTGCGACAAATAACTGTCTACAGCCTGTTTAAATTAAGAATTTAACATTTTTTTCGCCAGTGAGATAATCAAACTAAAACGATCATTATGATTTAAAATTACTGAGTTTGAAACAACTTTTATGGTGTGAAAATTGATGAGTTTAGTGATGGGAGAAAAACATTTCATTAAACTGGGTTCGATGAAATATTTTGTTCGTTTTCTTCTTTTTCATTCAAGATATGTGCTGTAAGCCTTTTGGCATCTAAAGGGCTATACTTTCATTCTCTTTGGTTCTTATATCTCTCTACCCCCCCTCCCCCCAAGTTTATATTTCATTGCTTCCTTTGATAGTCTTCCATTTATCATTCGCTGTACATCATCTTCTCTCCAATTCTTTTACCGTTCTTTTATTTCAGATATTTTAATTCATTTATTATTTCATCATTTCCTATTCCATCCTTTCTTGAGTGTCTTTAACTATAGACGCATAAGGATGGATCTACTTTATTTGATACTGTATCTAATTCATTCATCGTTTCTTGTAGTTCTCTTTTGTTGCTTGCCATTACTATAATATCATCAGCATATCGTAAATGATTTAGACTTTTTTAACCATTGATATTAATTCCTTTGACACTTCAATCTAATCCACGGGCATATTATAATATTGCTTTGAATAATTTGGATGAAATACTATCTACTTAACGTATTCAATATTCCTTTATTTACTGGTTTCTGTGTTCATACATAAGGATACTAGATGTTACATTTCAATATATTTTGTTTATTACTATATTTCATTGCTCTTAGATTTGCTGCTATTTATCTGAGTCGAAGACATTTTTATATTCTATAAAACCTAAATACCATGCAAGTTGTATTGCATTTTTCTCTTGATTGATTCAATATCAGTAGATTGTCGACTGTGCTAAATCCCTTTCTGAATCCAGCTGTATTCATTGGGCTGAACTCCCTCCATTAAGTTCGAGATTCTGTTTGTTATTATTTATATATACTTGTGACAGACTTACATGTCAGTAACTTTCTATTTTTTTTTTTACTTTCTTTGATAGTAGGATGATAACATTGGTCCAGTTGTTTGGCATATCTTTCGCTTTTAAGGTATTGATTAAACAGATTTGTTTAGTTCTTGTGTTAAAATTTTTCCTGCTACTGTTGTTTCATCATTTCAATAGTGATTCCTTCTTCTGGCATTTTATTATTTTTCATATATTTCATTTCATGTTCAATTTCTAGAACGTATTTCTAGAATGTTTTCTTCTTCTACTTCCATCTATTCAATCTTTTGGCTTCCACAGTGTTTATGATGTTATATAGTTCTGAAAAATACTGTCTGGTCCTTTTGGTATGTTACTTTTTAAATCTTTTTTTATTTAATAATAATAGTATTAATATTATTACACTTTTTCCTTATCCGGAGAGACTTTCGTAATACTTTCATATTTTTGTTGTTATCTATTATTTCCTCGATCATTTCACATTTCTTTTCTTGTTATCGTGTTTAATATTTTTTATTAATTGAGTTATGTAATTTCTATAAATAAATTCTACTGCAATTTTTTCCTTCTCTAATTAGATTTTTTATTTCCTATAATATAATAGATTTTTTTCTCCAAGAAGTCTATTTTTAATCGTTTTTACCTTTTGCAATCTTACGTACGTTTTCTATCATAATTATATTAAGCTTTTCCTGTATCTTATCACCTTGATAGATTTCTGTTTTCATTCATATTATCTACTTCATTGCATAATTTTTTTCCAGTTTCCTCTTGGTATAAATTTATGTTGGCTAATATGTATCACTATGATCATTACATATTTCGTTTTATTATGTTTCATCCTGTAATTTTTTTTCTTCTGTTGTTAACCACTCCGTGATCACTTCTTATTCCTATTTGTTTGATGGCTAAACTTTAGTTAAATATTCTTACATAAGATGATGACAAAAATGAAATAAATAATAATAATCACTTTCATTCTCTATTTGTCCATTTTGATTAATCCACAGTATTTGAAGTTCATCTTTAATTTTAGAGATTACAAACACTATTGTGTAAGCTGTATCGGACACTGTTGTCATAAAATTCTTCTTCTTCTATGTACGAGTATTCTCTCATAACTTGGTCAAAGATTTTTCATAATCTATAAATACCAAGTAGGTCTCTAAAGAAATTCCAATCTTTTTTTTCTTTGATTTTTTTAGTGTTAATACATTATCGATGCCACTTAGACTGTTCCTAAATCCAGCATGTTCCTCTAAATTAAAAAAAAAAAAAAACTATCAGTAACAGTAGCAAGTCTTTTATTTAAAATCTTATTATACGATTTTATGCAGCATTCAAGACGCTAATAATGCGAAAATTACCTTCTAATTAAAAAACAATTAATTTTCTTTATTGAATAAGATAATACAATGTATTAGCCGCTAATAGAGAAAATTATTCAATAGAGAAAACTGATTATTTTTTTAATTAGCATGTAATTTTCGCATGAACTTTTATCTCCTTTCTTAAAATCTGATATTATTTTAGCCTTTTCTGTTCTTGTGGTGTAATGCAGATAATCTGACACATATTTAACATATTCAGAAATCTTACTTTAAAACGCCATATATAAATAACTCTGATGTTCCATCTGTTCTTCCTTCTGCTTTTAATGTTTTTTGAAAACCCTAAAATTGCTGATACATCTTTCTTACGAATGCTTTACCAATTTACAACATATGTTTTGACGAAACTGTAAATTGTTTTGAATATTACTAATACGCCTCTTCGAACAGCTTTCCTTATAATATTTTTTATAATACTTTTACTTTTGTAAACATCTAGTGGATCTGGTATTCGATTTTGCGAGTGTAGCTTGTATTTCGTGTTTCTGCTATTGTTGCTATTTCATTTTCAAATTTTTAGTTCTTTTCCCCCCTCTTATAAACAGAAGAACATTTTGGGTTGTTTGTTTTATTGATTAGCTTATAGTTTATTTATTCTTCGTTCATGTCAGATGAGACAGGAATTCGATATGAGGCAAAGCTTTCTAATACTGTCTTCTTGGAGTATATAAGTTTCGTACAAACTACAAGACAGAGAGAGAGAGAGAGAGAGATCATCTTATCTAGAGATTTAGATGTTTGCAAAACTTAGGCTGGTAAAAATAAATGTTCCTTTTCAGGAAATAATAAGGCACGATTGTACTCTACTGCAATAACAAAATCATCAGCATCCCACTGAATATTCTAGATCAGAGTTTAGAACTGTAGAAGTTGATATTGTGGTGATTTACTAGTGTCCAAGCTTTATCAAATGCGAAAGAGTAGTTCAGTGTGCTGTTATCACCATATTCAAATGTCCTGCCATTTTATAACGGCTCTCGAATGCCACCTGTTATTCTTTGAGGAAAAAAACTAAGCATGATTTCAAATTGTTGCCCATTTCCTCGGAAATGGTGTATCATTTGTGTTATGTGCTCTTATCTTATTTTCTGAATCACCACACCCTCGTATAATGAATATCTTTTTCAATGCACATATTCGAAACGTTTTTGGAGGCCACAGAGTACTACACATACCATCTGTTGCATTCACCTTGCTCTCTTTCGAGAAGGCTTCCGTTTTGAAAAGAAGCAGGTATCCCCGGTGGGAAAATCTGTGAGGCATATTATTCTATAAATCAGACCATATCTGAGGACGTCTGTTGTCAATTGGAGCATTAAATTATTGGTAATGTTTTAGCTACCATAATTCGAAAATAGCGTTACTCAGAGAGTGCTATACGTTATAAAGTTTATTACAGCGTCCTATAAATTAGGACGACTATACTAAAACTGACAAAGTATAAAATAATACAGAGTAGACTGATGGCATATTTCAAGGTAGTTTCGAAGTATAATCATTAAAAAAATGAAACACACACACACACACACACACACACACACACACACACACACACACACACACACACACACACACACACACACACACACACACACCACTTTTGCTGAAACAGCCTCTATAGGAGGCTGTTTCTAAATTTGTCTTCGATTTCCTAATCTAATATGTAAAGTATCTATTTTCCACTTCAAGAGGAAAAGGTCCGATATTTTTACATCTTCTGGCGAGGTCAAACTTTCTTCACTTTTTTTTTTTTTACAGAACGCATATCCTGAAGATCGTGCATGTGTGTGCGTGCGTGGTAATTAATGAAGAAATGGGTTCTATCGCTGTTGAAGTTATTGCCTCTCTAATAAACCCAACATCCAGTGCAATTTATTTAACCCCAATTCAGCGAACCAGTTATCGAAACGCAGTCCGAAAATCTTTGCATAGAGGAAAATTCTTGGCCTTACTTTAGGTCACGGTAAAGCTCCAGTAACCTACTAACTTAATACAGAAACCATTATATTTTAAGTACTCAGTAATTAGGATTTGTAGAAGGAAAAATGCTTTTAAGTGGAATGACATTATTGTCTTTGAAGTAAAAGTGATCAGTATTATCACGACATTTTTTCCTGTTCATTTTTCATTTCTGACGCAGGTAAAAATGTAACCATTTTTAAAGTATTATCATCACAAGTTCTCCTAATATGCGAATAATTAGACTTTCTTTGAGAGTTGGCATGTCTTAAACAGTCGACTTGTTAATTCGCATTGCGAATTAATCAAGAAGAGTTAACAATTTGACTCTGTTGAACCAAGTGAACGTCTCAGAGTCAACCCTTTCCTAAATCTCAGAGTTAACTTGTTAACACGTATCCAACAATCAGTTTGTTAACACATCTCAACATATTCACGTGCACAAGTTAACAAGTTCAAACAGAGGTAACAGAGTTTATCTGAAAAGTGGGATTTTTAACCCTCAAAACAGGGAAACACCATAAGAACTCACGCAATTAACATATAAAGTTAATTGCGTGAATAAAGTTGCCTCATCCAATTAGTTGGTTCAGTTGTAATTCATAATTATAATACCTAAGAATATGTATTCTTGATATTAGTCATATAATTTAAGATGGTCCAAAGGAGATTGTTAGTGTCGTTTAGATTTGGTGTAATTTATTACCCAATTGTTTATGGAAGTTAGTTATCGCCTTTACTTTATTCGAGGGGAAAATCTAAGTTATTTGTGACGCCTTGAAGGACTGAAGAATCGTATTATTCAAGTTGTGCAAGACTTCAAGAAGAGAAGTCTCATCTTTTTTTAGAGATTGGAATATTTTGAAAGTTGGGAATCTTGGCAAATTTCTTCAATATCTAGTGATCGCAACGAGAATTTACAGTGTAATAAGGAAATGTGTATAAAGCAATCATTTTATGCCTCTATAAGAGTAGTTTCAGTGATGCGTTTAGTGCAAAAGCTAAGATCAGAAAACGGAAAGAATAATCCACTCAGGGATTATTAACTGCCTGGCTGAGTAGAGAGAATTTCCATTATCCCAATTAAAGACCTATGGTAAGAATTTGGCCTGCAACGTACGTTTAGATGTTTTGAAAGTGGCAAAGGTTGTAGATGAAGTTTATCGCCTTGTGTGAGACACTAGCTCCACACACGAAAGGTCACAAGACCTATAGCACACTAGAGTCATCTGTAGACAAGAGGAAACTCTTCATGTTTTGCTTGAACAGCTGAGGGTGGTTGTAATCTTTGGGGAAGGCAAAGTGGGGGAGACTGTTTCAAAGGACAGAAGTAGATGGAATAAAAGAGGAAGTAGTGAAGTTGGTTCGGTGAGTTTCAAGATGGATTGTAGAAGAGTGTTGGTTAGCAGTGGCTCTTGTTTTAATCATTTTGGAGGAAAGTGTAGAAATAATAGTGGCCAATTCAGCAGATCATTCTTCATGAATTTATCTGTAGAAGAGGCACAAGACAGAAACTGAACGTCTTTGAGAGGGGGGGTGAAGTGATTGAAGTGGGTATGTGAAAGAGATCATTAATTAGACGGATTTCCCTCTTCTGGATAGAATCGAGCAATCTTAGAGAGGATTTTGGTGCACCACCCCAAATATGGGAGCAATATTCCATGGCAGGCCAGAGTTGGGCTTCGTATACAGTTAGCAGCTGTGAAGATGTGAAGTAGTGTCTAGTGCGTAAAAGTATACCAAGTTGTTTGTCGGCTGCAGAAGCTACAGTTGAAATGTGGTTGTGCCAGGAGAGATCGGAGGTGCAGGTCAGTCGAAGAAGAGAAATCTGATCGTGTTTGGATCTCAGCATTACTGAAGGTAAGGGATGCGAGCTCTTCTTGCGAGAGATCACACAGAATTGATTTTTGGAGGCGTTGAAGTTTACAAGGTTGTACCAGCTCCACTGAGATATAGCAAGGAGTCTGAGTTCGGTCCATCGTCTTGATAGATCTTGAGGATTCTAATACATACTTGAGTACTAACAGGTTTTTCGAATGAAAAGGAGAAATGGAGTGTATTGGATTGGAAGACTGTGAGAACAGGTCGTTTACATACAAGAGACGACAGGGTTCTGTACCCAGAACTCTGGGGTACTCTTACTTTGGTGGAGAAATCTGAAGAGAGGAAGTCGTCCACCATGACACATATTGAGCGATCCGTGAGAAAGTTGGTGATTCGGTTGCAGAGTTGGGAAGGCAAGAATGGCAGTTTGGTGAGTAGGCTCCTGTGCCAAACCCTATCAAATGCCTTGAAATATCGACAGCAACCACGTGAGTTTCTTTAAATTTCTCCATGGCTTGAGTTCATAGGTGGATGGTGAAAGAAAGGTCAGCTGTAGATGGCGAGCGGTGAAATCCATACCGCTGCTCACTGATTAGTTGGTGTGTCTCTCTAGAAGGTTCAAGAGTTGGTTGTTGGTGACTTTCTTCATAATTTTAGAGAGAACAGAAGTTCTCTGTAGTTCGTTGGTTGACGTTACCACCTTTCTTTGGGATGGGATAGATGCTAGTTGAAGAGGATAGATTGAAGAGGCGATACAGGATAGGTGTTAGTTCTGGGGCACAATATTTAACACAATAGGTAGGATACCATCAGGACCAGATGTCTTGATTGTGTTCAGGTTGTTCGGGTTTTTTGGATTTCTCTTTCGATTGTTCGAATTTCTTTTTGTCGGAAAACTTTTGGAGACATGAAGGGAGTTGTTCTTTGTGGAGTGGACCGAACTTTGGTCAGGTCATCAATGCAGGAGATAGCATGAGCTAAGATAGGTGCAAATGGAGCAAAGATAAAAATTTCCATATACCTGGAAAATTTTACTGAATTCTGCAGCAAATCATAGCCTGGACGGTGCTTCCATACGGGGATTCCCTGCAGGTAGAATTTGTAGATTAGTAGAATCAATATTACTGCTATCAAACGTGAAAGGTTCAGTTTAGTGTACAAGTAGTGACATGGTCTGAAGAATATCTGTTTAAAAGCAGCTCTCGAAGGAAGAAGTTGCCGTAAAATCTAATATTACATGATAAAGAAATGAGGAAAACGTACGTGGTGGTGAATAGTGTTTCTACAGGATTAAAAATATATTTATCTGTTTTATTTTGTTGCCATAGCAAAGTCATTTTCAACAAAACGAAGTACGTAGAAAACAGACATTAAAATCAGACTAACTTTCTTTGATTTAAAGTAATTATATGAAACCATTCTGTACGCTTGAATTGTACAATTAATGTGCACTACAGCTGCATCATGGAATTTGCCATTGTTCAATGGTGAAGACTAGTTTAACAACTTCAAGACAGCATGTACATTATATTTTCTTTGCGTCAGAGGAAGATAAAACGTGTTTGTTTAGAAAATGCAAAAGCGAATAAGCTTGCCTTTGTGATTCTCTCTAGGATGAAGGTTATACGAACGAGACATAAAAAGTGATAACCTATTTGAATGACACACACTTTATATAAAGTAAATCGCTTTTTTTTTTTTTTTTAAATTTTATTTTACATTTAGTAATCTCTTTACATTACTATTCTATTTAGATTTCGTAATCACTTTCTTGTGTGGGTAGATGCAAATAAAAAATAAATAAATAAATCAGCAGGACATACGCAGTTACACGTGCTGGACATACCACCCTTGTCTTAAGGAAGTGTAAACTTGAAACCCAGCCAGGATAGCCCTGCGGGTTATCAGGGAGTGTTAAATTCATCCTTAGCGTTTATCGTTTGTGTGGCCTTGGCGTTAAGAGCTCAAAGAGGTCATGCGAAAGTGTGCAGTCTAAGACAAAAATATATATGCTCTACTTCCTCTTAATCCCATTAAAACATCGTCAATAAATTCTTTATCAATTAGAATCATTCAAGGAATTCTTCTTAAGTATCCTGCTGATTCATTCAACTTTCCTGGTAGTGTGAATTATTTGTCTGTTCATTAACATATGTGTAATAAAATAATTTTATTATTGCTCAGAACAGGAACTCAGTGGATAACGTTGTTTTATATTCAAGTAAATCGATGCTAATAAATAGCGATATTTCATTGTTGAAAACCTCTTACTTTTAACAATTCGTCCCAAATTGAAATAAATCGAATTTAAATCGTTTAATTATACCTGCTTGTAAAATTAAACTTAGCATTATTTATTTTTATTGTTATAAATTAGCATTCCAGGATAACTGATTAATTTCGTCTGCTACAAACTTAATATTTATTTACAGATGAATTGCAAGTTTTTAATACTGATAATATGTTTATATTATGAACTTTTTTTTTAATATTATTTACTTTTCTGCATTTAATGTAATAAAAATCAGGTTATACATAAAGTTGAGATTAGACCTATAATGGAATATCTAAAGAAATATAACTTCAAAATTAAGTTAAAACTTTAAATAAATAATAAACAATCAAAAATTAAAAATTCTGAACACACGATAAAAACAAAATAGTAATGAGCCATAAGGATATGCAGACAATTTAGCCATTGTACTGGTATTTCATTTACGGTCAGAAGAGCTGTTACAGTCAAGGTAACAGCTCTTCAACTGATATGCAAGCAAATTACAGATTTTTATGTTGTTGTTGTATAAATATATGCTACAAAATAAATAAGTGCATACATGATCTATAAAGAAATTCCGTTGGTTGCCTAAGAGCTTCGACCTTCAAAGCTTGAGGGAGAAATAACCCGTAAGGCTCAACTCAGTATAGCTGCCAAAAATAGACCTTAGGGGAGGATTGAGTATTAGGTATTAGTCACGTGTTTGTGCTGGTATGTAGAGGGGAAACACACACACACACACACACACACACACACACACACACACACACACACACACACACACACACACACACACACACACACACACACACACACACACACACACACACACACACACACACACACACACACACAAATAAATCATAAAATTCATTTATCCTAAAGAGTTATGACGAAATGTGCCTTTGCACTAGATGCTAAGAAATTGCGAAATTATACTGGGGAATTCACGAGGATGGATGATGAAATCATGTTACTCGTGAGAGACTTAGTGAGTAGATTTTTCTTCCATTATATCATGGGGAACTTAAACGGAACACAATTCATGTCACATTTCATATTACCGAGGAGTAATTGCATCCCCCCCCCCAAACCGTCCATTACTATTATTGCAATTTTGAATTCCCGTAGCTATTACTTTACACTTCTGTTTTGTCAATTTAAAAATTTCTATTATTTTATCAATAATTTTATCATACTATTTTACAAACACAGGAAATTTTAGTCTATTTTAGAACTAGAACTTTGATGGGGAGTAAAACTTAATACTGTACATATTAATTCAAAGTACCTACTAGCATTTAGTTATAGGCATAGATAATTTATCTATTAACTTTATTTTTATCCTTCGTAACACTTTTTGTTTAGTGCTTGAAATATATTTAAAAGTATAAATACATTATTGTTGTTTTATTCTTTCAAGATGGCTGACCAAATATTGGATGCCAGTTGGAAAACAGTATGCACCGTGTTATGAGGATAGAGGCGAATACACTGTGCAATATAATAATAATAATTATTGAATTACATGTAATTAAATTTAAATTTAAATTAATACGTGTAATTATATACTTGTAATGTCCTTCATTTTTATACGTATAAAGTCCTAGTGGCCTATTACGATTTGAAACCGCGAACGCCTCGAGGATAAGATGGTTAGCCCTATCCCTCTAGGTTTCATCTTTGTCTAGATGCGCGTGTTCACGGGGCCTGTTTGCCTGTTCTAAGGGACGAAAAACCCGAGTTCCTCGAAAGAAACCAGATGAAGGTTCCTGACGGGAAGCGAATCCAGGTCTTTCCGACCAAAGGGCTTCGTCTATGCCGACTAAGCTACGGAGGATCTACTTGTAGGGTACCTGTATATAAATGTATTTACATTTCATCCACTTCTGTTCTGGAACAACGTACCCCGTATTGTTTTTCCGAAGGAGTACAATCACTAACTCTTTAAGAAACATATTAATAGATTAAGTGATTCTCCTCAATCACCTGCCTACCCATGGCACTGTCTTGCTGTTATGGGCCTTGTCATCTTTCATCTGTGGTACATATGATGGAACCTCCGTAGCTGAGTCGGTATAGACGAAGCCCCCTCTTCTTCGGAAAG
Organism: Typopeltis vanoorti; assembly: GCF_054136105.1. Lineage (NCBI taxonomy): Eukaryota > Metazoa > Arthropoda > Arachnida > Uropygi > Thelyphonidae > Typopeltis > Typopeltis vanoorti. The sequence continues at coordinate 29,415,891 of NC_143572.1, forward strand.
ACCCAGGTTCAATTCCCGTCAGTGACGTGAGGAACCTTTATCTGGTCTCTTTCGACGAAAGGTGAACTAACCGGTCTCATACGGAGGTGGATTTTTCTTTCACCCGGAAACTCGGGTTTTTCGTACCCCAGATCAGCCACACAATGCTATAATCATAAAATACTTATCAAAAAAGGCAAGGGGAAATCACCTTGCATCATATTTCCCTAGTAATTAGCTGCAATCCTTTCAAAGAGAGAAGGTCACAGGATTAGGATTAGGATATATAATGATACCACAAGGCCCATAACAGCACATCAAATGCTAAGCATAGGCATGTGATTAAGAAAATGAACTCATCTCTTAATATGTTTCTTAAAGAGCTGGGGATTCTACTCCTGAAAGACGGTATGAGGGACATTGTTTCAGAACAAAGGTGGATGAAGTGAAGGGAGATGATGAGAAGTTTGTTCGGTATGTTTTCAGTTGGGCAACTTATGGGAACCAGGCAGTGGCTGCTCTAGTTCTTATATGAGCAGAAAAAAGTAGAGCATTTGTGGCCTCCACTTCAACAGAAGAGGCTCATGAAAGTACCTATAGAAAAGACATAATGCAGAAACAGAGCACTTATGGAAAAGTGACGGAAGGCAGTCTGTAGAGAGGGTACTCATGAATAGGATCGCGCGTTTCTGTATGTCACTAAGAATTGTTTGAGAGGTTTGAGGTGAACCACCATAAATGTGGAAGGTCTTGATGCGTCAATCATTTGAGTATTACATGGTTTCTCAAACGAAAACAGCAATGGAGACTACTGTCGTCATCATACTATGAAGTCCGAGAGAGAGAGAGAGAGAGAGAGAGAGAGAGAGAGAGAGAGAGAGAGAGAGAGAGAGAGAGAGAGAGAGAGAGAGAGAACGTAATTGATGTAAAGGAGGAAGATTGTTGACGAGAATACAGGATCTCGGCATTAATACAAAAATCTTGAAAGAGGAGACTGTTTAGAGAATCAGAGAGGACCCTGGCGATCAATCACAAAGGAGAGGAGGGAGACCATAATATAATAGCTTGAGCAGAATGGCTCGATGCCAGTCCGATCAGATGCATTTGAAATATCCAGAACAGCGATTATATGAAAATTTGTTTCCTAATCTTTCATGGCTTGTATCTAAAGGTGGATAGGGTTAGCAAGGAGGTCTGCTGTAGAACGAGAATGGCAATATCCATTTGGCGATTTCTAATTAATTTATTGATCTCCAGCTAGTGAAGAAGCTGGTTGTTGATAATTTTCGCCATACTTTTGAAAGTGCTGAGGTTAAGGCAATTGGAGACGATAGTTTGAATGTAAACTTTAATCTCCCTTGACGTTGGATAAAGACATCCTTCCATTCTATTGGATAGATGACAGATGACAATGGCAGCTTATATAGGCTATGCAGGATGAGTGGTAATTCTGGAGCGCAAATTTTGAAGGCTCAGTGTTTTTCATGTCTAAAACAGTAATATTGGTCAGAGAACACACACACACACACACACACACACACACACACACACACACACACACACACACACACACACACACACACACACACACACACACACACACACACACACACACACACACACACACACACACACACACACACACAATAATAATAACTTGGAATGTATTGATGCGTCACTGAACTGGAAGCCTGAACGAATATATTGTGTTTCATTAAGATTGTATGGTAATTTGGGTGAGTGTTTCTTGTTCATAGTATGTCCTTAGAGCTCTTTTCAGTCTATTGTAGTTTGTAAGGTTTCTGTATTCAAAAGGTAATTTGTTTATCATGTCTGGGATGTAGAAGTTTCGCGTGGCCTTTCCGTAATGATTATTGTATTTATATGTGATATAATTAGTAGTCTGAGGTCTTGTTATACGGTATGTATTTCTGACTGTCCTGTAGTTCGCATCGAAATAATGTTTTAGCAAAGCTGCATAGTGACATAAATGTTTTGCTGGTAGTATTTTGTGTTCTGACATTGCAATGTTTATAAGGTCGTGATTTTCTCTTTGTTCCCAAAAGATCAGGTTTATCATTTTGTACTGTAACGAGATTAATCCATTTAGTTTGTAGGGTGCACAGAAAGCATGCATTGTTATAGCGTATCTTAGTATATTTTGGCATAGTGCTTTGCATATTAGTGTTTTTAGGTGTGTGGGAACTATGCCTTTTAACCTGTAGAGTTTGCTACTTATTGTTCGGAATTTGTTGTGTAGATGGTTTATGTGGCTATTCCAGTTCATATCTGCATCGAAGTAAATTCCAAGGTATCGTATTGTTTCAACCTGAATGATCGTAGCGGTTTTGCTGTTCTGTGTCTTTTGTACGTTGGATGGTTATACATTTGTTATCAACTGGTCGAGTCAATGGATTTCTGAATAGCATTAATTTTGTCTTATGCGAGTTTAGGTGCATGGAGGTTTTGGTGAGTCAATCTATGAGCAGATTTATGTCATGTTGCATATTTGTTTGGCTATGCTTGCGTTATTATGGATGGATATTATAGCTGAATCGTCTGCGTATTGAAATATCTTGCCTTTGAGAGGTAGCTGATTAATATCGTGCGTGTAAATGTTGAATAGAGTTGGGGAGAGTACAGCTCCATGGTAGCTCTCTATTTTGAAGGTAGTTTGTAAACAAATAATAATAATAATAATAATAATAATAATAATAATAATAATAATAATAATAATAATAATAATAATAAATACATATAATTCGACCAACAAAACAATTGCTGAAGTTATAGAAGAGTTAAAGAAAAGAATTATAGCGACTGCACAGAAAATTTAAATATACAAGAATCAACCAATATGTACAAAATATTCAATTCTGACTGAACTACTCACTTTCAATCTCTGCAAGGAAAATATAAATGCGAACAAGCATTCGCCAAAAAGAACTAATACGCGAATTTTGGAAATCAATCTTTAACTATCCTTTATTGAACACAATAAAGATGCCTCGTGATTAAAGTCATAGAATCAGAAATGAAAGAAAAATAAATGCAAAATGTTACTAAAATTTTTAGTAAAATATTTTACTAAAGAAATGGTCAGTGCACAAGCTAGAAGATGTGCTCAAAATATACAATTTCAACAGAACCAACGTCAGTTCTTTCAGTCGGTCCAGAGAAATACAAATGAAAACAATAAATCACCAGTAAAAGAAGAAACACTCAAATTTTGGAAGTCAATCTGGGATAATCCTATTGATCACAATAAAGATGCCTCATAGATTAAGGAAATAGAATAAGAAATGAAACAAAAACAAATGCAAAATAAAATTATCACTAAGGAAATGATCAGTGCACAAGCTAGAAAATTAAAAGACTGGAGTGAACCCGGCAAAGACGAACTACATGGATTTTGGTTAAACATCAAATCAGTCTACATGATCGAATGGCAGAATAATTTAATTATTTGTTTCATTCAGGCTCAGTGAAGACTGGATGATGTCTGAGCGCACTTTTCTCTTCATAAAAGATAAGGATGAGGATGCAGACCCAAGTAACTATCTTCTCAATAACATGCTTGCCAACTATATTTAAACTCTACAGTGTAATCATAGCAAACTATATATCGCTAAATGGAGGGAGGGGGGACTGAAAATTTTGATAAACACCCATAAAAAAGGATATGAAAACAACTGATATAACCAGTTGAAAGATCTTAAAACCCTTTAACCTCCATATTTCATCCAGTTATAATAATTTGTTCTTTTTCTTTTAGGATATAAAAGAAGACATAAAATTAATTAGTTTTATTTTAGGTGTTTATCAGAACTTTCTAATCTACCCCACGTACTTATCAGATAATCAGATTTATCCGCTTGAACAAAAAGGCAATTTTCAAAAATCTAGATGAACAAAAGACCAGATCCTTATTAATAAAATGATTCTCAGAAATTCAAAAAGACGAAAAACTAACTTAAACATGGCATGGATAGCCTACAAGAGAGCATTTGACTACCTCTCCCAATCTTAGATCCTAAAATCACTAGAAATTTCTGAAATTAACAAAAAAAACATATGTTCGTTTCTGGCTACTGTTATGAAATCATGGAAAACAACTTTAATAGTAAATAATGAATGATTCGGAGATATCAGCATAAGACCTGGAATTTTCCAAGATGATTCTCTATCACCATCACTCTTCAACATTTCTTTGATCCTTTGTCTATGATTTTGAAGAAAACACAACTTTGCAATAAAATTTCTAAAAAGAATATTAAAATTTTCCATCTGTTATATATGGATGACTTGAAGCTATGTGGAAAATCGGCACAGCAGATAGACTAATTACTAAACATGGTTTGTTTCGTATTTTCAGTCAGGATATCAAAATGGAATTTGGTTTGGATAAATGTGCAATTTTATCCGTTAAACGAAGAACAATTAATGACTCTAGTCAATTTAATTTTGATCAAGAAACATATAAAAGCAATTTCAGCTAACGAACACTAAAAATACCCATGGATATTTTTAGTGTTCGTTAGCTACACCAAAAGAGCCAGAAATATTCTGAAAACCAAACTTAATGGATTAAACAAAATTAGAGCAATGAACTCTTGGGCTACACCAGTGATCCGATACACAGCTGGCATAATGAATTGGATAAAAGAAGATCTAAATAAATTGGAGAGTAAAACTCGAAAATTAATTACTATGCATCATGCATTACATCCACGAAGTGATGTTGACTAATTGTACCTACCAAGGAGAACAGGTGGACGGGGTCTGCTGCAAGTGAGACAGACTGTGGAAGAAGAAGAAATTAGTTTAAAAGTATCATCGACATTAGCACTGAAGAAATGCTTCAAACTATTTCAAAGAAGGTCTTCTAAAAGCAACAGGAAACAAATGCGATTACAAAAAGGAACAGCAAAATAAAGGATAAGTGCGCTGGAAAAAAAATTTCACATTGCAATATCGTAATATGTAAAATAAATATGAAGTTTGGAAATTATAAAGTTAATTTTATTGATATTTTGTTTGCGTTCCTTTCTTTTTGTGTGTGTGTGTGTGTGTGTGTGTGTGTGTGTGTGTGTCACAATATTTATTGAGAATCTTTGTTGCATTTTATAAACAACTTCAGTTTACTCACATTATTTTGTAGTTCATAATTACCAGAAAGTTTGAGAGAGAGATTACCTAACAGCCTTCCTAACAACAACAAAAACATTCTTCGAAGCAGTTCACGTTCATAATACAGTAAACAAAGAATAAACAAGTTTATATGTTGATATTGTGTTCAAGTAAAATATTTTCATCACCGTTAACTGAGACTGAATATGTATTTTATCTGTATGTTGTTATAATTAAGTTGTATTTTTATGTTGACACTTAAAATTCGTACTAAAAGTTTTTTATTTTTGAGTAATGTATTTTTGTAGAAATGCTTATAAAGTTTTGATTATACATATTTCAGGAAGACTACAGTAAAATGGCCACACAAATCCCTCACTTAATTGGAGTAATCGAAGAAAGCATATTTGGTATACCAGGTTAGTACACAAAGGTGAAAAACCTTTATTAATTACATAAGAAATACTCGTATTGAATTCACGGGTACTTCAGTGATATGTGTAAATAAATAATTATATTATATTTTAAATCACAGTGAATATAGAACCAATGTCAGTGTCCTCTTTCCTGAAACACCACTTGTCCTAAGGGAAGGATAGGTTTGAAGGAAAATTTGTTTATACTTGATTGTTTTTCTTTTCATTTTTTGCATCAATATAAATTAAAACGGAGTAATAGTGATTTATTATTTTAAATATGTATTAAAAAACAATTTGAACAACTTGTTTATTGTTGTTTTGTTGTCTGTTATTCTTTCTTTCTTTCTTTTTTTTTAAAAAATATCATTGCGGATAATTTAGAAATAAATTTACTATTCCTTAACAGCTTGAAATAAGAATAAATAAACCAGGCATAGTTTAACTGGGTTTAGGTCTACTTAGTTGGAAATCCTATAAATTTTACGTAATTTTACGTTTGTTCTAGATCTATAGAAATCTGCAAAAGTAGAAAGACATCGTTTAAGTTAATTCTTGGGAGGAGGAGGGGGGGGGGGGTATCTGCTCTTGTTTGGAAATGCAGGATATGAAAATATCAAAAGAAAATAGATAGAGAAGAAAGACTTGATTTTAAAGAACAAAGAAGGATGTTTTGACCATCCCTAATAATAAAATAAATATTCCTGGTGTTTCATTTTAATTGTAGATTGGAATACGAGCAAATTTGTTTCCTAGCTGAAATAACTTTGCCAATCCACCCAATAAGCCTACTCTGATATCCTATGTCAATTGCCCAGTTATAATGCAACCTACTCAGAATGTGTCTCGGGAAAGACTAAATACCTGTGGGCTGTTCTATTTGGATACCTTTTAACTTCACATTGCTAGCTAAATGGTAGTAGCCAATTGTAATGTCAGTTTATTTTAAATCAAGCAGGTGGTAACTTTGTTCTAGAGAAGAAAAAGAGAATAAACAACTTTTACTACATCAGCGTGAGTATACTTCGATATACCTAAGTAAATAATAATTGGAAGAAGAATCTTTTATGATGAAAAATAAATCGTAGAAACAGGATTTGATAATTAAAAAAAAAAAAAAAAACTTTTTTTTTTGGAGGTGAAAGTGGATTTTCTTTTTATTCTTATTTTTAAAACCTACACACAAAGGATATCATACGACTGTATTTTCATTTTATTAATTACTTTTTAAGAAAACTTGATTTCAGCACTTCTGTCTAGATGGCTCTGGAGTTGTTTAATTTAACTATACAGGATTTTCATTATTTGATATTTTAAACACAATTATTTATCACAATAAACAAGTAGCAATAATAAATATCACAAATGACTGACCAGAGTGCTAAGTTATTTAATTAGAGTAAAAATATTTGATGTGAATCAGTGTCATTCAGTTAACTAAATGGAACTGGGCTATTTTTAATTTTGAACAGCTTTCTCGTTCTCTCTCTCTCTCTCTCTCTCTCTCTCTCTCTCTCTCTCTCTCTCTCTCTCTTTATCTCTTATTACATTTTGTAGAAAAATAAATACTTTTCTAAAGTTACGTTTTCATTGCAGATGACAAGATCATAAAATGGCCCCTAATGGAAAACACGAGTCTCGTTCTCCTCATTGCTTTATCGTACTTCATTGTTGCCAAAGTGTTAGGTCCACAGATGATGAAAAATCGAGAACCTTTTGACCTGAAAAAGATAATGATTCCCTATAATTTCATCATGGCTATATTGAGTTGCTGGTTGTTTATAATGGTAAGAACTGTAAACAACTTATTTATTTATTTTTTTTGGTTAATGTTTTTCAACTTCTTTTCTCTAACACAAAAATGGTATTCTTCAATCATTTTCTTCCAAAAACGAATCATTGTCGCATAGTAGATACCATTCCGACCATGTCCATCGAGAAACATTTTTAAACAATATATAAAAAATACTATTGAGTAGAAGATTATATGAGATATAAAATTACCAAAGACCTTTCTACTTCTCTGCTCAAGGATATGGAATTCACACTTCTTTTATTGATAAATCTGAAGCAGAAAGTCGCAGCTCTGTAGTGGATAAACAATAAATGAAACCAGCAAAATAAATTGAGGGGAAGAGCGATGCTCTCAAATAGGAAGGAGGGAATCTAACGTATCAAATTTGGCAGACCCTGCCCTGTTGATTACTTCTGTCAAATGAATGTGAATATTGAAAAATAATATTCAGAATAATGACTCGATGAAATTTTGTATTTTCAACACTTGTATTTATCTTACTAGCACGCTATAGAATGACAAAAAAAAATAATTCTTCGTTTGTAAGATGGTATTCAAACAAGAACAAGGAGTTCATACATTACTTTCTGAAATGGGACATTTTCGACTAACTCCAAAGGGATTAAAGATCAAACAGATCGATCGAACACTTTAATAAAAGAAATTGCTGGCTTGTACCATGAATTAAGTTTCTTAAAATATTAGTACACGTAAATTAGGAAAATTAATGCTTCTTTATAGATCATTTTTCCGAACTATAATCAGAAGCCTTTAAAAATATTCTTTTATTTCAATGGTGTTATTGGCCAGCGATCTAGGGAAGGATAAAGAGGTGATATATTACCTACAGCATACAAAGGATGACCCTCAGTTTGCCTGCACCTGTCGAAATCTCGCTTTCCTTCCTTCAGAAAAAGCCGACAGCAATCTTCAAAACCGGTAGAATGAAAACGCTATCACGAGTTTTCATTTTACCGAGTACTTGACACCGATTTTCTTAAACGTGTACCTCCAATGTAGAAAAATCAAAGTGGAGGTTTTGCGGTTTTATGGGTCAAAGACTCAAAAGAAAAACAATAATAAATAATAATGATAAAAAATAAAATAAACAAGTTTATACGCAGTTCGTCGTACGTAAAAAATGTAAGCTGATCATCACAGGAAAAAGAATATTATGAACAGAAAAAAAAATGTAGAGAATATATGGAAATACGAGAATATACAGTATTTCTCATGTTTCCTGAACAATATTTCGATAGGCGATAACAGTTCTGAAACGGCTTCAAATACGTTTTGTCAGATAAACTAATCCTTGTCTATACACATTATCAAGATGCTCCCAACATTTTATGGGTAAGATGTCATGAAAATAATACGGATAACGTTAAAAAAAGAAATAACCCGAATGTGACAGCTGCATGTATTTCAGATGCTTGGTATCATATTAATCCAATGAAGGAAACACAGTAGGAATCATCTGACGAAATTACCAGGACAACAAATCTTCGAACCTGCTAGCAGATTAGAACTCAGAAATAGTGCTGATCTGGTGGAGGAACTTCCTGAAAAATGCGTTCTCCGACTTCAAGGACACATCATTAAGCGCAAACATTCACGGACTATATCATAATAAGACAATGTCGATAATTATCTATTTAATTCTCTACATGATTACCTAATTCAAAAATAATAATAATATAAAAAAAAAACAGAATATTTATTTATATCTTTTACAGGACAGTGAAACACACTATGGTTTTTGTGCACAAATATAATCTATCATTGCCATATCAGGTACATTATGACGTCACATCCGCCTTTACCGATAACAAGATAAACTTTTACTATATAGAGAAACATTAAACTTGTACTACAGCAAACTTCACAATAAAATAACATGATTATTTATCACAAACATAAAGACACTACAAAACATCCGTTTAAGAAAATATACCATGTGGAACAACAGGCCTGTTCTCCAAACAATAGGGTAATAAAAATTAAATTGAAAAGAATAATGAAGTACTTATAAGCAATTAAGAAACACAAAAAAGAAAACGAACTACTAGTGGCCATAATTTTTATCGCTTTCGTAGTAAAAGCACAAATTAAAGACACAAAAGTACTTCTTCCACGAAGATAGCATCAGACAAAGATGCTTCTGGGTGACAAATCGTTTACATATGAAGGCAGTTTAGAACACACTGTATTCAAACAATTGATGATTTTAATTTTAGCTAACAAAGTTGTTAACCTCTTAACAACACTTGAGAGATTACTCAATAAAACCATATACAATACGGATGTTTTTCTTGCAATTACGGCATTAACTTTTATATTTAATTTTATTTAGTTTTTGACAAGACACCGTGAATCATTTGTGAGGAAGACAAGGTGAAGGGATAAAATGATTTTATAAAATGCAAATAAACTAAGTGTTTTGTTGTTAAATTAATTATTGTCTTTTTCAGTTTAGCCTCAGCCTTTGGTATGAACGAAAACATGTATTGTGCGCAGGTGTCGGAGTACGTTGTCCTTTCAATGATTATCTGGTAAGAAATATTATAATCATAATTATAAATAAATTATTATAATAACTATTTATATATAACTTAAACTAATATCGATATTAATGCTTAACAATGTTTAAAAATAAATATAATTAAAATACTGCTTAAAGTGAAAAGCATATATATATATATATATATATATATGCTATTACTAAATTTTGTTGAACAATAGTAAGTTTCCTATCATAATTTACTACTTCAACTAAGGAATATAACATAACAACAGGCTCTTAGCATTTCAATCAAAGCGAAATTTCATAAAACACTACTTTAATGTTTATTCTGTAGTCCTTATAAGGACTGGCTTAAAGGGGCGAAGCAAGAATGCTTTTCATCTTCCCCGTTATCTGTAGAGAACAGTATAAGGAGTTATTGAGCTATTAAAGCTCTGATCATGGCAGGAGGGTAACAGCAATAGTCGAGCCTCAGTTAGAACTTCATTGGCTACAGCATTGCCATTCATTATCCTCCAAGGGTATTAATCAACGCATCAATTTCATAAACCTAACTCGTATCCCGTTTATTCGGTCCTTATAAGGACTGGCTTAAAGGGGCGAAGCAAGAATGCTTTTCATCTTCCCCGTTATCTGTAAAGGACAGTGTAGGGATAAGGTGTTATTGAGCTATTAAAGCTCTGATCATGGCAGGAGGGTAACAGCAATAGCCGAGCCTCAGTTAGAACTTCATTGGCTACAGCATTGCCATCCATTACCCTCCAAGGTGCGGTTTATTCAGTGATGAGGATTAGATACCTAATGTATATGTATGCAAAAAAATAAATGGTGTCTAGAGCTTACTAAGCTCGTATTTTTTTACAAAAGAATAAAAAGTTCCAAATTTCTTCGTAAATTCACAAGTTTTATATTTAACAACGTATGTTTATACCAAAATAGCTTAATATTTTATAAACATATGAAGATCAGAAAAAATTAGTAATCAAATCACTTGCTATCAGTTTAAAGAGATCGAGGTAATAACCGGTAACTAGCACAAGGTCATGTGTTCAAGTATGTCGTTTTTCTTCTCTGCATTTTTACTTTTACTAACAACAATTTTCACGTTTTCCCTGTATAATTTCTCCGAATGCTTGTAATATCCGTGACATAGCCGAAACCCTGTGGCAACCGAATTACACTGGAAAGTGCATCGAGGACGATTCTTAGTACGATGAAGGTGAGTGACTGGAATCAAGTCTCGATTGAGAAAACAAGAGTGCAACTAATGTGATATGGAAAGTAGGGTAGGGTAGGGTAGGTATACTAAGAGAAAGTTCGATTGCAAACAATAAGTGAAATATCTTATTCAAAATAAAATTAAAAATTCATCTTAAACGATGATTTTTGGTGTTTAATGTTTGTTTGCTCTAAGGCAGGGCTTCTCAACCTTTTACAGTGGCGTACCACTGTATTTAATTCAGGATATTAGATGTACCAGTAAGTAAATTTATTCTGGAAAAGCGTAATTTGTTGGTCCCATGGGCAAAATAAACATTTCTCTACAATAGTGATTTATTTAGTTATTTATTATTTTATTTTGATATTTATTGGAGAAACAGATACTCTTTGAATCTATTCAATGGATTGTTCTGTAAAATAGGCAATTTTTAAAAATTAAAATAATTATGAGTGGATGCATGAACACATTTTGACAAACACATATTCCTGATAATAGTACTCCAGTTCTCAAATAAACTTACAATCAGTAAAAGCTATAAATGTAACATATTTTTAATTACAGAACTCGCATTTTTGTTTCAGTGTGAAGGTTTTGCTTGTTTAGCTAAACACAGATTCTTAATGCTGGTTTCAATCGACTTAATTTGAGTCTTAAATCGGGTTCAACATTCAATTTATTCCTGTACTTGTTTTTGATATAAATGAGAGAAGAAACCCACACTCACAAAGGTAAATAGTTGCAAACACAACAGAAATTTTACAGCTTTTTCTGAGATCATTGGATATTCATTTCTTCTTGCAACCAGAAGTCTGTTAAATCCATCCTCTTGATCGTTTGCCGGAGACTTCCGTCACAAGAGAGCTCGATCAGTTCATCTTTCTCCAATGGAAAATGGCTCTCTAATCCAAAATTCTGAAGCCAGGTTTTCAGGGAAGTATTCCTTGAAATCTGTGATTAGACTTCCAAGCTGTTTCTTTATATTCACTGCCAGTTCATTATGAAGAAGAATTTCATTCTCGGTTAAGAAAGCATCCAACAACGAACGGAACACGTGTTTCCAGTATCGATTTCTTTAATGATGAAGCCAAGTTTTTTCCTAAGAGCCACAGTTTTATCCTGTACCAAGAATAAGGAAATACGTGCACCCTGCAAGCTCGTGTTCAGCTGGTTGAGGTGGCAAAATAAATCTGCCAGGTAAGCCAACGGGGCAAGCCACAGTTCATCAGTGAAATAATTCAAGTCTGAGTCTGAGGATTTGTAAGAGAGAAAAATATGCACTTCTGAACGAAGTTCAAACAGGCGGCTCAATACATTTCCCCTCGACAGCCACCTAACCTCGTGTGAAGTAAAAGAGAATCATGTTCAGAACCTATTTCGTGCACAAATTGGAAAATAGTCGTGAATTCATAGCTCTGGACTTAATGAAGTTAACAATTCTCACACTTTCATTCAAAACTGTCTTCAGAGCAACAGGGATATTTCTTGCGGCTAAAGCCTCGCGATGAATGCTACAATGTACACATTTTGCTTATGGAGCTGCTTCTTTAATTTTTGCAACAACGCCACTGTGTTTTCCAACCATTGCACGTGCTCCATCAGAACAAACACCAATACATTTATTCCATTGTATATCATTCTTTTTCATAAATTGGTCTAATTTTGAAAATATTTCATTTGAGGTTGTTCGAGCAGGCAGTGGTTCACAAAACAAGAACTCTTCCTTCACTGTTCTCCCATCTATAAATCTTATATACGTAAGAAGATGGGCCATGCAGGTAATGTTAGTAATTTGATCCAATTGTATGGAAAAATATCGATTAGCCTGAACTTTTTCTATTAACTGCTCCTTAACATTTGAAAACAAATCTGAAATTCTTCGTGATACGGTGTCATTAGATAATGGAATCATTTCAAGTTGTTTCGCTGCCTTTCCCCCCCCCCCCCCTAAAAAATTATTCTAACCATATCTGTAGCTGCTGGTAATATTAATGACTCTCCGATCGTGTGAGGTTTTCCTGCCTTAGCTATTCTTAAACTGACTTCTTAAGATGCCTCCAGAGCCTTCGTGTTAAATCCTGAAAATGAGGATATTTGTTTCTTCCTTGCTGACAAATCGGACAGTTTTCTCTTGAAATTAATATTCCAAACGTTTGTATTTTAAATCGCCATGCTTGATCTCAAAATGACGTTTAAGAAGGGAAGGCTTCATCGAATGTTTTGAGAGCGTTTCATAACAAATCACACACTGAGAAACAAGTGAGGTTTCTTCTCCAATATCTGTGAAGCCATATGATAAATAACTAAGATTATATTTACGTTGTGCTGTACGTGGCTTTTTGTTGCATTCTTGTACAATGATGTCCTCCGTCGGTTGGTTAGGATTCGAAGTAGTGGCTTCTGGCAGAGAAGAATTGTTTTCTTCGCTTACACTCCTTTCTCCCTTCGATCTATTTGAGGACCCGCTCGTTAACCACTTACTCATGTTCCGGTTTCTATCCTCTCGCAAAAACTACATATAAATATGACAATTTCACAAATAAAATCTCAAATCTAACATCATTACTTGTAACTCGAATATTGTCCGATCAATATTCGAGTTACTTTCTATCATTCTCATTTGATTATTACTTATTAAATTCAAATTGAACTTCCGTATTATTTTTGTATATTATTATACAAAAGTTTTAATGATAATGTAAAATCTAATTGTTTTCATTTAGTCGCATGAAAGATTTTAAATAGAAATGTTAAATATTTGTGCATACATTTTTAATTCTCAACTTATGTTGCGAGTAAAAAAATGTTAATTTACTCTTTTATTTTATACTTTGTTTTCGTACCACCTGGCAGTGGCTCACGTACCACCAGTGGTAGGCGTAGGTTGAGAATCCTTGCTCTAAGGCAGTGCTTCCCAAACTTCTGGATGTCAGGGCCCCCTTTTTCAAAAATTAAAATATTTCACAGCCCCCCTCGAAAAAAAATCGTAATAGAGATTTATTATTATAATATTTATTGTATTTATATTCAATACAAAACATACACAGCGAATATTGCAAAAATCAAATACATATATTACATTTTTTGTCTCTTACCGTTTGGTTCTGAAGACGATGCGGGCTGTTCTGGTAAAATATGAAATACTGTCCTTTCTTTTGAGTCTGTTTCTGCTTCTTCTGATTGTTCGCGGGATTTTTTTTTTTATTTTTTATCAACCACTTATCCATCTCAGGGTTAAATTTTTTAACGTAGAATAGATCAAATAATATCACCACTTACCAATACTGCCACACCACAGACTGATAACATGAAATTAGTGAATTTTACCTGAATAAGGGAATCCCCGGACCAGGAACATTTTTCACTTTTGTGACTTTTCTCCTTTTACGGTAATTAAGCCTAACGAAACAGACAGCAAAGGCAGTCTGTTTATTAAAACGTGCATATGATTGGTGCGGTATTAACAAAAGATCGCGCAACCGAAAGATAAAAGCATAGCTGACAATTGAGTTGAAATGCTAACTCTCTTCAACCGAATTCCATATGTGAAACTGCCATAACATTCATTATATATATATTACTTAGTTTTAACACTTTTACGAAACTTAACACGTTCGGTTGAATTTTATTGCTGCCTTGGGAAATCGAACTCACACGCATCTAATTAATAACAATAGTTTTTAGTTAGATACTGTGTTTGCCCATGCAACATATGGTTTTGTTTCAGTCTATACAGCATAGTTTCTGTATGAGGGGACATGTGATTCATTAATTAGTGCGTTTTTATCCCAGTTGTCTCTAATTGCACTATCAATATATGATCTGCACAATAATAATGGGATACGCAGAATCCGAAAGGACAATAACTTTTGAAATTTCAATAGTTTTCAGCAAAACGTACTTGTAGGGGGTGTGCTTACATGCAGGGATGCGAACCTTATTAAACATATTAATTATTTATTTTACAATTAACACTATGTCTTTAGAGTAAATTCCAGAATGTAAATAGACATCAGAATTCGTTAAACATGTGGATAGAGAACTTTTCGGTTGATGTTTTAATGAAGGGGGTTTACAATGATGATTAAACCTTGCATAATTACAGTTCATGGAGTTGCTTTGTGTGTTTTTAATATTACTTCATGTATGGCCACTTGAGTGGTGTTCGAAATGGAAAAAATGTCTGATTAGAAATTGATTTCTAAGGACTGGACTTTTAATCAGTTAAAGAAGCAAAGAGTAAAAAATAAGTTAACAAATAAAAGAAAAGGTTTGACTTAAATACGAATCTGATGTAATGCAAAAGCATTTTTAGGATTGAAATGGGGATCAAGAAGTTTATTAACAAGAGCATAAAGAATACGATATGGATGCTGACGTACTCGGTTCCATCATAGTCTTTACATTAAAGCAACCGAAGCTATGTGATGTATTATGTCTGTAGCCTTATCCTTTCTTTGGCCAGTTTACATGAAAAATCGCAGACCGCAGAAAGAAAGTACTTCCTCAATCATATAAGACGGACTAATTTACATCTACAGTACTTAAAAAGCTCTTATAAATGTGTCCCTCTCATACTTTGATGGATTCGAATCCAGGTTTTTATAAAAAAAAAGGACATTGTTACTACCAAACAACATCCTTTTAAGTGGATGGAGATAACTGTTGAACGGAGAGAAATATTACTCTACATATGACGTTTACATCCGGGAACTCGTATGAAAATAGCAACACTCTTGTGGAGTTTAAAGATAGCGTCTCGGCGCCAGGTCGAACTTCCTGCGTTTTTTAAGCAAACAAAGATAACATTTCCTCCTCAACTCTAATTTCAAAAAGGCAAGCAAAATAAATTTTCGAATTGGTCGTTTATTTTATCTCTTCTGATTTCATGTTGCATATAACGACATTTTGTTATCTGTTTGCATGTATTGGAAAGACGCTGTTTGCAACAATTGCCTGGTATACAACAGTTATTTAAAATGTCACGATAAATGCATTTTAATACATAACAGGCACTCTGCGATATACAAGGCATATTGGATCCCATTCCATTTAGTCATTACCCGCTGGTGAGTCTGGAAAGATGTTCTTGTTAGTTCGAAAATTCAGGTGATCATCATACCAGTTAAGGTTTTATCAACAATAAAAAGGAAAAAAGAACTGTACGCTTATTCTATTGAATACATTTATTAAATACAATTATAAATTATAAAAATTATTTATAAATATATATATACCATATTATTATTTATATACTTCGCTTTATATATAATATATTATTTTGGTGCTGTTACTAGTATAACAGCACCAAAATAATATATTATATATAAAGCGAAGTATATAAATAATAATATGGTATTTATATATATTTATAAATAAATTTTATAATTTATAATTATATTTAATAAATGTATTCAAAAGAATAAGCGTACAGTTCTTTTTTCCTTTTTATTGTTGATAAATTATAAAAATTATTTATAAATATATATATAAATACCATATTATTATTTATATACTTCGCTTTATATATAATATATTATTTTGGTGCTGTTATTTTAAATGAAATAATTAAAGTAGTTTAGTTATGTAAAATAAAATTGAGTTGATCATATATTTTTATTTTGTCAAAAATAATTTTCAGACTTTTTATTGATTTTTCTTAATTTATAAATAACTTTTAAGTTGAATATATATTTTATATAGAATCTTAAATTAAATAAATGATACCATCCATTCTCATAATAAAACTAACTAAACGAATTGCAGGCTATTTCCTAACGTCATTAATGGGTATTTAATAGGTAATCAGTAGTTTATTTTGAATGATACAATGACCCATATTTGTCATTCGCTAAAACATTATTTCGTCACTCCGTCTAGTGCACAAGATAGATACAGGCGTTTATTACTAGTTTATAAAATAAATGAGAGGTTTATAATAATGTCATAACTGTTTCATGATAATAAGGAAATAATATCCATTTAAAGAATGAGGTATTATTTAAAGATAAATAATACCTCACCTAAATGATCTGTCTGAAGATATTCAGAGGTAGCGAAGCTAATAGATATTTGTCATTTTGATGAAGCTCTTATAGAAATAACTTCCGTTTAGAGCGTTTTGAAAATGTCTCATTAGAGTAAGAAGGAAGTTGTCATACACCCATAATGTCATGCGTCCCTGCGGTATGAAGATGACGTAACAATTGAATAGCCATTTCCAGGAAAGTGTATGGCACTCTGTTATAGGAGAGATTAGAATATCCTATAAAGGAGTTTCCCATACTTTCTTTGACATCTATTCGACAGAAAATTTCTTTTCAATAATTTAATAATAATTTTTAAAGATGAATATTTATTTTTAGAGAGAGAAAATGGTAATATGTGTGTAAAATTTAGGAGGGGGGGGGGCTTTTATTGCACGTAGAGAACGGTATTCTGTAGATTGAGGAATCTAGAAGTTATAAAATGTCAAAAGTTATTTATTTATTTCATTTGAATATATATTATTATAACTATTTCTTTAATCTCAAAATAACTGATTTTTAGCATTAAATTATTTATTGTTATATATTTCTCTTATTTTTATATATAAAATTTAATCACTAATTTCTGAACATTTGTTTACAGATCACGAGTTAAAATTATTTAATGTGATAAAGTTCATTTAATTTATTATTATTTTAGTATTTTAGTATAACATTAAACTTTTTTAGTATTTTTTAGTATTTTAGTATTTTAGTATTTTTAGTATTTTTAGTATTTTAGTATAACATTAAATATTTTGATTAAAATCAATTTTAAAATTATTTTTTAAAATCATTGTATTTTAATTTCTTACACCTTAAACTTTATTGAATATAAAAATTAGTTCAAAAACTTTACCAAAAACGAATAAGTTGACTTCATTTTTTGAATGTTCATCCTGCATCATCCTGAATTTGCTTATGATTTTACAGGGAGAATTAATAGCCTGGACCTGCATGATTTCGAAACTAATAGAATTTGCTGATACGGTATGCATTCTTATTTTTAAATCATTATGGTAATTATTTTTATACCAGTTATTATTATAATTATTTAAATTTATAAGTTTACCCCCATAAAACAGCGGCATAATATTAAATATTAAACAAAATTATTTTTCAGCATTAAATTATTTACAGTTATATATATTTCTTTTATTTTTATTTATTATATGAAAATAAAAGAAATATAATAATCATTCAATATAACAACACGTGTGTGCATATAACTTTTCATTCCGATTAAGCAACTAAACAAACTATTTTTACAAGTAAACAAGCTATTTTTACTTAATACTCATTTCTTTAACCCCTAGGGCTTCTTTGTTCTAAGGAAAAAGTTCACTCATATCACAAACCTCCATGTGATTCATCATATCCTGACATTTCTAATCACGTGGGCCACCGTCAAGTATGTTCCAGGTAGGTTTACGTATAGTTTTTTTCTTCTTTTCTCTTATTTTTACGACTAATGACTTAACAGAGATGGTGCCATAGTAGTGGTTGTCGAAATTCTATTTTATAAACCAGCCCATGTTTTATTTAAAGTATTAATGAAGCGTCAATAGGAAAGCTGCTTAAAAAAGGCTCTTTGTGAGGTCTTTAGAACAGGATTTTGGATTAAATCATGTAGTGTAAAATTTCATAATTGTTTGTGTTATTTTTCTATTTATTCTTCCAGGAATTGTACTGGAATCTTTAAAATATATCGATAATTCCTACAGATGGCGCCACTTCATTTGAGATATATGATCAACTTTTATAATAAAAGAAAAATCTTTGTTGTCTACTTAATTCGAAAAGCCGAGTTCTTTTTGTTACTGTTGTTAACAGAAAATATTTTATTATTAATATGATGAAATACTTTTACCGATATTGAAGCGATAATTACTGCCGATACTCCCACCTTGTTTAAAGACTACTGATTAACCGTTTAAAAATTAAAAGTAAATCATTGTTTGATGTTTATTTAATGAGAGAACTGAATCAGTTTTGATAGTTATTAATAGAAAAATATTTTAAGATTTTACGAATGTCAAATAGTATAAAATTAGTTATTATTATTATTATTTTTTGCTTTTATTTTATATAAAATGCATTTAAAGCACAAATGACATTTGCTGATAATTACTGAAGATGGCGCCACTTTATTGGAAGTGGCGCCATCTTTAGAAAAATCATTGTCGGTTATTTAATTAGGACAGAAGCCTTTTTTACAATTAGGAATAGTGAGAGACTTTGCATAAATGCAAAATTATTTTAAGAACTATTTTCCATACGAGGGATAATTGAAGTGCATCGTTTCTATTTGAGAATTAGTTCCTCACAAGTTCCAAATTTAATTTTTTTAATTTTAATTTATTATTTTTTTAAATTTCTTGTTCAAGATATTTTTACTAGAACCTTAATATAATTAGACCATGACGCTCTGAATCATATACGCATATTGCTGTAAGAATATTAGTCTGTTAGCTTTCCTCTGAATAGCTTCCTCTTTAGATGAAATCTCCCTACAGGTCAAATATTTTATTTCTTTTTCAACACTGATGATTTCTACATAGCTGAATCAAAGTGGAATCCTGGGTTGTACAGGAAGGAGAAGAAAGCAAAATGCAGACACTGTTGAAAGTCATATCGTTCAACCGATTTGGATAATTTATTTTTCGTTTGTTTTTTATGCTTTATCTAAAAAGTGATATGCGAAAAATATGCATTGGAAAACTGAAAAAAAAAAACCCATCTTGGATGTTTTTATCCTTTTCTTTGTATTTTATGTTTACTGTTGGATGTGAGTATTACAGCAAAGGAATATTATTATCGCAGTTTAATGTACAATTTGGCGTGATTTTAAACAACAGATGGTGGATCCAATTTAAACGATGTCACCACCAAGTTATAGTTTATTAGTAGTGATGAAGACAGTTTGTTATTTGGATATTTGAAGACGCTTTTGATAACGTTTCATAAGTTTTGAATATATGGGAATTTTAAGACTGTTTTTGATATTTTATTTAAGGAGGGGCAGATGCGATTCAAAATCACATTTGCCCCTCCTTATTTATTCGGTCTTCATCCTGTGGTCACATATTCTTTATTGAGTTATAGAAACCATACAAGTTCTTCTACATCACAGAAATATTATATTGGATACATTTATCAACTGAAAGAATATAACTTTCAGAAGTATATAACCAATGTAAGTAGCGTACATTCAGTGTAAATAGTACGATAATGAAAAAATTAAATTCAATTTTTTTTGTATTCTTTCAGCTGGAAGCAGTGTCATCGCTCCCATTTTGAATAACTTTGTACATACCCTGATGTACCTTTACTACGCACTGGCTGCTTTAGGACCACATATGCAAAAGCACCTCTGGTGGAAGAAACATCTCACCAAAATTCAAATGGTAGGATCACTTGATATGCTATATATACACTGGTTGTTGAATAAACTTAATCTGTAATGTCTTTGGTTTGCACACCTAATGTCATGGATATTACTACAAGGTTTCTCAGGCTTAAGAGTTAAACAAAATCGCTCTATAACACACCGTAGTGTTTGGTTCGATTTAAAGTAGAAAAAATTAATGTTTATTCATTCTTTCAAGCTATAAAAATACCGTTCATAGAATTCTTCTATATGTAATTGTCAGAACAGATTGAGAAAACAAGATTTAGATGCTTTTTCAAATTTCTCCACTCAGATATTTGCAATGGGTGAAGATAATAGGGCAAACATTCTGCATATTCTGCTGTTTATAAATATTCTCTCGCTATTTAAAAGTAAGATGAATGAAGACAAAGTATTATGCTCTATCTGGCGGACATGATTTATATATGGGGAAAGGCTCATCCTACTTGTACATTTGTAAATAATGATGTTACATCCAGATGAGCTAAAATGATAGATTAATTGACATGTAAGTGTAAGGTGTTTTCTACTACCTAAGGAAAAATTTTAATTAAGAAATTACTATAGCAGATGTGAATCGCCTGGAATAATATACTTGAGTCTGTGGTCCAACACTATGCTTGGACTTAATGGAATGCAATGTGCAATATCATGGACAGATTCGGTATTACTTCTTTTCAAGAACATAGCTTCTAAATTGCTATTCTGCAGACCGAATGCTGGTAATATATTGGACCGAACCTAATGGTTACGCTTTAAGCGTTTCGCATTATTATTATTATTATATGGCATTTCCATGTCCAGAGACTCATCATGACAGAACCAAACTAACTATTATACACATAAATCACATCATACCTGTCCTTAAACTCTTTCACTGTCAGGGAATTCAAAACTAATTTTGACAATCCATTCCGCTCGTTCACACTCTCCATGCTAAAAATCTGGTCTGCACACCCCTACTAACCACACTCTTAGATACTGAAAAATTTCCTTTGCATAAATTTTATAAATTCCCTTTAATATCTTAAAAGTTTCTATCATGTCCCCTCTTTTCCGCTATAAACTAAACTTTACTCACAAACCTTCAATCTAACCTCATAGGGAGCATTCCAAATGGCCAACTTAGTCACTCGTCTACCTTAATTATAGATATATCTTCTGATGCTCGTATTATGAGATCCAACACTCTCATACTGTTTGTTTCCTCTGTAACATGTTGTTTTATGTAATTATCCTTTACCAAGTGTATAAATTACTCTTCCATCTTGCCACGTCCCCTTTCCTCCTTCCAACCAATGTCCATAGTTAAAGATTCCCATAATAATTGTTTGGTTTGCACTCATTGTGCTAATCTGTCGATGGTCTATAGCAGCACCCGACAACATATTTTATCCTATTGACCTCTATCTCACAGCATCAAATGAACTATATCCCTCAAATCTAAATTCCTCTTTAACTTATAATTTTGTTGGTTGTTATTCTGCAGCTATTATCAACAATACTCATCTTTTGCCCTGTTCCCTCTATCCTCCGTGAAAATACAATACCTTTTACATTCTATCCCTTCAACTGTATCATTTTTACTTCAAGATACATGCTTGAGGGCATTCTCCCTAATATCTCTAGTTTCCCTGAATTTGCATGTCCAAACTCTCACTAAACAACACTTTCTTCCATCAAATTCACTCCATACATCAATGAATTCTCCTGCACGGACTCAGCAATCATAGCATTTCTTCCCAACTCTTTCCTATCATACAGAGCAACAGACTCACAATTTTTACTTTCTTACTCTTCATTTTTAATTTTTGCCCCAACTCATATCTGCTATCATCGCATATTTCTCCCCTTTTCAAGTCATATGTTCATACTGTAACAATCATCTCTTTCACTTCCTCATTAAATATATCAACTAATCTCCATATAATATCGTATCCTCATTTGCAGTTTCTCACACTTTCATGCTTTCCGGATTCACATTTACTTTCATTCACCTACCTGCTCTACCACACGACAATTATTTCTCCAGTCACTCAAGTCCCCGT
Source organism: Typopeltis vanoorti (assembly GCF_054136105.1). NCBI lineage: Eukaryota > Metazoa > Arthropoda > Arachnida > Uropygi > Thelyphonidae > Typopeltis > Typopeltis vanoorti. The sequence goes on from NC_143572.1 coordinate 29,438,440, forward strand.
TTTTCTCCTGTGAAGGACGCAACGTAAATGTGCCGTTTCCCTCTTTACCGTCATTCATCAGCCAGTTCTTTCACGCTACTTCCGCATTCGCCAGCCCACTTTCGCTATCTTTCCTTACAATCGTTAACGTTCGTCCATTCATTTTCCTGTTTTCTACACGACTCGCACTTCTTGGACATGAACGTCCCCACAATTGACTAGCCTCCAAATTTAGCACACAATCAATTTAGGACAAATACTCTTTCGATTCACACTTTCGTACAACCTGTTCACTCATGGCAACGCATACATTACACTACATCGTCCAATATTTCCCATGTTAAATTCGGACGCGATTTTCCTTTAGCATCGGTGCCATGTATTAAAACACTTTCTAAAACAATATCTCGTATTAAATTTCATACACTCAACTTTACAGTCTAAAATTAGTAAGATATAACCAAAAAATAATTACTGAAATTACTAATATCCACTGAAATAAAAGACTTATCTATAGAACACTTGCAACACACAGAGTTTGCTCTGCGCTACTCTAGCGTCAAGTTATGCGTTCCAAGCACACCGCTATTCTGCTTAAGATGTGGGAAGACGTCAGCTTAGGTGCTCGATTTAAGAAGAATTAGGCGATATTTTTGAATGTATATTTTTTATGCGAAGTACATTCACAAAAGGTTTAAACCTGTAGTGCAGTATGACTTAGTAAAGAACACATTGCTGTATATATTCAGTTTGTATATATACAGCAATTTTGTACGTAACTTTTTACGTACAAAATTTTACGTACAATATTTTGTACGTAACTTTTTACGTACAAAATTCCGTTTGTACATTGTAAATAATACGATGATTTTTTTTTCGCTCAAGAAAGCCTCCAAATCTTTTTTGGATGAAAAAAAAATTATGTATAAGAAATTGTAGTTTTCCTAAAATATCGTTTAGCAGGAGAAGGTTAAGGAAGGATGGTTCAAGCAGGATTTAAGAAGGATAGAACTACAATTCAACAGATTTTGAACAATGAGGTTAATAGCAGAGAAAGCTAGGAAAAAATTAAAAACATATATACTTGATTTGCTGATTTTCAGAAAGCATTTGACAGTATTGACCAGAAAGTGACATTAGCAGTTCTGGAATCCTATAAAATTGATTTAAAAAAAAATTAATAGTTATCTTAAAATATGTTTATCAGAATGCAGTTGCTTGTTTTAAACCATTTCCCCAAATCATCACCTATTTAAGGTGATTTTGGGAAATGGTTTAAAACAAGGAGGTACTAGACAGGGAGATCCAATATCACAAAGCATTTTCATCACATTTAGAAAGAGCAATGGATAAACTGAAGGAAGATGCAAAAGGAATATCTGTACACGGAATGAGAATTAACAATCTGAGATTTGCAGATGACATTGTTATTATCGAAGAAGACGAAAGAGAACCACAAAAACATTGAAACTGTTAAATGAGGAAGGGAAGAGATTAGGACTTGTTATGAAGTTGGAAAAAACAAAGACAATGGTATTTGGTGAGAAGAACATGAAACAAAAGATAAAAGTGGATGGAACTGATATAGAAAGTGTAGAACAATTCACATATTTAGGAAGTAAAATGACGTATGATTTGAACTGTAAAAAAGAAATAAAGACCAGGATTGCAAAGGGAAGAACAAATCTGAAGGTCATGGATAACATCTGGAAAAGTAAAGTGATCAGCTCGCAAACAAAACTGAGAGTACTGGAAACATGCATCTTTAACGGTGTATTGTATGCATCTGAAACGTGGGTAATAAATAAGGAATTAAGAAAAAGAATTTTGGCATTTCAAAGAACTTGTTACAGAAAGATTCTAAGAATAGGATGGGTACAGAAAATCACAAATGAAGAGCCCTGTCGGAAGATACAACCAAAAGAGAATCTAATGCAGAAGATTATAAAACGGAAGCTGCAATTATTTGGACACATCTATAGAATGAGTGAGGAACGGAAGATAAAGACATTTATGTTTGGTATTTTGGATGGTTTCAACAGAAGAGGTAGACCATACAGAGAATGGATAGACGATATAAAAGACTAGTGTGGAATGGGTGTACAGAAACTGCGACACTGTGCACTGGATAAAGAAAGGTGGAAGAAGATAATGAAGGAAGCATCGGGCACCAACGGGCAGTGAGCCCATGGTTCGTGATGATTATGATCAGGAGAAGGTTTCTAATTATAGTCCCAATTGTCGTAACTACTCTGTCGGAAAAAAGTCGTATTACTGGTGTCTTCAACAAATGCATTTTTATATGATACCATTAAGTCAGATCCTAAAGAAATGCTAAAGAAAGGAACCATAGTACTACATTTGCTATCGCAACCCGCAGATCTAAAGAATAATTGTTTTGCAAGCATAGGCTTGCGATTGATATTCCCTTTCATGTTTTATGCATAATGAAGGAATTTTTTTTAATCTCTGTATATTTGTGATGACCCCTAGTTCTTGCTTTGACGTTTAATATTAAATTGATAGACCTGAGTGTATATATTGACGAACGCAAGGTTGCCCAATAAAGAAAATAAATTAAAAAAAAAACCTGAGGTTCTCTGATCAAAATTTAGACAACTCATAATTTCTCTTACATAATCTCTCTCAAATACATTTCTTGGAAAGAACGAACACCATATTCTGAGGAACAAACAGACATTGCACTCACCTTAATAGGATGGAGACCTCTGCTTTGAATACAACAATGCAACAATCCTAAGGGATATTCTACAAGCGCACGATTGCGATCAATTGGAATTTTGGACCATTGTTCCTGTAGGCAGATGTAATGAGGTCCTGGACTGTAGTGACTCCCTTGACCTTCCCCGACACTCCATTTCATTCCAAAGATGTTTATTATGGTTACCATCACATCGCCACCTCCGAAAGTTATAGTTGGGGTTATGCTCTCTAGTAAGAGATGGATCACCGAGCATCCACCACACCCACACCCGTCTATCTGTTCAGCAAATGGTGTAGCGTGATTTGTCGTTCGATAACTCAGCTTCCCAAGCTTCAACGTCCCACTGTACATTCTCTTTGCACTACTGAAGATGACACTACATGTTGGTTCAGGTAACGTGGGATTTGCATTTTGCTGGCCTACCATGGAAACTCATGTTATGAGCCTCTGTTGTGAATGTTTTTGTGCAGATTCGTGTTCCAGTCGATCAATAGTGGTTTTTAAATATCCTCCAAGACATCGTATGGTCACACTCAGTGGGTGCATCGCGGGTCGTTCACTGCAGGTAGCACTTGCAGTTGATTCCCTGCACTTCCATCTCAAAATTGTATCACTCATAGTTGACGATGGCCCAATTTGTCAACAGTTTGCCTAAGATAGTCCTGAAGAATGGCATTCTATCACAATGCTTCTTTCAAACTCCGTCAGTACCCCTCTTGCAACCATATCACCCAGTTACAGTGAGCTGAGAGCATCACATTCCTCCAATTTATACTGGCTACAAACATGCGACTCGTTACATGGCACGATGAACCTTGCCCATGAGGGTGTCCATTGACTTCTTTCCAAGCAGTAGACATGCTTCATAGTTTGCAATAAATATGAAATATGATAAAATACCAGCGAGTAATCATAGAAAGAATTATTACAATAACACAAGAGCGCAGATCTTTGAATTAATCAATTTATGTTATTGAATCCTGATTATGATTGCATATACATTTATGTTTCATAAAAGATTTTATAATTAGCATTTTATACTATTTTTATTGTGTATAATATTTGACGGAGTAGCAACGTATTTTTATGTTTCGTTTCAGGTACAGCTGAGTGGTATATCTCTTTTTTACCTGCAGATTTTGCTGTTCCAAGAATGTGACTATCCTGCCGTTATCTGCATCATCCACGTATTTTCCAGTGGTCTCTTTTTAATACTCTTCATCAACTTTTACATCCAAGCTTACATCCGTAAATCTAAATCGTTTAAAGAAATCTATTCGACGTGTATTGGAAAGTTGGAGAATGAAAAACACGACAGCAAACAATTTTTACGGAAAAAGTCATTTTCAGAATCCACGAGTGTTCTCGGGAATGGTACAGCATTGCACAAGAGGGTGTTACTTAGTAATTAATAATGTACTGTTTGTAACCATAGGGATTAAATTGAGTATTTCAATCCATGCAGTCTTCATTCCTTTTGGAGTAAAAAAGGATGATTGGACTGTACTCACTGACCACAAGTATTACACGCGAGAAGTATTTTAGCCGTTTAACCTTTGTATGCTAAAGGAAATCATTCATTTAAGGTACTTGCATATGCTCAGACCTCAATTCAGAAGGAAAAGTAAATTTACTACCATGAAAAAAGTGCTAATGTATGCGGTGTAGGCTTAAATCGAATGATGGTGGTGGGTGACATCAAGAACTTCGAGTGACTTTACCACGAAGACAGCGTGGAACTGCTTTAACAGGTGAAGTCAAGAGAATGAGTACCTTTACAATAATCGCATGCGTGTGCAAGCCGAAGATAAACTCTCCAGTATACCCTTAATTTACTATCTGGAAGGTGTACAGTACACACTGAAGTGACTACTGAGATGTAATGTCTTTTTTTCAAGCGGTTCAAAGTTCATGGGAGAATTACCATTACACCTATTTTTAAAATCCTTTCAACTCTTTAAGGTTTTCCAGAGAGATGTTTAAGACTTATTTTACAAGCAATGAATATCAACCACGTAATATGTCATCATTATTTTGAATACTCTGATGTTTCTTCATTTATACTTTTATATTAACTATGTAATCATTTTAATGTCATTCATATTTAATACATTTAAAATATTATATTAATATTTTCATGTATTATCAAGTTTTCCTTCCAAACCATAATAAAATCTACATATTAAAGGTACATTTTCTTTAATATTTATGGGATGTTATCTCTACTGTTTGTGACTGAAAAAAATTGTATAGAATAGAACATATGTTTTAAAATAAATGTTATTCATTTGGATAAGTCATAAAACTTGTTTGGAGGATGCAGAAGAGACCAGTATGTTTGGCAGCCTATCCGAATCCGAATAATATCCTATTCACATGTTAAATGTATTTATATTTATTTCTGTAATTGGCCATTGTATTTGAAGTTTATTTGAATGTAGTTGTATAATTTCTGTTTCTTTTCTTTTCTCATTCAAGTTATTACCGAGTTACGACAGCGCTGACTTAAGAAGAAGGGCTGTGATAGCAAATAAATCAATGCGAAAACTGTGTAGGAGAAGAATTTTTGGATGTGTGAGGAGTGAGTTTGATGAAAAAAAAACATTTGTATACGAGGGATGGCCTGCACTTGAATGGATCTGCCATCATGAATCTGGAGAAATTAATTATTGGATACAGACCTAATGTAAAGAGTCAGGCGAAACTAGATCATCGTGGAAGAAACGGTTTGCACACACACAATGTGTATTCAACTGTGGTATGCAAACGTGACAATGATATGAATGGCGTTGTGCATGATTACAAAACCGGTGAAGAGGTGTAAATGTACACTGAGTTGCAGAATTTTGAGCGTATCAGTGGACGGAAATAGAAAGTCGCTCGACCTTGGTAAGCAGATTATAGTTATAAGTAAATGAAATAGCCAGGAGGTAGTTTGTTATGCCTATATACAAATGGTAAAGTATCAGAAACAGAGAGATAGAGTTTGTTGCCTTGGTGAATATATTTTTGAATATGCTATTGTCCTAAGATTATTGGCATTAGTGAAACCCTAGCCATCAAAGTCTGATGGAGTAACCGGGGTCGAATATATAAGGTATGGTATTTTAGGATCAAAAATGTTAGAACAGGAAGGGAATACTGTTAATGATAGTGGTAGTATTCCTACTAATGATACTAGTAGGAATACTACCTAGTAATTCCCAGTTAAAGTAGACTTCTATGTAGTTATTATGTATTGTTACTATTATTTCAGACATGAAATAATAGTAATAATGTCCAATGTAGCATTGAGTTCGAGGCTATCTGGTGTGAAGAAAAAGTTAACAGGACGAAATATATGGGGGGGGGGGGGGTTGATGGCTCAATTGTTGGCGAAGATAAACTGCATCACCAAATTACCAGGATGGAATTACGCGAGTAATATTATGGATGCCTTCATAATGTTACTTCAACAGTTCGTTAAATTCTCCAGACATTGGGTAGAATAGAAATCTCATGACAAGAATGAAGGAGAAATTAACGAACTACTGCGAGACAACTTTCTCAAGCAGCATATGAAAGAAGGAAACGAGGTCAAAGAGTATTAGATTTGATCATAGCTTTAGAAGGTATCTCTGGTAATAAAGTGACTGTTTTGCCACCAGTTGGTGACACTAATCATACCACACCGTCTGGAAATTGGTTGCTGTAGAGATGCTCCAGATAGGATGGGTTACATGCTGCACTACAAAGATGAAAATGACAAACTTAGGATATAACTGTCTTTACTCCTATGGTGTCAGTTAGCGCATGATATCATTCATCGGAAGCCCTGAAAAGATGTAATACACGGGAAACTTTGAAAATATTCTTAAGTGAGGCAATATCTGAGTGTGTCCCTAGAATGCAAGAAGCAAGCAGCGTGGAAGTAAAATATATATGCACTCTTAAGCAAGAGATCCACAAGAAGAAGATGATGATGATGTCGAAGGAAGGCTGTGAGAGGTGTTTTGCAAAGTGAAATACAAGAAAACTTACGATTATCATAAGGAAATCTAAATGGGAGTTTAAAAAGAAATTGGTTGGGCAGGCTAAATGCAACCTAAAACAATTTTATCATTATTCGCCGAGTAAACGAAAGAATAAATATGCAAGGAAACTCTTTGCTGAATGAAATGGTAACGCGTGCAGAAGCAGACGCAATCATTCAGTTAATAAGAGTTCTTACCAATAAGTTGGTAAGAACTCCAATACAGCAATATATTAGCAAATAAACTATACTTTGCAAGTAACATCATGGCTATACTAAAGGAAGGTCAAGTCTAAGCACTCTGCTGTTATTATATGATAATGTTATGATTATTGAGTTACATAAAGGTAGTGGATACTCCATGATATGATACTGTTAGACTTTGCTAAGGCATTCGATAGGATACATATAAAAAATTTATCCATAAACTGCAGAATTAGGAATTAAAATATTAACAATATTTGATCTGGATTAGTGTATGGCTGACGGACAAGTATCAGACAGCACAGTGATATATGGGAGGGTATATGAATCCAGATTTAAGGTGACCAGTGGTGTACTCCAGGGATCATTATTTGGACCATTGTTATTTGGGAAGGATCTGACAGAAGATGTTCAATTGTTCGCTGATGATGAAAAGATAGACAGGGCAACCAGGGATATCGCTGATATCCAGCACTTACAAAATGATTTCAATAAGCTGAAAGGATGGGCAAAAGATCATGTTTATCAATTCAATGTTAGTAAGCGTAAAGTTGTTTACTTTGGCGTGAGGAGATTTCCAATGGTATATTATATTGGCGGGTTTATGCTACAAGAAACTAAGGAGGCTGTGTATCTTGGAATTATGGTGGATAAGTCGGAAGTCTAAAAGTCACATTGCGAATACAACTCAGATAAATCTTTAAACGAACATTGACAAGTAAGGATTAGGAAGTCATTTTGTCTCTTTTGCAAGGCCTAGATTTGACCGAACCTAGACTACGGTGCGCAAATCTGATATCCTGGGTTCCAAAGGGATAAAGAAGCTGTGGAAAAAAGAAGACATTGGGATTATGGAATCTAGATTGCGAGGACAGATTGAGAGTATGTTGGCTGCAGACACTAGTAAACAGGAGAAAGAGGGATATGATGTGATAGACTTATATACATCTCGGAAAGGATGTCATAGGTCAGTGGCATTAAACTATGCGTCACGGCCTCCTAGGAGGGGAAGCGTAATTATTTTTGGGAAGGAACGAAGTATAAACTGTAAGAAGTAATAGTCGGTATGATCGTTTATTTTGATGCACAATTCCCACATATAGTAGATTCGATATTCCATTCGCTTATTTTAATGGAATATCGTATTAAAAGCGCAACTTTCACGTTTAATATTTCTTTAACATAATTACATTGTGAGTTACTGTTTTGGTTATGACCACAATGTAATCACATCATCAAAATTGATATAATTTAAAATCTAAGATTTTTTTTCTTTCAAATTCTCCAATACGTAATTCTTCTGCACGTCTGAGCTGCATAACATACTTTTACTTAGTTCGGTCACTGCTTTGTGGATGCATTCTCTTTCTCTTTCCGTCATTAGATTTTAAAGACTGCATACTGTTTTGTTATGGTAGCAAAATTGTTGAGAAAATCTTGAAAAGAACTGGTCCATTATATTTTATCCTAAGGAATAAGGCCCAACCACCTGAGTTAGAAATTTAAAAGTTTAGCACTTTAAAAATAAATATATCCTTGTGCCATTTTGCTTGTTTCGTTTTAAGTGTGATTGTGCAGAGAGAGAGAGAGAGAGAGAGAGAGAGAGAGAGAAGTAAACTAGTGGAACAATTTGTCAATTCATTCAATCCCTGGAGGTCTCTGACAGTAATCCGAATAATAGAGTTTTTCCACACTCTTCTTACGTATTCAAGTTAAAAGGTATCGTGTTGTTCTTTACGTGTCTTTTTATTGTCCATGTGTTTCTTTCATATAATATAAACAGGTTTAGCTAAAACATTTAATATTTTTAATCTTGCAATTTTTGTGTATTAAAGCCAAATTAAAAATATCATTAATCATGCGAATAATAATGGAAAATGTATTCATTTTATGTTTTAGATCTGACTCATCAAATGTAATTTATTTTACAATCAAGAATATTAAAATTATTAACCTGTTCTACTGAGTTATTATTTTAAAATATTTGACTTCTTATTGACTAGAGAGTTTTGTGTTTTATACAGTTACACCAATTTTAATGTTTTACTATTGTTTTAATATATATATATGTCAAACACGCAATGTTCATTCTGTCCCCCCTATTTCAAGTTGAAACGGTTCGATAAGCAACCATGCCATTAGAAAAATACTTTAGGAACATTCATTAAGCTTCTCGAAGCTAGCGAATAATTCTGCTGCTGCTGCTGCTTGCTTTGTATCCATCTAGCTTTAACTAATTACCGGCTAAATGTTTAGTAATAGCCACACTAAATTACTAAAATAAAAAGCCAAAAGGCTTCAATCCAGCCTTCAGTATCAAAAATGGACTAATAAAAGGTGAATATATGTACGCTTGGGCAGCGCCCATGTCTTTTAAGTAGTCCATACTAAGACAACTCAGGGATACAGAGGAATACATTCCGGCATGATCTCTGGTCAACTTACGCAACTTTCATAGTTTATACATTCGGCTTTGAAATAATGATGGATCTAATATCCACTTTGCTAATATAAGCCAAACTAAATGTTTATGAGGGGTGGCACTTAGTTGCTCTCAAACCTTTAGTGTGGGTCTTCTAGATGGATGCGTTTGCTGTTTATTCCTTGGAAGAGTACTTTAGATTCTTTTTAACTTATTTCAATAGTCAAAAAACCCGAAAATACACTACCCATTCGAAAAATAACCAAATTAATGCTGCTGTTTCCTGACCCAGTGGTCAGTCTCACATCTTTCAAACGAGTGAGCTTCTCTGATAAAAGTTCTTCACAACTCAACCTAAATTCAAACCCAGGCCTATTCAATGGGCATCGTAAAACGGACGTCGCTACGGAGGCAAATTCATATAAATCCCACCTGTTATTTTTAAGAACACTTCGCTTATCAGCCATTTGAATTCTTACATCCTATGTCACAGATCTTCAAAATGTAATCCTTTCTTTTTTGATAGTTCTAATTCACAATAACCGTCTTCGACTCTTCTGTTGCATTTGGTTGTATTTGTAGTTCACCCAGTTCTGACAATGGCTCATCTCTTTTACTGTTTATCTCTGCACTTTAATTTTCTACAGCTCAAACAGTGAGATTATGTTCTTCATAGACATCAACGTTTACAACTCAAGCTGGCTTAGATATCTAATTAAATATCTAATTTCTCTAATTAATCAATTAAAGATATAAAGATAAAAAATAAAGATCAATTAAATATTTAATTAAAGGTATAAAGCAGATATGATCTCTATTAGTAATTCGGACCATAACCACTCTATGCTTTCTTTTCTAATTCCCATCCTTCCTTTAGCCACTTTCTTTCAATGTGTTGTAGAGGCCTGGGTACCGTAATAATTCCAAGTGAGATGATATTAATGATTTTTAACGCTTCACTTAATTTCCTGATTACTGCTTCTACTCGGTGGATGAAAAATTCGCTTCTTATGAGCAAATGAAATATTTCTTTTCAGAAAGGATTTCCCCATTTTCACATACCCCCCCCCCCAAAAAAAAAAAAAAAAAAAAACTGGTTATATCTGATCTTTTATCTCATAAATTATAATATTTATTCAACAAATATGCCAAGAAAATCGCGAGAAAATAATTTGTCACATTCGTTTGGATCACAAAAACAAAGCTTACTTCACACTGTAGCTCGCAAATATCTTAAAACAAGAAATCAACAACTCGACCTTGAAAGAGCCAAGTAAAAAAAAAAAAAAAAAAAAACACATTTTTTTCCTGTTTGTATCCGCAATCTAGCTTTCTTATAAGTACTCGACGTAACCTCTGCCTTTCATTGGTATTCGGAATGCTAACAAACCTCCTGCGATGAGTCTACAGACACCATGAAAGTGTCAATAATAGTAATACAAATATAATAGAAACTTGCATAAAAATAAATTCATTGCTGAATATATAACGCCATATGCCGGGATGACAAACATCCTACAATGCTACGTCCGGTTTTTATTCCTGTACATTTTTTTCCCTGTATAATATTTTCTTCCTATGTATGTTTCATATATCTGTCCATATAAAACACCAGTACTGCCCTGAAATTTGAGTAAAAAGCCAATGATATTATAAAAAAAGGGATACTCCTAAACAAAAATAGGCTAAATAGCCATAAGAATAAAAATAGAAACTCGCCTTGTATTTCAAGACAGGTTTTGTAGCGCATGAGAAGGTTCTCTGTCATCTTGGAGAACAAGAGTTGGGACATCTGTAAGAGCCTCTAGATTAAAGCAATAATGATTGCTTGGGAGATTCTTGCGGAAACGATAAACAAACTGCTCACAAACATGTCATAGGTTTGGGATATTTGTTCTGCGAACGAAAATAATGCTCACCAATAAACGTCTTTTTTTCCCATTGCTACACCTCAGTGTAATGGTGTAGATTCTACACGTGTTCTTCCATTAATGTGCATGAATTCGAACGGCATATCTCATAGCGCATGTACTGAAGGCGGTGTCGAAGTTAAGTACTGTTTTTGTTTTGGTTTTTTTGTGCCATGCCTTAGTAATAAAACATAAAGGTGACAAAAATATATATTGAATATAGTTTGCGAGTAATAAAGATAATCCATAAAAATCCTCTGAAATACTTGGTAAAATAAAAAATAAAATATTAAAAAGACAAGCATTAAAAATCTGGAACACAGATGAGAAAATGCAATAAAGAAAAACAAATGGCATACAAATCACTCCTTCAAAAACATGCAAAGGAAACAAAAGAAATATAGTTAAAACCATAGTCTGGAAAACCAAGATTCTTGGGAACAGATTTATTAAAAAAATGAAGAAGGCAAGACGGCCTACAAAATATTAAGGAAATTAAACACTAAAGAAAAAGATACAGCACACAGAGAAACATAATACAAGAGAATCAATGGATAGAATATTATAAGAATTTATCGTATGACCCAGATTTAATTTAACAGCAGAAAATAATACTGAAGAAATCAGCACTGATACAGAACCAATAAAAGTAGAACTAAAGGAAGTAATAGAAGTATAAAAAAATAGAAAATTAATCGGATTATATGACATCAATACAGAGCTTTAGAAATATGGCAGAGAATATTACATCACAGATTCTTAAAATTAATAAAAACTACAGGAGTAAATGTGAGGTTTCATCAGATTGATTAAAAACTAAGATTATATCAATATTTAAGAAAGAAGACAGAGATGATTGTGAAAATTACAGAGGAATAAGTTTATGAAATACAGGTTCCAAAATTTTACAGTAAATTCCTTATTCAATTCGAAAACGATTCTTTATTTTGGGATATTTACGAACATTATACGAAGACTGCTTGTGTATATATGGTTACAAAAGAAAGCATGGAAAGTTTAAGGAGGCATGGTGTCATATCCAGGCTAACTCCTTATGAGGTGTATGAGGCTGTGCTTTTTATGGTGTCCTATCTTAAGACTCTTTTACGTGACCAGCTATTTTGATGTAATGTAATCAAGAAACAGTGAGTAACGAACGTTTTCTTTATTGAACTCATTGGAAAATGTTAAGAGTGTAAACTAAATATCTTGTGAAATACTTCTAGGTAATTACATGTACAAATTTTTCTCTGTGAATATACTTGTAAATAATATTTCAGCAAAATAAAATATGCATTTGTAAACTTAAATGAACAAAGATGTGTGTGGTTGTTTCGTTTTCCACAGTGAAATGTTTACTCAGTTATTCTGTTTAGAAGTTGATACATAAATCCATAACTTTATACCTTAATGCAATTCTGTTTAATTATTGTAAAAAAAAAGTTAACATTTCTTTAGGAAAAAGGAATGAACTTTTAAGATCAAGAAATGACACTATAGGAAGACCATAGGTGTAAAAATCGGTGACAAAGAAATCTTTAAGCAGAATCATTAACACAGATCATATTACGTCATAATACAAGAAAACGTAAATGTAAAAAAATATGACTACCGTGAAATTAATGCCGGGAAGTGGGGAAAACTGATATCCTGTAAATAATTATTTTAGAAAAATGTCAAATGCTACCGTTGACATCGTTTGAGTTATATATGTAAAAGGATAATTGGAAACATCTGTTCATTACAGAAGGACCGTGCATATCAAAAGATACGATATGAGTCATGATTAGCTTTTAACCATTAACCATTAACTTTTATACTCACATAAACATAACACTATAGTCTAAAGTTTTAAATGTTTGGACTTTGTGACAGAGAAATAAACAAAGTATACTACAGAGCTAATATTCATTTGAAACAACAATAAATAACTATTTATTTGTACTGGCAAAAGAAGTTTCTAATAATAAAATGCTAATGCAGAGTCCAAACCCTTGTTTGTCTCATTTCCTTTAGTTAAACTTACTAATGCTAAAGAAAATATGACATTTTGGAAAAAGAAAATTAAAATTTCAGCTACAGAAGTAGCGTTGAAGCACAAGGAATAAAAGGTAAAATTAATAGTAAGAAGGGGCAACAAGTTCGTCCCCACAGTTTCATAAGCAAAAGCAGTTTCTGTATATCAATGAAAGAGACATAAAAAGTAGATTTTGAAAAGCATATTTTGAATTTTTATGAGAAATGTATCTCTTATTAAGAAATGTGGGAAAGCAGGCTCAAAGCTACAGAGAAGTTTTCATGAATACGATGAAGTCAGGAGTTTGAGCTTCAGTGGCCAGATGTTGATGCATCCTCAGAATTTGTTAATTCCATATCTCTACTTCAGGTGCCATTAAAACGAATAAATATTTATTTGAAGGTAAACATTTTATTTTTCTTTACAATTTTTTTTTCTTATGGTCGACATTGATGTCGTATATTGTTTTCAAGAAATATGGTAACCCTACTTTCAGACACTTGTTAAGTTTAGTCTTAATTTCTGTTTAGTTATGAATGCGAAAAAAAATGTACGAGTGCAAATGACCAAGTCGTAATGCGATCTGTCACACTACAGTGTGAAATTAACAGAAGATGATAGCAGTGACTTTACTTTACTTCCAATCCTCATTTCTTTTAGCGTTTAGTCAACACTTACTAACGCAAAAGATAAATATGGCAGTTCTAAAGAAAAAAGCGTCTATTTTTGAAGTCACAGTGAATTCACACTTTTTTTGTTAAGTTATTCTGGTTAGAATTTGCAATAAAGTTAACATTTAATTAGAAAAAAAGTAATGAAATTTTTTAAGATATTAATTCCTATGGACACATAAATGAATAAACTCAGCCCAGATGACGTTACTAAGTAGAGAACATCCACTACCGTGGGAAAACATCACCATGAACCACAGTGCAAATGTTGCAATTTTAAGGAAATGGACAGAAACCTATAAGGAACAAGAATCAAATACATTTTCAGTTTATTTGCTGCAATTCGTTCTTTCAGGCTGCAAATCGTCTTGTGTGTGTGTGTGTTGTGCTATACTGTACTGTTTTGTGTATCTATCCCGCAAATTAAAAAAAAATGAGCGAACTGAAAACCCTTTGGAATTTTTCTTTCTTCGGGATAATAACAGGAGAGACAAATCATGAGAAATATTTCTAGGTAAAGATTTTAATTTTTTCATTATTAATATACTTGTAAATAATATTTTAATCAAATAAATGTACATTTGTAAACTTAAATGAACAAATTAATGTGTCGTTGATGTGTATTCCATATTTAAGAATATTTATTCTGCTTAGAATTTGTAATAAAGTTAACATTTAATTAGAAAAGTAATAAAGATTTTAAGATCTTAAACATTAATTAATTAATTAATTAATTAATGTTTAAGATGAAACATGAAAGAAACATGAAAGAAACAAAAAATGTATGTGCGTGTGTGTTTGAAGGAGATACCACTGATATCCAGTAGTTAATTATTTTAGAAAATGCGAACATGAAAGAATAGAAATAAAATGTGTGTGTGTGTGTGTGTGATGTGTATTTGAGCTGCATATTTAAGTTACACCACATATATTTTTGAAGTCTATAATAAATTTAGTTTAATTATTTATCCAAGTGTAAGAAAACATAGTTTGCACCTGAAGTATCTTCAGGACTGAGGCAACCCATGTTAAAGGTGGACCAAGCTCTCATCACTTTTTTCTTAGTATCTCTCATAATGCAAACCACATCTCCTTGCGGACATGTATAATGCTATGCATTAAGGAAAGGGACAATACCCAGACCGGTTTCGATCTTTATTGAGGTCTCGTCAGTGGATGCCAGACCCAGAGGTGGTGATACTAAGGTGGAAGTAATGGAGAAGTCATATTTACCTATACGAGTTGCCAAAAGGTGTCTCACCTTATTATTAGATTACTTCGAATTTAGAGAAAGATGTTGGAAGTGGGAAGAAAAAAAAATCCAACATGTAAGCTAGTCGTGTAATATTAAGATTGATCTATAGGAAGCTTTTATTGCCTAATAAATGTCAACAGGAAAATATTCAAAATATTTCGACTAAGAGGGTGACACATTTTCAAACAGGCAGCATGACCTGAATGTTTTATGCAGAAGAGGTCAGTAAACAAATCAATATCTCAATAAACATTATTATCATTATTCATCATACTTTCCTGTTTTCCAATGATGACAGAGGAAATTCTTTAACCCACTTGCCTTCGAGAAACGAACAAACTTCTTGTTCGCCTATTTCATTTCGTTTATCTTTATTCTTTGGAACAGCCTACTAGACGCTGACTTCCTCAAGGGATGTATCCTCTAGCTCTTAAAAGAAAAAGAGAAAAAAATCAACAACTCTACTTTTTTTTAATTAAATTCTTGTCGATACACTGCAGAGCACAAATGCTCCAGCATCTGTACTCTGCTGTGTATCACACAAGAGCCGAAATATATGTTCAGTTAAATTGATACATAATCTCTCTGGTTACTGAACCAAAACAACAAGACATCCCTTATCTAGATCATCTTCAGATATGCATAATAAAAGCTCCGAGGATGTCATCAGAATCATTACTAGAAAAATTATTATTATTATTATTATCTATGACACATGATGGTGGTACTCGAATTTGTGCAGTTTCAAGTGAATCTGACCTGACCAGTCTCCCATCAAAGTGTTTTAATCTCTCGATTCTTAGTAGAAGCAAGTGTTACTTGCAACTGTTATACCATGGTGATTTCAACATGGGGTGAACGTATTCAGTTGGTAAAGGTACCAATAAGGTTTTTGAGCGTTTGAACAAGTGGACAGACTTGATTTTCACAAACTCCGAACCCACCATCTTACACAAATCTAATAAGCATAAAGAAACACTGCTTTATATTGGTAACACTGCTCAATAACACTTTGCCAAATATCGATGTACTAATCCTGACCGAACAAACAAAACAGAATACAACATTATATCGTTCATGAAGTCAGAGTACAAAGTGAGAGGTACATTCCATAATGCGGGAACACACACTTTGGAAATTACAACTAATAACAGAAATAGATTCAGTGACATGTTAAACACGTTCTGTATGGTAGAATAAGCGTATCGTCTATGAAAACAACGTCGTCTACTTCCCACAGATACCAAATTTACTGAAGACTTCTTACAAATTGTAAAGCATTAAAATTCAGGTAATAAGGATCGTTATGTAGTTGATAAGAACATGTCAGTACTTCCAACACGGCTGAAGACCTAAAAAAAATAGATAGTGCTTTTAAAATAAAATTGTGATTACAGAGGAAAACATTAGAGAACTTGACGAGAGAAAGAAAGTCAGAAGAGTGTTTATTAAGAAATAAAAGTAAATGGAATATTGTGCTGCCATCTAGTGCCAAATAATGTTTTAACAGTCCGCCTGTAAAGTGATAAATGACGCCAGATGGTAGCACAAATATTGCCGTATCAAGTTTTTTAACTTGGGTATATTATGTATATTCAAGATACCAAGTAATTTTATATAAACTTGGTTTTTAATCCTATTTCCCAAGAAAAAAATACTAAGGAAAGTGATCAGAGCTTTACCACGAGTTACCTTGACTGGCACTACGTGCAGGCGCAAACTTGACTTTCTTGTCTGTTTGCTTACGTGCGAAATAGGATTAAAAACCAAGTTTATATCAAATTACTTGGTATCTTGAATACAAATATTGCACTGAACAATCTTTATTAGCTTGTGCTGCCATCTGATGTAAATCTTATTAAGTTGATTCTCAAGATCTAATACGTGTTTGCAAACAGTTGAAATTATTTTAATTCCAGTGATGTTCATTTGATATAAAACGATGTTTAATTAATATAGAAATATCAATTAAATATCATTTGTCATTTACAGATCTGTGAATTTTTTAACCTCGTTACTATTGTTTAAGAATAAGTATGTAAGTTGACAAAACTGTAAACAATGGAGATGGTAAAAAAAAAAGCGATTCAGTCCAGAATTCAGTTTAATGACGACGAAGAGAAGTAAAATCAGATAACCTTCCTAAATTTAATAATATAAATTTAGGAAGGTTATCTGATTTTATCTGTCTCCAAACGTTTCGCCGTGAGGGCCACATTGGGTACTTCAGCACTGTTCAGCGGACCTTAGTAAAAAACAAACAAACTCTAGAACTAGATCTATGAGTTTTATTGAAAGCAGATAAAAATTGATTACAGAGTATGCGAGATTAAATTATCGTCTATCAATGACAACGAACACTATCAGCAAATTCTCATTTTTTTTATCACAAATTATAATAAAACCATTAATGTGAACGATATAACTGTGTTTGTGTTTTTAAAATCTTATTAAACTCAGGTTCAAATTTTGAAGTGCTAATTACAAGTAGCGATTTGAAATGTTCATCGGATAAATTTGCCCCGTATTTTGACTTGATATATTTCATTCGGGGAAAAGTTTGTTCGCAAAGATACGTTGTGCCAAAAATAGAGATAAATGTACAACAAAGTTCTTCAAATTTGCTTGTAAAATTTTGTAAAATTCAAAATTTTTTTTCTTCGTTAGTCCATTTTAACCGACCTTTTACAGTCAGAAAGACCGTAACTTGGATTACAGTTACTTTTTGCTATTCGGGAATATATTTTGAACACAATTTTAATTAACGCTTTTCAAATATATCAACGCTCCGTGTTTTTTTTTTTTTTTTAGCTGATTCTTATTGAAAAATTAGTCCAATGGGCGGGCCGGATAAAATCATATGGTGGGCCGCATCTGACCCACTGGCCGTAGTTTTGAGACCCCTGCTCTAGTGTATGGTATAAATACGGTCAGTTAAGTATCTTAATGGGTTGAATGATGCCCAATCCAAGACCAAAGGATTCTAAGCAACTGAATACTTCGGGATGTTCGATGCGGTTAAAAGCTTTTTCTTGGTTAAGCGTTACAAGACCCATACTTTCACTCTCGTTGTTAGCCATGCATATTAGATCTCTTATAAGTTGTAAGTTTTCATGGATGGATCGCACTGGGATAGAGTAGCTATGGTGCCGATCTATTATTTCGTTCAGAGTGGTCTTCAGTCTGTTGGCAAGCCTTTTAATATTATCTTACAATCAGTGTTTATAATGGAGATCGATGGCCAGTCTCCTAATTTTGTAAGGCGCCTTTCTTTGGGAAAATCTTAATAACAGATGTTACCATATTTTGTGGAAAGCCGTTTATAGTAGGTTCGACATATATTCTGTGGGAAAGGGGTTCAAGTTGTTCTCAGGACTGGTAAATTCAGTAGTCAGCCAGTCTACACCAATGATATTTATCCTTTTGGTAACGGCGTGCATGCAATTGTCGAATCATGTAACATAATGGGAGGTTCAATGCTATGCTGCATTGCGGTTGGGAGTGTTTTCACATCAGAGAAGATTATACCAGTGGCATCCATGGATATTGCGTATGCTTGGTATACGTTTCTTGTGTAGAGGCTTAAGTGCTGTGAGGACATTATGTTGGAGGTTTAATGGATTTTTTACAACACTCAAAAAGAATTAAAATAGAATTTAATACTTCCTATATTTCGTCCTAGTCACTAGGACATCTACGGGGATTACAAAGACAATTAATGTAACATGCACACAAAAACTTACAATACTAAGCCCAACCACGTGGGTGACAATAAAGTCCTATCTAGGTGGAGCGCCCTCTAAGGGCAGTAGTAGGTGGCCTGGAATGTAAGGTGGGACCTCTGGTGATGACTGTTTCCCAAATCTTCGGAAGTTTAATGCAACCGTATTTGTTAAGATTTGGTTGGTTTCTGAGAGCTGCTGCTGCTTCTAAGAAAAGTCTCTCTTTCTTGAATTTGCTGTGGTGGAGCATGGTGGTTTTCTTCCATGAAACAGTCATCACCAGAGGTCCCACCTTACATTCCAGGCCACCCACTACTGCCCTTAGAGGGCGCTCCACCTAGATAGGACTTTATTGTCACCCACGTGGTTGGGCTTAGTATTGTAAGTTTTTGTGTGCATGTTACATTAATTGTCTTTGTAATCCCCGTAGATGTCCTAGTGACTAGGACGAAATATAGGAAGTATTAAATTCTATTTTAATTCTTTTTGAGTGTTGTAAAAAATCCATTAAACCTCCAACATAAGGTATACGTTTGTGGACTATTGTAATGCATATAAAAGGATTTTATCCTGATATTCTATAACGTTTCCACTATCGGTTGGTATAGCGGAAATTCTGGTAATCTTGAAAAAAAAATACGTCTGTCAAAACTAAGGACAAACATATTTAGAAAGATTACAATCGCAAATTCAGACGAATCAGCTTTTTGGCAAACGTTTGTATAAACTATGATTTTAATAGAAAGCGGCTACAAATTCAAAATTTCGAATCGCGCGCAAAGCGGTAATTTCTTAGCACTCGACAGATTAAAAACCAGTAGGCTGCAATAAGCGAACTTTCTTTGAAGAAAGTCCTTTTCGTGAAAGAATAAAGTTGCAAACTTGGATGTCTTGTACTCTCAAAGACTAGATGATTCTTCAAAGCTTGAAGAAGGCCACAGAATTACTAATATTTTCAGGGAGTTTGTAATCGCTCATAGCATTCTATCCAGGCTCTGGGCAACGTTTCAAACCAATGGAAATGTGTTCCAGACGTTTGAGGTCAACCTCTCTCTCTCTCTTTCTCCTCCCCTAAGGAGCCTTAAAGTGGAACTTTAAGGCTCCTTAAGGATATTGACAGAAGAAAGTTAAAATATTTTGGACACAGAAAGGATGGAAGGAAGACTTCTCAGAACAGTAATAGAAGGTAAAGTTCCTGGAAAACGAGGAAGGGGTAGACCATCAGTGAGATGTATGGATGGTGTGTGTGTGTGGAGTGACTGATCTTCAGAGAGCTGAGGCCGCCAGAAAAGCATACAACAGGACTACATGGCGAGGCCTGGTGTGGCACATCGCTGAGCCTCAGAGTGATCATACGGCATCTGTAGATGCCCAGTGAACTATAAATAGATAGATTCAAGTAGCAATAAGGTGAGACAGCAGTGATTACAGGAAATGAAGAACACAGATAAAAATTTGATTTGTTTTATATTTTCATTTATTTGTTTGTCCATAGGGCAAACAATTCTATGTTTATGGTTTGTTTATCTATGTTTATTTATCTATATTTATGGTTTGCTTGTCTGCTATGTTCGACATTGCGTAAGACTGAATTCATCATTCTGATCATAATTCAAATTATCCTTGTTTCATTCTAGAGATGTCGTTTCCGTTGTTTTTCTCACTGGGAATCCTTGAAGTCCTTGAAGAAATAATTGAGAATAATTAGTAATAAAAACCAGTCATGTATGTAGCAGATTGACATTATTGATATCATTATGTGTTTTACGTTATTATAAATATTATTCACTCCTTCGAATTACTAGGTTCTTGACGTAAGAAAGTATTCATGAAACTTACAGTAATGAAAAATTTAATCCGAACAAGTCGAATATTCGTCAAGATTTTCTGGTTCTTGTTTCCATTCTGGTTCGGTTTTAGTTCACTATTTTGGTTGAGTGCTGCGTGTTTTAACTGTCTCTACAATGATTATACATTGAAGAGACAATATTAATACAATATTGTTGTACATTTTAAATAGTAAAAACAAGTTGATATTCGTATTGGTTTATTAATTTTTTGTGGCTATGCCCCCCACCCCCCCCCCCCCCCACCCCCCCCCCCCCCCACCCCCCCCCCCCCCCACCCCCCCCCCCCCCCACCCCCCCCCCCCCCCACCCCCCCCCCCCCCCACCCCCCCCCCCCCCCACCCCCCCCCCCCCCCACCCCCCCCCCCCCCCACCCCCCCCCCCCCCCACCCCCCCCCCCCCCCACCCCCCCCCCCCCCCACCCCCCCCCCCCCCCACCCCCCCCCCCCCCCACCCCCCCCCCCCCCCACCCCCCCCCCCCCCCACCCCCCCCCCCCCCCACCCCCCCCCCCCCCCACCCCCCCCCCCCCCCACCCCCCCCCCCCCCCACCCCCCCCCCCCCCCACCCCCCCCCCCCCCCACCCCCCCCCCCCCCCACCCCCCCCCCCCCCCACCCCCCCCCCCCCCCACCCCCCCCCCCCCCCACCCCCCCCCCCCCCCACCCCCCCCCCCCCCCACCCCCCCCCCCCCCCACCCCCCCCCCCCCCCACCCCCCCCCCCCCAAACCAATACGCAACATGACATAAATCTGATTATTGACTGGCTCACGAAAAACTCCATACACCTAAACTCAGAAAAGACAAAATTAACGATGTTCAGAAATCCACTGACTCGACCAGTCGATAACAAATATATAACCATCCAACATCCACTTTCCAACATAAAAAACACACCGAACAGCAAAACCACTACAATCACTCAGGTTGAAACAATACGATACCTTGGAATTTACTTCGATGCAGATATGAACTGGAATAGCCACATAAACAATCTACACAACAAACTCCGAACAATAAGTGGAAAACTCCACAGGTTAAAAGACATAGTTTCCATATGCCTAATAACACTAATATACAAGCACTATGCCAAAATATACTAAGATAAGCTATAACAAAGTATGCTTTCTGTGCACCTTGCAAATTAAATAGATTAATGTCGCTACACTACAAAATGATAAACCTGATCTTTTGGGAACAAAGAGAAAATAACGACCTTATATACATTGCAATGTCAGAACACAAAATACTGACAGCAAAACATTTATGTCACTATGCAGCTTTGCTCAAACATTATTTCGATGCCAACTACAGGACAGTCAGAAATACATACCGTATAATAAGACCTCAGACTGTTAATTATATCATATAAATACAATAATCACTACAAAAGGCCACGCAAAACGTTTTCATCCCAGACATGATAAACAAATTACCTTTTGAATAAAGAAACCTTACAAACTACAATAGCCTGAAAAGAGCTCTAAGGACATACTACCAACAAGAAACACACACCCAAAATACCATACAAACTTAATGAAACACAATATATTCGTTCAGGCTATCAGTTCAGCGCGCGCACGAATTTATCAATCATAAATTTCGTAGCTTCCAAACACAGCAAAAAATAAATAAATAAATAAATAATAACCAACTGGTGTCATCCTTAGATAAGCATACATATAAGCTTCGAGGATGAAAGCAGAGAAATTAGTTCTCATCCAAGATGTATCATATGTAACCAAGTGCATGTAATGTATGTATTATATCTAAACAAATGTATGTAATGTAAGTATCATATGTAAACAAATGTAAGTAATGTATCATATGTAATCAAATGTATGTAATAACTGTAACAAAAGTATGAAATATATAGAGTGATTATATCCATTGATATTGTATATATAGAGCGTAAAATTGCAAAGAAACATCGGTAATAATCATCATTATGAATATTATAATAATGTATGTTGTAAACAGTTATTGTTATTATTATTATTTTAAAAAAAAAAACTTTATGTACCAGAAAGAAAAAAAATTATTATTATTATTATTATGTATATTCTGTATTCAAAAATTCTGTATAATCTTTATTGTCAATATTAGAAGAACATGTGGTGTAAATACATAATATAGAGCAAAAAAGTATTATTAAATTTTAATTGAAATCCAATGTAGAAAATGCAGCATTTAGTGCCGAATTCTGTAAAATTATAATTGCAACGTCACTCAAGATGTTTATTGTATGTGTAAATATTTTAGCAATCAATAAAAATATTATCGTAAAAAAAATTATTATTAAGAGAGACCTCTAGGGAGTTCTAGACTCATCGAGTGAGGCCACATACTATAAACACCAGCTATCATACTTATTCTTCAATTCATTCACACTGCTTGCACTCACAACATGCCATGGCAATTCATTCCAATCACGCACCACCCTCTGAGGAAAAATCTGATCCTTACCCTTCTTGGCAGCCTTCATTCTCAGCTTCCAAGGATGCCCTCTCATCCTTTCCCAACCCTCCATAAATTGAAACATTCCATCAATTGAAGTCCTGTATGACTGTTTCAGAAGTTTGTAAGTCTCAATCAGATCACCCTTCTTTCTGCAGTTTGCTAGTGTCTGCAGTCTATAAATTCTCAATCTGTCTTCATAATCAGTATTCCATTCCACAATCCTGATATCATTTTAACACTCTCCTTTGTACTCTCTCTCTCTCCAATATATCAGAATCACAGCGGAAACAAGGAGACCACACCTGCGCATAATAGTTCAAGTGAGGTCTTACCAAGACTGCATAAGGAGCAAAATAACATCCTTATATTTACATGTGAACGTTCGTTTCAGCATTGCGGTTATCTTTTGGCTTGTATTTGCAATCTTTGCCACATGACTCCTACACTTCAACTTCATACCTATTAACACTCCAATGCTCAATTCGCTACAACATATCATTATTATTAGTATTATTATTATTATTATTATTAGTAGTAGTAGTAGTAGTATAGAACAAAGGACGTAGTAGTAGTAGTAGTAGTAGTAGTAGTAGTAGTAGTAGTAGTAGTAGTAGTAGTAGTAGTAGTAGTAGTATAGAACAAAGGACGTCGCCATCTTTGCAGCTGTCCAAAGGAAGAAAGGTGAGTCATGAAGTGCAACAAGTACCTGCAGGAATTACCGTCCGACGGAAGTCATATAACCTGCAGGAAATGCTATAGGAATCTTAACTTTACATGTTCCGGACTTTCAGAAACAACTTGGCAACGTAAATCCAATACCAAACGAGAAGAATGGAAGTGCCTAAACTGTACAGAGAACAAAGAAACGCCCCCACCCACGGCACAACTGATTACACCGGAGGCAGAATCGGACGATGAACTGAACAGACAACAAAATACCAGTGAGTCTTACAATTTGAATTCCGTAAATTTATTGCTAGAAAAAGGTTTAGAAAATATAAACGCCATCTTGGTAAATCTTGTCCAAGAACTATTTGATAAACAGAATAAAGATATAACAAAAAAACTACCGATTATGAAGAGTTTGTTAAATTTAATAATTCAAAAGTCGAAGAAGTCTTACAAACGGTAAAAGACATTAAAACCAGAATTAACGCATTAACTGACAGGCAGCACAAATTGATAAAAGACACATCGGAACTCCGTCAAGAATTTAATTCCCTGAAACTAAAATACGAAATTTTAAACCAACAACAACATAAAGAAGCCCTTGTCATAATGGTCTTCCAGAAACCGAATCCACAGAAAATCTCACAGACGTAGCTTTAAAGTTAGGCCATGCAATTGACATTCCCCCTAGAGCATAATAATGATATTCAGACCATAAATCGGTTTCCCAGGAAGAACAGAAAGCAAGGCTCGCAACGACCTACACCAGTCATAGTTTGTCTGACAAGCAAGGCTACAAGAGACAATCTCACAAAAGCCAGCAGACTGAAAATAAATAGATTAATTAATAGACAAATTAAAAAATAGACAAATTAAATAGATTAATTTCACTACAATACAAAATGACAAAACTGATCTTTTGGGAACAAAGAGAAAATCACGACCTTTTGTTTTTGTTTTTTATTTCGCTGCCAACTACAGGACAGTCAGAAATACTTACCCTATAACAAGACCTCAGACTACTAATTATATCACATATAAATACAATAATCCCTACGGAAAGGCCACGCGAAACTTCTACATCCCAGACATGATAAACAAATGACCTTTTGAATACAGAAACCTTAAAACTACAATAGCCTGAAAAGAGCTCTAAGGACATACTGTGAACAAGAAACACGCACCCAAAATACCATACAAATTTAATGAAACACAATATATTCGTTCAGGCTTCCAGTTCAGCGATGCATCAATGCATTCCAAGTTATTGTGCGTGTGTGCGTGCGTATGTGTATGTGAGAGTGCGCGCGCGCGAATTTCTCAATCACAGATTTCGCAGTTTCCCAACACAGCAAAAAAAAAAAAAAACATTCATAATAACTAACTGGTGTCATCCTCAGATAAGCTTACATTATAAGCTTCGGATGAAAGTAAAGAAATTAATTCTCATCCAAGTGTCATAATGCAACCAAATGTATGTAATGTACGTATCACATGAAAACCAATGTATGTATTATATGTAAACCAATGTACGTAATGTAAGTAACACATGTAAACAAATGTAAGTAATGTATCATATGTAATCAAATGTATGTAATGTATATAATAACTGTAACAAATGTATGCAATGTAATAAAATAAAATAAAATATTCTTTTAAATGTAAAAAAAAAAAAAATTAATTAACAACAGAGCAAAAAAAATGTGTGTAATGTATATAATAACTGTAACGAATGTATGCAATGCAATAAAATAAAATAAAATAAAAAATAAAATAAAAAATTATTCGCTCAAAGGTTTCTAACTTGAAAGTGCTACTATTTAATTGTACTAGTCACGCTGAAGACAGGGACGTTCAAATTACCAAAATCAGATAAGTAAGATTCAAATTTTCAGTGTTGGAAGTTCATAGAGTGTACTGCAGTCACCAGTCAACGAAGAACAAAGGACGTCGCCATCTTAAAAGTCGCACTATAGTCGCTAACGGGAAGAAAGGCTAAAGGTCACCGAGACAGCGAAGTTCAAGCAAAATGAGCAGCAACAAATGCAATAAACCGGATGGGCCGCAGTGTTCCGGATGTAACAAAAAACATTTCCACTGTTCAGGGATCTCAGAAAGCACGTGGAAAGCAAAAGGAGCTGTGAAACGGACCGAATGGCGAGGTCAACGGTGCCGTGAGAAAACGAAGAACAAAGACCAGACACCAAAGAAAAGTAACGACGCACACCAAGGTAGGCCGCTTCCGGATCCTAAAATTATAGATAACTTTGATTCATTTAAACTCATGGTGAAAGACTTATTAAATGCACACATGGAACAAATTAACAAAAAATTCGAGGAGTATGAACATTACATACAGTTCAATAACGAGACCTCTGAAGAAATGTCAGGAACCGTGCGAGAAATAAAGACGAAATTAACGGTAGCGATAAAAATGCAAGAAACACTCCAACGCGAAAATCAAGAATTGCGGAAAAAAGTAAACACACTCAAGTGTCAAATGGAACACAAGCTACAAAAAGAAAGAAAAAAAGAACTTCTAATTGAGGGAATAACGAAAGAAAATACAGAAGACTTAAGTAACATAATGCATCTGATCGGCAGCAAAATTGGAATTCAAATCGCAACCACTGATATCACCTCTATTAACCGACGCCCACAAAAAAACAAAGAGAGACCGCCGCCAATCATCGCTCGTTTTACCAACAGAAGTCTGAGAGCGACTCCATTCTTACAGCAAGCAAGAAAACAAGGCCGACAAAAACGATCCTAACTGATAAGAAACTCCCATCACCAATCTCTGCAAAGCACAAGACCTAAACGAAATCACAACATACTTCCACCAAAACGCAATTGTAATCAACGCACCAAAACACAGATGTTGGTAATACACAACCAGAGAATCATACGCCCCGCATCACTATCGATACATTGTCACACATACCGCTGCATTAACAACAAAAATACCTGCCAATGTTCAGAAATCAAACCTGTAACACACGCAAAATACCTCGGTCTGTATATAGATTCCCACCATAAATGGACAAAACATATAGAATACCTACACACCAAACTCCGGATCATCGCAGCAAAACACTTCCTAGTAAAAGACATTATTCCACCCAACATAAAAAAACTCCTCTATCACGGTATCTGCGAATCCCTACTCAAATACGGAATAACACTCTATACAAATATATCAAGCAGCCACCTAACAAAATTAGAAACACTACACAGGAAAATCATGTCAACTGTGATCTGGACACCTTACACGCAACAACCAATATCCGACAAGCACATGGCGATATACAGAATTCTGAGCATTAAAAACCTGAAACACTACATGATATTAAAAAGGAATTACTTCAGGTTTTTAATGCTCAGAATTCTGTATATTGTAGATGTGATCTCACAACAGAGACACATATCGTATAACACGACCTACAACAACTCTCTACATCCCCACACCCTTCAACAACTCATACGGTTCATTTGTGAGATCACATCAGATACCCACGCAACTCAACAACTTACCAAGAAAGTTAAAACACGTAGATAACTAAAGAACATTAAAAAACGAATTCTGGAAAATATACCAACAAAGTTAAAAAAACATTTAACACTAATATACACATCACAAATCACTAGCATCCAATGCCTAAATTCCATACATAAACAGTAGCAACAACACAAATAGTGAAGGCTAAATCGCACTCTCTTCATAAAAGCTAACTCAAGCTTCGAAGTAGGTGGGATTAACTTGCCTCACTTATCTACAAGTAATCCTGATAAACAAATGCAGAAATTTGTATGTATAATCATTCTTTCTCTAACTTTAAAAAAAATAAAAAATAAAAAAATAACGGGAAGAAAGTGTAAAGGTTACCGAGACAGCGAAGGTCAAGCACAATGAGCTGTAACAAGTGCAGTAAGCAATTAATCGATGAAGGGAATGGGCCGCATTGTTATGCATGTGGCAAAAGACAACACTTCCACTGTTCAGGGATCTCAGAAAGCACGTGGAAAGCAAAAAAGGAGCCACGAAAAGGACCGAATGGCGCTGTCTGCAATGCCATGAGAAAATAAAGAACAAAGACCAGACACCAAAGAAAAGTAACGACGCATATCAAGGTAAGCCGCTTCCGGATCCTATAATTACAGATAACTTTGATTCATTTAAACTCATGGTTAAAGACTTGCTAAATACACACATGGAACAAATGAACAAAAAATTTGAGTGGTATTAACGTTACATACAGTTCAATAACGAGACCTCTCAAGAAATGTTAGGAACCGTGCGAGAAATAAAGACAAAATTAACAGTAGCGATAGAAACACAAGACACACTCAAGGCGAAAACGAAGAACTGCTGAAAGAGGTAAACACACTAAAGTGTCAAAAAGAAAGAAAAAAAGAACTTCCGATTGAGGGAATAACAAAAGAAAATACAAAAGACTTAAGCAACATAACGTAACTGATCGGCAGCAAAATTGACATTCAAATCGCAACCACTGATATCACCTCTATTGACCGAGGCTAACAAAAAAGCAGAGAGAGTCCGCCACCAATCATCGCTCGTTTTACCCTCAGAAGTCTGAGAGACTCCACTTTTGCTGAAATCAAGAAAACAAGGTCGTTGTTATTGTCGGCCTTACTGACAAGAAAGCCCCAACACCAATCTATATAACGGAACACTGGACTCCATACTTCAAATATCTTTTATATCAATCAAGGAAGACAAAAGCAGAGAAAAACTACAAGTTCCTGTGGATAAGGTTCACAGATATTTATGAGAAAGAATGAAAACACTCGAGTTTACATAATTACAAGTGAATCCGACCTACACAGCCTACCAATATAAAACACTAACTCTTGACATCCTTAAGAATGTTAGATTAGAAATCATTTAAAACTATATAATGGAGAACTCAAAAATAGGCGAACATATCCTGTCATACAATATAAACTTCAAGGTCTTTGAAGTAAAAGAAGTATAAAAAAACACTGGCTTACATTGATATCACAGCTCAACTACACCATGATAAACATAGATGCGCTTATACTGACCGAATATGCAATAAACGATACAGAAATTTACGCGTACAAGATAAATAATTGCGAAACCTACAAATTATGGTAGACCAAACAAAAGAAGAGGAGGTGGCGTGGTGGCATTTATCAAAGAAAATTCAATGTGACTGAAAAACAAACTCACTTCGAACATGCGGAAACACTAATTTTGGAAATTACAAATAACCACAATAGTATCAAATACACAATAAACGCAATATACAGACCCCCAGATAATAATCCACTCAGCTTTCTTTAAGAGTTAGAAGCATGGCTAAGCGGCATCGAACCCCATATAACGCACAGGCTCATCCTAATAGAAGACATTAACATAATTTCTCTTGACCACGCTTCTTCAACCACAAACACATATCTTGTTAAACTAAGTCAGAACAACATAAACCCAACCATTATCTCCCCAACAAGAGTAGAAATACTCAATAACTCACTAATACAATCATGCATTGATCATATCAACATACGGGTTCCCATTCATACATATACATCATCAGTAATTAACATCAAAATTGCCGATAACTACTTTGTCTCAACTTCGTTTTATAACGTTAAGTACCCCCCTTCCCACCGCCACAAAAATCGATAAAACTCGATCATACTAAAGAGCATTGTCGATAACCATGTAAAAAATACAGACTGGAATAGCCTCCATAAAATAAATGATACTATAATATTATACGAGAATTTTCAACTAAAGTTCACAGAAATACACAAGCAACAAAGCCTGCACAAACGGAGCGACAAACAGACAATAATCTATGGATAAATGGCGATATACTAAATAGTATTACTGTAAAAGAAAATCTATGGAAAAAACTCAAAACGTCACCCAGTAATACACATTTACAAACCTTATACAAAAACACAAGAAATCAACTAACAACAAAACTTTGTAGGGAAAAAAGACACTACTACTTCCAGAAATGACAACATGAAGCAAACATGGGGTACACTCAACGAATTAGTAACTCGAAAAAAGAAAACTTCAGCACAAGATTTTATTGCAAAACGTTTCGGTCAGGACACAAACCAAGAAAAACTGGCAAACTCATTCAACCATGCCTTCACAAACAATATCACACAACTCGAAAAAGACAAACTACCAGCGATCAACAAAAAACTACCGACACAGAAGTGGACAATAAACAATGTTTTTTCCACCCATAGCAAA
Source organism: Typopeltis vanoorti (assembly GCF_054136105.1). Lineage (NCBI taxonomy): Eukaryota > Metazoa > Arthropoda > Arachnida > Uropygi > Thelyphonidae > Typopeltis > Typopeltis vanoorti. The sequence goes on from NC_143572.1 coordinate 29,468,588, forward strand.
ATAGAAACTGAAAGAAGAACTCTTACAACTAAAACCAAAGACCAACCCAGGAATAAACAAAATAAGACTCACAGACTTATAACACACTTTGAACAAAAAAAGCAAATACTTTTGAAACTTGGGAACATAATATTCGAAACAGGCATTATTCCACAACAACTAAAAACTGCAATAATTACGCCAATATACAAACAAGGTAAAAAACCGATACTAATAACTACAGACCAATCGCTACCCTACCAGTCATCTCAAAATTTCTAGAAAAAATAACATACACCAGGCTACATAACTATTTAGAGAAGTACAACATCATCTCACAAAACCAATAGGGCTTTCAGAAAACAAAAAGCACCATCACTTTATTAGAAGACATCGCCGACACAATAAACAAAGCTCTCGACAAAATCAAGTACGCCGTCCTTATATTGCTTGTCTTAACCAAAGCATTTGATACACTTGAACATGACATACTACTCCACAAACTATACTCAATAGGTATAAGAAGAACACTGCACACATGGTTCAGGAACTACCTTTCAAACATAACAGAAGTAACAAAAATAGGTATATGTCACAGTCGGAGTATACAAGTAAAATACGGTGTACCTCAAGGTGCCATATTATCACCCACTCTATTCAGCATATACATTAACGATGTTCATAACCTGGCCATAAGAAGTCAAATATTTCAATACGCAGATGACACTGTTCTACTAGCAATCCACACATACATTAACACAGCTCTCTGCAAAGCACAACAAGACCTAAACGAAATCACAACATACTTCCACCAAAACGCAATTCTAATCAACGGCACCAAAACACAGATGTTGATAATACACAACCCGAGAATCATACTCCCCACATCACTATCGATACGTTGTCACACATCCCGCTGCATTAACAGCAAAAATTCCTGCCATTGTTCAGAAATCAAACCTGTAACACACGCAAAATACCTCGGTCTCTATATAGATTCCCACTTTAAATGGACAAAACATATAGAATACCTACACACCAAACTCGGATCATTGCAGCAAAACTCTTCCAAGTTAAAGACATTATTCCATCCAACATAAAAAAAAAAACTTCTATATCAGGGTATCTGCGAATCTCTGCTCAGGTACGGAATAACAGTCTATGCAAATACATCAAACAGCCACCTAACAAAATAAGAAACACTACACAGGAAAATCGTGTCAACAGTGATCTGGACACCTTACACGCAACAACCAATTTCCGACAAGCACATGGCGATACACAGAATTCAGAGCATTAAAAACCTGAAACACTACATGACATTAACAAGGAATTACTTCAACATCATCGAAACAACAGAGACACATATCGTTTAACACGACCTACAACAAATCTCTACATCCCCACACCCCTCAACAACTCAACGGTTCTTCTGTGAGATTACATCAGATACTTACGCAACTCAACCACCTACCAAGAAAGTTAAAACACGTAGATAACTACAGAACATAAAACTCTGGAAAATATACCAACAAAGTTAAGAAACCATTAACACTAATATACACATCACAAATCACTAGCATCCAATGCCTGAATCCGATACATAAACAGTAGCAACAACACAAATAGTGAAGGCTAAATCGTGCTCTCTTCATAAAAGCTAACCCAAGCTTCGAAGTTGGTGGGATTAACTTGCCTCACTCATCTGCAAGTAATCCTTATAAGCAAATGCAGAAATTTGTATGTATAATCACTCTTTCTCAAACTTTAAAAAACTAAATAAAAATAAAATAAAATAAAATAATAATAAATTATACAAAAAATTCTGTTTAATCTTCATTGTTAATATTAGAAGAATATGTGTCGTAAATACATAATATAAAGGCAAAAAAGTATTATTAAAAATTTTAATTGAAATCCACTGTATGAATTGCAGCACTTAGTGATGAACTCTGTAAAATTATAAGGTGCAATGTCACACAAGATGTTTATTGTATGTATAAATATTTTAGCAATCAATAAAATATTATTATTTCATTGATTGCTAAATATTAATAGATTATTACATTAATACATTATTAATACATAGGCTCTTGGTTTTTCTATATTCAAAAGGTAATTTAATAATATTTTTTTTATGATATGATAATATTTTTATTGATCTGCTAAAATATTTACACATACAATAAACATCTTGAGTGACATTGCAACTTATAATTTTACAGAATTCAGCACAAAGCGCTACTTTTTTACATTGGATTTCAATTAAAATTTTAAAAAATACTTTTTTGCCTCTATATTATGTATTTACAACACATCTTCTTCTAATATTAACAATGAAGATTATACAGAATTTTTGAATATAGAATATACATAATAATAATAATAATAATAATAATAATAATAATAATAATAATAATTTTTTTTTCGATGTACAAAATACAGAGTACATTTTATAAATATGAATATACATTTTTTTGAACTAGTTAAATATGGATTGGCACCAATGTGCACACAATTCACGATACAATGCAGTAATGCAACATACACACACAATTCAATAATAATAATAATAATTTTTTTTATGTCTCAGATGAATTGCATACATAGTTGCTGTAGTAATTATATGTATATAATATTTATAACGCATTACAAGTGTGTATAACAGACACTTGCAAGTTAGTAATTTTCTTCCTCGAAGCTTAGCAGAGCTTATCTGAGGAAGATAATAGATGACAGAGGGTGGTGGTTTCATGGTTGTGTTCCTGTAGTGGTCACAAGCCAGGTGTTGATTTTACTGTTTGTTGGTACGTGCTTGAAAGACTTCGACTGCTATTACAGTTTAACTTTTTTTTTTCTGCAAATAGGGTTGGATTTAGACATGGTGTGTTTGTTTCTTTGTGTTATTGTAGTGATAGTTTTTTGAGAGGAAGGGTTGTCGTAGGTTTGTGTGTGTGTGTATGTGTGGTGGGGGAGAGAGAAACAGGAATTGCTCTAATTTTCATTCTCGCTATAATATTTATATAGTGCCTGTTTCAGCTCTCTGTATCTTTCTAGGTTTCTGTTGTCGAACGGCAGTTTGTTTATCATGTTAGGTATGGAGAAGTTTCGGGTGGCTTTGCTGTGTTGATTGTTGTACTTATATGTTATGTAGTTTGTTGACTGTGGTCTAGTTATTTGATATGTTGTTCTGGTTACTCTATATGTTGGGCTGTAGTAGTGTTTTAACATGACTGTGACGATATTTAAGTGTTTCACCTTAAATATTTTGTGTTTTGTCCATGTTTCCTGCATAAGAGAGGTTGTTCCCAGAATATCAGTTTTATCATTTTATCTTGCAACCATTGTAGCCTGTTAAGTCTGTAGTCTGCGCAGAATGCGTATGATGTGATTGCATATCTTAAAATGTTTTCACATAATGCTTTATAGATTAGTATTTTTATGTTGGTTGGGGCAATGTCTTTTAATCTGTATAGTTTGCTTGCTATTATCCTAAGCTTGGTATGTAGGTAGTTTGAATGGCTATTCCAACTTTGAAATGCATCGAAGTGAAGTCCAAGGTAGCGTGTTGTTTTCACCTGTGTGATGGTTGTGATTTTAGGTTCTGCACTTTGTATATAGGAGGATGAATGTTTGATAGTGAGATATTTAGTTTCTATGGACAGGGTTTGGGGGTTTTTGAATATCATTAGCTTTGTTTTTCCAGGGTTTATATATATGCCGTTTTCGGCTAACCAGTTAGTGATTTGATTGATGTCGTGTTGCATATTTTTGTAAGCGATTTTTGCAGTGTTGTGAATGGATACCATGGCATTGTCGTCTGCATACTGGAAGATTTTACTTTTTAGGGGGAGTTGGCTTATGTCGTGTGTGTATATGTTAAATAGAATGGGAGATATGACAGCTCCTTGTAGTACTGCACAGGTTACATGTACCTCTTTGCTGTGTGCTGATCCTATACGTGTGATGTGCTTTCTGTTGTTCGTGTATGCTTTAAACTACTGGAGTAGACGACCTCCAATTCCGATATGGGTCAGTTTCGTTAACAAGGTTTTATGTGTCAGTGTGTCAAATGCTGTTGTTAGGTCAATGAAGACCACTAATGTTATTCTGTTTTTAACCAATGCAGCGTTTATTAGATCTGTGAAATCTTCCAGGAGTGTTGCTGTTCCTTTATTTTTTTGAAAGCAATATTGTGTTTTAGGTATGATTTGAAATTTTTCAACGTATGTGGAGAGTTTCTAATGTACAATGCGCTCCATGATTTGGTTGATTACAGGCAGCGTGGCGATAGGTCTGTAATTACTTATTATGTTTCTTTTTCCCTGTTTGTGTATGGGTGTGATTAATGCAGTCTTCAGTGTTTCAGGTATGTGTCCGGTATTGAAGATTTTATTTAACAGTTTTTGTATAACTGGAAGTAGGTCGGTTGAGTGTTTCTTGATGTCTTTTGGTCTGATTCCGTCTATCCCCGGTCCTTTGTTAGGATTAATTTGATGAATTGCCAGTGACAGTTCTTCTTTTGTTACTGTGGGGAACCACATCGACTGGGTTGCTCGTGGACCTAGTGGAGAATGTTCGTACGTGTGAGGAAAGGTTCTTTCTTGTAGCTTTTGGACAGAGTTCACGAAGTGCTGATTAAAGTTGTTTGTCAACTGTTTGAGGGATTTGGGGTAGCAGGCAAAGCTGTGTTTTATTATTTCTGTGGCGGTGGTTCGGTGTATATTGTCCAGCATTTCATTAATCAGGTGCCAGGTTTCCTTTATGTCATTCTGTGCTGTTGTTAATTTGATGCTGTAATAGTTTCTTTTTGCCGTTCAAATCTGTGTTGCTAGGAGATTCCGTTTTCTTTTGTATTCAGCTTTTAAAGCGATATTGTTCGGTGACTTCTTAAGTTGTTTCCATAGGGCATCTTTTCTTTGTATGTCTATTAGTATGTTGTCTGTTATCCATGGATTTTGTTTCGTTTGGGGGCGTATTTTTGTTATTGTTAGTGCTTTGTTGTATATTTTGTGAAATGGAAGTTTAAGATTATTATATACAGCTTCAGCAGAGTCTAAAGATGCTAACTGCATCCAGTCTGTTTTTCTGATTTCATCGTTCACTATTGCTTCGTTTACAATGCTATGATTCTGTTTTGTAGTCTCAGTGATTTTTATGGGTTCTGGTTCAGTGTGTAACTGCAAAGCTGTGAAATAATGGTCTGCTAGTTTGCATGTTATGACGGCTGCTGTGTGGCTGTTTGGAGGGGCCCTTATATTTATATGATCAATGCAGGTTGAAGTTGTTGTGTTTCCGACTATCTCTTCTCGTGTATACGACTGTATGGATGGGGTTATGTTATATGCCGATAATAGGTCGAGGTATTGTTCTGTGTTGTTATTTATGTTCCTAATGTTTATATTAATGTCTCCTATTATTATCAAGTATTTTGAGGTGCCTACTTTCGTGTCTGAAAGCCATCTGTTTAGTTCTTCTAGGAATTTTGTGGTGCTTAGGTTGGGTGGTCTGTATATTGCGTTTAATATCAGGGAGTTTTCTTGTTTGATGTTTTTAATTTCGATGTATATGTTTTCTGCCTATTCTAATTTATAGTTTATTTCTGTTGCTTCTAGTTTATGTTTGGTAAATATTATTATACCACCGCGTCGTTTTGTTTGTCTGCAGTGTTTGTGTTGTTGGAAGTGTGGCATTTGGTAGGAGGATGCCTCTTCGTTTGTCGTAGATACTTCAGTCAGTATTAAAATGTCTATTTCGTCTATATCTTCCTTCAGATAAGCTTGCAGGGTCAGCCAATATTTTTGATTGCTTCTGATGTTGATGTGGAGAATAGATAGACCTTTTTTGGGGATTGTCAGTTGTTTCCATTCTGATATTGATTTCAGAATGTGGCAATTATCTTGTTCCGGAGTGATTACGTCTGCTTGATGGTGTGCATTCATGTTGGTTGGGGTGCTGGTCCTTCTTTACGAGTTGTCAATATTCCTTTCAATGTGACAGCCTGTTGAGGTCATCTACGGATTTTATTTCGATTGGTTTTGAGTCTTGTGTCTTTCTGAGGAATATTTTGCTGTCTCTTATCCATATAAACTGGTAATTGTTTTCTGTTTTTACTTTCCTTGCTTGGTAGAATATTTTCTGATAGTGTGGAGTAAGGTATTCAGACAAGTATATTGGGGTGTTGTCGTGGTCTCCTTTCAGATCCTTTACTACTGGATTTTTAATCCTGCTAGCTTTTATAAGTGTAATTTTTGTTAGGCTGTTGGTGAGTCGCACTACGACGGGAGAAGGACAGGTATTATTTTCTCTTTTCCTTTTTTGTGGTAACCGATGCACTGACTGGATGTCTCTTGGTTCAATGAGGGAGCCGATTTTTTGGCTTAGTTGTATTACAGTGTCTCTTAGAGGTTCCGTAGCTATGTCTGTGAGACCATTTATGAGGAGGTCATTTTTGGGCTGCTGTTGGTTTGAGAGCTCGTACTGTCGCTTTAGAGAGTTTAGTTCTTGCCGTAGGTCCGTTGTCTCTTTAATTAAATTATGCTGTCTTTCAGTTAGCTCTTTGACGCAGTTTTTAATTTTTCTAACGGTCTGTAACATATCTTCTATCGAGTTATTATTAAATTTAATAAATGCCTTAAATTTAATAATAAATTTAATAAATAATAATAATAATAATAATAATAATAATAATAATAATAATAATAATAATAATAATTTATTTATTTATTTTTTTATGTCTCAGATAAAGTGCATGAAGAGATGCTGTAATAATATTCTTCCTCGAAACTTAGCAGAGCTTATCAGAGGAAGATAATAGATTATAGGTGGTGGTGGTTTCATGGTTATGTTCCTATACTGGTCACAATCCAGGTGTTGATTTTACTCTTTGTTGGTACGTGCTTGGAAGACTTCGACTGCTATTAAAGTTTAAATCTTTTTTTTTTGTGCAAATAGGGTTGGATTTAGAAATGGTGTTTATGTTTCTCTGTGTTCTTGTAGTGATAGTTTTTTGAGAGGAAGGGTTGTCGTAGGTTTGTGTGTGTGTGTATGTGTGGTGGGGGAGAGAGAAACAGGAATTGCTCTAATTTTCATTCTCGCTATAATATTTATATAGCGCCTGTTTCAGCTCTCTGTATGATCCTAGGTTTCTGTTGTCGAACGGCAGTTTGTTTATCATGTCAGGTACGTAGAAGTTTCGGGAGGGGGTTTTGCCGTAGTGATTGTTGTATTTATATGTTATGTAGTTTGTTGACTGTGGTCTTGTTATTTGATATGTTGTTTTGGTTACTCTATATGTTGGGCTGCAGTAATGTTTTAACATGACTGTTTAGTGGCATAAGTGTTTCACCTTAAATATTTTGTGTTTTGTCCATGTTTCCTGCATAAGAGAGGTTGTTCCCAGAATATCAGTTTTATCATTTTATCTTGCAACCATTGTAGCCTGTTAAGTCTGTAGTCTGCGTAGAATGCGTATGATGTGATTGCATATCTTAAAATGTTTTCACATAATGCTTTATTGATTAGTATTTTTATGTGGGTTGGGGCAACGTCTTTTAATCTGGTTAGTTTGCTTGCTATTATCCTAAGCTTGGTAAGTAGGTAGTTTGTATGGCTATTCCAACTTTGATCAGCATCGAAGTGAAGTCCGAGATAGCGTGTTGTTTTCACCTGTGTAATGGTTGTGATTTTAGGTTCTGCGGTTTGTGTTTAGGAAGATGATTTTCGGATAGTGAGATATTTAGTTTCTATGGGCAGTATTTGGGAGTTTTCGAATACCATTAGCTTTGCTTTTTCTGGGTTTATATATATATGCCGTTTTCGGTTAACCAGTTAGTGATTTGGTTGATGTCGTGTTGCATATTTGTGTAAGCGATATTTTCATTGTTGCGAATCGATACTATGGCCGTGTCGTCTGAGTACTGGAAGATTTTACTTTTTAGGAGGAGTTGGCTTATGTCGTGTGTGTGTATATGTTAAATAGAAAGGGAGATAGGACAGCTCCTTGCGGTACTCCACCGGTTACATGTACATCTTTGAGTACGCTGATCCTATACGTGTGGTGGGCTTTCTGTTTTTCGTGTATGCTTTAAACCACTGGAGTAGACGACCACCAATTCCTATATGGGTTAGTTTCGTTAACAGGGTTTTGTGTGTTAGTGTGTCAAATGCTGTTGTTAGGTCGATGAATACCACTAATGTTATTCTGTTTTTATTTAATGCAGCGTTTAAGATCTGTAAAATCTTCCAGGAGTTTTGCTGATCCTTTATTTTTTTGAAAGCCATATTTTGTTTAGGGTATGATTTGAAAATTTTCAGCGTATGTGGAGAGTTTCTGATGCACGATGACTCCATGATTTGGTTGATTAAACATAGCGTTACCGATGGGACTGTAATTATTTATAATGTTTCTTTTTCCCTGTTTGTGTATGGGTATGATTAATTCAGTCTTTAGTGTTTCAGGTATGTGTCCCGTTTCGAAGATTTTATTGAACAGTTTTTGTACAACTGAAAGAACGTTGGTTGAGTGTTTCTTGATGTCTTTTGGTCTGATTCCGTCTTTCCCCGGTCCTTTGTTAGGGTTAATTTGTTGAATTGCCAGTATTAGTTCTTCTTTTGTTACTGTGGGGAACAGCATCGGCTTAGGTGCTTTTGGACCTAGTGGAGAATGTTCGTTTGTGTGAGGAAGGGTTGTTTCTTGTAGCTTTTAGACAGAGTTCATGAAGTGCTGATTAAAGTTGTTTGCCAATTGTTTGAGGTATTTTATTGTTTTTGAGGCAGTAGTTCTGTGTATATTGTCCAGCATTTCATTAATCAGGTGCCAGGTTTCCTTTATGTCATTCTGAGCTGTTGTTAATTTGTTGCTGTAATAGTTTCTTTTTGCCGTTCTAATCTGTGTTGTTAGGAGATTCCATTTTCTTTTATATTCAGCTTTTAAAGCGATATTGTTCAGCGACTTCTTAAGTTGTTTCCATACGGCATCTTTTCTTGGTATGTCTGTTAGTATGTTGTCTGTTATCCATGGATTTTGTTTCGTTTGGGGGCGTATTTTTATTTTTGTTAATGCTTTGTTATATATTTTGTTTAATGCAAGTTTAAGATTATTGTATACAGCCAGCTTCAACAGAGTCTAAAGATGCTATCTGCATCCAGTCTGTTTTACTGATTCCATCGTTTACTATCGTTTCGTTTAGAATGCTATAATACTGTTTTGTAGTTTCAGTGATTTTTATGGGTTCTGGTTCAGTGTATAACTGTAATGCTGTGAAATAATGGTCTGCCAGTTTGCATGTTATGACGGATGCAGTGCGGCTGTTTAGAGGGGCCTTAATATGATCAATGTAGGATGAAGTTGTTGTGTTTCTGACTATCTCTTCTCGTGTATACGACTGTATTGATGGGGGTTATGCTATATGCCGATAATAGGTGTAAGTATTGTTCTGTGTTGTTATTTATGTTCCTAATGTTTATATTAATGTCTCCTATTATTATCAAGTATTCTGAGCTGCCCACTTCCGTGGCTGAAAGCCATCTGTTTAGTTCTTCTAGGAATTTTGTGGTGCTTAAGTTGGGTGGTCTGTATATTGCGTTTAATATCAGGGAGTTTTCTTGTTTGATGTTTTTAATTTCGATGTATATGTTTTCTGCGTATTCTAATTTATAGTTTATTTCTGTTGCTTCTAGTTTATGTTTGGTAAATATTATTATTCCACCGCCTCGTTTTGTTTGTCTGCAGTGTTTGTGTTGTTGGAAGTGTGGCATTTGGTAGTTGGATGCCTCTTCGTTTGTCGCAGATACTTCAGTCAGTATTAAAATGTCTATTTCGTCTATATATTCCTTCAGATAAGCTTGCAGGGTCAGCCAATATTTTTGAATGCTTCTGATGTTGATGTGGAGAATAGATAGTCCTTTTTTGGGGATTGTCACTTGTTTCCATTCTGTTATTGATTTCAGAATGTGGCAATTATCGTGTTCCGGGGTGATTACGTCTGCTTGATGGTCTGCTTCCATGTTGGTTAGTGTGCTGTTCCTTCTTTACGAGTTGTCAATATTCCTTTCAATGTGGCAACCTGTTGAGGTCATCTACGGATTTTATTTCGATCGGTTTTGCGTCTTGTGTCTTTCTGGGGAATATTTTGTGCTTGGAGTGAGAGAGAGAGAGAGAGAGAGAGAGAGAGAGTGTGTGTGTGTGTGTGTGTGTGTGTGTGTGTGTGTGTGTGTGTGTGTGTGTGTGTGTGTGTGTGTGTGTGTGTGTGTGTGTGTGTGTGTGTGTGTGTGTGCGTGCGCGTGCGTGCGTGCGTGCGTGCGTGCACGAAATGTAACATTATCTGTGATTTCGAGACTCTGTTGTATAATTTGTATGTAAATAGGAATGTGTTGAATGGTGATATTCAAAACTCCACATAACGTACTGTTAGGCGAAAAGTAGAAAATTCTCATGCAGTTCTACATTAGCCCTCAGTAAGAAAGTAGGGGTGAAATGACCATAATAATCTATGTTGATCCTGGAAAGAACAACTTCTCTCTTTATCTGTCTGTCTGTCTATCGTTCAAGTTCTTATGCAAATTGCACTCTAAAAGATAACCTCCTTGATCTCATGTAATTTTTGTAGTCTTTTTCTGGCGTGCTAACTAACATTAATCAGTTTTGTAACGACACGCTTCGTGATTACTAATGTTCTTAGTTCTTCATACTCAAGCACATACCGTACTCACATCGTAATAAAACACACAGAATAAGTAATGAATTTCAACAGAACTTTCATGATCCAGATTTGTCACCTTGAATAGGAATGGCTTATATTTGGGAGATTTTCCAGCCTACAGGATAGATAGTGGTGTAATAAGGGAGTCTAAAATTGGAATCATAGAAATAAGTCAACTGTTCAAACATTCAGAACAATCAGAGAAATGCCATCCGGACCAGAAGACTATTTTGGCATCCAATTTTGACATCAGTCCTGTGATCTCTTTATGGGAAATCATCAAACATGAAATTGGTTGTTCAATGTTTGGAATGGTTGGATTTGGGCCATTACCAAGGTTAACTGTGTACAATGATATGAGGAAAAGCAGGAGGACAGAAGACTATTTACTGTTGTGGGTGAAGATGCAATACATCAATTCATATACCTACGGTGAGAGTGATGTAGGAAAAATATTACATAAGATAGTTTTAGCATGAGGGAAACTGACATAATTCCCATTTGGATAGGATGCAAATTTCCTGTTGTAGATAATTCGAAATTCTTTTTGAATGTGCTTAGTATTTCTTGCAAATGTTAGGTGCTGTGGTATAAGCAACAGAAGAAAATGTTGAAGATTTGGATAAAACCAGTTACTGTTTGGCTTTACATATTGTTCATGAAAAACAGAAAGCCATTCAATCTGAAAAAAAGTCATGATAATCTACAACACCATCATGACCATCATTAGCGCATTTATTTCGTACCAAGTATGTATATAAGTTTATCCAGAGAAATCAGTTTTCAAAAGTTTGTTTTCAACCAAAAGGGAGCTGAAGTATCTTCCTCAGCCATACCCAAGTTAGCCCTTCTGGGACATGGACAGCAACTCCCCCCCCCCTTAGTTTAGCTTGGATATTTTATTCCGCATGCAGGCAAACCCGCCCCTTGAACATACAGGATACAGCCATAGGACATAGCACGGTAAGGAAGGCAACGGGAGACCACCTTGCTCATATTCACTTCCCTAATATGGTAGCATACTAAGTGGGTAGCATAGGTAGCATACTATCCACCACTCAGGGGGTCCAATCGGCTTCGACCTAGAGGTCTCGTGAATATGACCCTTACCCAGAGGTGGTGATACCAAGGTTGAAGTAAGGCAGAACTTTTAATTTTTACCTATACAGTTGCCATAAAGTGTGTATATATATATATATATATATATATATATATATATATATATATATATATATATATATATATATATATATATATATATTCTGCTTGAGTGACCATACCACCTGAGATTAGCTCTGGTAATGGATTCCTGGATGCCATATGTATAAAGACAAGCTGAAGTTTGAAACATTCTAATGTCACGTTTTTTGTCTTACCGGCTTAGCAGCGCGAAACTCCGGGGGGGGGGCTCTGTAGGCCGCAGGTGGAGGATCCCCTCTATATATTAAAAAGACACTTAAATGATAATTAGGTTTAATGTCTGAATGGAAATAAAGACTTGTGAAACGTTCGTAATCGCATCATTTAGATTCTTCGCAATGACAGAATCATCGCGTTTTGCTTTGAAAACCATTTATCTAACCATGATGGTTTCCCCCCCCCCGTTTCATGTTTTTACTTTGGTGAGTGAAATCTTATCAGATAAAAAACTTGTAGTTGCAGGTTTAAGGTCTGCATTACAATATAAGGAATCATTTCTAACTAAAGTCGTTGATGAAACCAGTTTAGACCTTAGTGAAAAGCTGATAGCAGCTTGTCACTAAGCTGCTATCAGCTTAGTGACAAGCTGCACTAGAAGAAGAACATTAAATTCTTCATGTTGTTCTTCTAGTGCAGTAAGTGTCTCGTAAGTTGTTTGAAGATTTGTATCGAGTTCATTAGTAATTATTTACTAAGTTTTAGACTCGGAAGCCACATACCATTTTTCAAAACTTATTTCTGGCCATGTGCAACCGGTAAGTGGAGCAAATATTTAACACTTGACAATATCAAAGTAGAGAAATACAAAATATTTAATATAAATATATAATATAAAATATTTAATATAAAAATGTTTTATTTTTTATATTAAAATATATAAAATATTCTTGATATTATGCAAAATTCAATACAATGCTGTTTATATGGCTAAAGTTTTAAGGGTATGCAAGTTATGTTTTATTGTGTGGTATGGCTAAAGTATTGTTTTTTTTTTCCTTTGAATCATTTAAACGGGTAGTTCTGTCTTCATATATATTTGTTCAATGTCTTGATAATATATGATTTAGAATATTTGGAATTCAGGAGTTCATAATGTAGACAATCGAACGTACATAGAAGATATTTAATCAAAGACTTCACGAGCACAGTTAATTCAAGCACACTCATGAAACAAAACATTATGATAACTCAGATTAGAGCTATTTGAGGACAAGGAAGACTGAATGTTTGGACGGTGATTGGGATATCCTGTAATAGGAATTTTCTCATGAAAATCAGTTGTTTCTCTCATCCCTATCGAACAGACCTTGATCGCTACTTCTAATCAGGGAATTGTTTCGTGCTAAGTATTGCCCTACGTGGTGACAATATGACTCTAGGGTTGGATTCTTACTGCATGACAACGTCCCGTGTCATCACACAAGAATAGGAAGATTGGAAGATCATATCAAAGTATTCTAAATGCTACTCTTGTCGCCTAATTCTTCGATTTGAAAAACTCTTTAAAAATGCGTCGAAACATTCGAGAAAAGGTTCAGGAGAAATGCACTTGGGAAATTATTTTAGTAATTGGAGCCATTAGAATCCTGAAAACGCAGATAGAGTTAATCATATTCGACCAGAAATGTTGAATATGTCAACATAAAATTGTTACAGTGACTCTGTTGCGTGACTTAGGAGGAATGTATTGTCGAACGAAAAGGAAAACTAAAACTTACCACCTGGTGGCGAAGATATCACATTCATTGAGAGAAATTGCTGCGTAAAAATAAATTAAACGTTTGGCGATATTGATAGATTGTCAATTAAATTTTGTTTTATAATTGCGGTGATGGGCGGGAGGTGTTTGGGTTAGTTAAAATTGTGGATTATTTAATTTCTTTGTCCGACTTGGAGAATGAACAAAATGACAATGAGACGTAGATCGGAGCGAAAGACGAATATCACTGGTGTAGATATTTCGAAAATAGTGAGGTGCCATGAGTGCAGTATGCATGTTTGGAAAGATGTTGAGGTTATTTATGTGAAAGCATTAATAGGGGAGGGAGAGAGAGTGTGTGTGTGTGTGTACGAAGTGTAAGATAATCTGTGTTTTGGAGATTCTGTTGTTTAATTTGTATGTAAATAGGAATGTCTTGAATGGTGATATTCAATATTCCACATAACGTACTGTTAGGCGAAAAGTACAAAATTCTCATGTACTTCTTAATTAGCCCTCAGTAAGAAAGAATGGGTGAAATGACCATAATAATCTATGTTGATCCTGGAAAGAACAACTTCTCTCTGTCTGTTTTGAGGTTCTTATGTAAACTGGACTCTAAAGCTAACCTCCTTGATCTCATGTAATTTTTGTAGTCTTTTTCTGGCGTGCTAACTAACATTAATCAGTTTTTTGACGGCACAACTCGTGATTACTAATTTTCTTCGTTCTTCATACTCAAGGACATACCGTACTCACATTGTCATAAAAAACACATAATAAGAAATGAATTTCGACAGAATTTTCATGCTCAAAATTCGAATTGCTGCGTTCTCTTTTATACGACACTTTTACAAGTTCTGTTTTGAGAAACTTGTAAAGGACTCATTCATTATGTGTGGAGAGATGGAAAAAGAAATCTAAACACTTTTCAATCCCTCACAAATGCACTAATGACTTTCCTAATAATCTTCGTATTGCGTCAATTAATTCCGTCTACTGTTTTCAATTTTTATTTCTTCTGTTCGGCGTAATTAACATCCAACATTCTAAAAATGAAGTCGAATCGGATCCATATGAGATCAGATAATTGACATCGGAAAGCCTTCATAATAATGCATGTCATTTCTATCATTTTTCTTATTTCAAAATAAAATATGTGCAGAGAAGGGAATGGGTTGACATTGTATATAACCGTCAGGTGATAAATATGTAATTGTTCTCTGTTCAGCAGGAAGAATCGAATTTTAAGAACTTTATTTTATGTTTTGGAACTTGTGAAGAATTGAGAACAGTTTTTTAAAACTTTGTGGAAGTCTGAATTGCAAAGTCAAACTTTTCGTTTTCTTTTCATTCCTACCTTTTACTGTCAACGATGGGGACCATGTAATTACTAAGGAATACAATTCACAATTTTCAGGTAAAGAAAACTGTGGAATTTATAGTGACTACCCATATGAGATGAGAAATCATAATGTTTGATTTCGGAGGCACTCAAAAACATTTTAATAGGTTTCAGAATGGTATTGGAATAGGATCAGATGGACTCGTTTTTTTTCAATGAAAAAAACGAGTCTATCCTTTTCGGGGAAGAAAACCCGTTTTTTTCCCCGAAAAGGGAATAAAAAAATATAAGAGTGCAAATCATAAACAGTCTTTGTGGTTTAATAACTAAAGGTCACTGATATAGTGAAAGGTGAAAGTTACAGAAAGAACAAGGCCTTGATGATAGTGCATTAATAGAATGGATGAGCACAAAGCTGAATATGAAGAAGATCCATGATCATATTTGATTTGAAAATTATGGATTGTATTCCTTGAGAAACATACGGTTCCTAAGTTGAAGACATTGGAAACAATGCAAAAGAAGAGAAATTTGTCCTGAGTTTGGAGTTGAACTGTGAAGGGAAGTGTTGAGTAGTGTTGCATGTATTTCATCAGTTTAACAGGGAGTAGTTAAAGCCAATTGAGATGAAGAATGGTCATGGGAGTATTTGTAGAAACTGCACTGTATAAGAGTAACCGGGATGAAATGATGAGCTACTCTTTACCGTACTGACGTGAGCAACTTTCTGAACTCTTCGTTGTGCCATGAAGAGTTATTGGATTGTAGAGAAATTGGACTGTAGTTTGATGATCCAGATTTGTCACCTTGAATAGGAATGGATTATATTTGGGAGAATTTCCAGCCTGCAGGATAGATAGTGGTGTAATAAGGGAGCCTAAAATAGGAATCATAGAAATAAGTCAACTGTTCAAATCTTCAGAACAATCAGAGAAATACCATCCGGACCAGAACAGTTTTTTGGCATCCAATTTTGACATTAGTCTTGTGATCTCTCTATGGGAAAACATCAAACATGACATTGATTGTTCAATGTTTGGACTGGTTGGATTTGGTCCTTTACCAAGGTTAACTATGTGCAATGATGTGAGGAAAAGCAAGAGGACAGAAGACTAGTTTACTGTGTGTGTGGGAGTAGATGCAATACATCAGTTCATATAACTAGGCTGAGAGTGATGTAGGAAAAATATTACACAAGATTTCTTTAGCATGAGGGAAGCTGGCATGATTCTCATTTGGATAGGATCCATAGTAATTTAATAAAAAAGATCATCGACTTTTTTCACTACTTGCATATGAAAATTACATGCTTTCGGAATTACTTGAACCTTGGTATCACTTCTGGATCTGACTCACACTGATGATATTTAATAATGTGCATCTTTGGGTTTGCTTACTTCCTGGGAAGTAGAGAGATTCTGCTCGGTGGCGGTTTTTTGCCTGTCTTGGAGTACTTCAAGAGTGATGAGTTTAGTAGTGATCCTTTAGGATCACATCAATCAGACAGATTTAGAGTGATCGTGTCGATTATTCAGATTTTTTGGAGACGTATCCCTGTATTTTAACACATCTCAATAAAGGTCGAAACCGGTCTGGGTATTGGACTTCCCATAATGCATTGCATTATGTACACTCAAAAGGATGTGTGCTTTGCATTATGGTATACCAAGGCAATTGAGGTGAAGCCATTATAAGATACTTCATGCGTAAGTCAAGTATCTCCTAATAACTCACTTGCGAAGTACTTCACGAGAAAACTTTGTTTGCTTGCACTTGGATAAAGGATTAAACCAAGAATTTAATTTTTTTGCATTTTTAATTTATAACCAAGTGAAAAAACATTCCACATTCACTAATTTCATCACGGATTATTATTCTGTTCAAATTTTATCACCAACGTCGGAATCCGTACTTTCTTTAACGAATATAAATGAAAGTTTATCAATATTTACCAATGATTTAATCCGAGTAATGGAGACATGCTATGAAACACCAACGTTCCAACATAAATTTTAACGTTTCACAGCGCTAGATGCTAAATATAAATATTTTGAGTGAAATATCTAGTACGTCTGATCAGCAACTTGCAATACCTGTCATCAACTGTGCGTTTGAATTGTATTTTCTCTTTCTTTTCAGATAAAACCATAATGGCGTGGCCACTTGTGGAAAACCCAAAGACAATCCTTCAAATCGCAGCTGGTTATGTGATTTTTGCAAAGAAATTGGGCATATTGTTCATGAAAAACAGAAAGCCATTCAATCTGAAAAACGTCATGGTAATGTACAACATCATCATGACCATCATTAGAGCATTTATTTCGTACAAAGTATGTATATAATTCAATACAGAGAAATCAGTTTTGAAAAGTTTGTTTTCAACCAGGTACTAATTAATGTCGCATAATTATTCACAGAGGCTAAATCATGCTCCGTTGGAATGAATTATGAAATAAAATTAAACTAAAAATTTTAAATATATTTTTTCATTTTTTTACGTATTTAAGTTAAATTATTAACAGAACTCATAAAATTTCAATTAGTTTAAGATTAGAACGCATCCATGTAATTGCACGGATCCAAATTGTCCAGTTTGTAATATGAAATTCTATGTAATATGTGTAAAATACATATTATTTCATATTTTACATAGTATATCATACTATTACATAATATTATATTTTAATACGAAACTAATGAAATAATGGAGAAGAAGCAAAGATTAATTGTTAATTTATCCATATCGAAAATTTCAGTGTTTTGATTTAATATATGTGACAACAATACGGATCGCTGTTATGCACAGCTTACAAAAATTAGTATTGCTGCATTGGTTTCTTTCCAGTTGCTAAAATTATCAATCAAGAAGCACTTTAATTAACAGTTATTTAATTACATAGCAATTATTTAACAATTTATCAAATGTTTACCAGATTAAAAATTTTAATTAACAATTTAACAATGTTTAATAAGAAAAAGTTAAAACTTTTAATTAACAATTTAACATCTTTAATTAACAATTTAACACTTTTAATTAACAATTTAATAATATATAATAACAACTTAACAACTTTATTTAATAGCTTAACAATTTAACAACTTTATTTAATAGCTTAACAATTTAACAATTTTAATTAACATTTTAAATCTTTAACATTTGTAGCAAAACATATGTGGTGAAATCTTGGGGATATTAACCTGTCATTGAAATTCTGGAAATCACAATTTGGGTGTATGCTGAAAGTCGGTGAAGAGAACGTCATATCTCAAGTAACCAAACGAACTGTGTAGAACTTTCAGTTGGTTGCCTGCAAGTAGCTCTGGATTTAATTCCGAGGCAATTATCAACAACCAATTATACAAGAGGAGTACAAAGACAATTCGAGAGGAAGATTAGTATCCACACCATTCTGAGGAAAGACCGATTCTCTGCAGCATTGGGCACCACAAGAGGAAGATTCTGTCATTCATCCAGTGATTTGGAACAAATCAGTAAACATTTTTAGGTGCTGCGATGAACTGGAGAGAAGAACTGCGGAAGATTCAACAGAAAGTGTCCTCAGACTCGTCCATTTTAATACTAACCTTATCTGTAACGTATCTTATTGTTACTCTTCAGCTATCGAACTTTGGCGTACACGAGATCACGCCTGCGTGAACGTGCCCAAGAATATTATGGCCTCCAGAACAGTTAATTTATAGCTGTTGTTTCTCTTGTTTTTCTGTTTCTCTCTTGAAGTTTTCTAAGAAAACGAAACTAGTTGTGCGATCAAATAATAAACAGTAAGTTTTCTATTTTGGTATCAAGTCATTAAATTTATTTAATCACATATATACATTCTTTTCATTACGCATCCCCCAAAAGGGTGAACTTAAGCTTTTATAAAATTTGATATCCCATGTCAAAGGATATCCAACTTGAATCCCGTCTTTTCGATCTGCTCTGGCTCCAGATTTCCTTACCTCATTTTATAGCCTTCAGCTACTGCCTTTAACACTTTCCTAACTTCGACAATCACGCTACCCTTTTTGATTACCTATCACTAAAAATGGATTTATTATAAACTAATTACACAAATTGTGAGATCGTCCTCTTTGAGGACTCTAACGTCCATAATACAAACTCGTCACCCTACTCCAACTTTACAAATTAAGTTGGAAGGGAAGCTGAATCATTTATCATTAGTGATGTTCTAACACAAATAGTCAATCTGACTACCAGAATACCAGACAATTCTCTTCATACTACCAACATTTTTGCTGACCTTTTCTTAACTAGCTCTCCCTCCTAATACACCATGGATGTCTTCTCTCCTACTGGTACATTTGACCACAATATTATTCAAGTCTCATTCTCTACAGTTCTTCCTCATGTCCTATAGAACTATAATTGTGCCAACTGGTATGACCTTCCGAATTTTATGTCGCTTTTCCATGGTTAAATTACTGCTGTCTCTCTCCCATCTAAATACCTGCAATGAACTAATAATCCTCACTGAAACGAAAGCATTCCTCACTCAACTACAAACCTCCAACATATTTTCAAGCTGGTTCTCAAAAAAAAAAGAAAAAAGTGCCTTTGAAGTTCATAATAAAAATTCAGCTTATGTTCAATGGCTTAAAGTACAAACTCCACCTTCTTCTTTTTCAGCTTACGCAACTGCCAGAAACATGTATAAAAAGTTGTCAATGATTCTAGAGCAGACTTCATGACAATGAAATGCAATAAACCTGCCTACTGCTCAACTGGCAGTCAAACCTTGTGGTCCCTTGCTAAGGTTTCTGGGCCTAATTTATTGCCACTTCGCTTGCATTTGATGGCGCCTTGGTAACCTCACCCAAGTAAAAGGTGGTTAACTTGATAGTTTTTTCCTCTAGCTCCTGCCTGGACGGCCAAAGAGACACACCTCCCATACAACCAGAAGCTGCCCACATTATGTCTACTCTGAACTTTCACCAAAAGGAAATTAGGAAAACCTTAATTAATCCTGATACTTCGAATCCTGGGTCAAATGATATTTCTTCTGTTGTGCTCCAGAACTGACATCAATCCTGTATCGTCTATATAAACTATGATATTCTATTGGCATCTAGGAATAGGAAGACAGAAATTGGCCATCTATCTATCTACCCATTGTTCTCAACTCAGTACTTTCAAAAGTGATGGAGTAGATTATCAACAATTAGCTTCATCATTATCTGAAGACTTAGCAGTCAATTAGTGATTCCCAAAATGATTTCCGCCATTATTCTAGAGCCAACCGTCTAGTTAATCTCACTCACCTTTGGGGACAGACCATAGAAAGGTTTGGAGAAAGTTATGTTGTCTATGCCGATATTTCTTATTTCGTGTTTAGCACCGAGGCCTCCTGAAGAAATTACGATCATTATAGCCTTCCTTAATCACTCTGTGATTGGATTGTCAGCTTCCTCAATGGTCGTTCATTGTGTATAATGGTGGATGGCCTCTTTTAATCGATTTTTTATTGATGATGGATTTTCCAAGGATTCTGTGCTGTCATCCACGCTCTTCTGCTTTTCATCAATGATTCGTCCTTTCTCTGACTTCAATTAAATCCTACTCGCAACTTCACCGATGACAGTACTGTTCTTTCCTGTTCCTCATTGGATAAACTCCATGGTATTCTAATGTTAAAGTGATGTAACGACCAGTGACTTAAACACTACCTACTGAACATCTTGAAATGGGGTGGAGATAACTTAGTAAATTTCAAAAAAAAATAAAAAGTAAAAAATAAAAACTCTCAAGCATGCCTTATGACTAACAAAAAAAAATCGTACTTCATCCCGTCTTACTTTTAATAATGTTCCACGTTCCTTTCAAGATTCTTATGTGTTGACTGTCATAGCCGGTTAATCTTGGCAAAAACATATTATTTGCTCCTTAGTCTCTGAAAAGATTGGTATTATTTTCCTTTTTAAACATTACCACTCTTCTCTCAACTCCTCTGAGACTTTGATCCGACCAACCTTCGAGTACTGTTCCCACATTTGGTGTGCAGCACTCAAGACCTCTGTAAGAATTCTTGATGATATTCAGAAGAGGGTATATATACCGCTCAATCGACAAACCGTTTCTTCACAAACTCTTTGTCACTTTATTAGACGTTCTGCTTCAGCGTTGTGCCTTTTCTATAGGTATTTTCATGAGCATTGCTCATCTGAATTGGCTAGTTCCATTCCTCCAAGAGCGGCCACGAGCTAACACCCATTCTAACTTCAACGCCCGAACTAACTTCTCATTAGCATCCTTGATTCCATCCACCTCTATTCTTTGGAGCAATCTTCCCAATATTGTTTTTCCCACTGATTACAACATCCCACTCTTGAAGAAACATATCGACAGGCTACTTTTCTTCCCTCCTTAATCACCTGCTCACGCATGGAGTTGTAGTTTTGGTCTCTCTCTCTAAAACAGTGGTGTTCAAATACTTATTTCAACATTGCATGTGCTGAGTTGCTTGAAAAGAAAGAAGAGCAAAGCTACTCCTCTTCCTCTTTAAGCCATTCAGCGTACGTTTTGATATCAGATCCACACCACTGGCACTCTATTATCTTGATCATAGAGTGGCTTTAGTATTATTATTTAGTTCGTCAGTAATGTATCTCTCTGACCTGACCACGTCTATTATATCAGAAGCCAATGATCAGTTGTTTCCGTTGGACTGGGTCCTATTCCTTCTATGCGCAATAAAATAGATATGTCTCAGAGAAGTGCTTGCAACAGATTTAAAGATTTGTTCATAAATAGCTCTATTTTACTAATATTTTATTGATCAAACCAATTAGTTCATTTAATTATAATTGTTTTATGAATGACTAATTTTTATTTAAATTTATAGTTATTATGTGAGATTTATGTGAAGCGAAGTCAGATCTTTTGTGCAGCAGCTCATGAAAACATTCTTCAGGAATTGAATGGGTAAGTAACATAAAATGTTAAGCAATAAATAAAATAAAAAATATTAAAAAAATAAAATTCACTAATGCCTGTTATTCTTCACATGTAGTAGGCGAGGCCGTTTTGTTCCTATCCAACATTTGTAGTGGTCCAGTAAATTTTCTCTTTATATGAAAATTTAGATAAGTGGATTGCGTGTAAAAAAGAGGAAACAATTACTCAAAGCCTTGGAAGTTTGAAATGAGTTCATTGGATTAGATTGAGGGTATCAAAACTACAGTCCACAATACCCTTAGAATCGTAAGCAATTAAAGGACGTAGTATTGTCTTCCCTAATAAAATCGATTCGATAATTTTTATTGCTATTAATATAGGCAAGACACTAAACAAAAAAGAAACAGTGGAGACGGTTAGTCCTAATGAATTGGAATTTTGCCACGAAAGTATTACCTATTCTGCTATTGGTAGCATTCATGGTTATTCCGATAATATGACCTGTTAATAAATTGGCGAAGCTAATATTATGTTTGCTTGTAAGTACCACTTAAATAATTAATGCAAATATGATATTAGTATACAATAACTTCAATAGTTATTGTATACTAATAACTAAGGTCTTCAATAACTAAGCGTAAATTTTAATGCTGCTGTATCTTAAGGTTATGCGGATGTAAGATTACCTTATGACGAGTTGTTTAACTCTGAAAATTGATTAAATGAAGAGAATTACTTGGACATAAAAGGTACATATGCTTACTTGTCTAGCCTCATTCGTAATGTAGTAGAGGCTAAGTGTTTTTGGAATGAACTCGACGCACAGCAGGGATAAACACTTCTAGTAAAATTTCGCATGAAAATAGCCTAACCTTAACGGATCTAATTTTATCGAATGTAATGGGTTCAGGATTCTAATAAGCGTGATCCTTTTGCTTTTAATAACAGAGATATAAAAGTGGTGATTATTTACTACACGATGATGAGAATAGATGCCCGCATTGTAAGTAAGAATGTAAAAATGGAAGATACAAGATTAGGTACAGAAACTACGTGATGGTGAAAGTCATTCATATTATGCTGAGGCTGGGAATATTTGTGGATGCGGAAGTATGTTTTTTTTTTTTTTTTGTATGGTGCTTTGTTCTATTTGAGTCCTGGAGATTTTTTTTTTTTTTTTGGTTTTGTAGTTTTTGAGATGTTTATAGAGATTTCTTTATAGAGTTAATTTGATGTTTTGTGATTTTATCAGATTTTGGTCATGTTCTGTGACTTATTTTTCAAAGTATTGTTGGAATTCTTTTTTTCTGAGCCACAGGCCCATTACTCTCTTTTTGACGGCAATGTAAATGTAAATATCCTCTTTGGTGCGTTAAGGTTTAAGCTTGGAGCATTAAACAGCACTAAATGGGATTAAACTATTATTTAATTCTTCCAATGTTTCGTATCAGTCACTAAAACATCGTCATCACCGAGACACACAAAGGCAACACAAAATTAAGTGAACCACGTGAACAAAAGACTACAGTCTTAACTAGGTGGGGCACCCTGAGTCGCCACCTGTTGGAAGCATAGGATATAAAAGTAGGATGTCTCTAAATATTTATGTTTCCCATATTTTCGGAAGTTTAATACAACCATATATATTTAAATTTGACTGATTTCTGAGCGCAGCTGATGATTCCAAAAGAGGCTTTCCCTTCTAAATGTACTGCAATGGAGTATGGTGGTCTTTATCCAACCGATTCTATGAGCCTTATCTGAAGCATGGTCCGCAAGGCCCAACTGACCAAGTCATGACTGCAGATGTTTTTTTTGTGTTCTTCCACATGGATGTTAGTTAATATTCCTGCGTATCCATAGTAAGGCAACTTGCAACTAACTAAAGGTGAGTTAGCCGGGCTCATACGGAAGATAGGGTTTTTCCAACCCAGAAACGCGGGTTTTTCGTCCCCCAGAACAGGCAAACCGGCCCAGTGAACACACATCGATTACTCTCATGAATACATCCCAGCCATATGCCGGTCCCGAGCCCGGATAAAAATGGAGGGTTGGGGAAAGAAAATGTGAACTACCCTGTAAAAATCTCTCCAGGAATAAAACTTTGTAGGCAATGTCTACAAAGCCACATACGGTCGGAAACGACTGAAAGGGAATATCAGATCAGATCAGATCCTCCAGGCACTATCATCATCATCATCATCCTCTACGGAACTTCAGAAAAATTGCCATAGTCTTAAAAAGTACAATCTCTGCACGGCTTTCAAGCTCCACTGAAAGCTTGTTACCATCATACGTTCTACTAAAGACCCTCTCAGCTGACCCTCTCTGTGTGCAATACCTCATATAATGCGGTTAATGCTTGCCGAAAATACTATGTATTGACTGAAACAGCACTGAGTGCAGCATTAATATCAATGGTTCAGTGTAATGAGTACGAGGCATCATTTCATGTAATTGAAAGAATTTAACATAACTAAATTCTCTTTATGCTGATCTTTATCCACACGTAGTTTTAGCAATAATTCACTGTCCTCAAGAAACGTATAATGCTAAGATTTTATTCTGTTTGTTAACCATTACGTGATTGAGGTTCTTCACCTCCTTGACATTTTCTTTTCTCACTCGATTTCTGCCTTTTCTTAATTAAATGGGTAAAAGGTAATATGAAAAAGAACGTGCGGTAATGCGTTTACTGAAGGATTACTTTCAAGCTGGTTGGAAGACTTCCGAACACATTACTACCAGTACTATTTATTTCCTAACTAGGAAAGTATACTTTTATGACAAGTATTTATTTGAAATGTCTTATTTCTGTTTGTGAAAACCTACCATATCGCATGAATATACAATTGTTTTTTCTTGGCTGGGATACGCTACATATATAGTGTACATCACCAGCTGATTAGTAATCCGTATGGTGAAAAATATAAGTAGATGGGCAAATTATTTAGAACTGAGACAGAAGCACAAACACAGGAGCAAAACATGCCACTGCAACAACTATTTTATTGTGCTTGTCCATAGAGACTCCTCACTAGAGGTACTGAATATTTTATACAGGTTATGTAATAAGAGATATGACTTGGGTATGTGCTTGATGCAAAAAGGGAATCCACGATCGGAGTTAAGGCAGCTAGCTGGACTCCAAGTGGGTGTGTTAGTTTTAATAACGTTTGGGATCAGTTAATAATTGGAAACTGGCTACAAGTGTTCCGCTAGTGAAAGATGTCACATGACACAGTTCTGAGTATATATACTCGTAATTGGCTATTTTGATCCTAACAACTGACGACTGCTATGCGCATTGACTTCTAAACCAATAGAATGTAATTTATTTTCAAAGAAAATAAACCCAAATATTATATATATACACTGTTTTTTGCACAGAGAATCCCAAGTTTGAAAAACATTACCGGCAATATTAAAACCTGTACTAGACTAAGTTGTAAATATGGTAATTTACGTCAAGTCAAGACCTTTAAAAGCACGCCTTTAAAAAAAAACTTTGCATATCTATGGAAGCCAAGTACTAATCTTTGCTTTTGCACACTGAAATAAGATCCAGGGGTAAAGTGATATTCCGAATTTTAGAACTCAAGAATGAATTATTGGACTTTTTTCAAAATGAAGAAACAGATGCGTTTGTAAAATGTCTTCAAAATGATATTTGGTGTGCTAAAATGGCATATTTAGCCGATATTTTCTACTTCTTCTTCTTCTTCCTTTTTTTAAGTATTAGGCCTAGTGGCCTGTTTCAGAACTGTCCTTAGCCCTTCCAAACCATACCCGTCACGAGGATAACGTGGTTAGCCCTGTGATGTGAATAATGATGATGATGTTCGTCATATCGAAGAAGCAGTACAAGGAAAAAATTGAATGACAATGTGATTGTTGTTTATCGGAAAGACTATGAGATTAATATATTGCATTGTAATTGAGAAAAGGAGTTCGAGGCGGTGCGTGGATTAATAAGCATGCAGCTTTTACTGGCAGACGTCACTATTAACAGATATATCGGGCCAAGTTATTACGTAATAATATCAGAGGCAGTATTAGCCATTACAATTACTGAGAACCTGTCTGTGATAGTGAACAATTGAACGTGAAAATAAATTTAAGAGAGTGAGAAGCATGAAAGAGAAAATCAAAGGAAAATTTTCAAGTACAATTAAAATTTCAATAAAATTAAATACAATACAATTAAAATTAAAATTTCAAGTAAAATTTCTTGAAATGTTTTTGTGTGAGTTTTTTTACAGGGAAGAACATGCACCATCTGAATTCCCCCTAATTTTATCCGGGTTCGGGACCGGCATAGCTGACGAATCAGGCCTATGACTGGGTCTCAGGTATTCCTGACTGTAATCCGTGTGTGTTCACGGGGAACGTTTGCTTGTTTAGGGGGCGAAAAACCCGTTGGGTGAAAAAAAAATCTATCGATCCGTATGAGACTGGTTAACTCACCTTTCGTCGAAAGAGACCAGATAAAGGTTCCTGACGTCAATGATGGGAATCGAACCCGAATAATAAGAGAATTGAAAAGTTATTGACAGTGGTATTGCCATTAATGTATGAAAGCTTTAAGAGAGCATAGCATACCAGCGCTTATCTTAATTGGTCCAATGCAATTAATTAATAAGATAATGAATACACACTTCACCCACCCAAGCAAAACAGATGAAACTCAGAAAATAAAAAAAGCCACTCTTGACAAATGACAACGTTCAATTGGTGATTGACACATAACCAGTCACAGTCATTGATATCCGGGTGCTCTTATCTCAGCACCCGCTCTGCCTTGCCTCTTGTAATTTAAAACCACTGGAACTTCCGGACTATTAACGCGAATGTGATGAAATGTTAATCCATCGAAAAGTGTCCTCTTCATGAAGCATTAGTGTATTGTGTTTAACGCGAATCTTTGGGAGTCTTTAAAAGGAATAAATGCAAACGTATAATATCGATGGTATTGGTTGAAAAGAGGATACAGAAATCGTTTGGCTAGACAGGCCCACAATTTAAAATAACTCTTCGTTTCTTTAAATGACGATTTATCAATTGTGTAGAGGGATCGTCTCACGGCAGTGATGAGAATCCTATGATTAGTTATAGTTTGTTAAATTTATCTGACGGGAAATTAAGACGATATTTCATTGACTTTTAGAATTCGGTTCAGGGAATTATGTTCTTAAATATACATAAAAGCACACCTTTTAAAATCTTACATTCGATAATCGGAATGTAATGAGCATGTTGGAAGTTTGGAAATTTATTTGGGAGAAATGTTTGCCTTGACTCCTAAAATCAGAAATGATTTAAGATCAACAACTCTCAACAAGATAAATCATCACGACTGCACACGTGCATTAATGGTTCAAATTACTAGGAAAAAGTTTGTTTTCCGTATTCAGGTCGCCTTTCACCTTGTTATTGACTTTCTGTAATGGAAGGTCCAAGATGAGAGCTGAGAGAGTTCCACAATAAACAAATAAATAAATCAAGCTAAAGTCTACATCACAGGTTCTTAAATATTTTCCCCTAATTATTTTTAACAAGAGGAAATTATTAGCGATCCCTCGCACTAATGTTTTTGTAATTAATTATATAAATAAATTATTTTTTTTAATAACTTATGCTATTAGCAGTACACGTTTCTCGTGGCAAGTGAAAGTGACTTTAGCTATTAGTGAAAGTAAATGCTAATGGTTAAAATCTGTACTTGACCATGTACTCTGTTTCAATTGTCATTATGAAGGAAAGTGATTATGATTTCGAGTCATGCACTTCCTCAGGCAATCAAAGCAGGAAAAACCACGTTTATATCGCGTGGATGATCTTTCTTATGTAGTGAACAACGCAGAACAGTGTGCGCAATGAATATAATATTTTTTGAATTTGGTTCTATGAGTAGTAGGTTGTGAAAAGGGAAACTCTTGTATATATACATTTGATTTAAGGGACTGTATATTGGGAAATATATAAAGGGAAAGATTGTTCTACAATACCGCAGTAGCAGGAATGAAAGAGGAGGAAAAGAAACTTGCTTCTGTAGGATACAAGGTGTACTGTGAAGGGAAGTTGGGTTGCAGCAGCATGTGTTACTACCTAGTACTGGGCAGGGGAATTATTGATGGTATTTCAGATGAACGTTTTCCATGGAAATATTTATGGAATACACAGATTGCAGAAAACAAACGTCTGCGAAAGTGGGAGGAGTGAGTTGGTTTTATTTATTTTATATGATGATACAATGGACGTGAGTTCTGTTTACTGGAAGGTACGAAACATCTCATTCCCCACTATTTTATTTGGGTTCAGGACCGGTATAGCTGACGAATCAATCCTACGGCTGAGAGGGACCGTTTCTTAAGTATTCCTGACTGTAATCCGTGTGTATTTACGGGGGTGGTCTGCCTGTTCTGGGGGACTAAAAAGCTGAGTTTCGGGGTGAAAATAAAAAAAACCCTACGTACTTATGAGATCTACTTACTCACCTTTCGTCGAAAGAGACCAGATAATGATTCCTCACGTCACAGACGGGCATCGAACCCAGGTCTTTCCAACCAACTGGCTTTGTCTATACTGACTGAGATACGGAGGATCACGTGAGTTAGTGAGAGATGGGTTATTAATTAATCTAATTGCCCTCCTGTGTGTTGAGTTAAGTATTTGGAGGGATCTCTTAGTGGTCCCACGCCAAATATGAGAACAGTATTCAATAGCTGGGTGGATCGGTGATTTGTATACGTTCAAAAGTTCAGAGGTGAAGTCTTGAGCAAAAGGGGGATCCTAATTTTTTTTTTTCTTTAGGAGTTGAGAATGCAGTGGTTGAAATATGTTTATGAAGAGAAATCTTACATGATGAGAAATCTCATCTTCTCTGGAAATTTGAGTGCAGTCATAAGTAATACTAGGAGCAAATTGTTCTTTTTTGTGATCAATAAGCCTGAATTGCGTTTTGTTAGCACTGCAATCGACGAGATTGTCTGAGCCCCATTGGAGAATGGCATGGAGATCAGAAGTGAGGACAGTGATGGTGATGTTCTGTGAAATTCATTTACAAATTTGTATTTGTAAACAAATGAAAGGGAGGAAGAGGCCATTACAAATTTGTATTTGTAAACGAATACAAATGATTTGTGTAAGGTTAAGTTTATCAAAGGAAAGGGAGGAAGGAGGCCAACTGAAATAAGAGTAGAAGGAAGAAGGTTGATTAGAGAAGAGAAACTTTTGTAACCCAGGTATTAGTTGAATGGTGAGAGAACCATCACACACGCATCCAGAGAGAAAGCTAGCAATCCAATTACAGAAGTTCTGAGACAGTTCAAATGATAGGCGTTTGCTTAGTAAGCCTTTGTGCCAGACACGGACAAAAGCTTTGAAGATATCAAAGGCACTCACTTGAGATTTGCCAAACTTCTCCATGGCATTTGTCCAGAGATGGCTGATATATGTGAGTAGATTTCCGGTTGATCGGCAGCAATGGAATCCATATTGGCGGTCGTTTATTACTTGAGTACTTTCGAGGTAGTGTAGGAGTTGGGAATTGAGGTTTTCCGTCATCACTTTAGATACGAATGAGGTGAGTGAGATGGGGCAGTAGTTAGATGGCAGCTTTTTTACTACTGCTCTTCCTGGGAAGGGATTAAATATAGGCCAATGTAAAGGCCGTGGGGTAGGTACTAGTGGAGTAAGAGAGTATATAAAGGCGATATAGGATAGGAGTCAATTCTGGTTCACAAACTTTCAGAACAATTGGCGGAATGCCATCAGGGCCAGAAGACTTTCTTGTTTATAATTTGGAGAATATTTTTCTAATCTCTTTCTGGAGAAAGTATTTAAGGACATTGTGTATTGGGCATCTGGATTGGTTGAGGTGATATTTACATTTACTTTTCATTTTACTATTTAGTTTAGTTTAATGACATTTACCATGGTCAGTTATACATGTATTGGTGACAAAGTGTGTTGGAGCCAGGAGAATGGCTTTTTTTTGGTTAATATGAAATAGAGCCATCTGGGTATGATAATGATGGGAATAATGTTAGGCAAAGTTACGACCAAGGTTTGATAGGAGACCAAAAGGTTCAGCTGCAGTTTGGAGAGTCTGCAAATTTTCTGATTTTTGCTCCTTCAAACTCTGTTTTGAAAAACTGTTGAGAGTTTTCTTGAGCTATTTTGGGCTTCAGTATAAGCACTAAAGGAGGTGGAGTTCTTCTTGATCTATCATATTAGTTTATGTGATTAATCTTTTTTATTTGTACTGCTTTGGCTCAGGTTTTGGAGACCAGGTCTTAGTTAGGCGAAGCATTTCAGAGTAGTTCGTGGGAATGTATGTTTCCATGCCAGTAAGGATTACTTCGGTGATACGTTCGGTACATATGTTTCATTTCCAAGGCCGAAATAATAATCCAACTATGGCAATTGAGCATAGAAGTCACGGAGGCTGTCCCACTTAGCACTGTTATAATGCAAGCTACTCTTGTATGTATGGAAGTAGCTGTTAAGCGTTTTGCATGGCGAAGGAGACAAACAATGGATTGTGGTCGAAATTACTGAGGGGGGCCCACTACATTCACTGTGTATTTGGAAGGGTCACTAGTGAAGAAGAGATCTAAGGTGTTTGGGGGGTGGTTAGGGTTATCTGCTATTCTGGTTGGAATGTGAACAATTTCTGTAAGGTCGTTAGTGGTGGTACATGTTTCAGCCTCTCTGGTTGCTGCATAGAATTGGAGGAGGGAAGACAGTTAATGTTGTGGAGGACAGAAAAATCTCCCTGGAGGATGATTGTGCTGTTAGGGCAGTGGGACGGAAGAAATCAATGTTTAAGGAGCCTCTGTACTGAGTCGGTACTGGCATGAGGAAACTTAATCTGTTCTCTTTCGATGGAAAGTGAGTTAACCGGTCTCATACAGGAGGATTTTTTCACAAGGAAAATAGAGCTTTTCGTCCCCCTAGAACAGACAAACCGTCCCCGTGAATACACACACACATTCCTGGCTGTAATCCATGCTTAAGACCCAACCATAGGTCTTATTCGTCAGCTATGCCAGTCCCCAGCCCGGATAAAATTAGGATGGGGGATTGAGATGGTGCTGTATTTTCCCCATAAAAGAGACTAACGGCTGTTGTACCATTATAGGAAATAATTAAAAAAATGTTTCAGGAGAAGAAATTAAAGAGCTTATAGTGGTTGGTAGCATTAGGAGAGCGATAATGACAGCAATATATATATATATATAAGTAAACGAAATAACCGAGCAGTTAAGAGTGTTTACTTCATAAATGCAAATATTGTAGTTATTTTCATTTCAGGATCATTCTGAATATCAAATCACTTTTCAAGGACGCAACTGTAAACGCAATGAGTTCACAGCTGTTCTTGAAAAGTGATTTATATTGATTTATGACTTTTGTATTATTCTTTTTCCAGTTAATAAAAAACAAGTATCTTAGTGTAATGAAAAGTCATGTTGTTTCTCGGCTCTTTCAATGTCACAGTATGGATAAAAAAAAAGTGGTTGAAGGACACGCGTAATCTACAGAACCGATTTATATTTGTAAAAAAATGCTCTGCGTGTTACTCATTTTTAACTAACATTTTGCGCATCCCGTTGGTAACTTCTATAGAAATGGAATCATAATAAATTTCTGAGTTATGAAGACACGTTGAGCTTTTCATGTGCCCTGTGTGTGAGAGGATAGCTTATCGCCTTATGTGAGAGGATAGCTTATCAATCAATCGTCTAAAAACTAAGACATGCTATTATATAACAAAAAATGATCTCGAATGATTTTACAGTACAAAGTGTCCTGACTATTTTTCCAATTCTATCAAAAAACATGTAAAAGTTACTTTCCCATTCACAAGACTTTTAATATTCTCTGTTTCGTAGTTTATCAAATCAATTGTAGACAAAATTAACAGCCTGATACAAATATGCCACTTCAGCCAAAAAATACATAGAAAGGCCCAAGAATCTAAGGGCAAGAAATCCTGACAACAGAACTAGAAACAATTGATAAGAAGTTTAATTAGACAACAGATTCAGATTATAAAGATTGCAAGAGAAACAGCGTTGATTCTACGCAAGGCTAGCTACACATGAATACAATATCAACCACGACAATCAACCACAAAGATACACTGGTACTGAACATTATACCTTGGCAGTGATTCTTATGACACTCTAAATCACACTTCATTTCTGATCAGATGAGCTTTGGGCAATGGATGTGATGAATAGAAAAGCTTTATTTGCGAGTAAATTATTCCCTCTGTAAAGATAGACAGCTGGTGCTTACCCTGGAACGTTTTGTGTTGACGAACGTGCTCCATTTTCTGGATAAGACACAGCAGCCATAGTCCTATCCATTTTCTGAATAAGACAATGCCTCCACATGGCTGCCAGTTTTGTGGAACATACAAACATGCTTATTTCTCTCAACACGAATGCACCTAGTCGTTATGCAAATAATACTGCTACGTGGATTTCATGAAAATGGTAGATATATATTGACCAAACTGCATGCATATCTGATTTCCACTCAACAGAGCTACAGGGATCAAATGAGAACATGGGACTAAGGGTGGGTTGAAATGAAAAATTCATAAGGACTAGATTTGTGGGTCGAATACCGACATGTGGATTAGTAATCATGATCACGAAAATATGCTCCACAACACATGACTCGTATTATAACAAACTTCTCATAGTATGTCTAAAATTTCAGTTTAAAAATTTGAGTTTCTTATTCGGCTAAGAAACAATATAGGATGTAATATCCCTTAACTTAATAAGTTCACGTCGCCGAATTGAAGCCTTTGGCTCTTCATATAATTAGTAATTTATTAGGACACCTTCTTGACAATTCTTATAGTAGAGTATGTAAGTTCTGCTACAAACTTGGTATTAACTGCCATTTTCTCAGCGGTGGCCCCACTCAGAGACAGGCAAAACCCACCTCCAAGAGGAGCCTTTCAAAGACAGATCCGCCCCGTACTGGTTTCAACCTTCATTGAGGTCTCATCAGTGAGTAGGTAGACCTAGTTAATACCTTTATCCTTATAAGGACTGGCTTAAAGGGGCGAAGCAAGAATGCTTTTAATCTTTCCCGTTATCTGTAGAGGACAGTGTAGGGATAAGATTATTGCGCTATTAAAGCTCTGATCATGCAGGAGGGTAACAGCAATAACCGAACCTCAGTTAGAGCTTCATTGGCTACAGCATTGCCATCCATAGAGAGAGGATTGATTCATTCAATCCAATACCCTTGGAGGGTAATGGATGGCAATGCTGTAGCCAATGAAGCTCTAACTGAGGTTCGGCTATTGCTGTTACCCCCCTGCATGATCAGAGCTTTAATAGCTCATAATACCTTATCCTTACACTGTCTTCTACAGATAACGGGGAGGATGAAAAGCATTCTTGCTTCGCCCCTTTAAGCCAGTCCTTATAAGGATAAGGTATTAACTAGGTCTACCTACTCACTGATGAGACCTCAATAAAGGTTGAAACCGGTGCGGGGCAGATCTGTCTTTGAGAGGCTCCTCTTGGAGGTGGGTTTTTGCCTGTCTCTGAGTGGGGCCACCACTGAGATAATGGCTCTGCTTGGTGGTGGGTGTGAGCCTGCCACTGGGTAGAGCCATTGCTGAGAAGTTCTTCTCGGTGATAGGGTGAGCCTGTCACTGAGTGGAACAACGCTGAATTGGGCGATCTTTCTGGATCGTCTTATTTTTAGAGCCTGCTTCACCTATACAAAAGGTTGAAACCGGTCTGGGTAGTGACCTTCTCTCATAATGTAGAACAGTAATACAGCTCCTAGGAGAGCTGGGGTTCACATTATGGGTAAATACCAAGAATAGTGATCGGAGCTTGCTCCACCCTTACTATGAGTTGCCTCAGTGCTGCACTACCAAATGGGTTATGTGTTGCACTATCCAGGTATTTGCTTACGCTTGGACTCGCCGAACTTTATACAGTTCCTATATTCGGCATGATACTCTTTGAGTTTCTTATTCGGCTAAGAAACAATATGGGATGTAATATCCCTTAACTTAAATAAATTGACTTCGCCGAATTGAAGCCTTTAGCTCTTCATATAATTAGTTTCTTTTCAGTTATTTAAAAAGTTTTTTTTTTCACTTTAAATAGAATGTTGTACCAATATTTATTGCAACATAATGGATTTATGATGTTTACTTTTCTTACAGGGGAATTTTATTGCATGGTTGTACTTCATTTCGAAATTCATAGAATTTTTCGATACGGTGAATATATTTATTTGTTATTTATATATGCATGATTAACCGTATAAATTTAATACGACTTAAAATTAGAAATATTAAACTTAATTATGAACTAAATTTATATTGTTATATTTAAAGAAATATAAACTTAATTATGAATTAAATTTATATTTTTAAATGTAATTATGAATTCAGTTAAAGCTAATAAATTACATTCAGAACGTAATTGCACCAAATGTTTGGTGGAATATAACTGTATTTACATTAGGCGAAACAACCAAGATGAAGGCCAAAGTTCTCTACTAGCTGCAAAGTAAATGTTTTAAATGAAGATGAGGAGAATTCGTATTCTTCTATGTTTATAACCATAAAATATTGTTAATCAGATTTTCTTACAATGTGTTGTGTAACATCCATTGATATAATTTCTCACTTATTATTAGAATGCCTTCGTCGAGAAAAAAAGAATCTTTTGAAATATTTTGAACATTTCTAAAACATG
Source organism: Typopeltis vanoorti (assembly GCF_054136105.1). Taxonomy (NCBI): domain Eukaryota; kingdom Metazoa; phylum Arthropoda; class Arachnida; order Uropygi; family Thelyphonidae; genus Typopeltis; species Typopeltis vanoorti. Next base: position 29,503,185 of record NC_143572.1, read on the forward strand.
ATAGGTATCAGTAGGTTATATGAGAGAGAGAGCGATAGATCATAATCATGCCCCAGGGATCTGTGTACTGGAGCCATTGCCGTTTGATTTGTATGTAAATAACATTGGGTAATGGCTTAAATAGTGATATACAGTTCTTCTCATGTGATGCAAACTTAGGGAGAGTTATGTTAAGTAGAGCAATTTTTGTTGCTTTGCAACAGGACCTAAATAAACTGTATGCATAGGCGAGTGTGTGTGTGTGTGTGTGTGTGTGTGTGTGTGTGTGTGTGTGTGTGTGTGTGTGTGTGTGTGTGTGTGTGTGTGTGTGTGTGTGTGTGTGTGTGTGTGTGTGCGCGTGTGTATATGGATTACTGTGATGTCAGTTTAATGTAGGAAAGTAAAAGGTTTTAAAATTTAGGAAGCAAAGATGAGATGCAGAGTATACGATTGGTTGGGATATTTTAGAGGAGGTGGAGAAGAAAGGTTTAGGTGTGACTGTGGATATGGACTTGAAATTTCGTGGACATTTTGCACAATTTCTGAGGACAACACAGTGGATGTTGGGAATGATGTGGAGAACACTGACGTTGAAGTAAAGATGTTATGGTTCCATTGTAAGGTTATCAAAGAGCATATGGATTACTGTGAGCAGATTTGGTTGTCTGCTTTCCAAAAGGATGATGAGATGTTGGAGAGGATTCATAAATAATTGACTAAGTTGGTATCTGGTCTTTGGAATGTGGAATATGAAGAAAGATTTAGAGAATGCTAATTGCAGTGATTAGTGGATAGCAGGCAGAGGGGGGAGATATGATTGAGACGTTTAAGTTGGTTAAGGGTAATTACCAGATTAATGTGGAGAAGAAAGGGAGAACTAGAGGTCATCCCTGGAAGCTGTATAAGTTAGGTATGAGCAAAGGGATGAGGAATAGATTTTTTGCATGCAGAATGATGGGTGATTGGAATGCATTGCCTGAGAGTGTGGCGAGAGTGCAGGGAGAGTGAATGCATTTAAATCAAGGTATGATGAACTGTGCATGTCAGAGTGGGACGTCTTCCTGTGATGAGGCTTGTGACTGTATGGAAGTCTGTTAATAATAATAATAATAATAATAATAATAATAATAATAATAATAATAATAATAATAATAATAATAATAATAATAATAAAACCGGATGATGAATTGTTTCCATTATTATCTTGTTGCTCGATTTACATCGAACTCTATTAAAATTATTGCTCATTCGCCTTAAACAGCAGAATTCGTTCTTCTTTTCAAAACCTTTGAAACTGTTTCTAAAATATTACATAGATATCTTTAAAGATCAAATGCTATATAAACATAATATTCTGCTTTGAAATCAGTTTCTCAAAACAACGCAAAACGAAGCTGTCCTGGTTGGCAGAGTAGCATATCTGTTCTTCTCCTTTGAACATGGTATGTGTTTGGCTCCCACTCTAGATGTTTGTGAAGGCATTTAGTATGGATTATTTTCATCTTTTTGTGAGAGATCATTTCCTTGCTTATTGGATGGAACTGGTCTTAAAAGTACCGTCTGTGTAATGTTACTGTATCTATCTCAGTCGTCAACCCTACGAACTAAATAAATTAACAACTTTTGGCTAACGAGATTCACTAAACTAAACCGCCTTATCTCAACATCTATATTTGTTCTCCTTCAACTATTTGATTCAAGAGTGGAAATTTTCCATTGCTCCAATATTTTAAGATCAATTTGGTAGGAATTTAAATCATCAAAACCGTTGGCTGCTCTTAATATTTTAACTGAATTATTTATGAATATATTACACAAGTCTCCTCACATCCAAACTTGTAATACTGAAATAGCATTAGATCCTAAACATTTAAATATTAACCCAAGTATCAACTTGTCTGAATTGATTTTAGCCTTCATTAATCAAGAACGCTCACGTGAATGCGTAAACCCACACAGAACGATCGGAATAATTAGAAAGCATATTTAAAAAATAACTCAGTCTCTTTTCTACAACTGCAAAACAGTTCATATCTTTGTTAGTTCTTCCTGTTTCGTCTCTTAGTTTGTTTATTTACACCTGAAGAAATCCTGTGCAATTGGTGATGAAACGTAGTTTTACTAAGTAAATAAATGTTATCAACTTCTTATTCCGGTGTTCTGCCTTATAAACGGTAATCAAATATATATATAAAATTTGAGATGTTACTATAACATTTATCAAAAATAAGAAAAAAAAGAGTAATTTACATGTAATTTCAATATTGTATTGGAAACTTGTTTGGTATAAAAGCCTTTTTTCATTGTCATTCTAGACATTCTTCATTCTCAGGAAGAAATTCAGTCACGTGACCATATTGCACGTTGTTCATCACGCAGTTACCTTCGTACTTAGTTGGATTTCCCTGAAATATGCCCCAGGTAATTATTCTCTGGTTTCGGTTCAGAGAATTTGATTTCCAATCAAAACTAACATATGATAAGGTTTTTTTTTTTTTTTTTTTATTTTTTTTGTTCAGTACAGATTGCAAATACCGGCCAATGAATTACAAACCTTTATGTAGATGTAAGCAAAGGTATATGCAAAATACTTGGTGATGTACATTATCATATGTTCTAGGCAACTGTTAAAGAATGTGTGGATGGTCAGTAAGCGTCAATATTGTTGATCGCAATTGGAAAACAAAGGATCTTTCGAGTTTTGATAAAGGGCTTATTGTGGGTCCCCGTTTGGTTGTAAACACGATTTCGAAAACAGCAGGCCGGAGTCATTTCTCAGAAGCAGAGAGATCGCGGTTGTTTAATCAGTAGAAAAATAACCCACTCGGGTTGTCTAAGAGGCGTAAATGTGGTCCTAAGACAGTCTGTTAACAACGAGATCTTGTTGTCTGAGAAGGCCTTTTACGGACAGAACTTCTTGTGTGCACTAATTGCCGAATCATCTAATGAAGGCTGTTCGCGCATGCCTATATGTAAAATAAAAGCATGCGACTACCAAAGTCGCATGCTTTTATTTTAGTCAGTACACATACTGGCTACTGACACTAGTCAGTAGCCAGTATGTGTACTGATGACATTTTATTAAGGACAGGAGGAACGTTACAAAAAATTTTCATGCTAAAGTTAGTATCCAGTATCATAGGGAAGTTGAGTGGGTTATGATGCCCGAAACTGATTTCGGGCATCATAACCCACTCAACCCACCATCAAACCCGGACTTTTGATTCCGCAGAACGGATAAACTGGTTTGTCCGTTCTGCGGTTTGTCCGTTCTGATTCATTGATAGCGATTAATTCAATACGGATTGTTGCAATTATACCTTCTCTGTGAAAAGTTTCATAATGCTGACATCGAATGGAAATGATATGGAAACAGTTTGCTGAAACTGTTTCCATAGTCCTGTTTATTCAAAACATTTCATACACGTGAGAGAAGAAACTTATTGATGTACTCACGATATGACACTTGAGTGTACTATATGCATCAAGAACCTCACTAATAAATAATATATAAAAATAATAAATGGCAAAGTAAATAATAAATGCTTTATAACCACTTAAATGGAGATAATTTCGTATGTATCTTCATCAAAGTAAGTAACAAAGCTAATTCCATATCAATCTTTTTTTTTTAAACAGCTGTTTCTGATTTTTTCAATTTTAAATTTTATAATTTAATGAATTCAATTCTTTAGTTTGATTGCTTACTCTCTAGTCAATATTTCACTCTGTAATTAGTCGAGTTGCTCTAGAGACATATATGTTATTCACTTTTTTTTATATGAAAATGTCTTTCCTTTAATTAAAAAAATAATTATAGAATGAAAACCATACATCACATGATCACATCCACCGGCATCGATGTTGCAGTTGAAATCAAAGCCATAAGTTGTAAGTAGAAAATTGGACGAGTTATCCACTATGACAACTTAATTGTCACGAATAAGATCACTTTCAACTACTCCATTCAAGTGCCTAGTATCCCCTAAAACAGTAATTTCTTTTGAGAAAAAAAAAGACGAGTTGACATACTGTTTTTATAATAGATATATCCAATGCTGCAAAACCGAAATATCTTTGCAACAAATTCGTCGTGACTACTGACGCAGCTACATGGACGTCATGATTCATTCCATGAAATTTTCTAAACCTGTATACTTCTGTGTTACTTATAATTATATGAATCTGGTAATAATTCTGATGTGGTTTTGGGCACGGAACTTCATTTTATTTTTGGATAACTGCCGCCATTATTATTCCCTTGAAAATTTTTCAGTTTAGTCAAGAGCTATTTTTCTCTATTTGATAAAAAATAAAATGTATCCTCATTAGATTCACAGGAACACAATGACAGTACTACATGAGAAACTTGCATCATTACTAAATTACCTTGCAACGGTTTTTCTTCCAGATAATCTGTTATCTGTAAAGAAGCCAATATTATCACATCTTATAATTCTCTTTTTTAAGGCAATTATTACTTTTTCAATACATGTAATAACAAAACAACAATACATGGTTTTCTAAAATTTCAACTAGCTTAGTTTTTATTGTTTATTTATGATTTTGTGTCATTTATTTGTGTATTTTGAGAGGTAAAAAAGATTCACGTTTTTTTTAATAAAAAATATCGATATTTCTGAGTAGTTGGTTAATACATAATAGAGTGGACTTTTCTTTTAATGTAATCATTTCCATGTAACTACTTTACTTTACTTGTGTTTCGGAATGTAGAATTAGACATTTCAGCTAGTTTTAGTTTTCTAAATGGAGACCTCTGAATAAATAATTTCACTTCTTTTTCAAACTCAGAATCTAAACTTTACGATAGACATGAACGACTCTTTTCATTGAATAGCATTCGTTTAATGTATCTCGGTGTGGTTTGGAATTTGAAAAGTAAAAACGATAGTTTTCACTTTTCGAATTTCACAGCATACAAAAAACAAGAACAAGAAATTTGTCAGGAACAAGACTCTGATCTCAGAATCAGGAACATCTACACACACACTAACTGAATGGCATTGACTTTGCATGTACTAGACAAAGGAGTACCTTCACCTTGAAGCGGGATGAATAAGAGTCAACTGATCTGAAGAGTCAAGTTCCTGCTTACCCCCCCCCCCCCCCACCCCCCCCCCCCCCCACCCCCCCCCCCCCCCACCCCCCCCCCCCCCCACCCCCCCCCCCCCCCACCCCCCCCCCCCCCCACCCCCCCCCCCCCCCACCCCCCCCCCCCCCCACCCCCCCCCCCCCCCACCCCCCCCCCCCCCCACCCCCCCCCCCCCCCACCCCCCCCCCCCCCCACCCCCCCCCCCCCCCACCCCCCCCCCCCCCCACCCCCCCCCCCCCCCACCCCCCCCCCCCCCCACCCCCCCCCCCCCCCACCCCCCCCCCCCCCCACCCCCCCCCCCCCCCACCCCCCCCCCCCCCCACCCCCCCCCCCCCCCACCCCCCCCCCCCCCCACCCCCCCCCCCCCCCACCCCCCCCCCCCCCCACCCCCCCCCCCCCCCACCCCCCCCCCCCCCCACCCCCCCCCCCCCCCACCCCCCCCCCCCCCCACCCCCCCCCCCCCCCACCCCCCCCCCCCCCCACCCCCCCCCCCCCCCACCATAACTTTGTCAAGAATTAGTCCTAGTTCTTCCATGTCATTACAGTATCATCAGCATACCTCAGATTACTGATCAATCTGCCTCCTATCCTAATTCCTGTCCTGACCTCATCCAATGCTTCACGCATGATGTCCTCCCCATATATATGTATTGGTTTATTTGCACAATGGTTTTTTTTTTGCAAAAATCGAGAACACTTTTTATAGACGGAAAGCTTCAATGACATAATCATGTGCATTCGTAATTGACGACGTGTATACATAAAACATCCAAAAAACTATCTTTTGGATTCAAACCTATGGCCATATAGGGAAGAGTACAAATTGGCGAAAAAGTGCTCCCGGATCCCCTTAAAGTAGGCAGACATCATCTTGAATAAAAAAACATGTTGTTGGACAGTTCGAATAAGAAATCCAAAGATGTATATATACATACATACCTTGATAATTGAGATGACAATGTAAAATTAGAAATTGGATAATATGGAAATTAGTTGTGTTTAAAACCATCTAGAGTTGAGAGAAGTTTGCGAATCCACAGAATAAAAAGTCAGCACTCTGATGATTTCACATGGATTAATGCGTGACCTTTTTCATAACTTAGTTTCCTCGTCTTCAGAAATTGCCTTTCAAGCAACTACATATAAAGAAGATGTCATTTCTGTACTGTTTTGTTCAACCTTGTCCTTGTTTTGATTTAACTGTGGTATAGCGAAGTGACGAGTAGACTTTCTAATTGTGTTTACATTATCGTGTTTTATTTTAGTGCATGTTGAAAGAAATTCAGTGCATGCATATTCTGAGAATTCGTTTAAGATTATTACCTCCTAATTACCTCTATTACCTCCTAATTCTTAAGTAGTCGTCTTAAACTGTTCATAATAATTACTGTTATTATTTGTAATACCGAATAAGGTATTTCATTTTGAATTGCAGAAGTTATTCCTTTTGTTTCTGTAAATGCTTACTTGACATAATATTGTATATTTCCTACTCTTAATAAATGTATAGAAAAACAGAATGTATTAAAATTCTTTCTTTCAATGTTAAATGGAACTTTTCAGGAAGTAAGAGGAAGATCTGGTAACTATATTGAAAACACGATTCACAAGATACGAGCCACGTAGCAAGTGCATACTAGCTCGTGTCTCGGTCACAACACTGTTATCAGAACAAAGCTCCATAAAAAGTGAAATTATATGTTCCATTCTTCAAACTCGAACTACTTAATTTACATAAAATATGTTTATCTAATGCCCTTAAGCATTACAATCATAATTACTACACTAGTCTTTATATTTTGCTTGACTTAGCACGTAACAGTCGAAATTAATCAAGAAAAAAAATAATTGGTTTTGGAATATATGCTATAAGGACGTATTCAAACTTCCTTACTTATTTAGATAGTATGTTTCCATTGGATAGTATGTTTTTTTTTATTGGATAACTACTTCGCCTTCTACAGTAGATAACTATTGCAGAAGGCGAAGTAGTTATCTAATAAAAATAAACTGGCTGTACAAAAGTATGTTCGTATTCCGAAAGAATTTAACTGTAGGACTGTCAAGATTGCAGTTTGCGATCAATTAGTAAACAACATTCAGATTGATGTTGTTAAATAATCGCAAACTGCAATCTTGACAGTTTGCTCAGACTAAATGATTTCGCAATAATACCACGTCTGGTATTACTGCGACGACGGTCTTCGATGGTGGTCCGTTTGTCTCACTTACGGATGAGGTGTTTTTAAACAAAGACGCTTATAATGACACCAAAGTGCTTACAGAAAATCGCAGTAGAAAGAGGCTACTGTGGCGTCAGTTGCAGCACTCGGGTTTGACTCTAAAGGAATGACAAAATAAATAAATAAAAACAACACTAAGATACGACATAAACGTCTACATTATCACCACAAACAATTATTTCACAAACATTCATCCTAAAACTGGAAGCTGTAACAACACAATTAGTTTTCTTTGTTTTCTTCTTTGTATTCTAAGAATACATTTAACACGATTCCCTTATTCAGGCTCAGACGAGCAAGAGATTAAAACGCCACCATGCAGAACAGAATCTCATTATCTTAATGACATCTCATATTACTTTAATGTTTTCCTATATAAATACCCGGGGCAGAGCTGACTACTACCGGGTGCGTCACCAGGTGGCGGATCGAGGAACAGCCTTCAGATATGGAGGTTAGCTGCGATATAAGCAGAGCAATCTGGTGAATAAGCAGTCTTGGACAAACAGCGACTGAGCTATCAGGGCGTGGGGGAGCAGAAGTGGCAACTCTGTCTCACTTAAAACCTCACAAAGCCCAACGACAACTCGGTGACATGGCGAGTAGTGCCGCCATTAAATAAGTACCTGCTGGGGTCACCGCCCCTGACATTGGGAAGCAGCATTGTCAGTACTGACACAAGGTTGAAGCCAAATGATGACGGAAAAGCTTGTGATCAGAGATTTGCAAATGCAATATGATTATATTGTGTACGTCTGTAATACTGCGGAGCAGAAAGCAAACGGAGAAACTACTGCTCTACCTTATCTCCAGAACAACCACCATGGCGAGCAAACCCTTACAATTGGCCCCAAGTTCCCGGCGTCCCTTAAATGGGACAGGGGTGCGAAGAATATCCGGGCTCAAAATGGTGTCCACTTTTAAAATTGCAACTTGGAATGTCAGAACTCTGTATGAAGCTGGCAAATTAAGAAATGCCACAAGAGAAATGAAGAGGCTGGGCATCCGGATTTTGGAAATTTGCGAGACAAGATGGCAAGGATCTGGAAAGTGTCAACAAGATAATATGACAATGTATTACTCTGGGAATGATGAGAACAAACACCGACATGGTGTAGCTGTAATAGTAGATGAAGAAATCAATAAATCAGTAATAAATTGGATTCCATTTTCTGAAAGGATAATGCTGTTACAACTTAAGGGAAACCCCGCTAACATAAATATCATCCAAGCTTATGCACCCACAGCTGACAAAAGTGAAGAAGATGTTGAAGAGTTTTATGAACACCTAAAAGAGATTAAAAACCTAACAAAGAAACATGATATAAACATAATGATGGGTGACTTCAATGCAAAAGTGGGAAGAGGGGGTGATGGAGAAATTGTTGGCGAACATGGCTTAGGCACCAGAAATGACAGAGGAGATCGCATAATCCAATTCTGTCAGGAAGAAGATCTAACGATAGCAAATACCTGGTTGAAACTTTCACGAAGAAGACTGTACACTTGGAAATCGCCTCAAGATAACCAACATAATATTGTCAGAAATCAAATTGATTATATACTGATAAATAAAAGATTCCACAGTAGTATAAAGAGTGCAAAGACTTATCCTGGAGCAGATATCTCATCAGTCCACAATCCCATAATTGCAGAAGTACGTCTTAGATTAATATCAGCTATAAAATCACAAAAGAAGAAAAAGAAAATTGATGTAGAAAAACTGAAAGACCCGAACATAAATAAAAGTGCCAAGACACAGCTTAACCTGTGATTACAACAGATTAACATAGAAGAAAATAAAAGTGTGTGGAATCTCTTTGGAATAGCTTAAAGAATGCCATCGTAACAACAAGTATTGAAGAAGTAGGTTATGTGAATAATATAAAACAACAGGAATGGATGACAAATGAGATTCTTTCTCTTATTGATACAAGAAGAATGTATAAAAACAAAGACCTAGCCAGGTATACAGAAACACATAACATCATCAAGAAAAAAATAAAAGAAGCCAAGGAAAATTGGATGAAAAATTTATGTACTGAAATTGAACTGCTTCAGAAACAACATGATAATTTCAATCTGTATAAGAAAATCAACGAAATTTCCGGAAAACTGAGGAAAAAGCAAATAGTGTCTCTAAGAGACGAAAATGGAAAAATAGTTCTAGAAGAAGAGAATAAAGCACAGATTTGGATAAAATATGTAACAAAACTTTTCAATGATACTAGACAGAAGCCTATAAATATAAAAGATAACATTCAAGGACCAGCAATCATGAAATGGGAAATAGAGAATGCTATACAAACAAGTAAAACAGGAAAAGCCAGTGGACCAGATGGTGTGCAAACAGAATTTTTAAAATTAATCGAACCAGATAACATCAAACTTCTTGAAAAACTATTTAATAAAATATATGAAACTGATGAATTTCCATCAGATTGGCTCAAATCTACATTTATCACTATCCCAAAGAAACCCAAAGCGAATTCCTGTGGTCACTTCAGACTTATTAGTCTAATGAGCCAAACATTAAAAATATTTTTGAAAGTAATTCAGAATCACATTTATAGAAAAAGTGAAGAAACTCTAAGAGAAACACAATTCGGCTTTCGGAATGGTTTTGGTACTAGAGAGGCCCTTTTCTGTACCCAAATATTGATACAAAAATGCATAGAAAAACAGAAATCTCTCTTTATGTGTTTCATAGATTTTGAAAAAGCATTCGACAATGTCAGACACACCAACTTAATAGAAATCCTTCAACAAATAAGGCTAGACGAACAAGACATAAGACTAATAACAAATCTGTATTGGAATCAGTCAGCTACCGTTCAATTAGACAACATTACCACCAGTGATATTAACATCAATAGAGGAGTGAGACAAGGATGTGTGCTCTCACCACTCCTGTTCAACATATATGCAGAGGTAATGTTTAAAAAAGCATTGGAAGAATGTCCAGAGGGAATCACAATAAATGGAAAGATTGTTAACAACCTACGATATGCAGATGACAATGTGCTAATTGCAGATAACATTTTGGATCTCCAAAAACTCGTTGACAGAGTATACATAGAAAGCCAAAGAATAGGAATAAATATAAACATCAACAAGACAAAATATGATCATCAGCAAACATCCAGCCTCATCAATGAAACTGACACTCAATGGGAAAAATATTGAACAAGTGTCAAGATATAAATATCTTGACTGCTGGCTTAATGAACGGTGGGATCCAGAAATAGATATAAAGACAAGGATTGAAGTTGCACGGCAGCCCTTCATGAAAATGAGAACACTATTCTGCAATAAAGACCTAAACATGGAAGTCAGATGCCGAATGCTGAAATGTTACGTGTGGTCTATTCTGCTCTATGGAGTTGAAACATGGACATTGAAGGCGACAACCATTAAGAAAATCGAAGCCTTTGAGATGTGGATATACAGAAGAATGCTAAAGATATCATGGACAGAAAAAATTACCAATGAAGATGTCTTAAAATCCATTGGCAAAGCTAAACATCTTGTACAAATAATCAAGAAACGAAAAACATCATATCTTGGACACATCATGAGAAACAGCAAATACCAACTTCTACAAACTATTTTGGTAGGAAGAATTGATGGCAAAGGAACTAGAGGAAGAAAAAGAATATCATGGTTTGACAACATCAAGACGTGGACAGGAAAGAGCAGTGCACAACTGCTCAGATTAGCACAAGAGCGCAGTTTGTTCGCCAAGATGGTCGCTGACCTTCGATAGAAGCTAGCACAATAAGGAGAATATAAATACTTGTCCTTGAACACATCTTATCTTCTGTATTTTCCTTAATAAGATTATAAGAAATTTCCTTGCTGGTTACACATAGTTTACTCTGTTTTGTTACCATCGCAGGGGCGCGCCGTCCATATGTGCAATGTGTGCGTTTATATTTTAATGTGTTTACATTAAAATATAAACACATACACATAATCAATAATGACAATAAAAATAACGGATCATTATCTAATAGCCATTACTTTCCAAAGCACTACAACCAACTGATCCACAAACACTAGCAATGGAACTCTTACATAGCAAACTAGACACGACCATTATAGTAAAATGTATCATTGATCACCTCTTAAAACACAGAATGATTCAGTTTACTTAGGTTGGATGATCCACCAACTTCCTGAAAACCTTATTTTACGTTCATAAAAATATACAAAAAATGTCAACAAAATGTTTTAAAACACCACAACCGGCCAGGAAGTGTACATATATACGTCCAGATAAATCTGGATACGATTCTGTAACACCTATTGCATAACATGGATAAGAAGTGCAGTTTTCTCTCACTATTTCATCCATCTCGTCCGATGGAGAGTTTAAAAAAGAAAACAAACATATGTAAACCTCTGGATAAACAATGAGATACTAAACAGCATTTATTTAAAGAACAATATATGGAAAAGGTTTTAAAAATAACATAAGGTCGCCAAATTTCAAATATTTTATATAAACTTGAATGTTTATAAACAAATATAAACATTGAAGAAACAAGTAACAGCCAAAATACGTTCCAAAATCAAAAAAAATTCCTTCTTCCAGAAATTTTCTATAGACTGGCAACATGAAAATTACATTATACAGCTGACGGTCGTGTCCTCGAGGGCACGACCCGTCAGCTGTATAATGTACTGTATAATGGTATGGCATTATACAGTACATTATACAGTACAAAAAGAACGTGCAGGATGTATTTTGCACGAAGAATTGCAAATGAAAACACTTTGCGCAAGACGGGTGCCGTTAATTTTTCAGTGTTAATCTTATATATATATGCAATTACAAATGTGCAAAAATTTCTTGTTGGTCCCTAGAGTAGGGATTTCCGGACCAGATAAAAATTAAAAAAAAATAATAATAACAAAAAGATAAAAATCAGTAAAAACGAAAAAAAATCCTTAACCCATTAACGGTGCGAATGTACTGTAGGTTCACATATCAATGTTTTGTGAATGGGATCCACATTAAAAAAAATTCATAAACGAAAGCTGATTTCTTTTTCTTTTAATTCGATGAATAAATGGATGTATCAAGGCTTAGAGCGTTTTTTGTCATTTTTTCTATATTTGTAACAAGGCAAACTAAATCAGGAATTTCTATCTTCAGATAATTAAAAAGTTTCAGATCTGACTACTAGATGGCATTACTGCATGTTATTATGTTGAGTTTAAGAAGAGCAGAGCCCTCTGCTGATTGGGAAACCTAGATAGTGTTTAGTTTACTGATGGCAGTGGTACAGTTAATGCTACAGTAAATACCTGCAGGTGTAGTAGGGTAAAATCTGATGGGAAATTCGCCATTTATTTCAAGGTTGTAACTTGCATATTAAGAAGAAACACCTTGTAAGGTGTGTACTGCAAGTGTCCTTTTCTGTTTCAGCTTCATCAAAATATGACAAGCTTTAAAACACTTTAAAAGTGCAGTGCATCAGTTTCTGTTTCAAATCGAGTTCTTCAAAATATTAAAACTTTCTTTTGGAGAAAAACTACCAGCGCAACTGTAAACATCGATTGGATTTCAATGTTTTTGAAGAGACATAACATTGCTGTCGATACAGACCTTTTCGGACTGTCTTCGAGAAGCGATAGGTTAACATTTTAGTGCAGATCAAGCCTACGTGAAAAAAATAGTCCCATAATCACTGAGAATCTTACTGATATATTACGGATATCAAAAAGAACTTTTTATAGGCCTCATTCTAAGCTAGCTGAGGTTTAGTGACCGTAAAAATGTTTTTATCCTCGAAGAAAACCTTGGTTTTTAATTCCCCAACTTCAAAATATCGACTACAGTATTGATGCCGTTTCACGAAATACACTAGATAATATGAATAAAATCAGATAATGGAATTGTGACTGACATATTCTTATTTTGATTTCTTTTAAACTCGCCGACTAGAGTTCTCGTTAATGTTCAGCTGACGAAGTTGAACGTCTCCAGCTTCCAACGAAAATCGGTTGGAAGCTGGAAACGGCTTCAACCGATTTTCCATAAGTTAGGTAGGAGTACTGATTTAGTTCCTCTGAAGCATAAAATGTCTTAGAATAATCATATATTTATTATGTATTTATGGCACATATATGTCAATGGAGAGGTATCACATAACCTCATGTATGCAGATAAGACTAAATAGGTGAGGAAGTGTGACAACTAGCGGTATGTTTTATCAGCAACTTGTATCAAAGAGAATGCTTAATGAACTAAACGATATGCTGAGAAACGTTGTTGAAAAAAAAACAAAAACACTCTGCTCATTTTGGTTTTTATTTAACACAAATCGAATGTGCATGGTTATAGGATAAACGACTTGTTCCCAAACAGTGCTCCGCTGGATATTATAAATTTTCGAGGAAAACATAACGATACTCGACATCTATTTGACACCACTGAAACTACTAGTTTGAGGTACTTCACAGTTTCAACATTAGAGCGCGCTACATTCCTTTCAATGAATTTAAGAAAAGGAAGAAATCGATTCAGAAAAGGAAATGTCAAGGAGGTGAAGAAACTAAATCACGTAATAGTTAACAAACAGAATAAAATCTTAGCATTATACGTTTCTTGAGGACAGTGAATTATTGCTAAAACTGCGTGTGGAAAAAAAGGAATGAATGAATCATCAATGCTAGCCATTGTTAAAAAGGATCAGCATAAAAAGAATTTAGCATGTTAAATTCTTTCAATTACATGAAATGATGCCTCGTACTCATTACACTGAACCATTGATATTAATGCTCCACTCAGTGCTGTTTCAGTCAATACATAGTATTTTCGGCAAGCATTAACCGCACTATATGAGGTATTGCACACAGAGAGGGTCAGCTGAGAGGGTCTTTAGTAGAACGTATGATGGTAACAAGCTTCCGGTGGTGCTTGAAAGCCGTGCAGAGGTTGTATTTTTTAAGACTATGGCAATTTTACTGAAGTTCCGTAGAGGATGATGATGATGATGATGATCGTGCCTGGAGTATCTGATCTGATCTGATATTCCCTTTCAGTCGTTTCCGACCGTATGTGACTTAGTAGACATTGCCCACAAAGTTTTATTCCTGGTGAGAGTTTTACAGGGTAGTTCATAATTGCTTTCCCCAACCCTCCATTTTTATCTGGGCTCGGAACCGGCATATGGCTGGGACGTATTCATGACTGTAATCTATGTGTGTTCACGGGGCCGGTTTGCCTGTTCTGGGGGACGAAAAACCCGAGTTTCTGGGTGGGAAAAACCCTATCTTCCGTATGACCCCAGCTAACTCACCTTTAGTTAGTTGCAAGTTGCCTTACTATAGATACGCAGAAATATTAACTAACATGCATGTGGAAGAACACAAAAAATACATCTGCAGGCATGACTTGGTCAGTTGGGCCTTGCGGAACATGCTTCAGATAAGGCTCATAGAATCAGTTGGATAAAGACCACCATACTCCATAGCAGTACATTTAGTGCTGTTTAATGCTCCAAGCTTAAACCTTAACGCACCAAAGAGGATATTTAAATTTACATTGCCGTCGAAAAGAGAGTAATATGCCTGTGGCTCAGGAAAAAAAATTCCAACAATACTTAGAGAAATAAGTCACAGAACATGACCAAAATCTCATAAAATCACAAAACATCAGATTAACAAAGAAATCTCTATAAACATCTCAAAAACTACAAAACCAAAAAAAAAAAAAATCTCAAGGACTCAAAGAGAACAAATCCCCATACAAAAAAAAAAAAAAAAATCATACTTCCACATCTACAAATATTCCCAGTTTCAGCATAATATTAATGACTTTCACCATCACGTAGTTTCTGTACCTAATCTTGTATCTTCCATTTTTTCATTCTTACTTACAATGCGGTCATCTATTCTCATCATCGTGTAGTAAATAATCACCACTTTTATATCTCTCTTATTAAAAGCAAAAGGATCACGCTTATTAGAATCCTGAACCCATTACATTCGATAAAATTAGATCCGATAAGGTTAGGCTATTTCCATGCGAAATTTTACTAGAAGTGTTTATCCCTGCTGTGCGTCGAGTTCATTCCAAAATCACTTAGCCTCTACTACATTACCAATGAGCCAGATAAGTAAGCATATGTACCTTTTATTTCCAAGTAATTCTCTTCATTTAATCAATTTTCAGAGTTAAACAACTTGTCATAAGGTAATCTTACTTCCACATAACCTTAAGATACAGCAGCATTAAAATTTACGCTTAGTTATTGAAGACCGTATACTAATATCATATTTGCATTAATTATTTAAGTGGTACTTACAAGCAAACATAATATTAGCTTCGCCAATTTATTAACAGATCATATTATCGGAATAACCATGAATGCTACCAATAGCAGAATAGGTCATACTTTCGTGGCAAAATTCCAATTCATCAGGACTAACCGTCTCCACTGTTTCTTTTTTGTTTAGTGTCTTGCCTATATTAATAGCAGTAAAAATTATCGAATCGATTTTAGTAGGGAAGACAATACTACGTCCTTTAATTGCTTACGATTCTAAAGATATTGTGGACTGTAGTTTTGATACCTTCAATCTAATTCAATGAACTCATTTCAAAATTCAAGGGCTTTGAGTATTTTTTTCCTCTTTTTTGCACGCAATCCACTTATCTAAATTTTCATATAAAGAGAAAATTGACTGAACCACTGCAAATGTTGGATAGGACCAAAACGGCCTCGCCTACTACATGCGAGGAATAACAGGCATTAGTGAATTTTATTTTTTTAATATTTCTTATTTTATTTGCTTAAAGTTTTATGTTACTTACCCATTCAATTCCTGAAGAATGTTTTTCATGAGCTGCTGCACAAAAGAACTGACTTCGCTTCACATAAATCTCACATACTAACTATAAATTTAAATTAAAATTAGTCATTCATAAAAAAATTATAATTAAATATACTAATTGGTTTGATCAATAAAATATTAGTAAAATAGAGCTATTTATGAACAAATCGTTAAATCTGTTGCAAGCACTTCCCTGACACATATCTATTTTATTGGGCATAGAAGGAATAGGACCCAGTCCAACGGAAACAACTGATCATTGCCTTCTGATCTAATAGACGTGGTCAGGTCAGAGAGATACATTACTGACGAACTAAATAATAATATTAAAGCCACTCTATGATCAAGATAATAGAGAGCCAATGGTGTGGATCTGATATCAAAACGTACGCTGAATGGCTTAAAGAGGAAGAGGAGTAGCTTTGCTCTTCTTTCTTTTCAAGCAACTCAGCACATGCAATGTTGAAATAAGTATTTGAACACCACTGTTTTAGAGAGAGACCAATACTACAACTCCATGCGTGAGCAGGTGATTAAGGAGGAATAAAAAGTAGCCTGTCGATATGTTTCTTCAAGAGTGGGATGTTGTAATCAGTGGGAAAAACAATATTGGGAAGATTGCTCCAAAGAATAGAGGTGGATGGAATCAATGATGCTAATGAGAAGTTAGTTCGGGCGTTGAAGTTAGAATCGGTGTTAGCTGGTGGCCGCTCTTGGAGGGATGGAACTAGAAAATACAGATGAGCATTGCTCATGAAAATGCCTATAGAAAAGGCACAACGCTGAAGCAGAACGTCTAATAAAGTGACAAAGAGTTTGTGAAGAAACGGTTTTTCGATTGAGCGGTATATATACCCTCTTCTGAATATCATCAAGAATTCTTACAGAGGTCTTGAGTGCTCCACACCAAATGTGGGAACAGTACTAGAAGGCTGGCCGGATCAAAGTCTCAGAGGAGTTGAGGGAAGACTGGTAATGTTTAAAAGGGAAAATAATACCAATCTTTTTAGAGACTAAGGAGCAAATAATGTGTTTGTGTCAAGATTAACCGGTTATGACAGTCAACACATAAGAAGAGAAAGCTAATCTTGAAAGAAACGTGGAACATTATTAAAAGTAAGACGGGATGAAGTACGATTTTTTTTTGTTAGTCATAAGGCATGCTTGAGGGTTGTATTTTTTACTTTTTATTTTTATTTTTTTGAAATTTACTAAGTTATCTTCACCCCATTTCAAGATGTTCAGTAGGTAGTGTTTAAGTCACTGATTATGTTGTATCCTGAGATATTTAACATTAGAATACCATGCAGTTTATCCAATGAGGAACAGGAATGTACAGTACTGTCATTGGTGAAGTTGCGAGTAGGATTTAATTGAAGTCAGAGAAAGGAGGAATCATTGATGAAAAGCCGAAGAGCGTGGATGACAGCACCGAATCTTTGGGAAATCCATCATCAATGAAAATATCGATTAAAAGAAGCCATCCACCATTATACATAACGAACGCCCAGTGAGGAAGATGACAATCCAATCACAGAGTGATTAAGGAAGGCCATAATGATCGTAGTTTGTTCAGGAGGCCTCGGTGCTAAACTCGAAATATGAAATATCGACATAGACAACATAACTTTCTCCAAACCTTTCCATGGTCTGTCTCCAAAGGTGAGTGAGTTTAACTAGACGTTTGGCTCTAGAATAATGGCGGAAATCATTTTGAGGTCACTAATTTACTGCTAAGTCTTCAGATAATGATGAAGCTGGTTGTTGATAACCTTCTCCATGACTTTTGAAAGTACTGAGTTGAGAACAATGGGTAGATAGATAGATGGCCGATTTCTGTCTTCCTATTCCTAGATGCCAATAGAATACCATAGTTTATATAAACGATACAGGATTGGTGTCAGTTCTGGAGCACAACAGAAGAAATATCATCTGGACCCAGGATTCGTAGTGTCAGGATTAATTAGGGTTTTCTTAATCTTCTTTCGGTGAAAGTTCAGAGTAGACATACTGTGGGCAGCTTCTGGTAGTAAGGGAGGCGTGTCGCTTTGCACATCCAGGCAGAAGCTAGAGGAAAAAAACTAAGTTAACCACCTTTTACTTGGGTGAGGTTACCAAAGCACCATCAAATGCAAGCGAAGTGGCAATAAGTTAGGCCCAAAAATCCTTAGCAAGGGACAAAAAGGTTTGACTACCAGTTGAGCAGTAGGCAGGTTTATTGCATTTCATTGTTATGAAGTCTGCTCTGGAATCATTGACAACTTTTTATACATGTTTCTGGCAGTTGTGTGAGCTGAAAAAGAAGAAGGTGAAGTTTGTACTTTAAGCCATTGAACATAAGCTGCATTTTTATTATGAACTTCAAAGCCACCTTTTTTTTTTTTTTTTTTGAGAACCAGCTTGAAAATATGTTCGGGGTTTGTAGTTGAATGAGGAATGCTTTCTTTTCAGTGAGGATTATTAGTTCATTGCAGGTATTTAGATGGGAGACAGATAGCAGTAATTTAACCAGGGAAAAGCGACATAAAATTCAGAAGGTCATCCCAGTTGGCTCAATTATAGTGCCATAGGGCATGAGGAAGAACTGTAGAGAATGAGACTTGAATAATATTGTGGTCAAAATTACCAGTAGGAGAGTACAAATCCATAGTGTATTTGGATGGAGAGCTAGTTAAGAAAAGGTCAACAAAATGTTGGTAGGATGAAGAGAATTGTCTGGTATTCTGGTAGTCAGATTGACTATTTGTGTTAACATCACTAATGATAAATGATTCAGCTTCCCTTCCAACTTGATTTGTGAAGTTGGAGTAGGGTAGCGAGTTTGTATTATGGACGTTAAAGTCCTCAAAGAGGACGATCTCACAATTTGTGTAATTAGTTTATAATAAATCCTTTTTTAGTGATAGGCATTCAACAAGGGTAGCGTGATTGTCGAAGTTAGGAAAGTGGTAAAGGCAGTAGCTGAAGGCTATAAAATGAGGTAAGGAAATCTTGAGCCAGAGCAGATCGAAAAGAGGGGATTCAAGTTGGATATCCTTTGACATGGGATATCAGATTTTACAAAAGCTTAAGTTCCACCTTTTGGGGGGATGCTTAATGAAAAGAATGTATATATGTGATTAAATAAATTTAAAGACTTGATACCAAAATAGAAAACATAATGTTTTTTATTTGATCGCACGACTAGTTTCGTTTTCTTAGATAACTTCAAGAGAGAAACAGAAAAACAAGAGAAACAACAGCTATAAACTAACTTGAAAACGTATTGGTGACAGCTGAAGCTGTTTCGGAGGCCATCATATTGTTGGGCACGTTCACGCAGGCGCGATCTCTTGTACGCCAAAGTTCGATAGCTGAAGAGTAACAATAAGATACGTTACAGATAAGGTTAGTATTAAAATGGACGAGTCTGAGGACAATTTCTGTTGATTCTTACACAATTCTTCTCTCCAGTTCATCGCATTACCTAAAAATGTTTACTGATTTGTTCCAAATCACTGGATGAATGACAGAATCTTCCTCTTGTGGTGCCCAATGCTGCAGAGAATCGGTCTTTCCTCAGAATAGTGTGGAAACTACTCTTCCTCTCGAATTGTCTTTGTACTCCTCTTGTATGATTCATTGTTGATAATTGCCTCGGGATTAAATCCAGAGCTACTTGCAGGCAACCATCTCAAAGTTCTACACAGTTAGTTTGGTTACTTGAGATATGACGTTCTCTTCACCGAGTTTCAGCATACACCCAAATTGTGATTTCCTGAATTTAAATGACAGTTTAATACCCCAAGATTTCACCACATATGTTTTGCTACAAAGGTTAAAGAGTTAAATTGTTAATTAAAATTGTTAAATTATTAAGCTATTAAATAAAGTAGTTACGTTGTTATTAAACATTATTAAATTGTTAATTAAAAGTGTTAAATTGTTAATTAAAAGTGTTAAATTGTTAATTAAAAGTGTTAAATTGTTAAATAAAGATTTTAAATTGTTAATTAAAAATGTTAAATTGCTACTTAAAGATGTTACATTGTTAATTAAAAGTTTTAAATTTTTATTATTAAACATTGTTAAATTTTTATTAAACATTATTAAATTGTTAATTAAAAGTGTTAAATTGTTAATTAAAGATGTTAAATTGTTAATTAAAGATGTTAAATTGTTAATTAAAAATTTTAACTTTTTATTATTAAACATTGTTAAGTTGTTAATTAAAATTTTTAATCTGGTAAACATTTCATAAATTGTTATATAATTGCTATGTTATTAAATAACTGTTAATTAAAGTGCTGGTTGATTCATAATTTTAGCAACTGGAAAGAAACCAATGCACCAATACTAATTTTTGTAAGATGTGCATAACTGCGATCCATATTATTTTCACATATATTAAATCAAAACGCTGAAAAAATTGATATTGATAAACTAACAATTAATCTTTGGTTCCTGTCCATTATTTCATTAGTTTCGTATTACAAATATAATATTATGTAATAGTATGATATACTATGTAATATATGAAATAATATGTATTTTACACATATTACATAGTATTTCATATTACAAACTGGACAATTTGGATCCGTGCAATTACATGGATGCGTCCTAATCTTAAACTAATTGAAATTGTTTTATGAGTTCTGTTAATTATTTAATTTAAATACGTAAAAACTAAATTTTAAAAAATTAAAAAATATATTTAAAATTTTTAGCTTAATTTTATTTCATAATTCATTCCATGAGTTAGCGGAGCATGAGTTAGCCTCTGTGAATTATTTATGCGACATTAATTAGTACCGGGTTGAAAACAAACTTTTGAATACTGATTGCTCTGGATAAACTTATATACATACTTGGTACGAAATAAATGCGCTAATGATGGTCATGATGATTTCGTAGATTATCATGACTTTTTTCAGATTGAATGGCTTTCTGTTTTTCATGAACAATATGCCCAGTTTCTTTGCTAAAATCACATAACCAGCTGCGATGAGAAGGATTGTCTTTGGGTTTTCCATAAGAGGCCACGCCATTATGGTTTTATCTGAAAATAAAGAGAAAATACAATTCAAACGTACAGTTGATGAGAGGTATTGCAAGCTGCTGATCAGACGTACTAGATATTTCACTAAAAACGTTTCTATTTAGCATCCAGCGCTGTGAAACGTTAAAATTTATGTTGGAACGTGGTATTTCACATGTGTCCATTGCTAGCATTAAATCATCGGTAAATATTGATGAACCTTCATTTATATTCGTTAAAGAAAGTACGGACCCTGACGTTGGTGAAAAAATTTGAACAGAATAATAATCCGTGATGAAAATTAGTGAAAGTGGAAAGTTTTTTCACTTGGTTATAAATTAAAATGCAAAAAAAATTAAATTCTTGGTTTAATCCTTTATCCAAGTGCAAGCAAACAAAGTTTTCTCGTGAAGTACTTCGCAAGTGGGGTATTAGGAGATACTTCACTTACGCGTGAAGTATCTTATAATGGCTTCACCTCAATTGCCTTGGTATACCATAATGCCAAGCACACATCCTTTTGAGTGTACATAATACAATGCATTATGGGACGGTCCAATACCCAGACCGGTTTCTACCTTTATTGAGATGTATTAAAGTAAAGGGATACCTCTCAAAAAAATCTGAATAATCTACACGATCACTCTAAATCTGTCTGATTGATGTGATTCTAAAGGATCACAACTAAACTCATCACTCTTGACCTGAAGCACTCCAAGACAGGAAACTCAGCGGTGGCTCCACTCAGTGACAGGCAAAAAACCACCACCGAGCAGAATCTCGCTAATTCCCAGGAAGTAAGCTAACCCAAAGATGCACATTATTAAATATCATCAGTGTGAGTCAGATCCAGAAGTGATACCAAGGTTCAAGTAATGCAGAAAGCATATAATTCTCATATGCAAGTAGTGAAAAAGTGGATAATCTGTTTTATTAAATTACTATGATCCTTTCCGTGAAACATATGAAACGCTACGAAATCGTCCAAAGTTTAAGCAATCAGTCTGTGTATTCTAATATCAAAGTTTTGAAAAGTGACACTATTAATTGTTCGTCTTTTTTAATTAATAATTACTTCAAAAATGTTTAATCCACGCCGTTTATTACAATTGTTCCTTTGAATTCTATTAGTGGAATGTTATATTCTTCATCTGCGAACGAAATAAGAACTATATATGCATAATATTTGACTCATTATTGTGATTCATATTTTGAATGTAGTTACCTATCTATTCCCCGACGATGTCCATATAATAGTGAATGAAATATATGGGAGTTTCTGAATATATTCTATATAATATTTGGTACGTGTGTACCCTGTGACACTTACTTAAATATATCTAATGGTGAGTAAAGTTGCCTATGGGGGATCTGATAGGGTGTGAGAGTAGCAGAATCTATATTGATGATGACTGGTTAGGTAGTGATCCTCTGAAATGAAGCTGTTGATGAATTTCTACATTATATTCGAAAACTAAAATTGCGTTGAATGCTTATAAGTTAGTTTTAAGAAAACAAATTTAGATCATGGGAAGGAGATACCAATACTACTTTAAGATGCTTGCTATCCAAATAAGAACATCTTACTGACGCATGCAAAAACGATTTTCTTCGTAAAGAAGGAGATACTTTTCCTTAGTTTGATCTCCACTTCACGACTTCGAGGAGAAGGTTGAAGGAGGTTAGTCTTTTTCTTTTTCGATGTTACAAAAGTGTCGCCTTCATGTGACAGGTAGCTGAAGGTCATCCCAACAGCCTTGGAAGGGTACCAGAAGGCGTAACTGCCTTGGGAGCAAAAGGGAACCTTGTCACATTTAGCTTCTGGAAATTCATATTTGGATTTCCTAAGGTGAATATTCTCAACGGCTATCACGAGGTTCTTTCTCCGGCTGCCATACGAGAACTGCTTAAGTAATGGTTAGGGATCAGCGATTCACCAAACGATCATTCTGCTTGTAAGAGACTCAGTCTGGCTCTATGCGAATTAACAAATAGAGAACGGACATCGACGGTGTATTTAAAGGGAAACTCATTAACTTCTACCAATATTATCCTACACGCTTTGTGCACAGTGTTAGCAGGGTGGTGAAGATTATCTGTAATTCTAGGAAGTAATAAACTATTTGTGTTATCTTATTAACACAAATCATCCCTATCAACCTAATTAAAAATGCATGATGATAATACGTATTTAAAGAATGGTGGAAGAAGCAAGCAAATGCAACTGATTGTAATTTTGAAGCAAAATGAAAAAAGTAGGTTCTAGGCTTGACATTGTTTGATAGGTCAAATCTGTTGAGCATTCAAAGTTCGCTTCTGTAGTGAAAAATAATCATTCTGAGCGTAGTTCGGAAAACATTCTGGGTACTAGATGATATAGAGGCACTTTATTCTCCAATAAACAATTTCGCAAAATGATGAAAATCATTTATCGCGATGAAAGATGTCATTTTCTTCTTAACAGGAAAGATACTCATATATGTGACGACTATGTGCTTATTTATTGGGGTCAATCCCCTCCCCTTTGTTGAAAGAAGTTGGAGAGAGAAGATACCATAAACTTGGCTAACCACACTAGTCTGTTTGTAAATGAACTTTATAGAAGAAAAAAAGCGTAGTATTAGTATTTGTATTATTACTATTAGTAGTAGTAGCAGTAGTAATTTTGATAAAATATTTCCATACCTGGTGTACCGAAGATTGATTCAATGTCTTCTACTTCAGAGGGATACTTTAGCTCACGGGTACGAATTTCAAGAATAAAATAACTATTAGCAAATCAAAGATTTCGTTAGAAATAGTGCAGAAAATTAATTCTTTGATAAACTTAATGCTAAAGCATTAATATCCTCATAAATATCCTCAACATTTTCTTCTGTTGCTTATACCACAGCACCTAACATTTGTAAGAAACACTAAGCACATTCAAACCGAATTTGGAATTATCTACAACAGTGAATTTGCATCCTATCCAAATGGGAATTATGTCAGCTTCCCTGATGGTAAAGCTATCTTATGTAATATTTTTCCTACATCACTCTCACCCTAGTTATATGAATTGATGTATTGCATCTTCACCCACAACAGTAAATAGTCTGATGTCCTCCTGATTTTCCTCACATCATTGCACATAGTTAACCTTGGTAATAGCCCAAATCCAACCATTCCAAACATTGAACAACCAATTTCATGTTCGATGATTTCCCATAAAGAGATCACAAGACTGATGTCAAAATTGGATGCCTAAAAAGTCTTCTGGTCCAGATGGTATTTCTCTGATTGTTCGGAAGGTTTGAACAGTTGACTTATTTCTATGATTCCCATTTTAGGCTCCCTTATTACACCATTATCTATCCTGCAGGCACGAAATTCTCCCAAATATAATCCATTCCTATTCTAGGTGACAAATCTGGATCATGAAACTTCTGTTGAAATTCATTACTTATTCTGAGTGTTTTATTACGATGTGAGTAAGGTATGTCCTTGAGTATGAAGAACTAAGAACATTAGTAATCACGAAGCGTGTCGTGAAAAAACTGATTAATGTTAGTTAGCACGCCAGAAAAAGACTACAAAAATTACATGAGAGATTATCATTTAGAGTCCAATCTGCATAACAACCTGAATGATAGAGAAACAGACAGATAAAGAAAGAAGTTGTTCTTTCCAGGATCAACATAGATTATTATGGTCATTTCACCCCTTCTTTCTTACTGAGGGCTAATGTAGAACTGCATGAGAATTTTCTACTTTTCGCCTAACAGTACGGTATGTGGAATATTGAATATCACCATTCAAGACATTCCTATTTACATACAAATTATACAACAGAATCTCGAAATCACAGCTGATGTTACACTTTGCGCACGCACACACACACACACACACACACACACACACACACACACACACACACACACACACACACACACACACACACACACACACACACACATACACACACACACACACACACACACACACACACACACACACACACACACACACACACACACACACACACACACACACACACACACACACACACACACACACACACACACACACACACACACACACACACACACACACACACACACACACTCTCTCTCTCTCTCTCTCTCTCTCTCTCTCTCTCTCTTTCTCTCTCTCTCTCTCTTCTATTAATGCTTTCACATAAATATCCTCAACATCTCTCCAAACATACATACTGCACTCATGGCACCTCACTATTATCGAAATATCTGCACCACTGACATTCGTCTTTCGCTCCGATCTACGTCTCATTGCCATTTTGTTCATTCTCCAAGTCGGACACAGAAATTAAATAATCCACAATTTTAACTAAACCAGACACCTCTCGCCCATCACCGCAATCATACAACAAAATTTAATTGACAATCTATCAATATCGCTACACACAAATGTAAATTTTTAATTTATTTATACGCAGCAATCTCACTCAGTGAATGTGAAGTCTTCGCCACCAAGTGGTAAATTAAAGTTTTCCTTTTCTTTCACATTACATTCCTCCTAAGTTACGCAACAGATTCACTGTAACAATTTTATGTTAACATATTAAACATTTCTGGTCGAATATGATTAACTCTATCTTCTTTTCAGGATTCTAACTGTTCCAATTACTAAAATAATTTCCCAAGTGCATTTCTCCTGAACCTTTTCTGCGAATGTTTCGACGCATTTTTCAAGAGTTTTCCAAATCGAAGAATTGGCGACAAGAGTAGCATTTAGAATACTTCGATATGTTCTTCCAATCTTGCAATTCTTGTGTGATGACACATGACGTTTTCATGCAGTAAGAGTCCAACCCTCGAGTCATATTGTCACCATGTAGGGCAATACTTAGCACGAAACAATTTCCTGATTATACGTAGCGATTATGGTCTGTTCAGTAGGGATGGGAGAAACAACTGATTTTCATGAGAACAATTCCTATTCCAGGATATCCCAATCATCGACCTGTTTTCGGCCAAACATGCAGTCTTGGTTGGCCTCAAATAGCTCAAATCTGAGTTATCATAATGTTTTGTTTAATGAGTGTGCATGAATTAACTGTTCTCTTGAAGTCTTTGAATAAATGTCTTCTATGTACGCTATGTGCGTTAGATTGTCTATATTATGAACTCATGAATATATTCCAAATATTCTAAATCATATATTATTAAGAGATTGAACAAATATGAAGACATAACTGGAATCGAACCCAGGACACTCCTTTCCGAGGTTCATTGTTGCATAGCCACAAGGCTAACCGTGCGGGCAACCATGAGGTTTAAGCAAAATGATAGGTTTATGCAACAGATAGTCCCTGGATAGAAAGTAATGTCTCAGCGATAAATGCCAATATTCACAATTTAATTATTATCTCGCTGCAAGATGAACACTGATATAGTAATTGTTGATGCTGTTATCTCCGTAATTTACTTATTCATTCGTGTGGGCTCAGCCTCCCCAATCCTCCACCATCATCATTCTAATGAGGGATAAATTATACATTTATGACTGTAGAACAATGTGTATATGTGTGTTCGCGGACCAGTTCGCATGTTCTGAGGGACGAAAAATCCGAGTTTCCGGGTGAAAAATCCCTCTACCTCCGTATTACACCGGCTAACTTACCTTTAGTGTAAAAATACGAGATGAATCTTCTCCACATCATGGAAGGGAATTGAACCCAGGTCTTTCCAGTCAAATGACTTCGTCTATGCCGACTGAGCTACTGAGGCTCTATCTCCATAATGGGAAACCTAGTCTACTGCGTCAGGTGAATAAATACCTGAGGATTATGAAACTCCCCGAAATTGATTCTATGAAAATATATCCTGTTTAATAGCAGATGAATATCATCGCTCAGTGTGAAATGAAGTGCCGTAGAGGAACTATTGTATCCGGTTCTAAATGGAGTTTCTTAATTACCTAGCCAAAAGCTCATTCTTGATACTAAGCCAAGATAAACATATAAACCTATATAGATTAGACACAAGCACGCACACAGTTATGCGCACTTACTAAAAATCATTATAGTCATCTATGTAGCAGTGAATTGAGCCTCCTTTGGGATCAAATATTCAAGACACTTACGTGATCTAGCGGAGAAAATTTCAGGACTGTAATCATGGCGGTCATCTCGCAAAATGCTGCTCCATTCGTTACTACATATTATTATTATTATTATTATTATATAACAACAGCTCAGAATGACATAAAGGAAACCTGGCACCTGATTAATGAAATGCTGCACAATATACACAGAACCACTGCCTCAGAAACAATAAAACACAGCTTTGCCTGCGACCCCAATTCCCTCAAACAGTTGGTAAACAACTTTAATCAGCACTTCGTGAACTCTGTCGAAAAACTACAAGAAACAACCTCTCCTCGCACAAACGGACATTCTCCACTCGTCCACAAGCAATCCAGTCGATGTGATACCCCACAGTAGCAAAAGCAGAACTATCACTGGCAATTCAACAAATTAACCCTAACAAAGAACCGGGGTAGACGTACTCAGACCAAAAGACATCAAGAAACACTCAAGCAACCTACTTCCAGTTATACAAAAACTGTTAAATAAAATATTCGAAACGGGACACATACCTGAAACATTGAAGACTGCATTAATCACACCCATACACAAACGTGAAAAAAGAAACATTGTAAGTAATTACAGACCCATCGCCACTTTGTCTGTAATCAACCAAATCATGGAGCGTATCGTGCATCAAAAACTCTCTACATACGTTGAAAAATTTCATACCCTAAACAAAATATGGCTTTCAAAAAAATAAAGGAACAGCAACACTCCTGGAAGATTTCACAGATCTAATAAACGCTGCATTGGATAAAAACAGAATAACATTAGTGGTATTCATTGACCTAACAACAGCATTTGACACACTAACACACAAAACCTTGTTAACGAAACTAACGCATATCGGAATTGGATGTTGTCTACTCCAGTGTGTTAAAGCATACACGAAAAACAGAAAGCACACCACACGTATAGGATCAGCATAGCAAAGAGGTACAAGTAACCTGTGGAGTAGCACAAGAAGCTGTCCTATCCCCCATTCTATTTAACATATACACACACGACATAAACCAACTCCCCATAAAAAGTAAAATCTTCCAGTACGCAGACGACACGGCCATAGTATCCATTCACAACGATGCAAATATCGCTTACACAAATATTCAACACGACATCAATCAAATCACTAACTGGTTAGCCGAAAACGGCACATATATAAACCCTGGGAAAACAAAGCTAATGATATTCAAAAACCCCCAAATCCTGCCCATAAAAACTAAATATCTCACTATCCGACATTCATCCTCCTATACACAAAGCGCAGAACCTAAAATCACAACCAACACACAGGTGAAAACAACACGCTATCTCGGACTTTACTTCGATGCTGATCAAAGTTGGAATAGCCATACAAACTACCTACACAGCAAGCTTAGGATAATAGCATGAAAACAATACCGATTAAAAGACATTGCCCCAACCCACATAAAAATACTAATCTATAAAGCATTATGTGAAAACATTTTAAGATATGCAATCACATCTTACGCATTCTGTGCAGACTACAGACTTAACAGATTATAATGGCTGTAAGATAAAATGGTAAAACTGATATTCTGGGAACAACCCACACTTATGCAGGAAGTACGGACACAACACAAAATATTTAAGGTGAAACACTTATGCCACTACACAGTCATGTTAAAACATTACTACAGCCCAACATATAGAGTAACCAGAACAACATATCAAATAACAAGACCACAGTCAATAAACTACATAACAAATAGGTACAACAATCAAGGTAGCAAACAACCCAAAACTTCTACATACCTGACATGGTAAACAAACTGCCATTCGACAACAGAAACCTAGGAATATAAGAATAAGAGAGCTGATACAGGCGCTATATAAATATTATTGCGAGAATGAAAATTAGAGCAATTCGTGTTTCTCCTCCCCACACACAAAAAAAAACCTATGACAAACCCCCCTCTCAAAAACCGTCACTACAAGAACACAAAGAAACAAACACATCGTGTCTAAATACAACCCTATCTGCAAAAAAAAAAAAAGTTAAACTGTAATAGCAGTTGTAGTCTTCCAAGCACAACCAACAAACAGTAAAATCAACACCTGGCTTGTGGCCAGTATAGAAACATAACCATGAAACCGCCGCCATCTATTATTTTCCTCAGATAAGCTCTGCTAAGCGCTTATAAGCGCTCTCACACTATACTGGCAATACACCATCACACATAAAAAACTCAGCCCACTTCAAAGCCAGTATAGAAAACCTTATACTCCAACATAATGACATAATGGTCAGTTTTGCTGTCTCCTCCCTATTCACGAATGTCCCCCTCAAAGAAACCTTAGAGCTAATCCAAACTAAATTTCCTCCCGATATCTCAGCCCTATTTCAGTTTACAATGAACTCATGCTATTTCGTTTGGCAGGAAAAATTCTACAAACAGATAGACGGGACAGCCATGGGTTCACCACTTCCCCACCCTTGGCCAACTTCTTCATGGAGATGTTTGAAGAGAAAGCCTTAAACTCAGCCCCACAAAAACCTACCATATGGCTTCGCTACGTTGATGATGTTTTTGCTATTTGGCCACATGGCCCGGATTCACTCCTCTCCTTCCTAACACACTTGAACAACCAACACCCTAGAATCAAATTCACCCTGGAAAAAGAGGAAAACAATAACCACCCCTTCCTAGACACACTAGTCACCCGCCAACCTGATGGAACCTTGGTTTTCTCAGTTTATAGAAAACCCACCCATACAGGCAGATACATTCACCAACAATCCCACCCCCCCCTCACAACAAGATTTAGTTATTAAAACATTATTCAACAGGGCAAAATTAATCTGTTCTAATGATCAAGCCCTAACCACTGAACTAAATCACATCCGTGACACTTTCTCAGCCAACGGCTACCCCCTCCAAAAATCCAAAAAATACTTAACCCAGTTATCCACAACCCACCACCCCCTCCCCTTTACAAAAAAGATTATTCTAAATCCATCACTATTCCCTACATCAGAGGCACCTCGGAAAAAATCAATAAAATCTTAAAAAAACATGACTTGACCACTTGTTATAGACCACATAGAAAACTGGCATCCCTTATCTGCTCCACCAAAGACCAACCACTTCCCCTAGACCTACCTGGTATATACCAGGTCTCTTGCAGCTGTAAACTGTCCTACTTTGGCCAAACAGGCAGGACAGCAAATATCAGAATCTCAGAACACAAGGATTACATCCGATTTCACCAGTACAGCCACTCTGGGCTTGCAGACCACGCTCTGGATACTCGCCACAGAATAAGATGGAAGAAAGCCACAGTAATACACCGCAGCAAGTTCAAGTATGAAAGACTATTCATGGAATCAGCCTCGGTCCTTAGGAACATGCCAAACCTCAACAAATTTGGATGCATGAATGTGCCCCAAATTTGGGAAACCTTTATCAGAAGAACTTCAGCCCAAAGGCCAAGAACTACCAATATAGCCCGCCAGGGGGCATCATCAGGACTTTAGGAAAACGCTAGCTTCCTAGCTTCAGTCTCATTTGCTGTTATTAGTACTTGTGTGCACGTGTCTATGTAGTAAGTTCCCAAGAAGATGACAATGTGACGTTCGCCGAAATATCGGAAAGTATATATTAAAGTTTATTTAATCTATATTTCTAGTATAGGCTGTCAATTCCTTAAATATTAGTTATCATGTTTAACCAGCGTATAAGCCTCTCAACAAGAACATTAACACTAATAAACACATAACAAATCACTAGCATCCAATGCCTACATCCCATACATAAACTGTAGCTGCAACACAAATAGTGAAGGCTAAATCACACTCTCTTCATAAAAGCTAACCCAAGCTTAGAAGTTGGAGGGATTAACTCGCCTCACTCATCTACAAGTAATCCTTATAAGCAAATGCAGAAATTTGTATGTATAATCACTCTTTCTCAAACTTTAAAAAACTAAATAAATATAAAATAAAATAAAATAATAAAAAATTATACAAAAAATTCTGTTTAATCTTTATTGTTAATATTAGAAGAACATGTGTTGTAAATACATAATATAAAGGCAAAAAATTATTATTTAAACTTTTAATTGAAATCCAATGTAGAAATTGCAGCACTTAGTGCTGAACTCTGTAAAATTATAAGGTGCAATGTCAAATAAGATGTTTATTGTATGTATAAATATTTTAGCAATCAATAAAATATTATTATTTTATTGATTGCTAAATATTTAATACATTATTATTTTTTAAAAAATATTATTATTATTATTGTTATCTGAGACCTCCAGGGAGTCAAGGGTATGTATAACCGAGTTTTGAATTAATCGAGAAATGATTAAAAGACATTGCTCTGACACAAAATAAATACTAATCTATAAAGTATTATGTGAAAACATTATAAGATGTGCAATTATATCGTTCGCATTCTCTGCGGACAGCAGATTTAACATATTACATCGTTGCAAAATAAAATGGTAAAACTGATATTCTACGAACAACTCGAAGAGCACACACACACATATGGTAGCAAGGACAGAACACAAAATATTTATGGTGAAATACTTATGCCGCTAAACAATCGTGTTAAAACATTACTTCAGTCCAACTACAGAGTAATCAGAACAATATATGAGATACGAAGTCCACAGTGAACAAACTTAATAAGTATAATAACTATTACGGAAAAGCCACCCTGAGCTTCTACGTACCTGACATGATCAACAAATTGCCATTCGACGAGAGAAAACTTGGGACCTACAGAGAGGTGAAACAGGTACTACGTATATATTACAGCGAGACTGAAAATTAGAGAAAAATCACACACACACACACTGTCACTCAAACTCGGACGCGAACGGACGTACCTGAAATCGCTCCTGCTTTTACCTTGAATTTGTGCAGTATCGAACAGAAAAACTGGATGTATCGATTGATAGCTCGTAAAGTGCTCTGTCTAACAGTGAGTAATTTACTCTATTGTTTTATAGCTATAAGGGCGCATGACTGCAATTTTATTCCATCTTTTTGAACTGAATACTGCTGTAGTCAGACTATCTATTGTTCAGCTATCTCAAACCGGCGATAATAGGATTATCCACTACAGCAAGTGCTAACACCCCCCCCCTCCCAACTGCTGCCACTGGGAGGTACAAAGGACACAAGAAACAACCTTCAGAAGCCTAATTCAATGGAAGCGTCACATCCAGGAACAAGCAGAAAAACTTAAGTACATATTCTTAAACTTTGTTTCTTAGAAAGCGTGGCAGTTCAATAGGAAAGCAATAACTCACACAACTACCAAAGCAATATTAAGATGGCGGCACGGGACGAATTAGAGTTCGAAAAAGCGCTAGATCTGCTGCGTAACATTGCGAAAATAAGCTGCAATCTAAGAAATTATTTGAAAAAGGACATATTAACAGCAGTGAGAGAATTAACAAAGGTATTTAATAAAATGAAAAATGCAACTAAAGTATCGATAGAACAACAGACTACAACAAACAACCAGGGACAGCCAAACTTAGCTTCGCCTACTCAGCTATACTCGCAAGTAGTTAAAAACAATGCTAAAAACAAAGACGGATTCGAAAACAATCCTTGCTATAAATTAATAAGCAAACCGATAGCTCAGCTAAACAGCGAAGAAACAAAAAATCTTATAAAAGAAAAAATAGACCCAAGAAAAATAAAAATCGGAATCACAAAAATTAAAAGTATTGATAACGGAGGAGTGTTAATTCAATCAAAAGAAAAGACCGATATAGACTTTCTACATAACGAAATATCAAAGGAATGCAAAGACACATTAGTAGCAAATCCCAGTAAGAAACATCTTCCAAGGCTGATAATATATGATATTCCCAGTGAAATAGATATGGACAACGCAATAGACTCAATCCGCATGCAGAACGAACTCTTCATCGGCGACACAAAGATGACACAAACATTTATCATGACAAATAAAAAAACGAACAAAAGAAACTTGATTATAGAAGTCGATCCAGTGATGAAGTCCAAACTGCTGAAAACCGGTGTTAAAATCCTATATAGACTTTGCCATTGCGCAGACTACGTAAGCGTTCTGAGATGCTTTAACTGGAATAAATTTCACCATCATACACGAGACTGCAGGGGGAAAACCATCTGTATATTCTGCTCTAAAGTACGTAAGTTCAGCGAGTGCCCAAGAAATAAGTTAGAGATGAATTGCATAAACTGCGAAAATCACAACAAGCATGCCAAAACCAAAAATGACAGCAAACACTGGCATTAAGCAAAGATTGGCCGACATACAACTACTACAAACAGCTCAAAATTCAAAAGATAGATTATGGAAAGCAATAATAAAGCATGTAGAAACAGTACTGCTTCCCTGGCATGTCTTTAAGTAAATATACAACTCTCTATCAAGGCTGTCAATAACTTAACAGAACTCATAAATAGGAAAAATATAGGGCTGGCATTAATAAAAGAACCCTGCAACATTAACAACAAAAGATGAGGCTTTCCAAGTAATTTTAAAATATTTTCCAAAGGATCGGAAAAAAGAGAGCTGCAATACTCGTGGTCAACCCTGAAGTCGAGGCAAAATTAATTTCTCAGCACAGCAACGAGGACTCGGTACTTCCTGAAATTACGTACAGAGGAATTAAAACTTTTGCTGCAAGTATATATCTAAACTATCACGCTGACATAAAATATAACTTTTAAAAAATAGACGACATCGTGGATTTTACCATCAACCACGGCTTAGTTGTGGTAATAGATACCAAAGTCCATTCGGTTTTATGATTTAACGAGAGCACAAATAGAGGTAAAAAACTGGAAGAGTTCTCAGCATCAAATTCCCTACACATACTAAACGACGACTGTAACACTCCATCATTTGAAATTACCAAAGGACGCAGCTTCATCGATCTGACACTGCAAACAACATTTACCCCGGATTTCTCAGTGTAAATGCGAAGAAGAGGAAAGCTGTTCTGATCATTGCATATCAAGTTTTAATATCAGTAACAAAAAAAATAAACGGAATAAACAACACATACCATCTCATTAGCATCAAGTATTTCACCAATAAAACCAATCTACAGATATTTGCTAAAGTACTAAAAACCGAATTTTCATGCCTGATCTCAGAGCATCACTTTAATGAGAACAGCGAAAAACAGATCAGCTTAGACAAAACCCTAACCATCTGGGCATCAGTACAAACCGATATAGCCTTCCTTGCGTCTGCATCTTCAAATGGACTGAAAAAATCTAGCGATCAAACACTCAGAACAACCAAGAAGCTAAACATCGAAGGAACAAAATCAGTACCGTGGTGGAACGACAAACTAACAGTCTTAAGAAAACGTGTTAACGCACTCAGACGACTGTACCAAAGAACATACAATAACCAAGATTTAAGTGAGAGCAGAAGACAGAACTACTATAAAGCCAAATAAACCTATCAATCCAAAATTACAAACGCGAAACTGAATCATGGAAAACATTTTGTACAGTTTCAACCGTAGCGAATCCTTGGAATTGCATATATAAATTTAGCAGCAAGCAAGAACAAGACAGCACCTATACTTTAAACTATCAAGAAAATAGGCTGCACCTACACTAAAAAGCTATTATGATAGAGAAGTTATTCCCGATGACGATGAATCAACAAATGAAGAAATCCATAAAACTTACAGACAAAGAAAGGAAACAGATATAGACTTTCCTGACGACGATTCATTTGCAACTAATGAAATCGAGTCAATATTAAGATCGATGGATCCAAGAAAAACACCTGGAGAAGACGGATTAAGCAGCGACATACTCTTAACAGCCTTTCTCGAATTCTCGAATTCATAACAATCACATTTTACAGCAAATGCCTAAAAAGAGGACGATTTCCTTCAATACGGTTACACTCCAAAATCATACCCATAATCAAACCAGGAAAAGAAACATCCAACGAAAACAAATACAGCCCAATCAGCCTCATGAACGTTGCTGGTAAAGTACTCCAAAAACTTCTAATAAACCTAATAAATCTCCACGCCTACTCAAGAAACTTATTAAGCAGCAATTAATACGTATTTAGACCTCAGTCCAGCACAGTAGACGCAATTATGCAAGTGAAAGAGTTCGCAAAACACAGTCTACAGCGAAACAAAGATGCACTACTGATCTCGATTAACATACAAAGAGCCTTCGATGCTGCTTGGTGGCAAGCCATAATCAATCAATTAATAGATTTAAAATGCCCTAAAAACTGACTCTACCTTACAAAAAATTATTTTTCAGACAGAAGAGCAACTATGACACTAAACACCACAACTGTAACGTAAAAAGTCAAACGAGGCTGTCCGCAAGGTTCCTGCTGTGGGCCAGGTTTCTGGAACATCCAGTGCGACTCGCTTTTCAAACTTCCTGTCACTACTGAAACAAAAGTCATAGCCTTCGCCGATGATGCGATGATATTGATTTGGGGACGCGACGGCTTACAGTTAGAAGTAACGGCCAACCAAGAACTCTTTAAAATTGTAGAGTGGGCACGCGAGAAGAAAGTCACCTTCAATAGCACCAAGTCTAAAGTGCTCCATATCTCACGAAAAAAATCCAAACAACCTAACAGTCTTCCTAAACAGAGATGTTGCCGAGGTAGCCAGTGAGCTAAAATACCTGGGAGTAACAATAGACGAAAAATTCACCTTCAATAAGCACATCTCATATGTTGCCGAAATGAAGCTTACAAATAGTAAATTCCTAGCTAGGTCGGCAAGGATTAAGTGGGGATTAGGCTAACGAGCGCTTAAAACGATATATACCAGTGCTATACTACCACTGATATCCTACGCTGTACCCGCCTGAAAACATGCGCTAAATTCAAAAATAAACTGACAGAAATTAAACAGAGTTCAACGCCTTATAGCCATACGCATAATCAAAGGATACAGGCCAATATCTTTCGAGGCAGCTTGCATTATTGCAGGTCTGACACCGATCTGCCTGAAAATACAAGAATTATCTCTAATATACGAAGTCACTTCCGGAAGATAAATCGAAAGTTACAACATAGATCCAAATTGCTACGAACGTCCGCTAAAATACAGTAAGTGGCCTCACCCAGCAGAAAACAAATATTAAGGAGAAGGAAAGCTCTGAAAGTGACGAATTCCAAATATACACTGACGGAAGCAAAAACGAAAGGAACGTCGGTTGTTCGTTCACTGCATACAACATACAGTCAATTATGCAATCATACTCCCTAGGTATGGCAGATATGATCGTCAGCTTGTCGAGAGTTCCTGAAAAGATTAGTAGTATTTTGTGTTATCATTGCCAATTTTACGTAGTATTGTTTGCTTTTTGTTTCTTGGTGTGTCTGTGCGGTTTTTTTTGTATTTTCTGTGTTATTTTAATTACTATTTTGAAGATAAGATAGCGTACATATGGCACCGGTAAAAAAATGGCAGCCAGGTCGCCATGTTTGTTTAAGAGTTTTGATGTAAAAGAGTTTATACAATGTGCTGTCTGTGAGATGTTTGCTTTGCGAACAGCGGTGGGAGTCTGGTTAGATGGTGATAGTGGAGTTAATATGTGCAGAAAGTGTATGGAGAATGAGGATCTCAAGCGCGTTTCGGGTGGGGAGAGTGATATCGTTAACGATAGTCAGAATGAAAAAAATATCGGTGTGATAGAGAACTGCGAGGTAGTGCCAGATAGGTGTGAGAGCGTCGTTGAAAGTGTAAATGAAGGTAGAAATACAGAACGAATGGATGATTTGATTGATAATGAAAATGGTGAGATAAATACGAGTAGTGAAATCGCAAGATTGAGCGAAGCGATGCACAGAGCAAAAAAAGGCAACTGGAGCGCGTGGAAAAGTGTGTGCTGAATGTACCAACTAATAAACGGCGAAAGTCTATTACGAAAAATAATAGAATGTTCGTAAACATCAATAAAATGAAGGAGTGAGTGCTGTATGGGGATTCGCAATTAAGAGGTGTAATAGTTGAGAGTTTGACGAAATCGTGCCAGCTGGGTGCGAACATAAAGGACGTCAGCGAATCTATTCGAGTGCAAAAACAGAGGGAGAAAGAGATAATAATTGTGGCAGGTACAAATGATTTGAAAGAAGACAAAATGGAAATGATGGAGGATGTGAGGGAATTACTTGAGGTAGCAAAAGAGAAGAGTGAGAGAGTTAGGATGGTGAGTATTTTAGCGCAGTATGACAGTGAAGTGTTTAGAAGGAGGGCCATAATTGCCAATGACTTTATGTGTGGGTTATGCATGGAGAGTGGTGTGGAATTTGTGGGTGTGTGGAGTGAGTTCGATGGTCGAAAGGATTTATATATAAGATGGATGGGTTACATTTGAACGGAGTTGGTGTACGGAGGCTTGAAAAAAGTGTTGATGAATGATGTGGAAATGGATGTACAGAGAAACTAGATTTATTAAGGGGGAAGTAGATATGCACACTTTAGGGAGGAAGTTGAGTGTATGAATGAGTAAAATATGCCCGAGCGAGTACGAAGGACAACAAAGCAGAATGGGATAGTTAGTATAAGGCATGAAAGTAGGGATGGGACAAATGGGCTTCTCCAATTCATGTACACTAATGCCAGGAGTATTAGGAACAAGAAGGAAGAATTTTTGGCCTTGGTTGGCACTTCCAGGCCACAGGTTGTTGGTATTAGTGCAACATGGCTGAGAGAAGATGATAAAGCTAGTGGGATTGAATGCGAAGGGTATAGCGTGTTCAGGAGTGACAGGGTGAATAAAAAGGGGGGAGGAGTGTTATTGATGATAGCTGATGAGTTGCAGCCAAGGAGTATGGAAGTTGAACTGCAGGAAAGAGAAAAGAGCACATTTGAGGCTGTTTGGTGTGAGATAGAATCTAGCAGAACAAAATATACAATTGGGTGCTGCTATAGACCAGGTGATGGAATAGATGGTGGGGATAGTATGCATAGGCAAATAGAAGAAATGAGTGGAAGGAGGGTAATTATTATGGGTGATTTCAATTATGGTAACATTGACTGGAAAGAGGAGAGGGCACATGGGAGGAAGGAATTGGATTTTATGTGGTTATTAAGGGACAACTATCTGCGACAGCATGTAGTGGAAAATACCAAGGGGCAGTGAGTGCTTGACCTAGTAATTGCAACTGAGAATGTGGCTGTAAGGAACATGACCATGTTGCCACCAATTGGTGAGAGTGATCATATCATAAGGTCATGACTAGGGAGATGGCTAAAGGAGTGGAATTTACAATTAAGACAGGGTACATGTGGAATTATAGGGCTGGTAAGTATGACAAGCTTAGGAGTGTGCTTGGCTCAGTGGCATGGCATGTAAAACAGCATGGGCTGGATGTTGATAGTGCATGGAAGGTGGTTAAGAAGTGTTTGCAGGAGGCAATGGTTGACTGTATACCAAGAGTCCGAATAATAAATCAAGTAGGGGTTAAATGGATGAATAACACTGTTAAGCTTGAGCTGCAAAAAAAGAAAGAATTGTGGAGGCAATTTAAGGAGAAAGGTGACCAGCAGGCGCAGGAACAGTATAAAGCTCAAGACAGGATGGTAACAATGGTGGTAAGAAAAGAAAATCGGATTATGCAAGAAAATTGGCCATGCAGGCTAAAGAGAATCCCGAACAGTTTTTTCAATATGGTACAAGTAAAAGAAAAAATGCTCATGGCAGAATGATTTTGAAAAATGCTGAGGGTAGGGCGGTAACCGAATCAGCAGATATAATGGAATTACTGAGCGAGCACTTTGCAAGAGTATATCATCCAGGTGGTGACATTGCAGGAATGGAAGAACCAACAGCTTATACTGGAATTGTGATGAATGAAGTAGAGGTAACTACTCTATTACAGACCCTCAATGTCAACACCAATATCAATGAAAAATATCAATGAAATATCAATGTCAATATCAATGAAAAAGAAATATAAACCCCAACATCAGAATAGAAGAGATACAGCACGAATACGTGAAGCAGAAATAGGAAGAAGGTACAGAACAGTGTTAGCAGAGAAACTTAAAAGTGTGGAGAAAGAAAAAAACTCAATTTAAGTGTGAAAAGAGTAATGAGGCGATAGAAGATGCAGTTGAAGAAATAGTACCAGAAGAAGAGAAAATCAAGAAGAAATGGATTACACAAGAAACACTGAAGTTAGTACAGAAGAAAAGAATGATGAAGATAAGAAGGGATACATCAAACAAATAGAAGAGCAATATAGAAGAAAGTGTAATGAGGTAAAAATAGCAGTCAGAATGGATAAAATGAAATGGTTAGAACCCCAATGCAATAATTTAGAACAGCATTATGGAGAGCATAAAACTAGGGGAGTGTAAAAGATGATTACAACCATTAATAGACAGTGGCAAACAAAACCGACTACAATCAATGATGAAAAAGGCAAAGTATTGATAAGTATATAGAACAGTACTATGGAGAGCATAAAACAAGGGAGGTATACAAAATGATAAGAACCATTAATAGAAAGTGGCAACCAAAACAGATCACAATTAAATGTTGAAAAGGGCAAAATATCAATGAATAATGAAAACATTGTACAGCGTGGACAAGATACTGTTGTGAGTTATATGAAGAAAAACTAGATTCAGATAGCGTTGGTAAACTGACTGAAGAATTGAAGCAGATATCACCACCAGGTAATGAGCATGATATGGGCATTTTAAGAGGAGAGGTAGAAAAAGCAATAGGACGGCTAAAACACAACAAGAGTCCTGGTAACGATAACATTACTGAAGAAATGATTAAATATGGTGGTGAAAGTATGGTTACAGAAATGCACCAACAATGCAGTATGGTATGGAAAGAAGGTAAAATGCCAGAGGAGTGGATGAAATCAATATTAGTAACATGATACAAGAAAGGAATAAGCTAGAATGTAAAAATTATAGAACAATTGCCTTGATAAGTCACCTTGGTAAAGTGATGATGATCATATTGACAGAAAGATTGAGAACAAAATTGGAAGCATACCTTGCAGACGAGCAAGCAGGATTTAGGAAGGAAATAACTACAATTCAACAGATTTTGACAATGTGGTTAATAGCAGAGAAAGCTAGGAGAAAAAACAAAAACATATATACTTGCTTTGTTGACTTTCAGAAAGCATTTGACAGTATTGACCAGAAAGTGACATTAGCAGTTCTGGAATCCTATGGAATTGATAAAAAACTAATAGCTATATTAAAAGATGTTTATCAGAATGCAGATGCAGCAGTTAGAATAGGTGATGATTTGAGGAAATGGTTTAAAACAAGCAGAGGTACTAGACAGGGAGACCCAATATTTTCATCGCACATTTAGAAAGAGCAATGGATAAAACGAAAGAAGATGCCAAAGGAATATCTCTACACGGAATGAGAATTAACAATCTGAGATTTGCAGATGACATTGTTATTATTGAAGAAGACGAAAGAGAACTGCAAAAAACACTGAAACTGTTAAATGAGGAAGGGAAGAGATTTGGACTTGTTATGAACTTTGAAAAAACAAAGACAATGGTATTTGGTGAGAAGATCATGAAACAAAAGATACAAGTGGATGGAACTGATATAGAAAATGTAGAATAATTCACATCTTTGGGAAGTATATGACATATGACTTGGATTGTAAAAAAAAATAAAGATCAGGATTGCAAAGGGAAGAACAAATCTGAAGGCCATGGATAACATCTGGAAAAGTAAAGTGATCAGTTTGCAAACAAAACTAAGAGTATTGGAAACATGCATCTTCAGCGGTGTAATGTATGGATCTGAAACGTGAGTATTAAATAAGGAATCAAGAAAAAGAATTTTGTCATTTGAAAGAACTTGTTACAGGAAGATTCTAAGAATAGGATGGGTACAGAAAATCACCAATGAAGAGCTCTATCAGAAGATACAACCAAAACAGAATCTAATGCAGAAGATTATAAAACGGAAGCTGCAATTATTTGGACACATCTGTAGAATGAGTGAGGACCAGAAGATAAAGACATTTATGTTTGGTATTTTGGATGGTTTAAAAAGAAGAGGTAGACCATACAGAGAATGGATAGATGAT
The DNA here is from genome assembly GCF_054136105.1 of Typopeltis vanoorti. Lineage (NCBI taxonomy): Eukaryota > Metazoa > Arthropoda > Arachnida > Uropygi > Thelyphonidae > Typopeltis > Typopeltis vanoorti. Next base: position 29,544,570 of record NC_143572.1, read on the forward strand.
ATAAAAGATTGGTGTGGAATGGGTGTACAAAAACAGCGACACTCTGCACTGGACAAAGAAAGGTGGAAGAAGATAGTGAAACAGGCATCAGACATCAACGGGCACTGAGCCCATGATTCATGATGATGATGATGAATGTCAATACATCTGTGGGATTGGATGGTATATCAGCTCGTGTCGTACGTGAAGCGGCTAAAGAATTGTCAGTGCCCTTGACCATTTTGTTTAATTTGAGCCTCGGGTCTGGGTCAGTCCCAAGGGGGTGGAAAGAGGGGAAAATAATTCCGCTGCATAAAGGTGGTTCCAAGGCTGCTGTTGAAAACTACCGGCCAATCAGCATAACAGGAATCATTATCAAGGTCTTGGAGAAAATAGTCAAGAGGAAAATACAAGATTGGATAGATGAAAATGGGATACTGTATCGGGGACTGCATGTTTTGTGAAGGGTAGGTCATGCCTTAGTAACTTGCTCACGTATTATAATACAGTGACGGCTGAACTGGATAAGAGTAATGGGTTACAGTGATTCTACTGGACTTTGCTAAGACCTTTGACAGAATACCACATGGAATTCTAATCAGTAAATTGCAGCATATGGGAATGGATATAGGGTTGGTGAGATGGATAGGAGGGTGGTTGACGGTAGATATCAGAGAGTGGTTTATTCAGGAGAGTCCATAAGACGGCCTGTGACTAGTGGTGTGACACCAGGATCTGTTTTGGACCACTGCTGTTTAATTTGTTCATTAATGATATAGGAAAGGATCTGAGAAGAACGGTTCATTTGTTTGCAGATGATGCAAAGTTGGGTAGGGAAATAGTGAATGCAAATGATGTCAAAATTGTGCAGGATGATTTGGATAGATTGGAGGTCTGGGTTAAGGAGAATGGAGGAATTTAATGTGGCAAAATGTAAGGTTATATATTTTGGGGTGAAAAGATTAGCAGCAGTTTACTACATTGGTGGTACTGTACTCCAGGAAATTGATGAGGCACGAGATTTAGGAGTGTTGGTCGATAAGGAGTTGAAATTTTGGGGGGACATTGCAAAAGTGGCTAAATCAGCTCATCAAATCACTTGGTTGCTGAAGAATACGTTGACAAGCAGAGACAAGCAGGTTATTGTTCCTCTGTATCGAGCCTTGATAAGACCCCATTCGACTACTGTGCCCAGATTTGGTCACCTAGGTTTCTTCTTGATGGGGAGGAGGTTGAGAGGATCCAAAGGCGAGTGACTAAGATGATAGCAGGTCTGTGGAATGAACCTTATGAGAACAAGTTGAAGATTTGTGGGTTGCAAAAATTGGTTCATAGGTGGAGGAGGGGAGATATGATTGAGACATTCAAATTACTGAAGGGTTGCTATAAAATTAATTCAGAAGATATTTTTGAGAACAGCGCTGGTTGTGGGAGGACTAGGGGACATCCATGGAAACTGGGCAAAAGTGTGGTTAGTAAGGGTATTAGAGCTGGGTTCTTTACTTTTAGAGTGGTGAATGAGTGGAATGGGCTGCCAGAGTCTGTGGTGTATGCTGTGACAGTGAATGAGTTTAAGGCGAGGTATGATAGATACTGTATGAATGTCGAATATTTGTGATGAATATGATTTGGGCCCCCCTCGATGAGTCCAAGGCCTCCCTGGAGTTTCCCGTAATAATAATAATAATAATAATAATAATAATAATAATAATAATAATACAAGAACACTGTTCTAGACTGCATCCTCTCTGTTCCAACAACCAAGCAGAGCAACTTGCCATAGTTCAGTCACTCACACATCTCCAAGAATTAGAACTCAACACCTCTCAGCAAAAGACAGCAACAATTTATAGCGATAGTAGAAGCACTATAGATGGCATAAAAAACCAGAACAACCCTATTGCATTGATAGAACAGACAAGAAATCTGGTGGGAAATCTCACTCTAGAGGGATGGGAAATTCTGCTGGGTGAAAGCGCATAGAATAGCAGGAAACGTTTAAACTTGGCATCCCATTTCTTAATTGTCGACAACGAAAGAGAATAGTGCCCATATACTTTTATGAACTTCGAATGAATTTCTTTTGGCGTTAAACCTTCTTTTACAAAGAATTTTTATTACCGTACGATACTCAATTTTATCCATTTCAAGGGACACAGACAACACTTTGGCTTCCGACAGCTGTAGAAAACAAACTACTTGATAGAATGACTTGCAATTTCTCGTCGACGCTTACGGCAGATGTACAACTCAGAAAAAAAAAACCATCTTGCCGATAATGTTGCCATTTATGATTGAGGGCGAGAACTTTTCAGATCACCCACGTATATACGGTTTCATAAATGCTTTTAATAATCCTCCGAGCGCTCTCACGACAGTTTCAATTGCCGCGAGAGCGCTCTTGTTGTCCTTTTGTTCCAAGGACGTTGAATTACAATTTCCAGATTTCTATATTTAGCCATGCACTTTTTTATTCCACCCATTTATTCCTTTATATTAACAGATCAATAAACCACACATGTTATTAATGTTCGACTGCAGTCATGTCTGGAGTAATATTTTCCTGTTGTGTCTGAATTTTAAAGTCAACATCTTTTCATTTTCTTTAACTTTTGAACTGTATGTTCCCAAACCTTTTACTATTTGTGAAGCATACTTCCTAGAGAAACTCCTGTGTACTGCTTTTGCTACCCGATCATGCCTTTCTTTATAGTTTGTATGAGCAATATTGTTGCAAGAACAAACTAAATCGCCTATTGCCTCTTCTTTATCTTTGCTTAGTTTCGCATTTCTGTCGTTAAGGGCCTTTCAATCTTTGTCATGAATGTAATTCGTTATGGGATTTGTTCTTGAGTAGAAAGCATCAGACTTTCTGATTCTTTCCTGATATTACTCTGCTAAATCCATTGCTGTTAAGCAACCGTCAACTCTTGCATTCAATGTCCTTCAAATATTGACCTTGGATAATTTCTTACTTTTACACCTTATACTTGCTTTTTGCATCTCCTACATTCACTATTTTTCTTGGTGAACTTTGATTATCATCTTTTTTATTCTTAACATGGTGTAATAAATCAACTCAACGCTAACATTTCTTCTCGTATTGTTTTCTTGACTTGTGAAATTTAAGTCGTCAATCATTCCTAGTTGTTCATATACCGATTCACATCACTGCGTTGTGGATTCTGAGTATTTTTAACTAATCAAACTTTTTCCTTTTTCCTTCAGGAAATGACGTCTGCCTCAAGAATTCTTAAATATTTGTAGGAATTATTCTGGGACAAGTTTTAAATTTTTGTTCGTTACACAAATGTAATTTCTTTGACATCTGTTATTTTTCCTCGAACTATGGAGAGTGTGGAGTATTTATGATGTCCAAATTCCATAAAAATATCATCTATAAAGATTCAAATTGTACTACAGCAGTTAAATCAATTACATTGGATGATATTCCGTATAGTTTAAGATCATCCATGTATAACAGATGTAATATTTTTCCTGTGTGCTTTGATTGATGTTTAGTATCCAAAACTAGTTTTTAGAATTAATGATAGAGCCATGCTAGGATGAACAACAGAGGTGATCATGAGTACCCTTGGAAAATTCCTGAATTGTTGATTAGTTAAGATTATGACGTGGTCATGACAGCTGCTGGTAATTTTCTGATGCTTTCGCTCATCCAAAAATTACTAGACCTTTTATAATCCAAATACGTGGCAAGGAATCGTATGCTTTGTGATAATTCATCCATGCGATTTGAAAGTTTGCTTTCGGTCTGTTTTGAATTATTGAAAATCGTTCTCTAACTTAACAATTGATCTTTGTACCTCTGAAGTCTCAGCAACGTTCTTTTTATTCAACAGGTAGAAGTTTGTGTCCATAAATATTGACTAATCGAAGTTTCTAGAAGTCCAGTGAATAACTTAAATGTTGTTTGCATGCAAGCTACTGGGCAATAATTGCTTGAAACAGCTCCTTTTTACTTTGGCTTTAAAATCAAAATTGTCTTTCTGATTGTGATATACACTATCTACCAATAATTACCGAACGTTTTAGAAATTTGCAGTTGATACCAGCAGGCGAAGAAGGTATGTCCATCAGGACATACCTGATATAATAACGATAACCTTGTGCACCCTTTGAGGGAGGCTTTTCCACCAATGTGTGGAGTACATGAAGTGGAATTTGTCTCCAATCCTTCAAAGCAATCCTGAGTTCAGAAACAGATTCCAGCTCCAATTCGCCCCACAGGTGCTCGACGGGGGTTGAGATCAGGACTCTGGCCAAGCCCAGGCAGTCGTTTAGCACTCATCTCTACATAACATTCGATAATAATTGCAGCTTTGTGATATGGGGCATTGTCGTCTTGATAGTAACACGGGTCTGTTCCATAAAAACTCCACATTGTAGACATAACCTGATTATTCAGAATATATGAAGGTACTGAGCTGTCTTCATGGAATCACGGACAACGACGAGTTGTCCCACTCCAAATTAGCAGAATACATCCCCCACACACACACGCACACCATTACTCTTCCACCACCAAACTTTACTGTGGGTAAAACACATTGTGGTAACAAGCGTTCAACAGGCTGCTTCCACAGCCACACCTTCCCATCAGACTAGAAACTGGTGAACCTGGATTCATCGCGTCAGAGTACCGTTTTCCACTGGTCAATTGTCCAGTTCACACGCCTTTTCACCAGACGAGGCGAGCTGCCTTTTTCTTTTTAGTGATGTTCCGCTTGTATGCCATTGCTCTTCCTTGGAATATCAGTAAATGGAGTTCTTTTCGTACAATATTTGTGCTCACCATGGTGGTTGCCAGTTCTCTGGAGCGCATCACGGATGATCTATGTGGATAGCCGGTTTTTGCGTGCCACCCGTTTCAATACCCTACTGTTCCTGTCAGTCATTTTCTGAGGCCTTCCTGGTTAGTTTCCTGCACTAGTGATGCCAGAACATCTTCATTTATTGAATACAACGCCAACCCTCGATTTCGGATCTTCTAGCTGAGTGGCAATGGAACGTATCGACATGCCAACAACGTGACAACCCACGATGGCACCTCTCTAGAAGTCACTGAGTTCATGTGGTGTTGCCATACCACGTCTATTCATTTTATTCATTTTATTTATTAATTTTAGTAGGATAGGACTTAAACTAGTTGCATGTTGCTTTATATCTTTAGGAATTATACCACCAATTCCTTGGCCTTTGTTTGGTTTGATTTGATTAATTCCAGAGAGAAGTTCTGCTTATTTTATGGTTGGGAACCATAATGTCTGTTTTGATTGCGGTCCAAGTGCAGGGTCTCGTTTTGTGATTGGGGGAATATTTCTGTGCAGTTCTTGGATGGAGTCCGCAAAGTATTCATTAAAGTCATTTGCTGGTTGTAGGATAGGTTTAACGTCTTTCATGAAGCTGTGTTTTATGGTTTCGGAGGCGGTGGTGTTGGGAACAAATTCTAGCATCTCATTGATTAGATGCCAGGTTTGTTTCATGTTGTTTTGTGCAGAGGTTAGTTTGTCTCTGTAGTAGCTTCTTTTCGCATTTCAGATTTGTGTTGTAAGACGATTCCTTGTTATCTTATATTCAGATTTTAAAGATGTGTTATTTGGATATAGCTTTAATTCATTCCATAAAGCGTCCTTTTTGTGTATTTCTAAGAATTCGTTTTGTGTTATCGAAGGATTTTGTGTTGTTTTTGAACGAATTCTGACTTTCTTTGTAGCTTTGTTATATATTTCCTCCAGTGTGAGTTTTAATGTTGTTGTCTGAATCTGATGCCAGGTGTTCCAGTTAGTTTATCTTATTTCGTGGTTGACTATTTCTTCGTCTATTATTGTTTTATGTGGCATTTCTTCTGTGGGACATTGTGTGGATATGTCTTGGTGTGCAGGTTTAGAGCGATGAAGTAATGGTCTGCTACTTTGCACTTTATGACTGATACAGTGTAAGTGTTTGGTGGTGCTCTGACGTTTATACGATTTAGTCAGGAGGCAGTGATAGTATTTCCAAATATTTCTTCTCTAGTACATGATGTTATTGTTGGTATTAGATTATACATGGATCGCATGTTTAGGTATTGTACAGTGTTGTTCTGGTTTTCGCTTGCAATATTTATATTTATGTTGCCAATTATATTTGGAAGTTGGAATTCGGTTGAGCACATATTTTGTCTTGAAAGCCAGCAATTGAGTTCCTTCAAGAATTTTATCTTGTTTTGGTTTGGTGACCTGTAAATAGCATTTAGTATTATGAGATGCTGTGTGTTAGTGGTATTAGTGATTTCGAGGCAAAGGGTTTCAGCATGCTCAAACTGATTGGCCGTTTCTTTTGCTATTAATTTTTGTTTGAGAAATATTAATACTCCACCCCCTCTTTTTGTTTGGCGGCATGATATATGTTGTTGGAAGCCTGGAATTTGGAAAGCAGTCGCTTCGTCATTGGTTATGGATACTTCTGTAAGAACCATATATCAATAATATCAGTGTAATTCCTCAGATAACCATGTAACAATAACTAATGTTTTCGGATGCTTCTGATGTTAATATGCAAGATTGAGAGACCTCTCGCTTGTACTGTGTTTTATTTCAATGCATCAAGCGATTCGAAAGCACAATTACTGATGTATTCTGGTGTAATTACATCTATCTGATGGTGCACATTCATTTTTGTTGTGTTGAGATCTTCTTATTGAACTAAGTTGGAGTCTTTTGTTTCACTCTGGCAACCTGTCTATATCTTCCGAGCTTTTTATTTGTATAGACTTTGACGTCAGTGATTTTCTCAGGAATATTTTGCCGTCTTTGATCCATAAAAATTGATACTTTTTTTTCTGTTTTTTCTTTTCTTGCTGGGTACAAAAGATTCTGATTGAAAGGTGTTAAATACTCAGATAGAAAGATTGGCGTATTGTCTTGCGATGCATTTAAATCCTTGGCTACTGGTTTTTTCAGTCTGCTGGCTTTTATGAGATTGTCTCTTGTAGCCTTGCTTGTCAGACAAACTATGACTGGTGTAGGTCGTGGCGAGCCTTGCTTTTTGTTCTTCCTGAGACACTGATTTATAGTCTGAATATCATTATGCTCTAGGGGGATGTCAATTGCATGTCGTAACTTTAAAACTACTTCTCTGAGATTTTCTGTGGATTCAGTTTCTGGAAGACCATTTATGACAAGGGCTTCTTTATGTTGTTGTTGATAAACTTCGTATTGTAGTTACAGGGAATTAAATTCTTGACGAAGTTCCGATGTGTCTTTTATCAATTTGTGCTGCCTGTCAGTTAATGCGTGAATGCTGGTTTTAATGTCTTTTACCGTTTGGAAGACTTCTTCGACTTTTTAATTATTAAATTTAACAAACTCTTCATATTCGCTAATTTTTTTTTGTTATTTCTTTATTCTGTTTATCAAATAGTTCTTGGACAAAATCTACCAAGCTGGCTTTTACATTTTCTAAACCGTTTTCTAGTTATAAATTTATGGAACTCAAATTATAAGACTCACCAGTATTTTGTTGTCTGTTCAGTTCATCGTCCGATTCTGCCTCTGGCATAATCCATTGCACCATGGGTGTGCGGCGTTTCTTTGTTTTCTCTCTACAGTTTAGGCACTTCCATTCTTCTCGTTTGGCATTGGATTTACCTTGCCATCTTGTTTCTGAAAGTCCGGAAATGTAAAGTGAAGATGCCTTTCGTATTTTCCTGCAGGCTATATGACATCCTTCCGACGGTAATTCCTTCAGGCACTTGTTGAACTTCATGACTCACCTTGCTTCCTGTGGACAGCTGCAAAGATAATAATAATAATAATAATAATAATAATAATAATAATAATAATAATAATAATAATAATAATAATAATAATAATAATAATAATAATAATAATAATAATTTACTAAATAAATAAACCAATAATTATTTATTGGTTTATTTGCTGTTGGGAAGCTACGAAACCTATCATTGAGAAATTCGCGCCCGCACGCACGCACACACACACACACACACACACACGCACGCACGCACGCACACACACACACACACACACACACACACACACACACACACACACACACACACACACACACACACACACACACACACACACACACACACACACACACACACACACACACACACACACACACACACACACACACACACACAAACTTGGAATGTATTGATGCGTCGCTGAACTGGAAACCTGAACTAATATATTGTGTTTCATTAAGTTTGTATGGTATTTTAGGTGCGTGTTTCTTGTTCGTAGTATGTCCTTGGAGCTCTTTTCAGGCTATTGTAGTTTGTATGGGTTTTGTATTCATAAGGTAATTTAATAATAATTTTTTTTATGATATGATAATATTTTGCTAAAATATTTTCATATCATATAATATCAAATATTTTAGCAAAAACCTAATATTTATAGTAAAGATTATACAGAATTTTTGAATACAGAATATACATAGTAATAATAATAATTTATTTATTTTTTTTTTTTATGTCGCAGATAAATTGTATGCATAGATGCTGTAATAATTATATATATATATATATAACATTTATAACACATTACAATTGTGAATAGCAGATACTTGCAAGTTACTAATTTTCTTCCTCAAAGCTTAGCAGAACTTATCTGAGGAAGATAATAGATGATAGATGGTGGTGGTTTCATGGTTATGTTCCTATACTGGTCACAAGCCAGGTGTTGATTTTACTGTGTGTTGGTACGTGCTTCGAAGCCCACCCCCCCCCCCCCCCACCCCCCCCCCCCCCCACCCCCCCCCCCCCCCACCCCCCCCCCCCCCCACCCCCCCCCCCCCCCACCCCCCCCCCCCCCCACCCCCCCCCCCCCCCACCCCCCCCCCCCCCCACCCCCCCCCCCCCCCACCCCCCCCCCCCCCCACCCCCCCCCCCCCCCACCCCCCCCCCCCCCCACCCCCCCCCCCCCCCACCCCCCCCCCCCCCCACCCCCCCCCCCCCCCACCCCCCCCCCCCCCCACCCCCCCCCCCCCCCACCCCCCCCCCCCCCCACCCCCCCCCCCCCCCACCCCCCCCCCCCCCCACCCCCCCCCCCCCCCACCCCCCCCCCCCCCCACCCCCCCCCCCCCCCACCCCCCCCCCCCCCCACCCCCCCCCCCCCCCACCCCCCCCCCCCCCCACCCCCCCCCCCCCCCACCCCCCCCCCCCCCCACCCCCCCCCCCCCCCACCCCCCCCCCCCCCCACCCCCCCCCCCCCCCAAGACTCATATTGCTTTTCCTAACTGGTAAGAATAGTTTCCCAGTATTCACCTACCTTTTTTTTTCTGTCAGCGGAAAAGAACCTGCTTTCCTAATCCCTCTTTAAAATTGCATTATCAATACCTAAACGAACACTACAATCATTATCAATTTGCCTTTGAGTCATGGATGTGTGCTGACAAAGAGTACATATTTTTGAACGCTTTCTTGGAGATGTATTTATTTCATAGCCACACAAAATTAATAAACCAGTACGAATATCAACTTGTTTTCACTATTTAAAATGTACAACAATATTGTATTAATATTGTCTCTTCAATGTATAATCATTGTAGAGACAGATAAAACACGCAGCACTCAACTAAAATAGTGAACTAAAACCGAACCAGAATGGAAACAAGAACCAGAAAATCTTGACGAATATTCGACTTGTTCGGATTAAATTTTTCATTACTGTAAGTTTCATGAATACTTTCTTACGTCAAGAACCTAGTAATTCGAAGGAGTGAATAATATTTATAATAACGTAAAACACATAATGATATCAATAATGTCAATCTGCTACATACATGACTGGTTTTTATTACTAATTATTCTCAATTATTTCTTCAAGGACTTCAAGGAACTTCAAGGACTCCCAGTGAGAAAACGGAAACGACATCTCTAGAATGAAACGAGGATAATTTGAATTATGATCAGAATAATGAATTCAGTCTTACGCAATGTCGAACGTAGCAGACAGGCAAACCATAAATATAGATAAATAAACATAGATAAACAAACCATAAACATAGAGTTGTTTGTCCTATGGACAAACAAATAAATGAAAATATAAAACAAATCAAATTTTTATCTATGTTCTTCATTTCCAGTAATCACTGCTGTCTCACCTTACTGCTACTTGAATCTATCTATCTCTAGTTCACTGGGCATCTACAGATGCCGTATGATCACTCTGAGGCTCAGCGATGTGACAAACCAGGCCTCGACATGTAGTCCTCTTGTATGCTTTTCTGGCGGCCTCAGCTGTCTGAAGATCAGTCACTCCACACACACACCATCCATACATCTCACTGATGGTCTACCCCTTCCTCGTTTTCCAGGAACTTTACCTTCTATTATTGTTCTGAGAAGTCTTCCTTCCATCCTTTCTGTGTCCAAAATATTTTATCTTTATTCTGTCAATATCCTTAAGGAGCCTTAAAGTTCTGCTAATCTTTTCTAACAACCATTCATTTGTACGCCTTTCAGTATATGATGTCCTCAACAGCCTTCTCTAACACCACATCTCAAACGCAGATATCCGTTTCTTATTTGACTTCTTTAGGTTCCAAGTCTCACATCCATAAGTCCCTGTTGGAAAAACAACTGCATCCAAAATCCTCAACTTTGTTCCCATGGAGAGAGAGATCCATATTTTAGACTCTGACTGTTCTTTTAGCCATTCCTAACCTTCTTCTGAAGTCTTCTGAACAGCAATTCTTCACATTAATAATGGATTTCAGGTACACAAACTTGCTGACTTCCTCAATTCTTTCTCCAGTAAGGTACACTTGTTTCTCAAGAGCTTCTCTGTTTATATTTCCTTTGAGAACCATAATCTTTGTCTTGCTAGGATTGAGTTGAAGTCAGTCCTCTGATATTATTGATCTTGTTAACATTGTCAAGAATTAGTCCTAGTTCTTCCATGTCATTACAGTATCATCAGCATACCTCATTTTACTGATCACTTATCAATCTGCTGATCAATTTTGATCAGCAGATTGATAAGTGATCAATCTGCCTCCTATCCTAATTCCTGTCCTGACCTCATCCAATGCTTCACGCATGATGTCCTCCCCATATATATGTATTGGTTTATTTGCACAATGGTTTTTTTTTTTGAAAAAATCGAGAACACTTTTTATAGACGGAAAGCTTCAATGACATAATGATGTGCATTCGTAAATAACGACGTGTATACATAAAACATCCAAAAACTATCTTGTGGATTCAATCCTATGGCCATATAGGGAAGAGTACAAATTGGTGAGAAAGTGCTCCCGGATCCCCTTAAAGTAGGCAGCCGTCATCTTGAAAAAAAACACATGTTGTTGGACATTTCGAATAAGAAATCCAAAGATGTATATATACATACATACCTTGATAATTGAGATGACAATGTAAAATTAGAAATTGGATAATATGGAAATTAGTTGTGTTAAAACCCTCTAGAGTTGAGAGAAATTTGCGAATCCACAGAATAAAAAGTCAGCACTCTGATGATTTCACATGGATTAATGCGTGACCTTTTTCTTAACTTAGTTTCCTCGTCTTCTGAAATTGCTTTTCAAGCCACTACAATATAAAGGAGATGTCATTTCTGTACTGTTTTGTTCAACCTTGTCCTGGTTTTGATTTAACTGTGGTATAGCGAAGTGACGAGTAGACTTTCTAATTGTGTTTACATTATCGTGTTTTATTTTAGTGCATGTTGAAAGAAATTTAGTGCATGCATATTCTGAGAATTCATTTAAGATTATTACCTCCTAATTCTTAAGAAAATTTTATTTATTTATTATTGTTTTCGGTTGTAAGTGAAAGAACGTAGTCTACAAGGCCAATGTAGATTGTCAATAACTGCGAATATTCTTCAGGCTAATTAGTCTATTTTGCTGTATTAAAAAAAACCATGCTTTTCTTGAAAAGCAATCAACCTTCTTATGAGACCGCCTCACCTTCAAATGAAAAGGCTTTCTAAATAAAGGACCTTATTGAAACCGACTGAGGTAAGAATCCTAACCCTTTTACGTAGTTTAATACAAGAATCTTAGGAGTACACATATTTGAAGAAAGATGTAGTTTGCACTCTTCTACACCATTCATGCATCGTTGTGCGTGCGAGATCGTGTATATCCCACTACAAAAGTACATAAGTATGAGAGTATACTAAAGATTACATAGTTCTGAACCTATCTGAACATCAAGTCTATCACGACCTGTCACCAACGTGATTTCGTCTACTCTGAAGATGAAACCACAGTCATATTTTCAGATTCTTAATACTGCATGAAGTTTTCATTAAAGAAAATAAAATTAAAAAAAACTGGAGAGAATTATTAAATTAAAACGTACGTTCAGGAAAAGGCAAGAAGGAATAAAGTATGAACAAAAGTAACTATTCTATGGAAGTATATATAAGAAACTAAGCAAAGTAGAACAGTCTTATCATCCTTGTAACCTCAAATAACTTTTACAGACGTCACAGTTTAATTTATTCTGCAAATTGCTCTGTTATTGAAAACAGATAATTTCACTATTTGGTAGAATATTCGTGGAAACGCCAATTTTCAGTAATCATAAACCTGCTTTCTACTGATTGGTCTAGCGAAACAAAAAAGACACTCATCCTACGAATTCATATCCTTCACAATTTTCCTTGATCTAACATCATTGTGAAGCATACCTTAACAGTATCCAGAATGTCGCAACGCTCTAGTGATATTGCAGTCCCAAAGTTGTCGTCTTAAACTGTTCATAATAATTACTGTTATTATTTGTAATACCGAATAAGGTATTTCATTTTGAATTGCAGAAGTTATTCCTTTTGTTTCTGTAAATGCTTACTAGACATAATATTGTATATTTCCTACTCTAAATACATGTATAGAAAAACAGCATGTATTAAAATTCTTTCTTTCAATGTTAAATGGAACTTTTCAGGAAGTAAGAGGAAGATCTGGTAACTATATTCAAAACATGATTCACAAGATACGAGCCACGTAGCAAGTGCATACTAGCTCGTGTCTCGGTCACAACACTGTTATCAGAACAAAGCTCCATAAAAAGTGAAATTATATGTTCCATTCTTCAAACTCGGACTACTTAATTTACATAAAATATGTTTATCTAATGCCTTTAAGCATTAAAATCATAATTACTACACTAGTCTTTATATTTTGCTTGACTTAGCACGTAACAGTCGAAATTAATCAAGAAAAAAAATAATTGGTTTGGAATATATGCTATAAGGACGTATTCAAACTTCCTTACTTATTTAGATAGTATGTTTCCATTGGATAGTATGTTTTTTTTATTGGATAACTACTTCGCCTTCTGCAGTAGTTATCTACTGCAGAAGGCGAAGTAGTTATCTAATAAAAATACACTGGCTGCACAAAAGTATATTCGTATTCCGCAAGAATTTAACTGTAGGACTGTCAAGATTGCAGTTTGCGATCAATTAGTAAACAACATTCAGATTGATGTTGTTAAATAATCGCAAACTGCAATCTCGACAGTTTGCTCAGACTAAATGACTTCGCAATAATACCACGTCTGGTATTACTGCGACGAAGGTCTTCGATGGTTGTCCGATTGTCTCATTTACGGATGAGGTGTTTTTAAACAAAGACGCTTATGACACCAAAGTGCTTACAGAAAATCGCAGTACAAAGAGGCTACTGTGGCGTCAGTTGCAGCACTCGGGTTTGACTCTAAAGGAATGACAAAATAAATAAATAAAAACAACACTAAGATACGACAAAAAAGTATACATTATCACTACAAACAATTATTTCACAAACATTCATCCTAAAACTGGAAGCTGTAACAACACAATTAGTTTTCTTTGTTTTCTTCTTTGTATTCTAAGAATACATTTAACACGATTCCCTTATTCAGGCTCAGACGAGCAAGAGATTACAACGCCACCATGCAGAACAGAATCGCATTATCTTAATGACATATCATATTACTTTAATGTTTTCTTATATAAATACTTGTCCTTGAACACATCTTATTTTCTGTATTTTCCTTAATAAGATTATAAGAAATTTCATTGCTGGTTACACATAGTTTACTCTGTTTTGTTACCGTCGCAAGGGCCCGCTGGCCATATGTGCAATGTGTGCGTTTATATTTTAATGTGTTTACATTAAAATATAAACACACACATAATCAATAATGACAATAAAAATAACGGATCATTATCTAATAGCCATCACTTTCCAAAGCACTACAACCAACTGATCCACAAACACTAGCAATGGAACTCTTACATAGCAAACTAGACACGACCATTATAGTAAAATGTATCATTGATCACCTCTTTAAACACAGAATGGTACAGTTTACTTAGGTTGGATGATCCACTAACTTCCTGAAAACCTTATTTTACGTTCATAAAAATATACAAAAAATGTCAACAAAATGTTTTAAAACACCACAACCGGCAAGGAAGTATATATACGTCCAGATAAATCTGGATACGATTCTGTAACACCTATTGCATAACATGGATAAGAAGTGCAGTTTTCTCTCACTATTTCATCCATCTCGTCCGATGGAGAGTTTAAAAAAGAAAACAAACACATGTAAACCTCTGGATAAACAATGAGATACTAAACAGCATTTATTTAAAGAACAATATATGGAAAAGGTTTTAAAAATAACATAAGGTCGCCAAATTTCAAATATTTTATATAAACTTGAATGTTTATAAACAAATATAAACATTCAAGAAACAAGTAACAGCCAAAATACCTTCCAAAATCACAAAAAATTCCTTCTTCCAGAAATTTTCTACAGACTGGCAACATGAAAATTACATTATACAGCTGACGGTCGTGCCCTCGAGGTCACGACCCGTCAGCTGTATAATGTACTGTATAATGGTATGGCATGGACATTGCCGAGTCCACTTTAGCATGCATGCATACTGGATCCTTTCTCTATGGACGATATGAAAGTCTATCTCCTTTCACTGCTCTTTTTATGTTCACTTTTGTAATACATTAGACTAACCTAAATAAAATAATGGCACTACAGTTAAATTAAATAACAAATCTTCCTAAAACTATTTCTCCCAAAATTAAAATAAACGTCTCAGAAAACATTCTTCTATTCGTTTCATCAATATTCGTGGAATAAATACCAACCTAAACGTTGGTATATCATCATCTGAAGACATTCAAACATGATTTCCTGTTTTTGAACGAACCATCAAATTCAAGGGTATGCCTAAAGAATGAAGGTGACATAACTACAGTCTTTGAACACTTCTTTTTTTATTTTTTTCGGCGATCCAATGTTACCAGAGGATGCCTTCTCTTGATTCCACAATTTTGACTTCCTGTGAAGATTTTTCTGCCTCATCAGGTCTCATTCATCTTCATCGTGGTGATCCATATTTCCTAACACCAAGGTAATTTTTCTTTTCGACTTAATGTACAGAGTTCAACCCGGCTTCCATTTTTCCAGTTCCACTGATCAAGCTAAAAGCAACAGAGTTATTCGAATGTAACAATTTAAATCTGAAATCTGAAATTAACTGAGGTAACAATCTAAAAGTAACAATTTAAATCACATTCATCTCCAACCCAGAATCTCTGACAATTCTCTCAACTCATCTAAACTTTGGTTTTCTATTTCTTTAAAGAGTTCTCCTTCCAGGTACACTGTTCAGGTAATTGTATCCCTTGGTAATTCAGATCGCAATGTTATTCAAATCATCTCTTCTGGAGCATCTTCTGCCCAATCTTTCACAATCTCGTGTACTTTTGCCTTAAACATGAAGTAGGAACATAATTCTTCATTGATTCTTTCTCCTTTTTTCCATGATCAAACTAGTGTTTCTGTTCTGAAGATCCATATACTCACTGTGATCATGTTACGCAAATTATCCGTATCCGGACAAAAATTCTTTGCGGAGACCATCGCATATAAAATGCATCGCGTGGAAAATTCACTGTTGGGAAATTCTTCGCAAGAAAATTTGAAATCGTGTTTCATGTCTTTCCCATATATGAAAAAAAAAAGAAATATTTTATGTATGATTTATTATATTTATTATTTCGTTTATACTAATTAGAGTTGTGAATTTTTTTTATTCTGTATAAAGTAATTAATACTCTGTCTTACTACAGGTTATATAGCATGGAATATTAATTTTTACAAAACTGGGATAGGATGGTTAGGGAGAAAGAGCACCATATTTGAGAATATTTAGGGAGAAAGGACAATATTTAAGAATATTGATTCTTCTAACCGTTTACTATTTTTCTGTTCTGCGCATTTAGACACCCATTCAGGTGTGATATATTTTTTATATGAACTAATTCAGAAGGTGAGGTGTTTCAGTTATTGAATACACGTGCATTTTGGAAACCACTGCACTTTTCCTGCATGCAATCGTTTGCGGAGCTAATTTAAGATCATAGGTGCAATTTTTAGTAAAGTTCTTAAACAAACATGATACTGAAATTAAGTCAATTTTGTCATAATGATGTAAATCAGCATTAGTAAATCTGCTGCTTCAATACTAGTCTTTCCCTTTTCCTCCAATACTAGTATTTTATAACACTAAGAATTTTAAATTTTATATTTAGTCTTTTTCACTGAAACTATGCATGCTCCCAATGTAATACGTAATTAATTACTTCTCTTGTGACCCGTTAAAAAGGAAACTATAATCAGAAATATCAGGTCCTTAACAACCTACTCGACCAGCTAACAACCTCAGCTATGCAGACGAGATAGTATTAATAGACTCCTCTTTAGCCAAGGCACAACAATACTTTGATAAACTATGCCAAGCTGCAAAAACATTTGGATTGACAGTTAAATGAAATAACACTAAAATACTCACAAATATAGTACCAGGTTCCATCATTACAGAACGCAACCAGCCTTCAGAAAAAAAGTAGAAGACTTCCAATACTCAGGCTCAAATATAAATAATAGTGTGAATGACATATTAATAAGAAAATATACTCTCAATCAACACAGGAATCTAAGAAATATATCGAAGTCTCCCCTCATTACCTTGGAAACAAAAATTAGGCTTTAAAAATCAAGCTGTCAGGCTATTTTCTTGTATCGTAGAGAAACATGGGACGGTTCCATTCAAAAAGCAATAAACACCATTAATAGCTTTAATGCAACCTCCTTAAGACTGTTACTTGGTTACTCTTTGAAGGATCATATTCGTAATTCCAGTGCTTTAGAAGAAGCAAACGAAAAACCCTTTACTGAAACCCAACGCAATCGTCAACTTGATTGGATTAGGCCTCAACCGAAACATCCTTCTTCTCCATAATTTGACATCTCATTTTTATACTCCCCCTCCTCAAATGGACAAAGGCGGAGAGGAAAACCAACTAAAGAATTCTGGCAGAATATTAACCTCCTTATCAGCACAGATATTCTCTCTCTCTCTCTCTCTTTCTCTCCACGAGAAATAACTCAACTGGCTGAAAACTGAGATGCCTGGAAAACTACATATGATAATTAACCTTTTCTTATTCCTATTTATTTAGTTCGTTTCCCTATTTACAAGTTGTAAATTGTAAATAAAAGATGATGTTGAACAACCGATAGGTAGCGTACCCTCTCCCACCAATGAGCTGTGGATTCGAAACTCGCAATAGGCATGAATGTTTGTAATTGTTATTAGGTGAGAGATGAATTTCTTCGTCTCTGCATGACATCTGAATGGGCGTGTAAGTTCTCAGAAAAACAGTCAACGGTTCGCATAATAAATATTCTTAAATATGGTGTCCCCTAAACTACCCTATTCCACTAACTTAGTTATGTATGAGAAATATGCTAAGCTGTTCACGTCAACGTATATTTTGTGAAATTTGTCTTGAATCGCATTTACTTTTCATATATCGGTATCAGTGCAACATGATTTCAATTTTTCTAGCGAATTTGTTACGCAATCGATAGTTCGCTCGATGAATTTTTCTGTGATGAATTTTACTTGCGATGAGTTTTCTTCTAGCTGAATTTTCCCCACGATGAGTTTTCTTCTAGCTGAATTTTCCCCACGATGAATTGTCCGTGAACCCAAATTATCTATACTGGAATGAAAGTTGTTATAGTTCACCCACCGATTAGAGATCCTTCGACACTTCTGCGCATCTTAGAAAAAGAAGAATCCATTCCGATAATAGGGTAATCAGTCTGTATTATGGATTGTGGAATGAGTTGTTTATTATTACCGGTCGGAAAATTAACTTTTCTTTTATGATTATTGTAGTTAACTATGTTGCTTGCATAA
The DNA here is from genome assembly GCF_054136105.1 of Typopeltis vanoorti. Lineage (NCBI taxonomy): Eukaryota > Metazoa > Arthropoda > Arachnida > Uropygi > Thelyphonidae > Typopeltis > Typopeltis vanoorti. The sequence continues at coordinate 29,562,842 of NC_143572.1, forward strand.
CAGTTGGAAAATTTTACCTATAAAGCACGTGATTTCGCGTGTTGGCGACCAATTCGGACGTCCTTCATTTCTTTCTCCTCTTCAGCATGAATCGACTATTCCTGGAAAGACGCGAAGCAGGGACCTACAGACGGTGGGCGAACTATATATCCGTATTTTTTTTTCCGTTAAAAGAGTGCCAGAGTTGGCAGAAGAAAAATTCCAGCTTCATTCACAATCTATACTGACGCTCGCATTGTTTGTAAAACCAACCTGAAATGAGGCAAGTGATTTCGATAGGGATAAATGTAGAAAAATCGCAACTTGAGGCATTATTGCATTATTTTCCCATAAAAAAAACCCTGTCGTGCGTAAGTTTTGTCCAACTCTGCTTCTATCTATTTCACTCAAATGAAATCTTTGTAACATCCTCGAAAGATAAAGGTGATCTCATGCCATCATTCTTCTCAGTCAACTCTTAGATAGATGGCAAAAAAAAAGATCACTTCCTTCTTTACCTAACACTGTATCACATAATTTCTCTAGTCTTTGGAATAACCTGGACTGGATTCCAAAAAAAAAAGCCTACTGGTCCTGATGGAATCTCATCAGCTATGCTCAAGTTATGTACTCTTTATCTAACTCCTGTTCTTCATCTCCGCCGTATAGCATGGAAGCGAGGCCATATACAGCCAATTCAAAAAAAAAAAAAAAAAAAAAACTGACGCGCTACCTGACAGACTATTCTTAGATGGGTAGAATCTGAATTGTTCTGTATCACCAGTTCAAATTTTTGTTTAATTAATATTTGTTGTTTAAATCTTGTTTTGACTGTGTGTCAATTATATGAATAAATAATAATAATAATTATATATGAGGGTGGTCTGAAAGGTTCTCGGCCTCGACCATAGATGGCAACACTATCGGCAAGTTTTTTATTAAGTTGGTACATCTGTCATAAGCATCAATGTGAAATTTCAAGTCGTTCTATCAAGTAGTTTGTTTTCTACAGATGTCTGAAGCAAAAGTGTTTTCTGTATCCCTTGAAATGGATAAAATTGAGTATCGTGCGGTTATAAAATTCTTTGTAAAAAAAGTTTTAATGACAAAAGAAATTCATTCGAAGTTCATGAAAGTTTATGAGCACTCGTCTCCTTCATTTTCGACAATTAAGAAATGGGCTGCCGAGTTTAAACGTGTCCGCACCAGCCTTGAAGATGATCTACGTGAAGGACGTCCAAAAATTGTAACAACACCAGAAATCATTGATCAAGTGCACCTTGTATTGGATGACAGGCGAATCACAGTGCGTGAAATTTCTGAGACTATAGGCATTTCAAAAGAACGTGCAGGATGTATTTTGCACGAAGAATTGCAAATGAAAAAACTTTGCGCAAGATGGGTGCCGTTAATTTTTCAGTGTTAATCTTATATATATGCGCAATTACAAATGAGCAAAAATTTCTTGTTGGTCCCTAGAGTAGGGCTTTCCGGATCAGATAAAAATTAAAAAAAATAATAATAACATAAAGATAAAAATCAGTAAAAACGAAAAAAAAATCCTTAACCCATTAACGGTGCGAATGTACTGTAGGTTCACATATCAATGTTTTGTGAATCGGAACCACATTAAAAAAAATTCATAAACGAAAGCAGATTTCTTTTTCTTTTAATTTGATGAATAAATGGATGTATCAAGGCTTAGAGCGTTTTTTGTCATTTTTTCTATATTTGTAACAAGGCAAACTAAATCAGGAATTTCTATCTTCAGATAATTAAAAAGTTTCAGATCTGACTACTAGATGGCATTACTGCATGTTATTATGTTGTGTTTAAGAAGAGCAGAGCCCTGCTGATTGGGAAACCTAGATAGTGTTTAGTTTACTGATGGCAGTGGTACAGTTAGTGCTACAGTAAATACCTGCAGGTGTAGTAGGGTAAAATCTGATGGGAAATTCGCCATTTATTTCAAGGTTGTAACTTGTATATTAAGAAGAAACACCTTGAAAGGTATGTACTGCAAGGGTCCTTTTCTGTTTCAGCTTCATCAAAATATGACAAGCTTTAAAAGTGCAGTGCATCAGGTTCTGCTTCAAATCGAGTTCTTCAAGATATTAAAACTTTCTTTTGGAGAAAAACTATGAGCACAACTGTAAACATCAATTGGATATCAATGTTTGTGAAGAGACATAACATTGCTGTTGATACAGAACTTTTCAGAAGGTCTTCGAGAAGCGATAGGTTAACATTTTAGTGCAGATCAAGCCTACGTGAAAATAAATAGTCCCATAATCACTGAGAATCTTACTGATATATGACGGATATCAAAAAGAACTTTTTATAGGCCTCATTCTAAGCTAGCTGAGGTTTAGTCACCGTAAAAATGTTTTTATTCTCGAAGAAAACCTTGATTTTTAATTCCCCAACTTCAAAATATCGACTACAGTATTGATGCCGTTTCACGAAATACACTAGATAATATGAATAAAGTCAGATAATAGCAATTGTGACTGACATATTCTTATTTTGATTTCTTTTAAACTCGCCGACTAGAGTTCTCGTTAATGTTCAGCTGACGAAGTTGAACGTCTCCAGCTTCCAACGAAAATCGGTTGGAAGCTGGAGACGGCTTCAACCGATTTTCCACAAGTTAGGTAGGAGTACTGATTTAGTTCCTCCGAAGCATAAAATGTCTTAGAAGAATCATATATTTATTATGTATTTATGGTAGATATATATCAATGGAGAGGTATCACATAACCTCATGTATGCAGATAAGACTAAATAGGTGAGGAAGTGTGACAGCTAGCGGTATGTTTTATCAGCAACTTGTATCAAAGCGAATGCTTAATGAACTAAACGATATGCTGAGAAAAGTTGTTGAAAAAAAAACAAAAACACTCTGCTGATTTTGGTTTTTATTTAACACAAATCGAATGTTCATGGTTATAGGATAAACGACTTGTTCCCAGACTGTGCTCCGCTGGATATTATAAATTTTCGAGGAAAACATAACGATACTCGACATCTATTGGACACCACTGAAACTACTAGTTTGAGGTACTTCACAGTTTCAACATTAGAGCGCGCTACATTCCTTTCAATGACGTTTTAGGAAAGTTTTATATATATATATATATATATATATTATTTATTTTTTTTGTATATACGGTAAATACCTGACGATTCTCAGGCTTCGTCAGTAATCGACACAATGGAAGGGTATTTCGATCAAGTGTCTGCGAGGTTTAGAGAAATTCAATGAATTATTTTCTAGATGATCATTCGTCTTTGTGCACAAAAATGGGAATATATTTGAACACTAATAAGAAGTATGGGGCTGAAAGGATGACAGACCACATACTAGAGGGCAAGTTTTAGAGAAACAGAAATATGAAATATTTTTGACCTAGATTTTTAGTTTTATTTCGGTAGTTTTGGCTAAACAGTTTTATAATATACTTAGTAATTATCAATAATGGTAATAATAAACACTTACGTTTATTAAGTTTAAGTCAACATAATTGTTACAGGTATTTTTTGGTCTACGGATGCCGTGAATATTGCTGAGGAACTAAGTGCGCCGTGAAATTTATTGAGATCTAAGTGTGCATGTGAAATTTACTGAGATCTAATGCGCATGTGAAATTTTCTATGACACTAAGTACGCTTGTGAAATTACTGAAATAAAATCACTTTTATTTATTGAAAATTGCGTTTCAACGAAAGGAATCGACGACGTAACATGAGTTTTCAAGACAATATCACATTTCTTATTTGGAGATAAAATCTGAGAACATCATCATCATCATCGTCATCACGAACCATGGACTCACTGCTAGTTGGTGTCCGATGTCTCCTTCACTATCTTCTTCCACCTTTCTTTGTCCAGTGCACAGTGTCGCAGTTTCTGTAATCCCATTCCACACCAGTCCTTTATGTTGCTACTTCCGTTTTATAATCTTCTGCATTGGATTCTCCTTTGGTTGTATCTTCCGATAGAGCTCTTCATTTCTGACTTTCTGTACCCATCCTATTCCTAGAATCTTCCTTCCTGTAACAAGTTCTTTAAAATGCCAAAATTCGTGTTCTTCATTCCTTATTTATTACCCACGTTTCCGATCTATACAGTACACCGCTAAAGATGCATGTTTCCAGTACTCTCAGTTTTGTTTGCGGGCTGATCGCTTTACTTTTCCAAATGTTATCCACGACCTTCAGATTTGTTCTTCCCTTTGCAAGCCTGGTCTTTATTTCTTTTTTACAGTCCAAGTCATATGACATTTTACTTCCCAAATATGTGAATTGTTCTACATTTCCTATATCAGTTACATCTACTTTTATCTTTTGTTTCATGTTCTTCTCACCAAATACCATTGTCTTTGTTTTTTCCAAGTTCATAACAAGCCCAAATCTTTTCTCTTCTTCATTTAACAGTTTTAATGTTTTTTATAGGTTTCTTTTGCCTTCTTTAATAATAACAATGCCATCTGCAAATCTTCATTTTGCATCTTCCTTCAATTTGTCCATTGCTCTTTCTAAATGTGCGATGAAAATGCTTGGTGATATTGGGTCTCCCTGTCTAGTACATCTGCTTGTTTTAAACCATTTTCCCAAATCATCACCTATTCTAACTGCTGCAACTGCATTCTGATAAACATCTTTTAATATAGCTATTAGTTTTCTGTCAATTCCATAGGATTCTAGCACTGCTAATGTCACTTTCTGTAGATACTGTCAAATGCCTTCTGAATATCAACAAGGCGAGTATTAACCGAATTGTCAAAATCTGTTGAATTGTAGTTCCGTCATTTCTAAATCCTGCTTGCTCGTCTGCAAGGTATGCTTCCAATTGTGTTCTCAATATTTCTGTCAATATCATCACCATCACTTTACCAAAAAGGACTTGTCAATACAATTGTTTTATAATTTTTACATTCTAGCTTATTCCCTTTCTTGTATCATGACACTAATATCGATTTCATTCGCTCCTCTGGCATTTCCCCTTCTTTCCATACCATATTACATAGTTGGTGCATTTCTGTAACCATACTTTCGCCACCATATTTAATCATTTCTCCAGTGATGTTATCATTACCAGGAGTGGCGAGTTCTCCATGCTTGCTACTTGCTGCGCAAGCTCGTTAATTGAGAAAGAAGTAATATTTATTTGTTAATAAATGCATGCGTTTATATGCATTCCATTTAGGCTTTTATTTTTGTAGACAGAAGACGTCTTAAGCTTGCGCGGCAATAATTCAGTTTTGCGTTGTGTATGGAAGGCCGATTCTTGATCGTCTAGTCAAAGCTACCTTGGCTTGCTCTGTTGTAGGGAGCTTCCAGGTCCTCGCAGCAGCACTGTGATTTCATGCGCTCGCATAGCCATTTCACCTCGTCTCACTCTGTTGCTTAAACCACAGGCCATACGCAGTCAATGAAGCTCTAGCCAGTGAGCTTCAGCCAGCCTTTACAAGTGTGCGTGTTGTTTCAGAAAATTAAGTTACAACTGACTTTTTATGACGATGTTATTGACCAGTTCATAAAGAAGAACCGTAGGGTAGAATTTGTATTCAAGTAGCTAAATTGAAAAAGATAAAATATCATTTGTAAAATAAATATTGTATTTGTATGATTAAATGTACATTAATTTCTAAATATATAGTTTTAAATGGTCAGTACAGTAATTCATTATTCGGATAATCAGATTTCAATCACACCTCTCACTCCCTGAATGATAACAAGAGCAAGCGTGAATTTCAAGACCAGCATTCGCCACTGATTACCAGGACTCTTGTGTTTTAGCCGTCCTATTGCTTTTTCTACCTCTCCTCTTAAAATGTCCATATCATACTCATCACATGGTGGCGGTGATATCTGCTTCAATTCATCAGTCAGTTTCCCAACGCTATCTAAATCTAGTATTTTTTTCATATAACAACTCACTACAGTATCTTGTCCACCGTTGTACAATTTTATCGTTACTCATCAATACCTTGCCTTTTTCATCATTGATTGTAGTCGGTTTTGGTTGCCACTGTCTATTAATGGTTGTAATCATTTTGTACACTCCCCTAGTTTTATGCTATCCATAATGCTGTTTTATATTATTGCATTTGGCTTCTAACCATTTCATCTTATCGATTCTGACTGATTTTTTCACCTCATTACACTTTCTGCTATATTGATCCTCTATTTGTTCTGATGTATCCCTTCTTATCTTCAGCATTCTTTTCTCCTGTACTAACTTCAGTGTTTCTTGTCTTCTTCCCTGCTTTTGGTACTGTTTCTTCAACTGTATATTCTATCGCATTCATTACCCCTTTCACTCTCAGATTCGAATTTTTTTCTTTGTCCACACTTTTAAGTTTCTCTAGTAATACTGTTCTGTACCTTCTTTCTATTTCTCCTTTACTTATTCTTGCTGTATCTCTTAGTTTCTGATGATGGGGGTTTATATATATTTTTAAATTTCATCTTGATGTTTGCAATCGCTAAACTATGATCCGAGTCTAGATCCGCTCCTTGAAAAGTTCGACACTGCTGTACTGATGTTATCCATCTTCGTTTAATCGTAATCATATCGATTATGTTCTTGGTTTTCCCATCATTTGATCGCCACGTCCATTTTCTACAGTCCTTTTGTTGGAATCTTGTGTTACAGATAAAGATCTAATGGTCCACAGTAAATTCTAACATTTTTTTCACCTCATTCATTTCTTTCTCCGAAACCATTAACATTATAAAGAACATTATAAACTTATAAACATTATAAATATTATAAACTACAGTAAATAAGACTTCTTTGGAAATATGACACTTTAAATGTCTAGATTTACATTTAATCCAGAAAAAAAAATAAAAAATAAGTTTAAAATTACCCCATAGAGGAATAATTAAAATAGTTCAACGTTTAGAGTAAGACACTCTGAGATATTTAGCAAACATTTTACTTTAATTAGACAATATACGAACAAATACAAAATACTATAAAATATACAAAGTGGCAAAACTAATTCGTTCAAAATATCAACTGGTCTCTAATAGAACATTTAAATAGTTTTCCTCATTCGGAGGGCTCCTTTAAGATCACAAATCGCTAGAAGATTGATGATAATTTTTAGAGAAATTTATCCAAAAACTTTAAACATCGAATCAAAGCAAAACAAAAAAACAAAAAAAACCTCCATATATTTAAATCTTTGGTTTGATATTGAACGAATGGAGAATTTCATTTACTTAAATAGATCACATTAGTCAATATCAATGAACATTATATACATGAAAGGCAAGATATTAGAACCAAATGCTTATTAAAATAGTGTTCTTAATTATTTTGTTTTAAATTTAAGTTCTTTCCCTTTGAAAATAAATTGAAAAAAATTATTTACAGAACTTATATATACAGAAAAAATGTCATTATCATTTTTCTTGATACATTATAAAAACTATATTTAAAAAGAGAAGAAAAGAAAAGCATGATAAAAATCATTTTATTTAGCATACATATTTGAAATGTCCCTCCATTCTAATGCGAAGTTAAGGTGTTTCCGAAGTTATCATAAAGAAATGAATTATGCATTGTGAAATATATGAGCCACCCGCTATATTTCTTAAGTAGACTAAAAGGAAGATCGAACGCACTTGAAAATAATTTATTCCTTAAATATCAAAGGTACTGGCACGAGCTTCCAAATAAACAGCCTCCTGAAATTAATTTATCAAAAAATTATGATATCAATATAAAGAATAAGGAATCTAATAGATGAAAACCTAGAAGATGAGCAAACAGAATTTAGAACAGACAGGAGTACTGTGTACCAAATACATTTTATTTTAGGTAGAGGAGAAAGCTCTACCTAAAATAAAATAATAATAAATAAATACCGATTACTAGTTTGATCACTTTCAGAAAGCCTTCGGCAATATAGATAACGAAGTGGTGGGATGGATAGGAACCTGATATGTTTAGGGAAGAACACCAATGCCAAAGTTAGAGGCTGCTGTAAAAAACTGTGGAGATATGGCAAGATGGCTGGACAACAACAGGCCTAACAATAACAAGGGGAATCAATATCCATAACATTTTTATTATGTAAAGAACAATGGGTGCGTAAAGGAGAATCATAGGGGAATTTTAATTCAAGGAACAGAAATCGATAATTTACTATTTGCGAATGGACTTCGTTATTATTGAAGAAGACCAAGAAGAACTAGAAAGAACAGTGCTGAAGTTAGGTGAATGAAAGAGCTTCAGGTTTATAATGAATGGAGAAGATAACTAAAACAATCATATTCGGAGAGAAGAACATGAGTTCAGACTACACGAAAAACAAAGAGAGGTGATGAATTAAAAGCAAAAGTAAACCACACATCTATGCATGCTTTTGTTACCAGCAGGCTTAGCTTTGAGGTTTACCTTCACAAGTGTCCCTATCGTTGAGAGATCCTGGTGATGGTTAAGACTTTGAGACGAATATTTGCATTCGAAAGCACATGCTATAGATAGATTCTATGAATTGGATGGGTGCAAAAGGTAACGAATGAAGAACTGTCTAAAAATTAAATTGCAAAAATAATCTACTCCAGAAAATTCAAAGGAAACTTAACCTTTTTTGGACATATTTACAGAATGGATAACAGAAAAAAGATCATATTTTGATGTTTGGTAGAAAGGATGGATAAAAAGAAGAAGATAGCTAAGACAAGCGTGAATAGATGATGTGAAGAAGTAGGAAACGATTGTAGGATTTGAGTCGCTGGCATTGGACAGAGAGGTATGACAAGAATTGATGAAAATTTGCATTGGATTCATGGACATTGATGACGATAGTCTTCTCATAATTGGTTCGTTTCTTTAAAAAACGATGGTAAGCCCTGAAAGACAGTAATATATCTTTTCCCACATTATAGAAAATCCTTTAAATTAATCAATAAATAAAAACAGGAAAAGAAACTGCGATATCCTCTGTCATTAACAAGTTTAATGTAATAAGCTGTTTACTAGAAAAATTAAGGTGACAAATTTGTGTTTTAAGTAAATCTCTTAACATCAAATTAAATTAAATTTGCTTCCACGATAATTGACTGCATAAAGTAGATAAATGAACTAACAGTTTTCTTAACCGTTCGTTAAGAAACGTGTTTTGCATTTTTGAATACAGCAGCACGATGTAGCAAATCAGAGTTCTCTGCCTCTTCCTTGGTTTTCTCTTGTATTCCCCCGTGGTCTCCTATGCATGCTGTGTTAGCTGATTTCGTTATTCGTTTAAAGTTGCCACGTTTTAGATATGCCTGAATGTAAAAGTTTACAAACAGAGCAAGGAAGAGTCCAGTTGCTACCGTATTTATTATGCACAGTCCAGTGGAGTAGTTGCATGTTTGGAATAAGGGAATCTGGAGGTAGTATGCGAAAATAAGAAACAGCTGTATCTAAAAAGAAAAACAAAAGATAAGAAATTACAATTTTTGTAGCGTGTTCAATATAGATAACTATAATACGTTCTTTATGACTACGTTAAATATAAATTACACACACACACACACACACACACACACACACACACACACACACACACACACACACATATATATGTATATAAAAGAATAAAATGCATTTTAATAAGGACATATTAGAGACCATTTTGAAATCATAGTACTTGGGATTTGTTAGAATTACAGCAATCTATCGAAGCCTTATCTTCTCTGTATTGGACGTCCTACACATTTGTTCTAATTATAATTTGCCACTCATAGAAATTTTGAAAGCCAAGACAGAAACAGAAATGTTGTTTAACATGTTTAAGATATTCGTTATCAGTTAGCATATTCTCAAGCTAAAATTATTTTGTATCCTTAATAGTCAATCATTATCAATAAATTAATTAATTAAGCTTGTAATTCACATGGGACCCGGAAAGCTTGTCAGGAAAACCATAAGTAGTAATAGATGATCAAAGACTAGAGAGCACAGTATGACAATTCTGACAAAATTAAGGGGAGGGATCATTCAAAATAAAATCATTATTGAGAAGAATCTGCATAATTTTTGATTTTGATGAAAGCCATGATTTTGTCAATCTATTCTTCAGAGGAAAGAAACTTTTTCTTCCTTCAGATATTTTCTGATATCCTATTAATTATAGCAACAATTTTTATTCCGTGGATCTTCATAATTTTTACAATTTTGTAGGGTTGTAAAATTAGTGGAATATATTTAATTTCTGATTTTTTACAGTCATCTGTGCACAGCGCGTGAATTTTGATTTCTTATTTGCATTTCCAGACAGTGAATATTTTAAGGTCGGAGGTCACTTGCTTTAGGAGTTCCCAGGGATTCTTTACCCATTTCGAAATTTACCTTACAGATTCTAGTTGAATCCAACAGCTGAATTTGAATCTTAAGAAAATTATGAAAGGAATCAAATAAAAAAATGTAATTAAAAAATCAAATTAAAATTTTAATTTAATTGAGCGATGCTTTTGATAGATACTCTAATGCAAACTCGATTCTTGTCTGTTATCCTCATCCATTCAGCCGACACGGCCTTTTGAAAATCAAGAAAATTGCACTTTTAATACATCTTTCAGGTATTTACTACATCCAATTATCAAAATTTAATTTTTAGGATAAAGATTTACGAATTAGATTTTGTGATCAAAAAGAATGCTCACTCTGGAGAAATAATGCATCCTTTAAAAAATCTCCCGTTTTTTTTAAAGAGACAAAGACGAACTTTGGAATTTACAGAAATAAAAAAGATATAAAAGAGTTACGTATTTCCTTATATGAAAATTTTCTATATGAAACTCAAGAGCATTTTTAGCCTACTGGATATTAAGATAATGAATATTCATAAATTCGTAGTCTTCTTCTTTGGTGCATCAATCCGAAGATTGGTAATTATAGCAGCACATCAGAACATCCTGTCTTGCGACCTCCTTTTTATCTCTTCATAATTCTTAGCACCAGTTAGCATCATTATGTTATTTATATATGAAATTCTTGGTCTGCCTCTCTTTCCTTTTACAGTCCCCTCCATTATTAATGTAATCAGTCCTCCATGACTCAAATGGTGTCCAATTAGGCTTTTTCTTCTCTTATTGATGTGATTCATTAATGACAGCTCTTCATGAACTATATTTAGAACTTCATTATTTTTCTCCATCACACCAAAGTTCAAATACCTCTAACATTTTGATGTCTTGTTTTGTTAAGGTCCAGGCCTCATATAATGAATATAACGCAACCATATAATGCAATGCTCGATATGTATGTTTTCACCAGCCTTTTATTTTATTTTTTTGAGCTGAATGCTAAGTCCTTTACTGGTAAAAATGTTTCTTCTGTTGTAGAATGCTTTACTGGCTAATATTATTCGTGCTTTAATAGATTCATAGATTTATAGTACAGCAATAATTTTATAGCTTCTTCACGCTGTTTCAATATGATCTATCAAAAATATTCTTTCATTCAGTGACCTAACGTGTTTCTTAAAAGATTCATGAGACTTGAGCATCAAATTATCCAAAGAATAAAGTTTGATGTAAAGAGAATCTCAAATTCCAATATGCCAGTTTTATCCTTTCTGGAATATGAGTCACGTTGAAAATTCAAGATTTTGTCAATAACTGATCCCACAGTATAAATTATATATGAACATAATTGAATTTTCAGTAAATTATAGATTGTATGAAGACAAATCACCCAGATCATAAAGATGTGGTTCACTGTTTTCCTTTACTCTATACATATTTCCTTTAAATGTTAGATAATAAAGTAAATAACTTGTACCGATTATAGACAGATCCAGAACGTAAAATGCTGTAGCTTACAACTAACTTACAAAAAGATTGAATAAAAAGTTAATTTAACTTTTATGCTCGTTACTAAAGTAGAATATTAATTAATGTTTTAATCCAGAACTAATTACAGTTTGTTCTTACTATTTGCAGCTTAGTGAGATGTTTTTTCCACCACAGATACTTCTGCATGCTTGGTCCCATCGCTGCCAAAGCATAATATGTGTACATGATGGAATGAACAAAAGTATTCAAAAGTACAGCAATAACTCCACTTCCACCTAAATAAAATAACCAATAAATATTTTAATATATAATTCTAAATTCAATGCTTAATGGAACAAAAGAGTTCATATTAAAAATACATCAGAAACTCGAACGATTTTATCACTGATAAACTGTTGTAAATGTCAATAAAAGATAACAGTATGTCTGCGAAAAGGAACATCTATACGGAGTTAAGAATGTTAACATTGTTAGGGAGGATTACCAGTTCCACTTATCGTGTATCAGAGAATTCTTTCAACTAGAAGTTCAGGGCATTAACAGCTGTAGAGGTTTATGCAAAAAAGTTACATGGCCAACTCTGAAATCTCGATTTCTATGGAAGAGATACAGCGTGCCACGTCAGCATCATCCCGAACAATGCTTGAATCCAGATGAATGCTCATAGTTCGTTTTGGCTGAATAGGTTACTGTTTGAAAGTTGTAATATATCATGTAATCAATATATCCTCTTAAAAATCAGAAAGAATTCTTTCTATATGGTGACAGCAAGAAAACGTTATTCTAGATATATAAGAAAACATTGAGCTCTAGTAGTTGGGGATAATTTACAGTATGCAGATAGTTCTTCATTGCTGAAGCAGTGGTGGTTGCAATAAAGATTATGCGGATGATTCTCCATAAGCTTTATGGTTGCGATAATATTACAGAATGTTGATGATTCTCCTTTACTTCAGTGATTATAGTACTCGGATGATTCTCCTTATGCTCAAGTGCAGTGGTTCTTAACCGGTGTTCCACGGAAGGTGAATAGGTATTCCATGATAAGATCTGGAATTTGTCATTTGTAAATTAATTTGTCAGCACAAATTAATCTAATGATGGTTTAATTTATGTTTAATTAATAATTAATTATCAATTATTGATAAAAATAAGCTAAATTACCAATTAATTATTAATTAATACATTACAAAATAACCAAGGTGTTCTGTGAAAATTTCAGGATTTGTGAAGTGTTCCGTCGTCGAAAAAGGTTTGAGAAACACTGCTCTAGTGGCTGGAGTAATGTTACAGTATGTAGATGATTGTCTGTTGCGTAAGATGTAGGAGTTCCAATCGAAAGGACGATGAATATAACCGTCAGACATCATGATATTGCTAGCGTGATAATCTTCATAATATGGTAATTTTCATTTTGTTTTACTTCATACAAGATACAATTCATGGCAGTACGAATTAAGAAAATAGGAGTTAAGCTTAAACTAGCTATTACAACTGCAGATCTGAACCATAGAGAACACCTTCTGATAGAGAGCTAAATCGTCAGTTGGGGATGAAATCGACACACCTCTCTTCATGAATGGATTTGTGTTATGTTGGGAAATTGGCCAAACAGGTCAATGTTTATTAATATGTAGTAAAGAGTGTACTAAGGAGCGAGGTAAAATACTGAGGCATCAGAACTTATACTAAGATAACACAACGTTCCTACATAGCTATTTTCTACCAAGATATACACGAAACCTCTTTCTTATAATAATAATAATAATACCTGGTCCATACTTCACACCAAGCCAAGTCATTATGAAAGTGGTGGTGTGATGAACAACATGTAGTTGGGTCACGTGGCTGAATTTCTTCCTGAGAATGAAGAAAGCCTAGAAGAGATGTAGAAAGATTAATATTGATGTGAAAAATGGAAATATTAGAATATATAAAACATATTAATAGCATAAATAAATAATTTTAGCTGCTAAACACGGTTTTACAGAATGCATGAGCGATTAATTCATGTAATCAAAATTAATAACTTTATAAATCAAGTTGATGATGAGCCTCTAAAATTCGATTAGTGCGCATATATACATCTTAAAAATGAATGTTACAGATTTTAAAAGTTTTCGATCTCTACATTTTTTAATGGCTAACTATTTTAAAAAATCACTCACCAGAATGAAATAATTTAGTTACCGATTTGAAACATTTTGCAAAGTTATTTTTTAATGGCATACTACACTATTTCCATGTCCAAATTTACCACCGAAATTTATGTCATCTGCAAATTACCGTATTTTTCCGTGTATAAGACGATACTTTTTCTAAAATTTTAGACCAAAAATTGGGGATCGTCTTATACATAGGGAGGGGTACCCGGTTGAGAAACCCGCGGTTGCCGTGGCAAAACTGCCGGTACCTTGTCTCTGCGAACAGGCTTCCGCCAATCACTAGCATTTGTTAACTCTGTCGCTGGTTGATGTCATTAACGGCTGATTCTGAATAAATCAATCAGAACTCTGAAAGCATTCATATGTCTGCAACTCGTTGGCGGGGTAAGTTAATGCATTAACAATAGTTTGAGCACTATCCAATGAAAATGTCCGAAAATAAAAAAACGATTGTCATAATCTTCATAATTCAAGTTAAAAGTCATCAAATAGCAGAAGAATATGGCAATAAAGCTTCAATCTTTAAGATTAAATCTTAAATCTTAAACATATTACCATTATTCAATGTAATTCGAATATTTAAAACAAATATCAAATTTGTTCTGTTTTTTTGTTTAACATATTCATTTCTTAATTTTGGGTTCAAAAAAGTAGGGTTCGTCTTATATATAGGAGCGTCTTATACACGGAAAAATACGGTATATAGCCTTTTGATGATCATATCTCGTGCCGCCTTTGAAATAACTTTCCTTACTTTTTTATTTTAAATTATTTTCCTAACCTTTAATCATCAGTAAAAGAATTAGTGAGCAAAAAAGTGGAAGTGTGAAAATGATTCGAAAAATAATCATTGGAAGAAAAACTTGAAATGATAAAAAACAATGAACAACGCAAGTCCAGAGCAAAGACAGGAGAACACAAAAAATGGGTGAATCAACTATAAGAGCAATTTTAAGCAAAGCTGCTGAATACAAAGAGAAAGGTAAGGCTGCTTCAAGTTCATCATGCATGCAGAGCACTCGAAACCAAAGTATTATAATGATTGAATTAGAGAGACGCTTTTTCTACTTGGATCGAAGATTATCCCGCTAAGCACTGACCTTATTAAATCAAAAGCATTAAGCCTCTTTGCACCCTTGAAAGAAAGGGCTATCAGAGATGGAAAAGAAGAAGAATTCTACTCTAGTGCAGGATGGCTCGAGCGTTTCAAAAAGAGAAATAGCCTACATAATGTTCTAATCACAGGCGAAGCTGCAAGTACCGATAAGGAGGTGGCCGCAAATTATCCAGAGATTTTTGAAGAAAATTGTATAAGAAGGGGGCTATTGTAACCAACAAATATTTAATGTCGATGAAACTGGTCTTTATTTTGGAAGCCAATGCCTTCCAAGACTTTTCTGGCTAAATCAGAGAAATCTAAGCCTGGTTATGAAGTCGCAAAGTCGAATGAAATTACTGCTAGCATTATGCGAGCAGTTTGGAAGCACATTCTTCCACATTGATTTTAGAGGCTTTTCAAATGAATATGTTAATTGAATCTCATTCTGAGAAATTGAGTGATTCCGACCTGCTAAATTTAGATGCACATCGGAAAGATCCAGAAGAATATGAAGAAAATTTAATCACTGACAACGAGATTTCACAGAAACAGTTTGAAAATATTTTTCGTACAATAGAAGTCTTTAAGCAGCAATGCTTAGATGTTGACCCTGATGAAGAGAGAAGCAGTAAATTTGCAGGAGTAGTAGAAGAGGCAATAGGGTCATACTGTAAGCTGTATGAAAAAAATAAACAGAATGCGCGCCAAACTACGTTAGCTTAATTCTTTGTTAAGAAGCAGAATTATTAATATATATTGTATCCGCCTCTCTCTGTCATCGGTATGTCTACCACAGATCCGTGAAGGATCCGTGGTAGGCATCGTTCGTTCATAAGCCGTTAAAAATTATAAACTCGAATCCTAAATTGTAATTCTAAATTTAATTTTTTTCGAATAAAAAATATATAATCACACTTACTGTATCTGAAAATTCAACTATCTTTGAAATGAAATAGAGCCAGATAAAGAAATTTCCCTGAAAATGAAAAGCATTTCTTGAGTATTTCATTCTTCAACTTTTTATAATAGAGAGGAGTTGATATACTCTTTTTGAGAAACGAAAATTTAAAATGATTTGAAGAATATTTAAAATTCTGATTCTCTTAAATTTTGTTCAAAGCAATGCAGGCATTTTAATCTAATTTTATTTTGATAATTAATTAATAATAAGCTCTCTCTCTCTCTCTCTCTCTCTCTCTCTCTCTTACTTACATTTTATTTTATTTATTCATATTTTACATTGCGTGAGAAGTTGTTTCAGCAACTGAATTTACTGAACAACATAGGATGTTGTTTAAGCTTTAATAGTATTTAAAGAAATAGTTTTAACATACCCATTCAAGTCCATTGGGATGCTTTATATCAGCTGCTAAACACATTATATCTAGTCGATAAAAATAAATCGAATACATGGCCTATGAAATGAAAACAAAAGTCTAATTAAAATGTATAAATAAAATGATTGATTTACTTTATCGACAAAAATAAAGATTCAGTCAACAAAGTTCATTATTTTTTGTTAATACAAATAAAAAAAACAAAAAATATAAGGAAGTGATTTTCTTAAAAACTGTGTCATTAAGGCATTAATGAGAAAGAAAGCCAGAAACTTAAAAAACTTGATACTACACATAACATTTATGCAGATGTACGTCAACCTCACTTACTCAGCGTATGTACAAAATATTTGGTAACTTCTTAAAATGTTGACATCTAGGTAACTATTAAGTAATCGTAAATATTGTTGAAAACAATTGGAAAATCGAAGGATTTTTAGGAATTCGATAAAGAGCATATTGGTGGATGTCCGTCTGGCTTGACCCACGATTTTTTGAAAACAGCAAACTGACTGGTTTCTCAAAAGGTGAAATATCCCGAGTGTTTAACCAGCGGAAAAATAATCCCTAATGCTTGTCTAAGAGGCCT
The DNA here is from genome assembly GCF_054136105.1 of Typopeltis vanoorti. Lineage (NCBI taxonomy): Eukaryota > Metazoa > Arthropoda > Arachnida > Uropygi > Thelyphonidae > Typopeltis > Typopeltis vanoorti. Next base: position 29,579,816 of record NC_143572.1, read on the forward strand.
ATCTGTGGTTCTAAAATAGTCTATCAGAACAAAATAATTCCATATCTCACTGAACTATGCACAGGCAATTGAATAGGATAGGCATTAGTGGTCCCATGCTTATACGGAAACCACTGATTTCTGCAAAGAACCGGGAAGTTCGTCTACAGTGGTGTCAGGAACACCGTGACTGGACACTGGAAAAATTCACGGTGATCCTGCGAGTAAGGTGACTTTGTTCTGTACTGACGGTAGGCAGAGAGTTTCGTCTGGAGCCCCATAACACAATGAACCCAGCTTGCTTTGTAAATACAACTCAAGGTTCTGGAGGTGATGTTATGTTGTTGGGCATATTCTTTCGGTACTGAACGGATCCACTGATATTGCTAGAAGGTCAGGTGTCCTCCAAGGAATATCTGAATATTGTTGCTGATCAAGTCCATCTGCAATGTATGTTGATTTTCATTCAGCTGGTGACTGTTGTTTCATGAACGAGAGTGCTACTATCCATTGCCCAAGAATTGTTCAGCAGTGGCTTACTGAGCAGGACAGCGACTTCTGTCATCTTCCCTGGCCACCAAAGCGCGGATCTGAACCGCACTAAGAATGTATGGGACATGTTGAAAAAACAGATCTGAGAGCAAGTTTCTCCCGTCAAATATGATTCAGTTAAAGGGCTGTCTGGTAAATGCCTGGCATATTGCAGACGTAGATGCAATCCAACACCTTGTGGAATCTATGCTAAACCGCATATGCGCTTTAATTATGTCTAAAGGAGGTCAAACACACTCTTAAGTAAAAGTTTCTAATTCGGTAGCCTGTATATGTAGAGTGGAGTATTCAAAGGTTCAGAAATAGAATCAGATCGTTATATATTAACGAGAAAAATTGAGAATACTCCCATAATGGTTTAATATTAACCAAAGTTAAGAAAAGAAACTTTTTTTGAGTTCATCAGTTGGATGACAGTTTCTTGATTTTCAACAAAATGAATGAAAAACTAGAATAAAGAAAAGAAAATGCTTACGTAGAAATATAATGGAAGAATTTATAAAACCATTTTAATAAGTTCAACAGCAAGATGTTTCTGAAGAAAGTAAATGGAAAGGGGAAATAAGAAACTGCCATGAGAACATTGAAGCAATTCATTCAAGACAAAGAAAGAAGCATGCGAACAGCTGATAAACAAAATCAGTAGGAACACAAATTGATGATAAACACTAAAGAGCAATAGCAAAAAAAGCATGAAAAAATAACAAAGCCCAATAGAGAAAATGGATTCATTTTGTACAAATATTGAACAGCTTTCTTATAGCGACAAGGCCAAATACATGCAAATATATGAGAAGCATGCATAATGGGTAAAAAAAAAGTAAACTTGAAATAATCCAAGCGAATACCTTTGAACACTGGAGAATGAAGTGAGGTGGGCTCTGCAACAGCTATCCAGTAAGAAAGCACTAGGAGAGGATGGAATACATATTGAGCTTCTCAAAGCCTTGGCAGAAGAGGCAGTTAAAAATTCTATGTCAGAGAATTTGGATCACAACTATATGGCCTAGGGAATGGGAAAAAAGTCAGCTTTTATACCTTTATGAAGAAATGCGATGCAAGAGAGTGCGAAAATTACAGGACTATAGCACTGATTTCTCATGCAAGTAAAGTCCTAATTAAGATCATTCAGAAAAGACTGGAACCATTCATGAAGAGAGAAATGCTAGATGAATAGGCAGGATTTCGAAAAGGCAGAGGAACAAGAGATCAAATCGCCAATGTGAGGGTGGATAATAGAAAGAGCACAGGGATATCAAAAGAATGTCTACCTTTGTTTCCTTGACTATAGCAAGGCTTTTGACTCTGTAGATCATGTGAAACTGTGGAATGTGTTAAGAACAATGGGAGTACCAGAGAAATTCATTATCCTTCTGAGGAATCTTTATTATGAACAAGACACTACTGTCCGAAGAGATCTTGAGAAACTGAGTATTTCACAATAAGTAAAGAGGATGCGGCAAGGATTTATCTTATCTCCGTACCTGTTTAACTTGTACAGTGAATACATTTTAAGAATGTCAGGACTGGAGGAGTCTTCAGTTGGAATTAAACATGGCGGAAGAAATATTAATAATTTGAGGTATGAAGATGATGCCACCTTGCTAGTAGAATGCAAAGAAGATTGGAAGGAAATTATCATGAAAGTTAAAGAAGAAAGTGCTAAATATGGCCTTAAACCTAACCTCAAAAAAATAAACGTTATAGCAACATGTGAACTTAATGATTTTGAAGTAGATGGGGAGAAAATGGAAGTAGTTAACAATTTTGTGCTCCTAAGATCCCCAATTGATAAAGATGGTTATTGTGCTGAATAAGTTAGAAGAAGGTTATTATTCGGAAAGAAAGCAATGACAAATTTAAGTAAGATGTTTAAATATAAAAATATTAGCATGGGAACAAAAATCAAAATCGTGAAAGCAATGGTATTCCCTGTGGCGCTGTATGAATGTAAAAGTTGCACCCCGAGAAAGAGTGAAAGAAGGAAGACAGATGCATTTGAATTTTGGATTTGGAGAAGCGTACTAAGAATACCATGGACTGCAAAGAAAACCAAACCAATAAATCAGTGATAGACAGAATAAAACCAGATTGCTCCCTCGAAGCTATGATCATCAAGCAAACATCGTCAGATTTTGGACATATTATGCGAGCAAATGACAGTCTGGAGAAGATAATGATGCTTGCTAAAGTTGATGGAAGCAGGAGAAAAGGAAGACCAAGAATTAGATGGGTAGATGAAGTTAAAGAAGCAACTGGAATGCGCCTGGAAATTCTGAAAGATATGGCCAGGAACAGATCTGAATGGAGAATGTATGTTCAAAGAATCACCAGTAGTCAAAAACTACCCGATGGAATATAACAACAACAATTAGATAAAATATATGAATAAAGAAATAAGTGGATTATACGTATTGAAAGAATGAACAGTTGAAGTCCACCAAAAAAGCTATTCCGATACTAACCAGTTGGAGGACATAGAAGTCAGAGACGAACAAGGAAAATATGGAATGAGATTAATGCGATTATAACAAGCCCCTGGACATAAATCCCTAAAGGGATGATGATGAAATTGTATTATTCTATAATTCTGTGAAGTATCTTCTTCAAAAATATATTATTTCGTATATAAAAAACAAACAAACTTACTGTATAGAATAAGTTCACTTCGATATTGAGCATTAAAGTGTAATGCTCAACAGAGCCGGCGCTAGGGTCTTTGACGCCAGCATGCAATTTCTATCTAAGCGCCCGTGTAACGATCCGGAAGTGTGTGGTTCTTTTACGATAATAAAAATTTAAATTATTTGAAATTTCTTAAATAAATTTTGACAGAACAACCGCACGTTGGTTCGCTAAATGTAACGAACCGAGAGTGTTGACTAGGCAGGATAATCGTTAAAAACCAGTATATTCAAAAAAATTCTCAAAAGTTAAAGCAAATTTTGATAAAGCCACTTCACTTTTATCGTTGAATATAATGATACAGGGATTATAGCCTTCTCACCGACCCGAATCGCTAACAAAATTAAAATGAATTTTAATTAAAGTTAAAATTTATTTGAACTAAAGTTTAAAAAATTCTTGCATTTTACAAGTTATTAAATTCTTAGTAACTTGTAATAATTTTTATAAGTGGAACTATCTTTTAGGAAATTAAAAGAAACTCAAGATAGATGAGAAAATAATAAAAGAATTCAGAAATAATTAGAACATTTGATAAGTATTCAAAAAATAATATCTTTACAGAATAACAGAAAATAAATTAAATTACATAAATATACTTGACATTTTTTTATTAAAATTTTAGGGTTTTTAATTTTATATTCACAAAATTAGAAATAATAGTCTTTTTTTCATTTTCATATATCATTTTCAACAGCGATTAACGCCAAACTAACAAACCTTTTTTGTGACATACTTGTTCTTAAGTAGGTTTTAATCAATTTCAACTTGGAAAAGGAACGTTCATCGCTCGCTACACTAACAGTTAAGTTTAATAGTATTCTTAAAGCAATTGAAAAGTTAGGGAAAGATAAATTATTGGACACAATAAAATTAAGACTGTCGAAAGGGCTTTTGAATATTTAAATTATCCTTCCAAAAAACATCCCGGAAAGCACATAACTCGTCATATAGTTCTATTGCATTTACGTTTTTATTGTCGCAGTCCTTCAAGAGAATCTCTAAATCGTCACATATTTTTCGTAAATCTTCGTTATTAATTTGTAGTAATCTATACAAGAAATTGAAATTATCATAATATGTTTTTAGTTGTTCAAAACATTCTATTAACGAACACATTGCAACGTCTAGAAGTGTATAAAAGACATTCACTCTAAATTTATCTTCTGGCGATTGTGGCGTTTCGTAATGATGCCCGTAGTCAAATTGTCCTGTCTTCTTTCGTCGTCGAACTTCCGTACCAGTTTTAAATTCTTGTTCTCTATCCACCTCTTCACTCAGTTATTTTGCCGTTTTTAGAACATCTTTAAAATTTGTATCTGATCGATACTCTTGTGAGAATATTTTTACGTTTTCGATAGATTCTCAAGCAAGTGTAATGTTCATATTTTTGTCTTGAACATTTTACTCACAGGTTTTATTCTGTTAAGTAAATCATGCTAAGTTATAAGAGAGCAAACAAATTTGTAGTTCTTTATTTTAGCACATAATGTTTGTGCTTCATGCTGAGTTTCTTTATTAAACGTTTCATTATTTAAAATTTCAAAAAGTGAATCATAAATTTCTCCTAACTGATATAGAGAGCGGATTGCATTAATTTTACTTTCCCATCGCGTTTCTGATGGCTGTTTCAATGTTCATTTTTTTACCAACTTTAAAAGGATTGTCCAACGTGTGTAAGAGAATGAAAAGAATTGTATATTTCTGGAATAACTGCAAAGAAATTAATTGTATCTGCATTCACTTTGGCTGCATCGTTAATGATTAAATTTAGAGTATGAGCAGCAGATGGCAAGTAAAAAGCTAGAGGATGTTTGTTCAAAAGCAAATTTTGGACCCCATATTTGCCCCATTGTCATACCCTTGACGTCGCATGTGGTCAATGGGAATGTTCCACTTTTCCAGTTGTTCCATAATTGTTGTACAAAAACCACGTCCTGTGGAATCTGATACATTTGCAAAACCTAAAACGTTTTCTCTGATCTTGACAATTCCATTGTCACAGGAAATAAAGCGAATAATAATGGTCATTTGTTCTGTTTTACTTGCATCAGGTGTGCAATCTAAATGTCTGGAATAATATTTAGATTTTCGAATTGATAATAAACTTGTATCCCTGATTGCGTTACTTAAAGTTTACAATATTTCATTTTGACTGTCTTTACTCAAACAGTGTACTCTATTGTTTCGTTGTAGGGCCCTTTCAACATGATTTTCCATAACGGGATCAAACTTCCCAGTTCCCAGAACAAACAGTTCGACTAATTTTAAAAAATTGCCGTTATTCCTTTCATATAATTTATCAGATGATCCGCAAAAATCTAAATTTCGACTACCAAGGAATTTTATAATTTTAATCAAGCGTTCTAAAACACTCGACCAATGTTTTTTTTCCCATTTCATACATGCTTTGAGTCTTGCAATCTATAGTAGTTTTTTTTTTTTTTAATTTTTTCAAGTTCCTTCATTTTAAGAAATTTTTCCTGTGAGTTAAACTAGTCTCATGTCTATGTAAAGTTGTACTTACATTTCTCCATTCGTTATAACCTTCTACAAGACTCAGTGGGTGATTCAGTTGATTCAGTAGGTGCGACAAGTTTGCAACAAAAGCAAAAAACAGAATTTAAAGTTTCGGAATAAATGAGCCATGTTCTTGGCACGAGCTCCTGTTTTACATTTTTCTATTATAATGCGTGTCGCCAAATTTACGACCATATGAATCTCTGGGATATATTATATTTTTCTTTTGAACAGGCCCCATTTCAATTAAAACAACTCATAATTTTTCATCAATATTTCCCCGCTCACCCGGATCTTCTAAATTCACAGAGACTAACAATGTGTTAGTTTCGTGGTCAACTACAACTAAATCTTGTTGTAGTTGACTAAATCCTAACTATTTTTCACTTAAATCATGTTCAATTATCTTGTTCAATAGTTGCAATAGCACCTTCATGCAAACTGGATGATGTGTACGGCTCTTCAACTCTGATTTCTGATGTATCGAGTTGGTTACAATGTGCATCAGAATATTTTAATATTTTAACAAATTTATTAAGAGCCCCAGTTTGTTTCTTAATATCTGCTTCTTTCGCAGCATGACGCTTATAATTTTGTGCACCGGATAACTTTTTCTAAAATTTTTGATTCCATTTCTATTTTATACCCACAAGAAATTATTACACAACACGACACAGAGACGAAATAATAGTCCGCACTGCGCTACTGTCAGTAGCCTACTGAGATGCGTACCATATGACTGGTTAACTAGCAACAAAGGTTTTGTACGAAAATTCGTTTCTGCACATAAAAACTGTTCACCGTTTTACTTTAGATAGACTGCAGTAGACACAACATTCTGCAGGCAAGCATTTAGCCTGCTCTGGCTGCAAAATTGTAAACAGCTGGCTGATCAAACAGGCGGAAATATATATATATATTTTAAAATTTTTATTCAGTGTATACGGCCTCATTAATTTTAATATCGATCATTCTAAGAATTGTTTTGTTTTTATGATAAAAATTTTGTTTCTTAAAAATTAACTTATGAACTTTTCCCTGGGGGCGCCCGCATGCACCGCATGCTCAATGCCTCGCTTCCGCGCCCTGATGCTCAATATCGAATATCAATATCAACACACTCCTAATTATGATAGGTTTAATTAATTCACTTGTAGTTTCTTCTTTTTTTTGTTATTGTTTTAGAATATGACACAATCAGGTATATATATATATATATATATATATATATATATATATATATATATATATATATATATATATATATATAAATACAAATTATCTATAAAATTGTCATTTAAAAATTCACTTAAGAGTGATTACACTCACTTGATACCAGATAAGTGTGCTAATTAGGGCAAGGAGCGAATTGTAAACTACCATCACTCTTTTCAAATCGAATGGCTCTCTGTTTTTCATTATTGATGGGCCCAACCTCTTAGCGAAAATCACATAACTGACAGCGATGAGAAGGATTGTCTTGTTATTTTGAACAAGAGGCCAAGCTGCTATGGATTGATCTGCAAAGGAAGGAGAGGGAGATCAATAAAAAAAGAAAAAATAGAATGAGGAAAAAAAATTCATATTCTTGTAAAGAAAGGTTGATAACTGAATGCCGACTAGTTGCATGAGGCAAGTCGAGTTAGTTTCGTGCTCTCCTTTTCCTATTGGACCCTAAATGCAGTAATTCTTAGATGTTATCGTACAAAAATAATTGCATTATGATGTAATGTATAGAGAATAGAAATTTACGTTGAATAAAACTACAGTTTGTTTTCAGAGGCATCTCCAGAACAGGTTGCCAAATAGCTGATTTAAGTTTGAGATACTTGCATTATGACGTGAGTGAAGTGATTGCGTAATATCAAATAAGAAAATTTTTTAACTTAGTGGAAAAGGTTAGAAGAAGGAACTGTATTTTTATTTATCGAGAAAAGTACTTCACGAAGTTATAGTAAAACAAAAGAAACGAAAATGCACAACAAGCAGAAGTATTATTTGGAGGGTTTGAGATATGGCAGCTACGACTAAATAATAACAGACAAGTACCTACTGGAAACACACACACACACACACACACACACACACACACACACACACACACACACACACACACACACACACACACACAAAGTAACAAAAACAATGGAAGTGATGAAAATAAACGAACTGTTATTCATATCTGCATAGCCCACTATGCCCATTGTGTGTGTTATCGTGGCAGTTTGTAAGTAAAAAGAATTCAGGAGGGAAAACGCCTGGCACTTCTCCATAAAATCCATAGTTTAAAAGCCTCAAAAATCTCATAAATATCTTACGAATATGCATGGCATCTGAGAAAAAGTTCTGAATCAGAGTTTTCCAAAGAGCTGCATTGCTAATTGTATGTAAAGGTTGGCATAATCATTTATTTATTAATTTTTGGTATTTCGTATAATTATTAGCTTGTTTTTAATCATAAATACTCATTGAATATTAAAGACGTTTAATTAATTACGATATACTGCTGTTTATATGTACAAAATATTAATTATGTACTCTTATTTACTTTTCCATATTTAATGTATACACTCAGAACTATAAAACTAACAACAATACATTTTCGTGTGATTCCTTTTGAAATTAATTTAAAAATAAAAATTATACAAAAATTAACGGTTAGGTAAATACCTCTTAATAACTGACTACTTATAAAAATTATTTAATAATCACTAATTATAATTAGTAATTAATAAGATGATTAGTATATTAACGCATATTATAAACGAAAATCAAGACGCATATTATAATCAATGCAAGACTGTTGTAGTCTTGCATTGAATATTGACTAACGTAGTCATTGTTTAATATATTACGATTTACATGACAGGAACTAATTTTACACTCACAATGTCAGCTGCATCCTTGAAAACAATAGAATAGTAGAAATTTACGAAATTAATTGTGTAATGGCATGGAAGATAATCGTTACTTCAACTTTCTTTTATGAAACGATTTCTTAATTGTTATTTATGAACTCATTCTCTTTATCTCATGTATTACTTCATATCAAGCATCGCATTTGAGTTATAGAAGCATCATTTCATAACATATTTAGTTAGCATTTTATTCTTAAAAAAGAACGAATGTTTTTCATATATACTTATATGATTAAGAGATCACAAGGTGGGAAATGCCTTTTAAGAAATTTCACACAGGGAACTATCTCTAGGAAATCAGTGACTAGAATGAAATAAGGAAAAGTGGAGGCCAGCCAGTGTAGAATGCAGAGAACGGAAAATCTTAAGAAATCTTTAAATGCAGAAGGAAGGATAACCTTTTAGCAAATTCAAATTTGAATTCTACACGAAGTCTATAAATAACATCAATCACTTAAATCACCGTCATTTTCCATTATCTTGCTAGTAAATCATGGATTCCAATGGAATGTTAGGAAGGGTTGCTTAATTTGCAGAACGCACGCAAATCCTTAAGAATGCAACTTCCTTTTTTTTTTAAACTTCGAATATTTTCTCCAGTATATCATGGTAAAAGATGGAAATAAGGAAACTGACAGATAATATGAATTAATATACCTTTAGCATGGCAATCAGTGGACTAAGATTTTGAATATTTCGTATTACATATTCGAAGAAAAATGTATCTCAAATTTAAGTAGTAAACAAGACGTAATTTTGAAAAATAATGGCGCTTGAATTTTACAAATCTTGTGGTCTTTCCCATTGGGGCGCTGAAATTTAATTACATCATTTTCGAGAGAGAAGTTTTCAAATTATTTCTACGACAAAGTTCACCTCGCTTAACTAATTAGCGCATTCAAGTATTTATAGCTAAGAAATCCTATGACAGAGGTTTCTACAAAGATGTTGACGTTAATGTTTTCATTATTATTATTATTTTTTTTTTTAATCATCACATACCTGGTGGGCCAAAAATCGAGTCCATTTCTTATGCTTTGCAAGTGCTCGAGTCAGGGTATCTATATACAGAAATTAAATAAGTATTAAAAATCTGAACATAACTTATCACAAATGCTGAATAAAAATAACCCTTCTTATAAAATATCTTTATTCAGAATACAAAGACTACTTGTAGAGGCTACAACTCTTTACCATTTCTTGAATCTTTTCTAATTTTGTTTTTTAAAATTCGACTTTTATTGTAATTTTTTAATGTAGTATCGTTCTACCACAGTTATTGATATACCAATGGCCTCATCGGTGTAACCTCTATAAAAATTAATTTTGTACATACGTAGAGTTTAGCTAGAGATTGCTTGACACTGTTTTCCCAAAGAGCCACAGAACAATTAGTTCATTATCATATATATATATACAGTATATAGTTACCTTCTTATTCGAACTGCAGTGCTGAAGTGTCGATTGAATTAATGAACTTATAAATCACTAAGATCAAATTCGAAGGATAAAACAAGGATGATACAGAGAAAACCAACGGTCTGGCCAGAGTACTGGATGCATATTATAGCTCCTGAGAAGAGTTATAGCAAGGTAGTCAGCCCTTATTGCCGTAACTTTGGTAACAACTAATGCTTATATGTGTATAGCTTTCGTCACAGTAAAACCTTGGGACTTAATTGTCATATCTATCATATCTACAGATTGAAAACTGTCTTACAGTAGAACAACACGGTGCAGAGAAGCATAATTTTTTGAACTTTTGTTGGAATGATCAAGTATCAGATGGCCTTAGGCCCATAGCAGTGACATTCATGTATTGTTTAACAACAAGCATGTCAAAGCACCTCGTTATTATTATTATTATTACTTGATACCTCCAGGGAGTCCAAGGACTCATCGAGGGAGGGCACCTATTCTACAACTCTCTGTCTCTACCAATCAATCTACCAGCTACAATGAACCGCAAATACTATTATCATCTGCGCCAATGCAAACTACTGCCAACCACCACCACTAGTATTTCCAGAGGCACTCACAAAAATCCATGCCCAAGGTGGGATTTGAACCCACTGCCTTTAGACCTGCACTACGATAACAATACACAACAATACAATGCAATACAAATTTGAAACATAAATACTTGCTCGAAAACTAATTTAGTCCTTTTCCCAAATTTAACTTCTGTTGACACAAAATTTAATTACTATATATTTTTCATTTGGCGGAATCATTGTTTTTCGTTTATTGAAAAACCTTTACCAACTGCTTTCTAAGTTAGTGCTACACGCTAAAAACGCATGGCTGATATATTGGGGGAAAAAAATGAAAACCTTCAATTCAGACATAACTTCAAGATGGAAGTCGTATAATTGTAATTATTGGCTGCTTGCTTCTCACTGCAATTACAGTGTGCCATTCATTGCATAGGTTCTTTTGCTAGTTTGTCTATTTTATTGATGAAAAACCCCGGATGAAAAATAAAACACCATCTTCGTATATTAATTCACCATTAGCCGAAAATCTTCTGGAAATATGGCTCTTCTCCTAGATGGAAATCGAGCCCTGTACTTTCCAAATGAAGAAGACTTATCATATGTTCATTGTGCGTAATGGATGAAGAAAGCAAAAAAAAAAGTCTATAATTACATCAGGAATTTAGTGACTTCCCTGCGCAATGATGCAGTATACATCCAGTAAAATACTTAAGTTAAATATTAGTATGATATAAAGAACATTTTAAAGGCTATTTAAGTCTATAGGAGCGTTGGACTATTCTCAAGAGAAAAAAAAATAATGGATGGAGTAAAAGCGCTGAGCGAATTGTGAAGTATGGAGTGGTCAGCGGTTTTAGCTAGTGAAGCTGAGCGTTTATTAATGATCATGGGTATTTGCCATTTATATTTACGAATCAAACTACTCATCATATTCACACTTAGCGAATCGGACTATTCATTATATTCACATTTAGCGAATCGCACTATTCATTATATCCATACTTAGCAAATCGGGCTATTCATTATATTCATACTTAGTCAATCAGTATGTTATTACATTTATATTTAGCAAATACGAGGTATTATACGAACAGCATATCTGGTAATAGAGTCATGTTCATGTTATTTAGTAGGCGGTAAATTTAATTCCGAGATAATATTCATCTATCTTAATTTATTCCCTTTGGATAATTTAAGCAATTTTGCTGACAATTTAATACAACATTAAGTTTATTTATTTATTTAGTTAGTTTTATTTTCTGTGGATCACGAAATTCCTATGTGCCACTCTTTTAACTGATAATGAAGTTAAACATCCAAAGAAATACTAAAGATCGAATATTCTTATAAGCTCATCGCAGTTTAGATAAGATGACCATAAAGTCAAAAGAAAAGCAACAACTCAAAATTGAGAGACGAGATAAATACAGAAAAAAGAATACGCTTGAAAACTAGACATGAATGAAAGAAAACTTCACTGCTGATGAAATCAATACCCATACATGAAAAACAAAATCAGCTTATGATACTCTATATTCAACATTAATTGCCAATTGAAAGAAAAATGTTTGCAACACAGAAACATACCTTCAGTTACAACATGAATCTAATAAATGAGATGGGAAGGAAGGGAGGTTCAATGCAGAAAATTCGATGCGTATAAAATATATTGAAATCAAGGAAGTTTACGTTTTTTCACTCTGTACTATGGGAGATAATGTGGAATGAAACAAAAATTTTTTGCATCATCTGGTATTTCTATTAACGAAGGATGATCAATTATTTGAACGTATAGGGAGGTTTACGAGTAGAACAGAGTATAGTAGACTTTAAAAGCAATCGATCGTTAAGGAGAGAAACACATAAAGCGAAAGAAACTCATTTATAAAATAAAGGTAAGTAGAAAAGCGAGTATGTGTTGCTGTGTTACTTATTGACAGCGAGACAATAATTAAATACATAAGATATTAGAATGGGAAAATGTCTTAAAGAACTGCAAAAATAAGATCATAAAACAAAACTAAAATATATAAATGATACTATTTAAGCAATAAATGAATAAAATCAAAAATATTTGCATACAGAAACGCATGAGTAAATTGCATTAATCTAATTATATGCATTTATAATCTCTTTATATTGAAACGAATACATCGATAATGATATAGTATTGTAAAGCAGCTGTTTTACAAAACTTATTGTAACTCACCAACCCAGAATTTTGCTGTTGTTGCTTGGTATAAATTAGCAAGAGGAGAAATGAAGCTTATTTATGCAAACTCGGTTTGCTGTTAGCTTTAAATATTCACGAAAAATTAATATATCAGTAGGACATCAGGTGACTTAGCGTAGTTGGAATAAAATTAAATTACGCAACTTAAGATACTAAAATCAGCAATTAAAACTACAGTAGAGATAAAACAACTATAACTGAGAGTTTACACTTGTTGGTCAAGAACCTGCTTACTTGTTGAAGAATTTGATATCAATGCGTTCTTGACTGGGAACACGTTTATTTTAAGGAATTTCCTGTGAGAGTTAAGGAGAAATACCCGATGAGGGCAATAACAAAAACCAAGGTCGATTAATTTTCCTTTGCATTTCCTTCACATGAAAAAAAAATCCAATGGGAAATTACACTGCTCTTTCTAAGGACAAAAAAAAAAAAAAAAAAAAAAACGAACTGAAAGCTACTGACAAAGTCAATAAATGTTAACTCTTGTATTTCAAAGGACTGCATGCACCGATTGTCACAATGTTAAAGCGAATGCTTTTATGTGCTTCTGTTTATAAGAATGAATGTGCTGTAATGATGTGATGAAGGATTATTAAAATATGTCTTGAGTAAGGTATAACTATTGAGTAAAACATACAGCACACTCTTATTCTACAAATCCGACATCTAAATATATATTTTTTTCAAACATATAATCAGTTTGCATGAATAAAATTGCTTACTGCCTGTAACACCCGAAAGGTTGCGTTTTAGTTTTGTATGATAATTTAGTATTTATTTATATGGTGTTGTTTAAAAGGAAACATAAAAAATTGTCAATTCAGCATGAAAAGATATTAGTGATCTGAAAATGATAAAAATACAATGATTTTGAAATTAGTAATCTCAAGTAAACTAGAACCCCTGCAGGTTGTCAGTTTTGACAATGTCCTAGAGAGAGAGAGCGAGAGAGAGAGAGAGAGAGAGAACTAGTAGAAGAAATACCCTCCAGCTTGGTGGGTACTCAACTAAGGTTATGGGGAATAGGTTTCAACAATTAAAAAAAAATAGTTCAAAAATGCCCGAAATTATGAAATAATTCAGTCAATGAATACGAAGTTATTCAATGATGCTTATTTGCCAACATCTTCCATCAAGACAACGGTGTTGATGCAGGATGGAGCACGTCCACACATATAACATGAAGTTCAACAATCATTGCATCAACATTTCACAGAGGATAAAGTAATTAGTCGTTCATTTTTTATGAAATTGCTACCACGTTCTCCAGATTTTAACCACTGTAACTTTTGGCTTTGAGATTATCACAAAAGTATGAGGTATCGGGAGGAAGTTTTTCACCTGGCAGATTTTAAAGACAAAATCGTACATCGCATCGTGTGTGAAAAACTTTCAACAGATCAGTTTTTTCCCGCTGTTTATAACAATGCTATATGGCAGTATCAGCTATTGGGTCTTTACAAAGGCCAACACATTGAACGTCACTTTCATTGATCATCCGGATTTCTTTGCAGAATGTCCGTTCTATGGGATATGCTTTTTGTAGCACATTAGTTTATGAAATGAGCAAAATAAACATAATTATATAACTTCGTTTTTGCCATTTCACAATCATATTCCATCCAGTCATATTTCAATAAAACGAGCGAAGGTTGGTGTTTGCACGCAGATCTAGTCACCTGGGTTTCTTGGGATGAGGAGAAGGTGGAGTGGATCCAGAGGTGAGTGACCAACCTTACGAGAATAGGTTGAAGATTTGAGGGTTATAGAAATTGGCTGACAGGCCGAAAGAAGAGGAGGGGGTGATATGACTGAGACATACAGATTACTGAAGGGTTTTACAAGATTAATACAGAAGACATTTTTCAGAACAGGTCTAGAGGTGGGAGAACTAGGGGCTATCGTTGAAAATGGAGCAAGTGTGTAGTTAGCAGGGGTGTAAGGATTAGATATTTTGCTTGGACAGTGGTGATTGGTTGAAACAGATTGCCAGAGTCTGTAGAGGATACTAAGACTGTGAATGAGTTCAAAGCAAATTATGAGAGTTACTGCGCAAACAGTGGACAGTGCTTGACATGATGTTTAGGGCCTCTCTTGGTGAGTCTAAGGACTCCATAAAGTACTCAATAATAATAAATAAATAAATGAAGTACGAAATTCGTCAACATGATGACGTCAAATGAGTTGACAATAACTAAAAGATGTTATCTTTTTAGTTATCTATCAGCCTGGTTGATTGAATGAAATTCCGTATCCGCTCTCCAATCAACAGGCTTTCTGATTCCAGTATATACTAGAATCAGAAACTTACTGTAGGCCAAAACTGGTTTGAAAAATTTCCTTGTTTGGTCTTTCTCTTCTCTTCTCTCTCTCTCTCTCTCTCTCTCTCTCTCTCGCTCGCTCGCTCTCTTCGTCTCTGTTTTGTCTCTTTCTCTTTCTGTATAGCATGATAACCGAATTTTGTCATTCTAAGCTCACTCATAGTTCTGCATTTCTGTACGAGAAATAAAAAACAATCATTACCTGCCGTCTCCATTAAGTTCGAGAACTCATCGCAGGAGTTACTTCTTTAGTAAACATAAAATTGCATTACCCATCGTCTGTATGCACTCGCTACCATCAACCCTTCATGAACATTATTGTTTGCTAATTATATGTATTCTAAGGCGAATATGCCTATGTTACAGGATGAAAAATCCATATTTCCTTGGAAAAAAAATATTTGAAACTTCCGCGTGAGTTCAAACTGACGTACCTTCAATGCTAAAAGTCCACAGAAACATTCATCATAAGGAGAATCTGTACGAGATCTGTATTTCTATAGGGAAACTATGAGGACTTAAATTTCGATCAAAATTATTTTAAATAATGCAGATGAACTTAGGGAATCATTTTATAACGACGTTTCTTATGTCAGGTGGGAAGAGCCAAGTTTCTCTCTCACTCTGAACTGTACAGTGATGCTGTCCAACTTATCGAGTCTTTTCCAGTAGAGGAAACGTGTCTGGTTGATCTTCAATTTGGGTTATAGAAGCATCGAACCACTTTCCAAATCTCTTGAATGTCCATAAGATTTGAAATAGATTTGAAGAAGTTTGTTTCCGGAAATCTTCCATTCAAATCTATAGTTCACATGAATGCAGGCAACGCACTAAGAAAAGAACAACAGCCATAAGCATTCAAACATATCCTACATTCAAAAATGTTCTCTTCGACATAGGTGAGAGAACAGCATACGTCACCTGAAAATTATTCTGTGACCATTTGATCTACCCGAGAGAACTTAAATATGGATCAAAATTATTTTAAATAATGCAGGTGATCTTAAGGAATCATTCTTTAACTATGTTTCTATGTCTAGTTGGAAGAACCATTTTCTCTCTCTGAAATGTACAGCGATACTTCAGGATATTGAGCTACTATATTATATTATCGCACTCTTACTGCATTCTGTAACTGATAAAGACTAATATTATAACACTGTATTAAAATTACTTCAACGTAAACGTTAATGTCTATATTTCAGAGGGAATATGGTATGGTGATTAGTGAGTGAGCCTCCATCTAATGTCAAAAGATTTAGAGCAAACAAAAGCGAACATTATGAGTTTAGAAATAAAATTAATAAATTAGACCAAAGTTTAGAAAAACATGATTACTGATCGATACTTACTAAGCTTGGGGACCAAAGTTTTTAAAGCACAGATTTGAAAAAAAACACCAAAACAGAAAAATCGGCAACTGGACAAGAGGAAAAGGATGGTCTACAAATGTTGCTTTGCAGACAGTTTGTAAAACAAGGAAAGTTTTAAAAATATTATTCAAGTATATGACATAAATATAGATTAGATATGCAATAACGGACATGAAGGAAAATTGAGTCAAGTCAAAAGGATGTCAGATTTAGATTTAGCATTTGTTTAAAATGGACAGCTGAAAATGGACTTACCTACGTACATGTTTTACTTCTTCAGACAAAGAAAAGACTTACATAGCATACAGGAAAACAATTAACAGTTTCCTTTGTGGTCATGAAAATTTGGTTGATAATCAGTGAATGGTTTTCATAATAAAAAAGAAGCAAGTGAACATGGTAAAACGAAACTGAACAAACTACAATTTGGATTGTATACTTTAAGAAAACACCTTAGTATATTTATGGAGGTGTCGTTCGTAAATATACTAAGAATGGAACATACGTGAATTTTTTTCATTCCTTCTCTTTCCATTCTGTGTTACCATTCGAATAATCATCTTTCTCCACTACCAGTCGTATAGCTGTGGTCTGAGCTTTAACCCACGTATTGCGCTTTATATTTTGAATTGATAATATCAAGTAATGATCATCTTTTTCCAGTAAGAGTTCACATTTTGTTTCGATATGCCATGATCGGAAGTATACAACTGTCAAAAACCACACACACACACACACACACACACACACACACACACACACACACACACACACACACACACACACACACACACACACACACACACACACACACACACACACACACACACACACACACACACATACACACACACACACACACACACACACACACCGTATGTTCAATTTTCCGATATTTTAAAATAATTCTTCTAGGAATGCTGTAGCAAATATTTTACTTGAAATGATATCTCTTTGCATAACTTCATTTTTAATAGAAAACGTCAGATTTTTTCCTGGTTTTATATATATAAATTCAATTTTAATTTATGGGCTATTAATGATTTTTAAAGAGCCTCTGGAGCTCAGTCGGTATAAACCAAGCACTTTGGTCGGAAAGACCTGGGTTCGATTCTCTTCACATTATGTGAGGAACCTATATCTCCTCTTTTTCGATGAAGGGTAAGTTAGCCAGTCTTATACGGCGGTAGGAGATTTTTCAGTCGAAAACTCGAGTTTTCTTGTTCCCCAGAACAGACAAACTGGCCCCTTGAATACACATGGATTACAGTCATGAATACTTACGTCTCAGCCATAGGTCTGATTCGTCAGCTATATGCCGGTCCCAATCCCGAATAAAACGGGGGAGTTGGGGAAAGCAATGATGAACTACCCTGTAAAAAATCTCACCGGAAATGCTTTCTGGCAAGACAACTTGCCTACAAAGTTATCAAGATTCGGATACGACTGAAGGGCTAAATCATCAACCTATTAATTAACTTCAATGAAAATAAGCCGAAAGGCTATTTTACCGGCGAATTTGTTAATTAAGAGGGAGATGTTAAATCCCGTTTTATTTTATAGCCAGGTACGAAACTCGGGTCGAAATCCATCGACATCCGTAGAGTTTCAATGCCGAAAAAACTATCGGCGGAACCAAGTGTAAATGATCACTTGAATAGTACAATACCAGGGTAACTCCATGCAAAGGTGGAACAAGCTCCCTCACTAGCTTTAATATGCTTTCATAATGTAAAACCCAGCTCCTAAGAGATGTAAATATATTGTTTTACATTATGAGAAGAGGTCACTACCCAGACTGGTTTCAACCTTTTTTGAGGTCTCATCAGTGAGTAGGTAGACCTGGAATATCAAGGTTTTAAGTGAACAGAAACTTACATACGTCTACTATCGAATTGCCGAAGTGATATACACTATATTGTTTTTTAAGAATTGTTAGCTACAAAGAAAATAAGCCGAAAGGCTATTTTACCGGCGAATTTCTTAATTAAGAGGAAGATGTTAAATCCCGTTTTACTTTCACTGATGAGACCTCAAAAAAGGTTGAAACCGGTCTGGGTAGTGACCTATTCTCATAATGTAAAACAATATATTTACATCTCTTAGGAGCTGGGTTTTACATTATGAGAGAATATTAAAGTTAGTGAGGGATCTTGTTCCACCTTTGCATGGAGTTACCCTGGTGTTGTACTATTCAAGTGATCATTTACACTTGGTTCCGCCGATAGTTTTTTCGGCATTGAAACTCTACGGATGTCGATAGATTTCGACCAGAGTTTCGTACCCGGCTATAAAATGAAACGGGATTTAACATCTCCCTCTTAATTATTTATTAATTAACTTATTGAATTATTTATATTACTAAATAAGTAATCTAATACTAAACCACTTTACATCAGACTTAGAAGAAAATAAACGCCTGATGAAGGAGAATTAATGGTAAACACATTAGGGAAGAGCTAACAAGGAAATTAAAAGAAATAATGAGACAAAGTTAACCTTTAAAAATGCCATAATCAACAAACAAGTAAGGAAGTTATAGGAAATTAAAAAGGTGCGTTTCTTAACTGCATTTCTGTGTCGTGACACCATTTATTTTCGTAACTGAACCTATGTCAAGTTGTGGACATGCGTATGGGTACTTTATCTGCTTTATCCGCCACATAAAACAAAACTATATTATAGTACACCCGTTTTTTAAAGCGGATTTAAAATACTAAATTTCGTCAAGCAATCTCATCTCTTATCTAAATGAGAGATAAGATTGCTCTCATTTCGAATATGCCAATAAAAGCGGTCTAGTTATTGGACAAGTCTAGTTATAGAGGGAAACACCCCCCCCTATAACTAGATTTGTCTTGCGATAAAAAAAAGTTATTATAACCAATAATAATAGTGAAAACATTATTGGACTTTATAGACATTTCATATCGAAAACTATTATACAGGTTTTATATAGCAGTTAGGAGCTTCTCATAACTATTTAAATACGATATATGTTGAATCTGTTCAGAATACAATTCAAAATTGAAATGAATCGATATGTTTTGGTAGACATTGTAAATGTGCAGCAGAAATAACTTTTCTGGGACAGAATTTGCATAAAAATTGTTAACGACATTACGCTGTGAAATCATTAATAATATCATTAATAAAATCTGGATATTATTTCTGGGAAAAATCCCATGTTACTCGTCTTAACAAACTATTGTATTTACGGCTATTTGCCTGCTTCTGTTTAGGAGTTCCCCAGATTAATAAAATCATTTTTATCGAATTTTGCTACTGAAAACAGTAGCAAAATTCGATAAAACGTGTGCAACGCTCTGACCGAAACCTAGACTTGAACAATACATACATATTTATGGTCATAAAATTTCGTAATTTTTTTAAGTATATAATTTTGAAACAATTGCTCCTTTATGCACCTAGAAATTCCGAATGCAAAATTCGGAATAGTTTGACAAATATTTGTCGGGATTGAAAATAATAAATGCCGCCAAAGTCTGCGTGTCATTCTTTACCGAAAACTTACACGCAGATAAGTACGGACGGACAATGGGATTCTTTAAAAGCTCACTTATTTTGTACAACGCTCCTAACAACCACCAACATCTTTTATAGCGAAAATGGCAAACCGTCAGACCTACTTGCATGTTTTAGGTAGCACTAAAGCTTCTAAATATATCAAGAGTTCTAAAAGTCTTTTTCCTATTATTTTTTAAAAGTTCTAACTATTGTATTAAGAAATTCCAATTTCAGAGAAATTGGTATGAAATTAACTACACCACAATAAAAGTAAGATAAAAAATTATGATATCTTGACTTTTTTTCTTATGGTAGCTCAGCAACTATGGGACAGGTGAAGAGGTGAATGCCAGAATAAGAATAATACCCTGGCTTGAGTAGTAATCACTCAGACACAGACCTCATAGCGCTCTTTGTGGCTAATGTTCCGTGAAAATATTAAGGAAAGTATTCATTTAATTTGTGGAGGAAAATTGCGTAGATCATGGAGCAGAATGAAGTCTGATTAGTCTCCAACAATTAATCTTAGGATTCCAAGCTAATAGAAATGCCAGTAACAATACAATTTTTATCACAACACTTATAATCAAATAAATATGGATATTTATTTGTTCTATCTCACTCATGGCTCACTTAAGATTTTATGTACAGTAGTACAGATTTTTAAACTTTCCTATGTGGGACTAAATATAATATAAATATGAATTCGGTAATAATAAAAAAGAAACTTACAGATGAACAACAGTCAAAGAAATATTTATAAATTAAAAACTTACTTTGTTCGCCAGATGTACTCGACCAAAAATAGATAAAATTTAAATAAACTTTGGTCGGTTAATAGAAGCACACTCTACTGTAATGTATTACTATACAATTACATATTAAGCCTAAATTACAAAATTAATAAAAGTCCTTACTGCATTTTGAGAAGACATACTCTATTCTGTTGCCAACATCCTGATGAATTTCTATTAAAGCAGATATTTAAGTAAATAAAAATTGGTTTCCTAATATTTGTTTTTTCCTGTGGGATATGACATAAATTGTTTTTATATAAGAATACCCCAATGCGAAAACTCACATATAAGTCGTCAAAATGAGAAAGAACAACGACGACAAAAAAAAATCCAAGGTTGATCGAGTGTTTGATAGGGCTAGTCAGCATGAAAAATTCCAACGGGAAACTAATCCGGAAATTCTAGTTACGCATTCCGAATATCTAGCATACTGATTTATATAATTGTTTTTCCTAATATAGTCGACGTTTTCTTTGCGAGGATTAGCAACATATCACTTGTTATTATATTAAAAGATCACTTATAACGTAATATGTGTTATAATAATAATAATAATAATAATAATAATAATAATAATAATAATAATAATAATAATAAAAGAAATCATAACTTAAAATACTGACCAAATAACATAGATTACATTATAATATGGCGGTAAGAGACGTGTGATGATAAATTGTATATGCAGCAGTCAAAAGTTCCACAAGTAGGTAATAGGTTTGGTCCGAATATAATTATAATAATTAAAATAAGAGAGAAGAACTGAAAATTGAATCAGTTAAAATGAATGAGTTAAGAGATGACTGACGTTTCTTGTTTCCTATGATATTTGTTGGATTAGTGCCAAAAAAACTTAAAGTATCGAGTCCAGAGATTATAATTCCAGTGCTTGAAAACTTCTGCTTGGAATTTCAATTTGCTTCGTTTCCGTATGAAAAAAAATACAGAATTTCAGAGAGAAAAACTCTTCTGTCTTAGTGTTCTGATGATTGAATAACCAGTGGAAAAATTCTTGTATCGTAGATGGAATTCGAGTTACTATGGAGATGGAATATTACACTGAAAATGTTTACCGACTTTAGTTTCACAATTGAGTTATTTTTTAGCTGGTTACTTAGGTTTAATGGTATCCTACTTAGGTGGCAGAGTTCTTTCCTCCTAAAACTTAGGGATTTTCTTCCGGTAGAAGGAAAAAACTGGTTAAAAGGATTAAATTCATAACCCAGTAGTCACAGTAATCACTCGGTTTCTCTGGCAGTAATTAAAATAACATGTGGGTCGCATATTCACATTTCATGTTCACTTTGTTTCCTGAAATGAGATTTAAATAAATAAATTAATTAATATGAATGTGAATCATTGCCCATCCTTCTTATTTGTATAATGCAAGGTCCGACAGTATAGACAGAAGAGCTGAGCGGACTTGTCATCGATAACTATGAGGATTTTTCATTTTGATTGTTAATATTTGGTCCTATTTTATACCAAATATGAGATGTTTTCTTTGGATTTTATTGGACCATGATTCTTTATACATACATGTATACCATCGTCAACCAGTTTCGCCAGCTTGGGTCTGTCTGGCTTCTTCAGGACGAGAATGGTTACACTAACATTAAATACTACAACAGAAGAATGCAGTAACGCTCTTAAATCAGTTACCTCAGGATTAGATACCTCGGGATTAGCCCATCATTTCTCAATTTCGAACCATTCCATTGATTGGGACAACAGCTCCATGCCGTTCATTGAAGACGATTTCAAATGTAGAAACTTGAAAGAAGCTGCAGTGGTACTCCATACAGGAGACAATCTCAATAGAAATCAAGGCATGATATTAAAAGACATTTGGAAAAGCTTAATAAATTCACTATGTTTAGCAGAACTGAATTACGCAAAAAACTATAAAACGAGATCTACTAACAATGATCAATTCTTCACGCTTTGTGCTCTTAATGTCGCGCGTCCTTTTCAATTTTTGAAAACTGATTTTAAGGTTACTGCATTCTTCTGTTGTAGCATTTAATGTTAATGTAACCATTCTCATCCTGAAGAAGCCAGACAGACCCAAGCTGGCGGATCTGGTTAACGATTGTATATATATATATACTGTATTTATAAAGAATCATGGTCCAATAAAATACAAAGAGAATATCTCATATTTAGTAAATATGAGGATTGCATTAGAACCCAATGGAGAAACTGTGGATATGTACAAGGAGTATTGAAACTGAAGCCTGTGTGTGTGTGTGTGTACATCAACAAAGTATTCATCAAGAAGAAATTATGAGCGAAGGTGATAAAAAAATGGCAAAAAAAGTATCGTCAATTTCATGGTTCCAATTTTATTTTGACTGACCGATACTATGAAAAATTAGTTTTAATTTAATTATTATTATTATTGTTTCATTTCAAGGAGTGAGATTCTTAATTGCTTCAGGATATCCTATGGTGTCAGAAACGAATCGGTTTACGTAACTGGTTTTACCGGTAAAAGATTGTTTACTGTTTATCTGGGATACGTTTAAAGTCTGGAATTTTCTACGTATAATAACACTTCTGCTTAAATTAGAAGGAAAGTGTGGAATATATCCCTAGTACGGAGTCCTTATCTTAAATTTCGCAATCATTCTCTCAAGACTTGTTTTTATTTTCTAAAGGGTGTAAAGTGCTTTAAAACTAAGAAAATACGTCTGTTATGTAAGAAATAAAATAATTATTGGAGTTTTATAGAGATAAGAGCAAGTATATATATACTTGGTTTCCCAATAATTTATGATGAACTTGTAAGACGTATCCTGGAGTCAAAAGAAATCACCCTCGATTCTACCCACATGAATAACAACTTTAGCTACAATTTGTCAGATTCGCATAGCTCTGCTGTTCGGTGCTGGTGTTCTCGCGAGATCACAAGCACGCGTATAAATGTAGCTAGAACTGAAGCGCGGACTCCAATTTGAACTTAACTGTAGTTTTTTTTTTTTTTTTTGATAGCTATGTTGTTGTTGTTAATGTGTAATGTTTTTGAAGGTCGTTAAAACCATAAATGACAGAAATTAATTGATTTTATTTTCATCTTATTGATTATATCTCCCCATTCCTTAATTTGTTTGCCTTTAATAGTAACTGTTCATTTATCAGAGATACATTCTCTTAAGTGTTCTTTTCTCTCTCTAGTAAATGGAACATTACCTTCAAATGTAACCATAACATGCTTCTTTCTGGGTGTACTGCGAACATCTCCCTTTATTCTAGGATCGGTATTCTCATATGTGCAAAAAATGACTTAAAGAATTATCGTGTCATTTGAAATAATTCATTTTTTAAATCAAAATGGTCAAATTTTTTATTTATGATATAAGGACTAAAGGTTAAATTAAAGATACCAACAAAGTATATACCGTATATGTCGGCGTATAAGGCGACTCTCAAATACTACAGAAATCCCCTCGAAATCAACTGGCGAGTATAAAAAGGGAAGCTTAATTTCTTGGACGAATATTTAGGTAGTTACAATACATCGTTATATAAGAAAATAGGCAGTGTTTCTAAACAAATCAGTTTAATTTTTTGTTATAAAAATTTATTTAAAATATTACAATAGACATAAGTCTTAAAAAACAAATAATAGTTATTAACCTCAATTTTCATGTTAATTTTCTATATCATCATTTGAAAATAGTTCTTCAGATTTATTGTTTAAATGATCGTCATATGGATCCCAGTTCGAATAGTTTGATTTAGTTTTCATTGTTATGAGTGTCCCACAACAGATCATCTTCCGTACCATCCATAAGATTAGAGATACCACACTTTTTAAATGATTTTATTAGAGTCTCTACTTTTACTTTATTCCATGCTTTGATCACAAAATTGCAAAATATATCAAGTGATGCAGCGCGCATAGATCCACCGTTTGTAAATGATTTTTCATCAGTCATCATCCAAATATTCCACTCTTCTCGCATGTGATCTTTAAATGGTTTGGTCAAGCAGAACAGACATCTAGTGGTTACAATATAGAAGTCAAACCACCTGGTATAACTGTACAAATGTACAAAAACACCAGAAGGAAATTTTATCTTAGGTTTAGTTTTATGTTTGAAGATGATCATTGGTTTTAACTTTGTTCCATCAGCCAAACATGAAAACACAACCGTAAACCTTGTTTTTTCACGACCTGTACTTCGAACTAGCACACTCTTACTACCTTTAGATTCCACTGTTTTATTGCTTGTCATATCAAAGCTCATAGGAGTTTCATCCATATTTCCAATATTTGACAACAGAAATTTATGTTCTTGTCTTAACTGAATAATGAATTTATGGAAGCTGGTAGTTTGTGGTCAAGATCTGCTGGTAGTTTTTGAGCAATTTTCTTTTTTTTTTGTATATTACCAGATTTTGCCTGTTCATAAAACGATGACCCTATCCTGAAGTAGCTTGAAATTCTATACTTTCATCCGGATTCAATCCTGACCATTTTAGTGCATGTGATCTAATCATATTTCTTGTAACAAGATAACCATTCTGCCTTTGTTCGAATACCCATTCCGTAACGTGATTTTCCAGTTGAGGGAATCGGGTAATCCCCGTTCTCATTGCACATTTTTTGTTTGGCTATTTTTTTTAAATATCTTCTTTCTTCCTCCATTCTCTTACCATCTTCTCGGTTATGTCAAACTTTCTTGCAGCAGCACAGTTATTAGTTTTCTTTGCCATTTCAATTACCCTTATTTTAAATCGAGCTTCATACTCTGTTCGTTTTGTTGCTGGTTCCATGATTTTAAATGATAACAATTTTAATAATCCTAAAATTAAAAAAAAATGCAAAATTAATAATTCATTAAAATTGGGACTAATCACTTTTAATTAGGATAATTCGCGTAAATACTAAATCTTTGCTATGCAAAAAAAAAACAAAAAAAACGGATATCCATAGATATAAAAATAACGGATATAACAACAATACCTAACGTTGCATTAATACAAGAAAGAAGAAATTGGGGAGTCGTCTTATACAACCAACATAAGCTTAACACCTAAAAATAACCTAAACTTTAGGCCTTGTCTCCTATACGCCGACATATACGGTACTTGGTTTAATCCTTTATTCAAGTGTAAGCAAACAAAGTTTTGCACTTGAAATATCTTCAGGACTGGGGCAACTCGTTGCAAAGGTGTTGTGACTTCACATCACTTGCCTTAGTATCCCGTAATGCACAGCACATCTCCTTGCAGACAGGTATAATGCTATGGGTCTGGCTCCCACTGATGAGACCTCAAGAAACCGTTATGGGTAGTGACCTTTCTCATAATATATAGCATTATACATGTCTGCAAGGAGATGTGTTTTGCATTATGGGATACTAATGCAAGTGATGTGAAGTCATACCACCTTTGGCAAACTTTGTTTGCTTGCAATTCATATATATCTCATATATGAGTAGCCAAAAGGTGCTTGATCTTATTAATAAAAATCTCTGGATGAGAGAAAGTTGTAGAAAGATTTTAACCTTGGGTTTATTACACGTTAAAGATACCAAGAAATTATATACTTGGTTTTAATTGTTTTCCCAAGAAAGAAAAAGGGGATGTGGTTTCCATTATCGGATACATAATAAGGCACATGATACGAAGTCAATGGCCTCTACATACTAGTTGCTCATAGGTGAATATATTTCACGCGCAAAACACCGTTTTGCTTCCTTGGGAAAAGGTTTAAAACCAAGTATATAATTTCTCGGTATCTTTAACGTGTAATAAATGGGGAAAAAAAAACTTTCTACATCTCTCTCTCAACCAGAGATTTTTATTAATAAGTGCAAGCACACCTTTTGTCTACTTGTGTACGAGATATGTATGACTTCTGCATTGTTTTAACCTGGGTATCTCTCCCGGGTCTGCCTCCCACTGATGAGACCTCAATAAAGGTCGAAACTGGCTTGGATAGTGGCCCTTCTCATTATACATTATATATTGTATTATACATGTCCGAAAAAGGGTGTGTGTTTTGCGTTATGGGTACATACTAAGGCAAGTGATACGAAGTCATTAGCATCTATATACAAATAGCTTAACGTGAATATATTTCACACGCAAAACACTGTGTGGCTATATATATATAATTGAAAAAAGTATATGCATCAAAGCTTTAGTGTAAAAAGCCTGAACAATAAAGCTTTAGCGTATGAATATTTAAAGCTGTTCTCTGTATCTCCACATCGTTGGGAGTGCGCATGCGTTCGACATCTCTTGAACGCCAAAGTTGGATGGAAGCACAATGGCAGTCTGAGGGATTATATATGAGGTTGTTTTAAGATGTATTTGATTAAGGATGACTTCTTTCACAATAGATTCCACAATTCTTCTTTCTATTTCATCATAGCAGCGAAAGATATTTTCAGATTTGTTCAGAAATCCATCGAATTATGTCTTGAAGAACATAAAAGAGAGGTCAACCATGTTCAGAATTCTGCTAACACTAATGAGGAAAACCTCGTTCATCCAGTCTTGTGGGATAAATCTGAAAATATCTTTCGCTGCTAGGATGAACAAGAAAGAAACATTGTGGAATCTAAAGAAATCATTCTTAATTAAATACGTCTTAACAACATCTCTCAAATTGTCATTGTGCTTCCATTCCACTTTTGGGTTCACGAGATTTTGAACGCATGCGTACTCCCAACAATGAGGAGATACAGTGAACAGATTTAATGAACAGGCCTTTAATAAGCATGATGGTGGAGGATGTCGCACATTCGATGATGTAAAGCATCTACGTATTAAAGGCTTTCACCAACATTCATGCCCTAGTCGGATCGAATTCACAGTCGTTGTACACGAAATATCGATAATGTTCAATTATTTACCCACAAGAAAAATTTAAACATAATATATAAACAATGACAATAATTGGTCACAAATGCGTCATTGTACTCTTCGTTGATGCGTGACAAACAAGCAAACGTACAATGATGGATTGTTCTGTTTGTTGTTGCGTCATCAACAAACAGTATAATGCACTATTGTAGCTCATGTTTTCCATATCCAAATAATGTAAAAGAGTTTCATAGTTTCATGCACAAGTATGAAGCCTAAAAATATAATTGCGTCTACTGAGTAGTAAGAAAAATTAAACGTTCAGAGGTGGCTTGTTGCTTCAGAGATTTTAACATCCTTTCCGCTTTATGATTTTTTTTAAGAATGAATTTTGGCTGTTAAAGTGGAAGATGTGCACTTTTATTCAGACAATTAATTGAAAACGTACTGCAACATACACTATGGAGACAAAATTTCTATTTAATTTTTTCTGCTTATTACTAAAGCAGTATTTTACTTAATTTAATAACTTAAAATGTTACTAAATACATTACTAAAGGAAATAATTTACAGTTCTTACCATCTGCAGCTTAGTGAGGTGTTTTTTCCACCATAAATATTTCTGCATACTTGGTCCCATCGCTGCCAAGGCATAACACGCGTACATGATAGAATGAACAAAACTGTTCAAAAATGCAGAAATAACTGCACTGCTACCTAAAGAAATTTTTAAAAAAATCATTTTCTACATAACTGAAAATTCAATATTGAATTTAACAGAACGATTGATATTAAAAGTGCATCTTGACGTAAGAATAAATTTGGCATTTCAAAACATTACTTTGAGTGGAAATAAACCTAAGAAATATATCAAGTTATAATCAAGTTATTCCATAGAATAACTTTACACATGACATACTTATTGTTTTTCATGTAATGTTTCGGCAGAGTTTTGTGCCAAAATATCAGATACTGAAGTTTGTAATCCTCGACATCGATAGAAATGGTGCTCTGAATAAGTCTAACGTCATCAGAAATGTTTGGATTACAATTGTAAATTTAGAGTCCTCATTCGAAGAACTATTGATCAATTAAAAGTTGTACATGAAGTGAAAACAATTCATCCTTTGTTTCTCAAGTGAACCAGTTTGATCAAAGTAGGTTAACTCGCAAGATTGGAGAACTATATACACGCCTGGTAGTAGCAATCAAGAAAGATTTCTTCTTTTTTTGGGGAGGGGGGGGGAAGAGCAGCGCGTGGTAGATTTTGTTTCTGATGACGACAAGAATGAGCTGAAACGTTCTGGAACACAGAGAATACACACACAGCAAGAATAAGAATCTTGATTTCTGACACAAAGAAAAACAATCACTAATTTGTGAGTGACTAATTATATATATATATATATATATATATATATATATATATATATATATATAATCTCTAAAGAACAATATTTTATATTATAATCATTTGAACGAAAGACTAATAGAAATTAGACTCAGACATTAAGAGGCCACATAATAATTGGTACATATGCACCAGAAGAGGGAAAAGAAGAACAAAGTAATATATTTTATAAAGAATTACAGAATGCCATAGATAAATCAAACAAAACTGACTATTTACTACTAGCAGGAGATTTAAATGTCAGAATAGGAAACAAAAAATACAAAAGAAACATAGGTAAATTTGGGGAAGATACATGTAATTAAAATGGTCACAGACTGCGAGATTTTGTCTTTATAGTATGAGAATAAGGAATTCAGTTTTTAATCACAAAGAAATACATAAATATACTTGGTCAGCCAGAGAATGCAAATTAGTAATTGACTAGGTTATCGTAAAATTTAAATTTAGCGGAGTTAATTTTAGACGTAAGAGGCTTTGAAATAAACTCTGATCATTATATGGTATCAGCAAATATTCGATTTAAACCAAAGTGGTTAAACATACATAAAATTGAAAATTCTTAATAACCGAGTTAGAAAAGTTCTTCGTTACAGGATCCCCATGTTAGACAACAATATCAAAAAATGCACACATTTAAAAGAAAAACCACACATGAATCAAGCGACATCGAAGAGGAATGAGAAAAGTTGAAGCAAATTCTCACAAAAGCGGAAAGAGAAAGCTTAGGAATAAAGCATAAATGGATTAGAAAAAGAGAACTACGAAGCTGGAACGAAGAAATAGAAAATATAATAAAAACAAAAAGGACAGTTACTAGAAATAGCTAAATTCCAAAAGAAATGAAGTAGAAATAAAGTATAAAAGAAACAGTGCAATTGCAAAACGAGAAGTACGGAAAAAACACAGAGAAAGATGGAACAATTTCGTAACAGAACTAGAAAAGGAGTTATTTAAGCCACAACCCAAAAACCTATAGAGTAATAAAATACAGGAATAAAGAAATAAAAGTAAAGATAAAAATACAAACAGTAGATTTAGAAAAATGGGTGACCTATTTCCAAAATCTCTGGACAGATGAGAACAATGAATTAAAATTTTATAAGACAAAGAATGACCTAACAGAAAATATCACAATGTTAGAACTGAAAAATAGGAAAACACCAAGAGAAGAAAATATAAATATAAATCTATACAAAAATGCATGTGAAAAGTTTAATGAAAGATTTCTGAAAGAGATTTTTTAATATGGTTTGGATGTCCGGGTTTTTAAAACCATTAATATGGTTTTAAAAACCCCTAACTCTTACAAAAAATAACTGGTTATCCCAATCTATAAAAAAGGAAATAAAGACGGCAAGCAACAATGATATAAAATATGTGCAGGAATGTTAAAAGAGAAGCTAAAAAGTATTGCAAAGGAAAAATTACTAGAAGAACAAAACGGTTTCCAGAAAGGCCGAGCCTGCATAGATCCAATTTTTACTCTAAAATTATTAATAGAAAAGAGAACAGAATTTCAAAAAGAAACACGTGTGGCTTTATTGATTGTGAAAAAGTCTTTGACAAAATTAGTAGACAAAAATTGTTTAAAATATTAACCGATTTAAATATACCAAACCAACTTTTGCAATTCGTTCAAGAAATATATACAGGAAATAAAATAACAGTTAAATTAGAACACACCTCAGAATGGAAAGATATTTCAAGAGAGGTATGACAAGGATGTACCCTCTCACCTCTTTTTCTTTATATATATATATATATATACTGAATACACTAAAATAGATAATACACTACTATTTGCAGATGATCAAATAGTATTAGCTATATCAGAAGATGATTTATAAAGATCAATAAAATCATTAAATGATATCTCAAAACAATATGATATAACAATATCTAAAGAAAAAAATAAAAATAATGACATGCAAAGGAGAAAACTTAATAAGAAGAAAAATAGTGATAGATAATAAAATATTAGAACAAGTAAACACTTTCAGATACTTGGGATAAGATTTATCATACTAAGAAGAAAAAGACATGCTAAAATATCAAGCTTTGTCAAATTAAATGGCATAATAAATAATATATTTAAGCATCCCTAGTACAAAAACACACTAGAATCAGACTATATCATGTCTTGTCAAAATTAACTTTACTATACACGGAAGTGAAACATGGATCATAAAAAGGAAAGATGAAAAACGAATTAAAAAAAAAGAAAAAAGAAAAGAAATTTCTTAGACAAACAGCTGGATATACCAAGTGGGACCATAAAACAAATGAAGAAATTTTACAATCCATGAATATAAAACCAATTAATTACTACATTAGACAATAATAAACAAAAATGGATAGAATATTTAAATCGAATGGACAACAGCAGACTACTGAAATATTATACAGATACAAAATAAGTGGAAAAAGAAAAATCGGAAGACGAAGAAAGAGATGGCATGAGACCAAAACAGGCTACCTGACCTTAAATCCTTGTTTAGAAGAAGAAGAAGAAGAAGAAGAAGAAGAAGAAGAAGAAAAATTTAGTTTTAACCACAGCCTATGAACAGTACAGAACATCTTTAAAAAGAAAAAAAAAATCACCAGTTCGAGATAGAAAAAAGCATGTCAACTTTGACGTAATTTTACTGAGAAATGAGTCAAATACGTGGATTCATTAATATTTAGTGAAACGTGTACCCAACTAGCAATCAGGTGGACGAACAATGTATTTAGTGTTACTGTTTTTATATAGAGCAACTAATTTTTAAAAGGAAATGAAGAATAAATACCTGGACCATACTTCGAACAAATCCAAGTCACCATGAAAGTTGTGGTGTGATAAACAACATGTAATACCGTCACGTGGCTGAATTTCCAAGAAATTCAGCCACGTGAATTTTTCGAACGAAAGACCTTCCTGAACTTCAGGAAGGTCTTTCCTTAACAATGGATTCTCTCTTAAAAAGATTAATAAATTTCTCTCTGTCCACCGCTCAACTGCTTTTGAAGATTCTTCTCCACCAAGAGCTTTTATTTCGTTACTATACATCAGCTCTCTCTTTCCCCCAAACTAGCCAAAATGCTTCAGAAATTCAACATGAGAACTTGCTTCACTACGTTTCCTAAACTTCGCTCCATACTAAGTAGACCTAAAATGAAACATCTTCCTACTCAATATCCAGGAGTCTGTAAGATTTTGTGTAATTGTGGCAAACCATACTACGGCCAGACAGCTAAATCTATCCTTTTACGCATGGAAGAACACCAAAGAGACATTTCCTACAACAGAACCAAGGCCAGTGCTTTCTCTAGCTTCATCTATCAACTCGGATGAAGGCCGCCAACACCTCGTTAACTGGCCACAAACTTCTAATACCCATGTGTGCTATGATGAACTTGAAAGAAGAATAGTTGAATCTAGAGAAATATCGCTTGATTCATCTCATATTAATAACAGCCTTAGCTATAATATTTCTGACGCACACATTGTCACTGCCCAATACTGGCTGCTCACGCACGTAGTCAACTTTATTTGGAATTGAAGCACGCATTCCTGTTTTTAAATGTACTTGTGTGTTTTATACTAGATCTGTTAATGTATTTTATTATGTCTCTGTTATTTTTTATTATTATTATTTTTATTATATATATATATATATATATATATATATTGATATTTTACTGACTACATATAAAGATCTGATAGTATTCTTCTGCAACTCTGAATACTCCACTATCTACATATACCGGACATATACACAGATAGTCCTTTAAGTGGCTCGGATTTAACGAAAAAACTTTGCTCCCTGATCTGTTTCCTCTAACATGTCCTGTATATTCTCAATTACGTTCAGATCCGGGATTTCTGTTGCCCAGTGAAGATATTAAAAGTCGCTGAGATTTGAGCCAAACTACTGCTGAACCATTTTTGCGCGATGGATAACCTACAACTGATGAATAAAACATCAACATTGCAGGATGGACTTGATCAGAAGCAATGTCCACATATTCCATGGAGGATAATCGATCTTCCAGCATTGTCTGGGATCCTTTCGTACCAAGAGAACATGCCCAACCCCATGGCGCCACTTCCAGAACCTCGATTTGTGTTTACATGGCAAGCTCGGTTCTTCGCTTCATGAGGCTCTCGCCAGACTCTCTGCATACCTAGAACACGTGATGATGCACACGAACAAGTATTTTGCACATATGCTGGGTAAGTGCATCTACATCAAGGTTTCTAATTCAGTGGCTGGTACGTGTAGCAGAAGACATATTTTCAGTATATAAAACAAATTAAATTATGTGTTGTTTATTCATTTGAACTTTTAATTATATTTCAGTTTCTATTGTATCCAAGAGTGCTTCAGCACGAAAATATATTGTTTTGTACACTTGCAAGTATCATTACAAAATTTGTTAAAATTAATGAAAATAAAAATAATATTGAACTTAGAAAGGAGATGGCAAAGTTTTTTCTTTGGTATTATAGTTTCTATCTGATGCGTGTTTTACGGATAGGAACACCTTCTATTTTATATGAATGAATTCTTTCGAAATACAAAATATGCACTAAAATTGATATTGAGAAAACGTACTAAGTTTCATTTGCACTCATAACATTGCATTTTTATTTTCTGTTAATTTGCTTTGTGACGTGTTTTCATTGTGACGTGTTTTAAAAACAAATCTATACATATTAGTTGAGTATGACAAATATTGTACTAAGAATGTTCCCATAGGAGAAATGCATTCTCCAATTGATCACAGTAGTTGTCTGGAACGACTGACTATCGTGGTAGTTCAATTAACTTTAAGTTTTACATTTTGTTTTTCAAAATATGACACAATTGGGAATAGGACGAGAATCGATATACAAATTTTATAATTTATGAATAAAACAATATCTGAAAAATACACCGAAGACTTAACCCTTACTCGATACCAAATGAATGTGCTAATTAGGGATAGGAGCGAGTTGTAAACTATCATCACTCTTTTCAGGTTGAAGGGTTCTCTTTTTTCATTATCGCTGGGCCCAGTCTCTTAGCGAAGATCACATAAATGACTGCGATGAGAAGGATTGTCTTGGCATTTTCAATAAGAGGCCAAGCTTCTAGAGATTTGTCTGAAAAGACAGGGGGAAGGAATACAAATAAAGAGAAACATAGAAATGGCTTCAGTAAAAAATATAAAAATATATATACTTAATAACAGAGCTTTAAAATTCTATGGTTTATGAATAAGTTCATGGAATATGTTCAAGAAGCTTGTACAGAGTTGTAGCATTTCTAGAACTCATGCATGAATTAAATATACATAAAAGGGATATAGTATGAGTACAAGAGACACGGTGGACCAGAGAAAGAAATTTGAAGAGAAAGAATCACTTACTACTTTATGGTGTAAATAAGTCGAATAAACACGAATTTGGAACAGGTTTCATTATTTGGAAAAAACGGTGGACATCAATGATCGAAGTTGAAGCTTCCAATGAAAGAATAAGCACGCTAATAGTACAAGCAAAATGATACAAGATAAGCCTGCTGAAGCTGAAGAAGAGTCAATAAAAGACGTATTTTATAAAAAACTGGAATTAATCTTAGAAAAGACTTCCTTGTAATCATTTTATTACGTGATTTCAATGAAAAATGTGGAAAAAGAAGAAACTTATAAAAAAAAATATTGGAAACCAAACCATTCACGAAGA
Organism: Typopeltis vanoorti; assembly: GCF_054136105.1. NCBI lineage: Eukaryota > Metazoa > Arthropoda > Arachnida > Uropygi > Thelyphonidae > Typopeltis > Typopeltis vanoorti. The sequence goes on from NC_143572.1 coordinate 29,614,668, forward strand.
GACAAATATTAATGGGAAAAGTTTAATTAATTTGGCCCACACAGAAATTTAATAATAAGCAGCACTATGTTTATGAGGAAGAATATACACAAACAAAGAAACATGGAAATCTCCTGATGGTCATAAATTCGATCAAATAGACTACATCGTAATCAGTATAAGACATAGCAATTGCATTCAGAGGAGCTTCAGAGGAGCTCAGTGTGATAGTGAAAATTTTCTAATTGGTGCCATAATTAAATTAAAATAAACAGTAAATATTTTTCAGCATATGCTAATCAACTGAGAAAATATATTACTAAACTAGATATCACAAAAGAGAGAAAAAATATGAGTGTGAATTAAAACAGAAATTGAAAAATATACAACAGATAATGAAAATAATGAATATATCTAGAATCATATTAAGGATAGCATAAAAATAGCAGCAGAAAACTCAGTTGGAATTCAAAGCAAATTCTGCGTAAAAACGGTTCAATAAAGAATGTGAATAGACAGTAAAGAAAACAAAAAAAGATAGGAGCATTTAGCTTAATAACCAAGCGGATATTCATGCCGCGCTTAGATACAAAGAGAGAAGCAAGGACAGAAAAGAAAATTTTTCCGCGAACAGATGTAAAGTATTTTTGGATGTTTTGTGAAGAAATCCAGAAACAGTTTACAGTAAATCATCACAGAAAACTTTTCCATGAAACTAAAATCCAAACAAACAAGCCCACATACAGTAATCAACAATACCAATGGACAAATACTAGACTCTAGAGATGAAATAGCAAACAGGTGAAGAGACTACTTTAACTAACTCCGAAATTGTAATGAACCTACTATATCTTTCAAACAGAATAATTGTCATACTTGTCACCGACAAATAGTTACATCTTCCCTAGATGGAATAGAGGAAAGTATAAAGCTACTTATAAAAAAAAGGCACCAGGTACTGATGGAATAGTAACCGATTCATGGAGTTAATGAATTAACCACTCATATACACAAGCTGGTAAATTTAATATATTCCAGTTTATAAAAAGGAAAACAAATATGAATGTAAAAAGTACAGGGGAACATCAGCATTCTGCAAAATACTGAAGAAATTATTGGTGAATATCAAGCCAGATTCCGATGAAATAGATCAACAATTGACTAAATATTTACAAAAAATGGGAATACAATCTGCAGGTCCCTATTTCATTTATAGACTTTAGAAAAGCATATAGAGAAAGACTTTGGGGAATATTAAATAAACCAGGAATACCTCGTAAGATAACACGTTTAATCAAAATTTGAATCACTGACAGCCGAAGCATGGTATTAGCTAATGGAATTAGATTTCAACTTTGTGATATTAAGATAGGATTGAAACAAGGAGATACCCATCCTTTTTAATTTAGCATTAGAAAAATGGATTCGAGACATTGTAAAAGATAACATAAACAGAACAGTAATATTAGGATTTACAGATGATTGTTGGGGAAAATGCTGAAGACATTAGAATAACATTTAGAAAACTCAAACGTGCTGCTAAAGAACTAGGATTACAAATCATTCAGGATAAAAATGATTATTTAAATGTATGCAGAAATCAAAATCAAGGGAAAATGACCATTTTACCATTGATAACCAGAAATTCAAAAGAGCCACCTCTTCCAAATATCTTGGAACATTGATTACTCAAGATAATAAAATTAGTACAGAAATAAAAGCTAAAATACATGCTTCCAATAGATCTTATCATCCACTACGTCATTTATTATCTTCCAAAAGTCTATCAAGCAGATTTAAAACAGAAATATACAAGCCCATCATTAGACCTATTGTTTCGTATGGAGCAGAAACCTGAAGTATAACTGACCAAGTTACAAAACCTTTGCTGATATTTGAAAATGAAATCCTCAGTAAAGTCTATGGACCTGTAAGAGATAAAACAACAGAATGGAGAAGAGGAAGATGAAGAAGAAGAAGCAGAAGAAGAAGAAATGGAAGAAGAAGCAGAAGAAGAAGAAATGGAAGAAGAAGCAGAAGAAGAAGAAAGGGAAGAGTAGCAGAAGAAGAAGAAATGGAAGAAGAAGCAGAAGAAGAAGAAGAAATAGAAGAAGCAGAAGAAGAAGAAATGGAAGAAGTAGCAGAAGAAGAAGAAGAAATGGAAGAAGAAGCAGAAGAAGAAGAAATGGAAGAAGAAGCAGAAGAAGAAGAAATGGAAGAAGAAGCAGAAGAAATGTAAGAAGAAGCAGAAGAAGAAGAAATGGAAGAAGAAGCAGAAGAAGAAGAAATGGAAGAAGAAGCAGAAGAAGAAGAAATGGAAGAAGTAGCAGAAGAATAAGAAGAAATAGAAGAGGAACTGGAAGAAGAAGCAGAAGAAGAAGAAATGGAAGAAAAAGCAGAAGAAGAAGAAATGGAAGAAGAAGCAGAAGAAGAAGAAATGGAAGAAGAAGCAGAAGAAGAAGAAATAGAAGAAGAAGAAGAAGAAGAAGAAATGGAAGAAGAGCAGAAGAAGCAGAAATGGAAGAAGAAGAGAAAGAAGCGGAAGAAATTGAAGTAGTAGTAGAAGAAGAAGACATAAGAACTATATGAACTCTATGGATCCCCACTTCTAGTTGATGAGACGTGAGCAAGCAGATGGAGATAGGTTGGAAACGAGCAAAGAATGGATGAGGAGAGAATGGCTAAACAAAAATTCAAGATGAAGCCTGATGGAAAGCGACTCAGAGGTAGACCGCGAGTGCGTTGGGAGAATAATATCCAAAAAGACTTAGCTGAGATGAGAATTCAGGACTGGAATGAAAAAGTTCAAGACGGGAAGGAATAGAAAAAGTTGGTGCATGCAGCTAAAAACCTTAGAGGTTCAACCAGCTAGCTAAACAAGAAGAAGAAGATAATGTATCATAAGAAAACTTTATCCAGTAAAGGAAGATTTTACCGTAGACACTACCTGTACGGCAAAAAATATGGCCCGACAGGGATTTCAGTTTGAGATCGTTCATTTATAATATGGTTAAGTGCAGATCGTAATAGTATTTAGACAAATAATTAAAAAGATAATTCTTTTAGAAGAATATAATAAAATTATCGGTGAAAACATTGTTTTTGAAGGGTTTTAATTTTAATTATTTTTTTCAGCTGAGCTGGGTTATTTACATTTACTGAAATATAGAATCTTCTACACTTCTGTGATAATCCAATGAAATCGATTTAAATATTTATTAACCAGTGGGTTGCCATCAAAGGACAACGATGCTACCTGCGCATAGGGGCTGGAATAATTGTTCGTTTAGCTGAAAAATAATTTTTTTTTAAATTTTGGATAATTGAGAATTGTTCATTAATAATTAAGTATTAAACAGGTTTAATTAATTACATTATCGTTATATCGATTAACACATACGTGAGTACTGTTAACTGCCATTCCCATATTTAAGATCACGACTAATCAAAATTAAACTACAGTGTTGTTAGATGGTTATAAGAGAATATTTTTAAGTGAATACTTTTGTAAATAAATGTGCAATAAATACATAAATATATAATAGTAATAAAATAACGGTAAGGTAAATACATCTGAGTAATTAAGTACTGATTATGTATACTTATTGATTACTATTCTGTACATATTTTCAAAACTCTTCTGTAATTTTGCTGTTGTTTGTTGGCAAGTGAAAATATTTAATGCCCTCTTAAAAACAGAGACCAGATTTCTCCTAGTAGTGATAAAGAGTTCCCCGAATGGTAATCTTGTTCGTCTATGCCATATTTTACTTCTTTTACTGATAGCAATCTGTCCCAAATTCATCCGATATACTCGTAACTTTTGTGTTAAGCTCAATGGCTTTTTCACGAATTGCCACGTCTAAGATGACAAGTAATCTAACGCCTGTTATTCACTTATAAGAAGTAGATGAGACTGTTTAGCCCTAACTAACTTTTGAAGACTGAGTGGGTAGTTCAATCTCCACTGGTAGCCAATCAGAGACAGATGGCCCAAGGCTATCACAAATTTAAACGGCCGCAGTCAAGAGATAGCTCAACAAGTGTCGTCATCTCGTGGTTCGTTACCTTAACACAATCTTTTTAATGTCTGAAACAGTGTCGGTTCTATGGTTGATTTTCTTGAGTTTACGGGACGAAAAATCCGTTTTCCCGTGCCAGAGATAGTAACAAACCTAGGAACGGTTCGAAAAAAGGCTTGAAAAAAAATTAATTAATTAATATATATATATATATATCACAACTCGTGGTAAAGGTAGCATAAGCTCTGATTGCTATTCTTAATATTTACTCTTAATGCAAAGCACATCTCCTGGAGGAGATGTATGATGCTATGTATTAAAGGCAAGGGGGCCACTACCCAGACCGGTTTCGACCTTTATTAAGGTCTCGTCAGTGGAAGCCAGGCTACGAAATATTAAGTTTTAAGTAATACAGAGCTTATAAATATTTTACCAAAACAAGTTACCATAAGGTGCTTTGATCTTATTAAATAAAAATCTCAGGATGAGAGATAGATGTAGAAAGTTTTTTACCTTGGGTATAATATATGTTGAAGATACCAAGTTGTTTTAAATATAAACCATTAAGGGTAAATATTAAGAATAGTGATCAGAGTTTATTCTACCTTTATCACGAGTTGCCTTGATGTGCACTACGTGCAGGGTCAGCTAGATTTGCAACACTTGCAGGCTTTAACTGCGCATGCTTGATTAGGCGATACAAGTTTCTATAGACATCTCTGTATTCTGTTTGTGAGGAGTTTTGAGATTATTTTATATTCAGTGTTTAACAATGTTATACCTCTCCATTTTTTTATATCCTTCAGTTTTTCTGGATCGGAAACTTTTGGTATTAATATGAGGTATCCACCGTTGAAGTTTTCTGGTTTTGTCTGTGTTTCCAACATTTGTTTAATCATCCTCATAAACAAGTTTTAAAACTTTTGAAAGTATCTTTTGTATAAATCGCAACTTAAACCATCTGATCCGGGAGATTCTCCCTTTCGGGAGATGTTTTATTGTATTTTTGCATTCCGATATTATAATGGGGGAGATCAATCTCTTCAGCCTCCATTTTAGTTATCTTGGATAGAAATTACATGCATTCATTTCGTTCAGTGACATCACTCTCTTTTCCTGTGAATAGAACTGTAAAGGGTTTATAGGAAACCCTCAGTAAGGCTGCATCTTCTTGCAATGTTTCCCCTTCATAATGCAGAGCCTTTATCCTTCTTCTTTCGTTGTTGTCTCTTTCGAACAGCCATGCAGTGGATGTTTTGTCTTCATAATTTTCTACAGCTTTTAAAAGCTCCTGTAGCCATGCACCTTTTATTTCCTTGTGAAGCAACAACCTGCTATAATATAATTACAATAATAAAAATTTATATCGCAATTTCAATGTTACATCTGATCATAAAACAATCGTAAACTATATTTATGCTGTCATTGTTAATTTATAGCACGCTGCTAGCATGCTGAAAAATCGAAATCTATTGGCTACCACCTGATCACGTGACGCGCAACATATTCGCTCATGTGAATCCAGGCTATGAGTTCATAATTGTCTGCTACAATCAGTGATCTTTGAAACACATGTCAGTGCGCCGAAAACGATTCAACGACAACCTAGCAGTGAGGGAATCCGTTTATTATTATTATTTTTTTTATTTGCAATGGTATCGTGCACTGGTCTTCAGTTTTGTGCGTTTTTATTCAAACATAAAGAAAATTGCTGATGAGAGGAGAAAATTTCAAGAAAAATGGGAATTAAATTATGCACTGAAACAAAGGACACAATTGTGTGCATTATTTGTAAAGAAACAATTAGTGTCGCCAAAGAATATAATATAAAAAGACACTACGATAAAATTCACAAAGAACAATATTCACGCTTTGAGGGTAAACTGAGAGAAGAAAAATGAAAATGTATGAGGAATTCACTTCAAAGACAACAAGTATTTTCAAAAATTATGAAAGATAATGAATCAGCAGTGAGAGCCAGTTATGAAATCAGCTATTTATTGGCGAAACATTCCAAACCTTTTAGTGACGGTTCCTTGGTTACGGAGTGTATGATAAAAGCAGCCGAAAACGTCTTACCCAAAAATGTGCAAGTATTAGATATATGAAGAGCCAAAGGCTTCAATTCGGCGACATATAACTTGTTTAAGTTAAGGGATATTACATCCCATATCGTTTCTTAGCCGAATAAGAAACTCAAAGAGTTTCATGCCGAATATTGAAAGGTTGTTAGGACACCTCTCGGCAATACTCATAGAAGGGTTGTAAATTCTGTTCGCTACAAACTTGGTATTAACTATTAACTAGGTCTACCTACTCACTGATGAGACCTCAAAGGTTGAAACCGGTCTGGGTAGTGACCTTCTCTCATAATGTAGAACAGTAATATAGCTCCTAGGAGCTAACTTCACATTATGGGTAAGAATAGTGATCGGAACTTGCTCCACCTTTGACATGAGTTGCTTCAGCTTGCACTACCTTAAGGGTCAGTTGCTACAGTATCCAGGTATTTGCTTAGGCTTGGAATCGCCGAACTTTATATAGCTTCTACTATATTCGGCATGAAACTCTTTGAGTTTCTTATTCGGCTAAGAAACGATATGGGATGTAATATCCCTTAACTTAAACATGTGCAAGTATTTCGCGATATTTCTTTGTCCAAAAATACTCTGATCGAAAGAATAACCGAAATGGCAGATAATCTGCGTGACCAGTTGCAAGAAATATCCGCAAGCGTACAGTGCTTTTCAATTGCACTTGACGAAAGTTTCGATATTCACGACGTGGCTCAAGTTGCTTTGGGCTTGCGATAACAATATGAATATTACTGAAGTGTTCTTCGAAAAGGCGATTTAAAGATTTTAAGGAGCAATAAGAAGATTTTTCGCTTTTTACAGAACATTTTTCCTTTAATTTCGAAAAAGCTCCTATTTGTATTCAAATGGAACTTATTGATTTCCAAAATGATTCCATTCTAAAAGCGAAATACCAAGAAGTTGGTGTACCAAAAATATACACTTATTTAGGTCAAAAACATCCGGAAATAAAAAAAGTTTGCAGCAACATTCTGTGTTATTTTGGAATATGTGAACAATTATTCTCATGTATGAAAGGTAACAAAACAGCCCAAAGATCAAGACTAACCGACGTCAAACTTTCTGCAATAATCATTGAGTCCAAATTTTGGAAAGCTGGTTAAGAATAAACGTTGTCAAGTGTCAGGAAAAAAATGAAATACTTAAATTAAATTACTTATAATTACTATAATTATATTATGCAAGTATATATATTTTAACCCGAAAATATTATGATTTTTACCCAAAATATTTTCAATAACATTTAAACAATTCCCCAAAATATATACCCCTAAAAATAGAAGTATTTAATTTCAACACAAACACAAAAAAATTCAAACTAACAGAAGGCTCTGTAAATTTTTGAGATGGTAATTAATGAGAATTTATACTTTTTTTGTTAGACTGTATGGATATTTGATTCAAATAAAATTTAATTTCGACTTAATTTGGTTCAAATGCCATTCATTGTAAATATTAATATAATAAAAATATTCTTTATTATTATTATTTTTTGAGTTGTCATAATCATTATATTATAATTTTATATGTCTTGTAATGAATTAGAATAAACAAAATTTTTGTTATTAATTTTCTAATTTATTTATACTCATTCTTTCCCTTCGATTCTAATTAGTGCAGGTTTTTTTAGTTGACAATTTTTTGCGGCACTTGAGATACAGTTTTATGGCAAATGTCCCGCGGTCCAATTGAGTTTAACACTCGTGCCCTAAACCTTCGGCGACTTATTAGACTTTTGCAGGATCAATGATTGTTATTACCAGTTGAGTGCCTGGACATCATTATAAACAGTATGAAACATTGTCGTCAGTGATGTTCTGCTATGGAGGGTGACCGCATTCCTTATTGAGACACTTTAAGAATCTCATTTTGACATCTTGTTGTAGATCATTTTTCTCATGTAACCATCTGTTACAGAATTAAACTATTTGTTACAACTGTGTGGATATTTCTTTCACATCTCATATCATACTACCTTTCACCGATTCATTACAGTTTTTGAGTTATCGTGATTTTTCTGTGTTCCTTCATTTATGGAAACTAATGTGTTACGCTTACTTAGCAGCATGAAAGCAAGTTTCTAACCTGCCAGTTCCTAAAATGGAGAATCATTGGCCATTTTCAATATCATTGTCAATCCAATGTCCTCGTCTCCATTCTTTCTTTCAAAAGCGATAGAGAAAATCGACAACCAAATTCCATACCTTGAAATCAATTGGTGAATCAGAGATTACCATTATGGATTCTGCATTCTCTTTCTACAGTACAGAACAGTACCTCGATGATCCTATGCACCTCTGGACAGGGTTCATGGAAAAAATCGTTGAAATTATGTGGTGTGGTCGCTGTTGATATTTCCATCCAAGGAATCTGTTTGGCTCTGGCACACGGCCTTTTTACCAAGAATAGGAAGAAGGCCAGCTTACGGTCTCTCCTTTTCTTTGTAAGTTGACTGCTAGCTTCTTCTCTGTTCCTTCACTCTGTATCATTGCTGATAGTTTCCTTTCAAATGTTTTTTTTCACCAATGCTAGGTTTTCCCAAGGTTGTTTGCTTTGTCATAATGATGTCAAACACAGAAAATCCCTATAGATTAATAATCTTCTCTAGTTAATGTACAGATGTATTCAGTTCACTCCATTCTTCTTCGTTATTTACGAACTTTTTTTGGTTCTCAGAAGACAGCTTAAAAATCTTCTATGGCCAATGCCTTGGAATGTCTTCTATGGCCTTCTATGACCAGTGACCTCAGAAGTTGTTCTGTACCACAATTATCTAAAACGTTCTGGTTAAGAATATACACAGCATAATTTATGATAGGTGAGCAATTATAATTCCAGTTCTATGAGTAAATGGTATCCTTGAAGCTTTCTTTTTGTTTTGAATAAACCATCGTTATAATTAGATGATTTATTATTTATTTTTTAATGGCCTACTGCATTACGCAGGTGACAGAGTGTGATATTTTTTGTAGTTTTCATACTAAGAATTTACAGATTAATCTTAATGTTTCTTTAGGTACCTTCGTTGGTTGAATGAAAGTGAAATTAAAATGGAAGGCATGCATTGGTGTGCTTCTTACTGCTTTATGATAGGGTGTTACCGCAACAGTAGAAAAAATGTTTTGCTTTGTGTGATGACACACAACGTAACGTGATAGATTATTCATGTGTGGTTTATTTTTTCTTCTTCTTTTCATTCTTTTTTTTTGGTATTATGTCGTAGTATTACCATAGTGTGGTAACGAAGGAATATTTAAAAGTGTTTTGATATTGGTTACTCTGTATTTGCTGAGGAGATTTGTTACATGTTCAACTTTGTATTCGTACAATTTTTTCACGCTCTGACTGTCTCTCTTTCCCTCACTCTAATAATAATAATAATAATAATAATAATAATAATAATAATAATAATAATAATAATAATAATAATAAAAATAATAATAATAATAATAATAATAATAATAATCCCCCGAAGGGACACGGCCTTGTCGTGGCGGTGGGGCTTACGTACTTCAGTGATGTTGAGAGCTATTCTGGCGTTAGCATAGCTGCCAGCAGGACCACCCTTATCAGACAGGTCTCAACTGAGAAGCCAGACTAACAGTGTTCCATCCCTCATCTTAATGGTGAAAAGGAAGAAGAGATCCATACCGGATCAGTCGACGCCCGGGTCATCAAGGACTGCGTCAGATGTTGGGGATCCTAGGCATCAGGCGACAAGTGGGCTACAGGACCCAGATCTCCTTGCTGGGCAATCAGGACAGGAAGCTGAAAAGAGACTGGAAGAAACCAAACGTAAAAAATGAACTGTAGAAGAAAACAGAGAAGTTATGAAATGTTTTTACAGATCAACACCAGAAAAACGAGGTTTCAGAAAGCGTATGCATTTATTTTGGAAACAAAAATTCCCAGAATCTTCAATAACAGAACAAATACTTATGGACCAAAAGAATTTCATTTTCCGTAACAAAATATTTACTGAACTTGAGCTGCAAGAGTTACATAATAAACCAACAACTCCAGTAACAGCAAATCATCAGGAGGTAGCTATATCAAACTTTGGAATTCAACTCAGTAAACGTCAAGCTGACGAACATACCACAGAATGTTTTGAGAGAAGTGCAGTGTAAAATGAAGTCAGGGATATTGGAACATATGAACTACATAAATGACCGTATAAGACTACCACCATTAAAAGCTTTACAACAATCTAAGCTAGAACAGCTCCTCTTAGACGCAAATGCTATAATTCTAACCAGCACAACCAACAGTATAAAGGAAACAAATCAAATCCTATATCATTTCAGTGAAGCTTGGTTGCAAACCGAAAGAGCAAAAGCCGAGGATGAAACAATCTGCACCATGGAAAATCCTGTTAGAAAGAAAAGTCTGCAAACTTCGAGCTGATCTAAGCAACTTAAAGAGTTTTAAAGAAGGACGGCTGAAAAATAATAACATTAAAAGAAACTGATTAACACATATAATTTGGCCAACAAAACAATTGCTGAGGTTACCGAAGAGCTAAAACAAAGAATAACAGAGACTGCACAGAAAAGTAAAAGATATGATTCAAGAATAAACCAATTTGTACAAAATATGCAATTTCGACAGAACCACCGTCAGTTCTTCCAGTCTCTCCAGAGAAATTCAAATGCAAACCATCATTCACCAGGAAAAGAAGAAACACTCAAATTTTGGAAGTCAATCTGGGATAATCCTATTGAACACAATAAAGGTGCTTCATGGATTAAGGAAATAGAGTCAGAAATGAAACAAAAACAAATGCAAAATGTCATTATCACTAAAGAAATTGTCAGTGCTCAAGCTAGAAAATTAAAAAACTGGAGTGCACCTGGCAAAGACGAACTACATGGATTTTGGTTAAAACATCTAACCAGTCTACATGATCGAATAGCAGAATAATTTAATTATTTGTTGCAGGCAGGCTCAGTGGAAGACTGGATGATATCCGGGCACACATTTCTCTTCATGAAAGATAAAGATAAGGGTGCACACCCAAGTAACTATCGACCAATAACATGCCTACCAACTATGCTTAAGCTTTTCGCTGCAATAATAGCAAATACCATATACCACTGCTTATCAGATAATCAGATTTATCCGATTGAACAAAAAGGCAATTTTGAAAAATCTACAGTAACAAAAGACCAGATTCGTATTAATAAAATGATTCTCAGAAACTCAAAAAGACGAAAAACTAACTTAAACATGGCATGGATAGACTACAAGAAAGCATTCGATTCCCTCACACACTCCTGGATCCTAAAATCACTAAAACCTTTTGGAATTAGCAAAAACATTTGTTCGTTTCTGACATCTGCTATGAAATCATGGAAAACAACTATAATAGTGAATAATGAACGATTCGTAAATATCAGCATTAAACGTGGAATTTTCCAAGGTGATTCCTTGTCACCATTGTTCTTCAACATTTCTTTGATACCTTTATCTAAGATTCTGAAGAAAACAAACTCGAATATGAAATTCCTAAATGCAATATTAAAATTTCCCATCTGTTGTATATGGATGACTTGAAGCTATATGGAAAATCGGCCCAGCAAATAGACTCTTAACTGAACACAGTTCGTATTTTCAGTCAGGTCATCAAAATGGAATTTGGTTTAGATAAATGCACAATTTTATCTATTAAACGAGGAAAAATTAATGACACTAACTGTTTTAGATTTGATCAAGAGAAATAGATATAAAGGCAATTTCAGCTGACGAACACTATAAACACCTAGGAATATTAGAAGCCAATGATATTCTCCACTCGAAAGTTAAACAACAGGCAGCATCAGAATACATCAAAAGAGTTAGAAATTTTCTGAAAACAAAACTAAATGGATTAACCACGCTACCGGCCAAGACGTCTATAGACGTTCACTTTATCATGGATGCGAAGTGCTTATTAAAATTGTAATACCATTGTTATAACAATGAAATATATGATGGATACGAAGCGTATGCGGATGCGTATTTGATCCATAACGGCCGGTAAGGTGGTTAAACACAATTAGAGAAATGAATTATTGGGCTATACAAGAATTCATTTCTCCGATACACAGCTGGCATAATAAATTGGAAAAATAGAAGACCAGGACAAAGTAGACCGCTAAACTAGAAAACAAATGACTATGAATCATTCATTACATCCACGAAGTGATGTTGATCGGTTGTACCTACCGAGGAGAATAGGTGGACTGGATCTGCTGCAAGTGAGACAGACTGTGGAAGAAGAAGAATTAGTTTAAGAAGTTGCATCGACAATAGCTCTGAGCCAATGGTTCAAGCAATTACACAGGAGGACTTTCTAAAAGCAACAGGAAACAAATCTGTTTACGAAAAGGAACAACAAAATAACAGATTTGTGCAATGGAAAAATAAACTCTTGCATGACCAATTTCTTCGAGATAATAAGGACAAAATTGAAGTGAACAAGATGTGGCAATGGTTACAATACGGATACATTCAAAAAGAAACAGAAGGATTTATTCTAGCAGCTCAAGAGCAGGCATTACAAACTAATGCAATCAAAGCAAACATTTTGAACATCAATAATAACAGCAAATATACGATCAGAAAGATGAGACTGTAGAACATCTAATCAGTGTCTGCAGCAAAATAGCTCAAACTGACTATAAAATAATCAAGTGGCCAAAATAATTCATTGGCATGTATGCAAAAAAATATGGCTTTCCTACTTCTGATAACTGGTGGCAGCATAAAATAGAGACTGTATTGGAAAACGAAACAGCAAAAATTCTCTGGGACTTTAGAATACAAACAGATCGACATTTGGAACAAAATAGACCTGACATCACAATTATCGAACATCGACAGGTTTGGATTATTGATATCGCAGTACCCAGTGATAGCAACTTTAACAACAAAGAACTGGAAAAAATTACTAAATATCGAGATCTGGCAATCGAAGTTGGCCGACTGTGGCTTAAACACACTAAAGTCATCCCAATAGTTATCGGTGCATTTGGCGCAATTTTAATGAAGCTATTCAACTATTTACAGCAATTAAACATCAATGAAGTGACCCCCATATGTCCTACAAAAAAACAGCATTACGTGGAACAGTCCATATTTTACGCGCTACCTGACGGACTATTCTTAGATTCTTGGGTAGAATCTGAATTGTTCTGAATCACTAGTCAAATTGTTGTTTATGTGATATATGTTTATTTACTGTGTATCAATTATTTGAATAAAATAATAATAATAATAATAATAATAATAATAATAATAATAATAATAATAATAATAATAATAATAATAAACTTCTGTGGTTCAGTCGGTGCTGAAGGGAATCATTATTTGAAAAGACCTGGATTAAAATCCACTTGGAATGCAGAATTTTAGAGGTTTGTTTTTTCGATTGAAGACGAGTTTGCTGATTTCATATAACGATATCAAGGGTTTTTCTTCCGGCAAGTAGGCTTTATCATCCCACAAGAGTGGATAAACAGGTTAAAAATATAGGCTTTGAATAATAAAACATGTTTTGTTAGACAGAATTATCCGCCAACATGAATGAGTTTTATATGATGCTAGGTTTCTTAACTGTGATTGCCCATTAAATCTAACATATAAAAATAAGAATGGAACCCTATTTCAAGACAGGAATTCCCTCGATTAATCAGAACGTCTACGTAAAATTGGTTGGAGGCAATTCGTCGAAAACTACTTAAAGCACCCTCTTTAGGGTAACACCTGTGTAACGCTAAGAGCAGATGATTGAAATCTATATGAAGAATTAAAATCAGTAACTCAATTATTGATTTAAAATTAGAGGACATTAGTAGATAGATTATAACAACTAGACTTCACACTAACTTTTTCATAGTCCTATTATTTAAGAACTTGAAATAATTTGCGTAGTTATTAGTACAGAACAATGCTTGAGATCGCATATGAAAGAACTTAAACATATAGTTTTATTTGATGAGATTCAAGATACCAAGTAATTTTATATAAACTTGGTTTTTATTCCTATTTCCCAAGTGAGCAAACAGACAACTAAGTCAAGTTTGCGCCTGCCTGACGAGACCTCAATAAAGGTCGAAACCTGTATGGGTAATGACCATTGCCTTTAATGCATAGCATCATACATCTCCGCAAGGGGATGTGCTTTACATTAAGGGAAAAATACTAAGGAAAGTGATCGGTTCTTAATCTACCTTTACCACGAGTTGCCTCAGATTTGCACTACGTGGAGGTTTATGCATGTTTTTAAAACGTTAATGGAGAAACAATCGGTACATTCTTTGTGCACCACACACACACACACACACACACATATTAGCGGATGGATCTGTTGGTCTAGAATGACTTGTTAACTGTTGTGTAATGTTGCAAAGTAGGAACAAACGAAATCATGAGTCGCTGACTTGTGAGTTATATATAATAAAAAACTCGTAGTGAGAATTCATCTGAAAATTTATCTGAAAGATGTCATTAATTAATATTAATAACATCTAGCGGTTATATCCTTTGAGGAAATCAGTGCGAATGTCTGTTCCAAAGAACACAGATAGACCGAACGATAGAGGGAGACAAGAAATCTGTTGGCTAAACTACGGACATGAGCGAAGATTTTCCTTTGTCATCATTCGTAAACAGGGAAGGAATGATGGAAAATGACAACTTTGAAAGACATGTTGAGTCGATTTGTTTACAAACTCTTCCTCTTCGCAATAAAATATTGAGTTTATGGTGACTGCTGTTTTAAAATGTGTCACTATTGGACGTAATATTCGATTTATCCTGTTGTCATTTCTTAAACAATAAGAACCTGTTTTATACGTGAATCAATCTTAATATTACAGGACTAGCTTATGCAAAAGCATTGTTATGGTTTTTTTAAAGCCGATGGAGAAATGACGATATTTACAAATCGAGCTGATTTAGGCAACTTTCGTGTTCAGATAACGTGACAGAATTTTTCTTTATAACTTTTATTAAGAATTAGTATCTTCACAGATTCCTAACATTCTACTACCATAGTATTGTATGAAATAATCTCAGAAAGAGGAAACAATTATTGAAATAATTCAACAGAATCATAAAAAAAACTCGTTTTCCAATGAACGTTTTGTATTGTGACGTCAATAATAATTTACGTCACAATACAAATAAATTTGATTTATTACAATCTTTAACGTGATTTCGAATCGCTTGCTCATTTCAGCACAAAATTGTCTTGTTACGCTAATATTGAGAAACTAGACGAATTTCATTTGAAATTCTATCATCGTTCAATACAATCCATCCATCCATTGAGAATAAAGATGTTATGCACACTTTTATACAACAAACAGTACTATTAGGCGCAACAATTATTGCTAATCGACTTTTCGTACGAATTTATTTCTATTAATTTTGCGAATACAAATACTGTGCTATATTTAGGTAGCATCGAAGGTGACTAGGTTTATAATCACCCATCAAAGGATTGAAGTTCGTTTGTGATTAAGTTACTTATTGTAGATGGTCCGGAAGACATTGAACATTTGTGTAGTCCAAAGTTTGTCATGTGACTTTAAGAGAAGGAAGAGTAAGAGTGCATCATTATCAAAACAATGATGCCCTGGGCCACGTGTGCATTGTTAGACCAATTCGAAGAGAGGACATGATCCACTATTACACCGGCAAAACGTGGCTGTACATTTGCAAAGTGGGAAGGAGGACCACAAGATAGCAATTTTGTTTAACAGTTTTCTATTACGCATCCTATCAAATGCATTAGAAACATGAAATGCAATAGCACATAGGGTTCTCCAAACTATACTCAATCAATATTACGTATATCCAGAGGTTGGTGTGGTTGCAAGGAGAGCTGTGGTGGACTTGGAATGGCAGTATGCATACAGGTGGTCATCGAAAATGATAGACCTCCACGTAGTAAAGATGTAGACATTGATGATTTCACCATTATTTTAGAGAGAATGTAAGGGCAACGAGACGTTAGTGTGACAGTAGTCATTCTAACGTCTCATTTTATCTATTAGTAGCACCCTTTTTTAGGAATAGTTTGGATATAGATTTCCTTACGTGTTGAAGAAAACTGAGTATAAAATAACGTAGAAGAACTTTGCGGCATTTATTAATTGTAAAGCTCAGATTTTGAATCAAACTGTGAGATAACATTAGGAAAAAAGAAACATTTAATTTTTCATATCTGTTATTCTCAAGACTGTTAGTTTATAAAACATGGGCTTAAATGCCACAGTGCAACATGTACCCTTTGGTCAAAACTTATTTGGGTTTGCGTCCGGTCTACGATGCGAGGAACATTTATATTGTCATTAGTTTCAATTGGAGATGACTTAGAAGGATTCATGAAGTCTTTTTTCCATGAAAGCAATAGTCTTAACTCATGTAAACAAGGAAGGTAGTAAATCGAATTAAGTGTCTCATCATGCATTAAATAATCACCACCTTCATCAGTTAACGCCTTTTATTCCCTTATAGGGAGTAGGCGAGGCCTTTATACCCTATCTAGCTTTTGGAGACTAAGTGAGCAGTTCAATCTCCACCGATGAAGAGGCTGGCAAACAAGTGCTGCCATCTATTGGCACCTAACCCTAAAAAAGATATGTTACTGCCTGAAATAATGTGGGTACTATGGTCGATTTTCTTGAGTTTACGGGATAAAAAATCTGAGTTTCAGGGAGGAAAAACCCGCTTGCCAGTGACACAGATCGACTAACTCGGGAATCGGTCGAAGAAAGACTTAGAAAAAGTTCATCTAGTCGGCGACTAGACTTGAACTTAAGTCTGACCTCGATCGACCAAGCGCAGAGGACACAAGCACCACTTCCATTCTTGTAACAGGGTAATCAATCCGTATTGTGGGATGAATTGTTTATTATTACATGCCGGGAAATTAACTTCTCTTTTAAGATCATTGTAGTTTTTAAAGAGGTAACTATTTTGCTTCTATAAAAGTTGGAAAATTTTATCTATAAATCACGTGATTTTCGCGTGTTGGCGACCAATTCGTACGTCCTTCATTCCTATCCGCCCTTCAGCATGAATCGACTATACTTGGCACAAAGCCAAGCAAGGCTCTTGAAAGTGTGGACGTATTTTACCTATTTCACTTAATCAGCTAAGGCATCTCGCTGAAGCCGAGGATTAGCTACACAGGCCTCAAGTCTGTCGTATGAATTATATGAACTCTTTCATACGAATATTTATTTTACATTTTCATGTGACTAGATTTATAATACTTAACTATTTATGAGCGATCGACTATTTCTATTAAATGAATTTTCCCTTTTTCTTTCTTTACCAATCTAGACTTCGAATCTTTTTTTTTTTGTGCCGCATTCTGGAATATCTTCCTGAGGTTATTAAGCATAATTAAATTATTCTTAATTAAATTATATATATATATGAGTTCTGCATGACTTTAACCTTGGTATCTCTGCCGGGTCTGGCTCCCACAGATGAGACTCCAATAAAGGTCTAAACCGGTCTGGGTAGTGGCCCTTTCCATTATACCTTGGATTATATGCGTGCGCAAGGGGGGGAGGAGGGTGCTTTGTATTATGGGAAACATACTAAGGCAAGTGATATGAATTCATTAGTCTATATACAATTGAGATTTGCGACAATTTAAAAAAAAAAACAAAACTCGCAAACGAACCGCATAGCCTAGAAATATCGAAAAAAATTAATAAAAGGTTAGGTATGCCATGAATGCATAACTTGTATGGAGACACTAATCTATTGTATCATTTACTACCATCAAGTAAACACAAATCTATTATAAAAAGTTAAAATTTATTAAAACTTACGCACACAAACACTTACAGACCGTACATGGCCATTTGCAGTTGAAAACAAACTTAAAGATTCAGAATTAAATCATAACCGCATAAAATGAACTGTTATTATTAATTAGTTATTTAAATTAACTATCATAAAATAAAATTTTTATAACGATTCATTCATTAGTGTATAGGCTAGGCTGCCGAGAAGCAATTATATCGATAGCAGTTAGCTGCTATCGATAGCACTCATATTTCTGCTTCGTTATCAATGCAAGAATCATTATACCTAAATAAATATGAATTTCGTTTTCAGATTATCGTTTCTCTAGTATTAGTAATACGTATAACATCTACATTGTTTTGTATTACATTTTTGTATTATATAAGACAATAAGTCTTATCGACTGTTTATGTTATTGATAAGGCATATGGTCAACAGTAGACTATTAGTAGTTAAGGTTTTGGGGAGTCAAAAGTTAAACGCGGATTTTCGGACAACGAGGGGAGACGGCGTCCCTAACCCGCGCGTTGTTCAAGGGTCAACATTATATATTATATTATTATTAAGACAGACCTCCAGGGAGTCAGGGAGGCATATACTACACGCACCAGCTATCACACTTATTGTTGAATTCATTCACATTACTTGCACTCACAACATCAGAAGACAATCCATTCCACATCTGAAATGCTGTATGACCATTTCATAATACTGGAATCCACAACGAATTCTCTATTTGTCTTCATAATCAGTATTCCTAAACACTGATATCTTTTTATCCCTCTTTAACCCTCTTTCACACTCCTTGTTCTGAGACTCATATTAAACAGCCTGGCGAGAGGAACAGCCAGTTCAGCTGAACACTTTTAGCAAACGTACTGATATTCTATCAGCCCTTATTGTTGAATTCTTATTCAGTTTGTGTAAAAGCCCTAATACATCGTCCTCATACGCCTGAATTTCTTCATCCAGTGAACGGATAGTAGTGAGCTTAATGTTGCTCACTCTGTTCTCCCCAATGACTGGGAATTCGCACGCATTCATTACGAGCATCTAGCGGTACATCGTACGTTTTATAGAACTCTCATTTGCACGTTTCTCACAAACCAAGGTTCAGCGCCATCTATTGCTGAAAATGTAAACTAACTTTTTTTTTCAGTCAAAAAGAAAATTCTCCTCATTGCGAGGAAAATTCCTGCAAACAGCCCTCTAATATACCAAGTTTTCAATCTTTATGAATTCTTGAAATATTTGCAAATTTATGGGACACCCTATATGTATGGATATTTTCATTAGCATTATCTGTTTATTATAAAATATATGTTTATTCTAAGACTGATATTTCTTTATCATAAACGTTAGTAAATATCCGATAAAAGTCCACGTAATTCGAGGGAAAAAAAGTTAATTTATTAATATGTGGCACCATCTATCGATTAACGTGCAAACTATATACAATTATCGTATATATTTCTGCATATTTATGGCATGGTATGGTGACTCTATCATCATAACATATACTAGAAAAGTAACCAACATCGTAATTGTAGTAAGTACTAGAACTTAACTAGCGATAAGTTCAGTATGAGAGAAGATTTGAAAGGGTTGTTGTAAGAAGCGAATAAGAACGTGAAAATCGTAAGGATATAACCTCGATTTGATAAAAATTAATTAAAGGGATGAGATATGATGGGAAATAATTCGATGCGCAAGCTGTGTAGAATGAATGGTAACGGTCCTTTGGATGTGTGGAGTGAGTTTAAGGGAAGTTTGGATTTGTATAAGAGGGACTGCCTATAATTTAATGTTTGTATCAGAATCCTTGAAAAACTAATAATTATAATGACACCTAACACAGAGAGTCATGGAAATTAAATTATAATGAGAGGAATGGTGAGAATATGTATGTAAGAGCGACAATATTATGTAGCTATGAGAACGAAAGATTCTTATTTTGTGTTCGGCTGGTTCGGATCCATGAAACATGTGCAAAGATGACTGTTAATGTAAGACACTAGAGAAGAACACAGATATGCAATGTCCAGCTGTTTCATACAGACTGCAGACAAGAGTATACCAAAGTACATGCAGCTAACGTATTATGTATGTACACGAATGATAGGAGTATCAGTTTATTTTCGTGGTCAATATGTTGGGCATTAGATTGTAGGCATTAGTAAGACCTGGCTATCAGAATCAGGCCTACTAACTAGTATCGAGTGTAAAGGTTAGAATATTTTTACGAAGGATAAACAGGATAGGAGAGGAGAGGAGAGGAGAGGAGAGGAGGCGGAGTGTTGTTAATGATATATTGTTCACATCTAGGAATGTAATACTAGAAACAGATTTTCATGTGGCAGTGAGTTTGAAGCCATCTGGTGTGAGATGGATTCTAACAAGGTGAAATATATAATTGGATGTTACCCACCTGGAGGATGGGTTGCTAGTGGTGAAGAAATGCCTCACCAAATAGAGAAGATGGGCGGGAAAAGAGTCATCATGATGGGAGACTTTAATTATCCAAATGTTGACTGGGTAGCAGTAAAATCTCATGAGAAGAATGAAACTGAATTTATTGAGCTGCTGTGGGACAACTTTCTCAAGCAGCATGTGACAGAAGAAACTCGACGTCAAAGAGTGTTAGATCTGATTATAGCATCAGAGGGGGGGGTTCAGCTAATGACGTAACTATCTTTGTGTATTAAGTCTAAAGTGCTGGCAAAAACTCATGATAAAAGTTTAATGGAGTGAAACTGCATTAGGAAACGATTTAAAGAATTATTTAATGCTTTCACTATTTCGTCTCATTTACAGAGACAGCGTCAGGAAATACAAAATTAAACTTGTAACAAAGTGCAAATGGCCTGCTATGGACCAATAAGAAGATCAGCTATTATACAAATGACAGAACATAAAAGTACATCTACAGTCAAAACTATGGTCAATCCAGACTTTCAGACCATTCTTTGGATAGCTCACAGAATCATTGGGAAAAAGACCATCATTCTCCGTCGTAGTAAATCTAGAAGAGAATGCCTATTTTTAATATCTACTGCTGCTGTTAAAAATCAGACTAATTCAGCTAATTATAGTTGCATAAAATTCCCAACATTTAGGAAACACTAACACATCGAGATCCCAGTTTAAATCCTAGGCTACCGACTGTAATCCACAGAGGACGCCCCAACTAATTAGGACTCTAGTTTCTCTTCCACATGTTTCAGTTAGTTTAGTCCTGCATTTATGTGTGCTATAAGTCTCATTTTGTACTCCCTGACGATGTCTCTGTAAGCAACACAAAATAGTGGATGTATTTAAATACTTATCATGAAACTTTTATCATGACGTAATTTTTTTGATAAGCAGCAGGTCAGAAAAGTCACAATTTTTGCACAGAAAGCTCTCTGAGTATCAACAAAAATCGCTCTAAAACTTAAGACAATCCACAAGAATGCAAGTAAAAGAAAGAATGACTATGGAAGAATAACTTTAATGAATGCAGATGGTGTAAAGCAGGGAGGGAGATTCGGAAGAGGTTGTTCAACTAATGAGTGGCCATTTTGCTAAAACCTATCAACCTGGTGTATGCAACATTGAGCTGCTCAGTGCTACGTCTTCGCTGGATGAAGAAACTGTGGTGTATGAGAACGAAGTATTAGAGCTGTTTCACAAACTGAATAAGAATTTAGGGACTGATGGGATATCAGCACGTGTGAGTTAAAAGAGTTTTCAGCTGAACTGGATCTTCCTTTGATCAGGCTATATAATTAGAGCCTCAGAATAGGGAATTCTACCCCTGCGGAATCATCTGCAGGAGGAAAGAATGCATGGTAATCCCTTTACACATGGATGGTGCAAAGTCCGATATATCCAACTACAGGTCGATATATCCGACATATCGAACAATCAGTCTCTCAGGACTGGTGGTGAAGATTTTGTAAAAGTTATTTAGGACCCAGATTCAGGATTAGATTAAATAGAATTCTATTCTATTCTATTCAGGAATAGAATAGAAACTTTACTTTGCAATGAACAGCATGGGTTTACTAAGGGAAGATCATGTTTTAGCAATTTGCTCACATTCTATAATAATGTTATCATTGAGCAAGAAAAGGGGAATGGGTACACCTTGATAATTTTGGATTTTTATATGAACTTGAAATATGGTATCACCTATTTGCTGATGACGCAAAGATGGGTAGGATAATCAGGAACGCGACTGATATGCAGTACTTGCAGAATAATTTGAATAGGCTGGAATTGTGTACATGGGAAAATGTATTTCAGTTCAATATCAGTAAATGTAAAGTCACACATTTTGGCGTAATTAGATATCCAGTGTCATTTAATATTGATGGGATTATGCTAGAAGAAACTGATCAGGTTAGAGATCTTGGAATGTTGGTAGATAGCAAGTTGAAATTCAGGAGACATGTAGAAAATATTGAAATATTTAATACAACACAAAAGATAATTGCAATGCTGAAATGAACTTTGATATTTAAAAATAAGAATGCCAGTTTCACTCTTTAGATGTTTATATTAAGACCCCCACATTGTGCTCAGGTCTAATCTCCTTCTTTCCATTTTGATTTTGATACAGTGGAGAGAGTGCATCAGGATTGGAGAATAATGATTATGAAGAGAGAGAGAGAGAGAATTTGTAGGCTGCATACGTTACCAAAGAGGAGGAAAAAGATGGATGATATGATTGAGACTTACAAACATCTGAAAGTGTCATACAGGGCTTCAGGCTTCAGTAGATTGAATTTTTCATTTTATGGAGTATAGAGAAAGGACGCGAGGGCATGCCTGGAGGTTGAGAATGAATGCTGCTGAGAAGAGGGGGGGGGGAAGGACTAGATTTTTCTCTTATAGGGTAGTGCGTGATTGGAATTTCCAGGATGTTGTGAGTGCAAGCAGTGCGAATGAATTCAAGAATAAGTGTAACAGCTGGTGTTTGTAGTATATGTGGCCTCGCTCGATGTGTCGCTGACTTCCTGAAGGTCTCTTTTTTATAACAATAATAATTATTATTATTATCTTTTGATATAAAAAAACGAAAGGATCTCATCTGACATTCGAACAGAGAGTGTTGTTGTTGTATTATCCCTTAGAAGGGATCTGTTGTTTTGCCATGGTCGGCGTGATTGGTCAGATAATAATTTAATATTGATACATAAACTTCCAACGGCTGACATGAGTTTATAAAGCCGATTTGGCCATCTATCTATCTATATACCTGTATATAGATAGATATTTTTTTTTTTTTTTTTTTTTTTATTGTAAACATAACAATCTTATATACAGGATTAACCGGTTTTTGGTTCTCTGCAGTCAGACAGAGAGGTTACATACTCTTGTTGAGGTATGTTACATCGAAGTCACTTATAAGGCTAATTACATTTTTTTTTTTTTTAAATAAATTAAAGCCATTAAGAGTTATTTTAACATGATAACATAAGATCTTGTTTTAACATAAGAACATAAATGTGGAAGAACATAGAAGTTACTATTGCACAATATTATCTATTAACATGAGAGTGCCAGCTGATTAACTTTCGCACTGTTAAGCACAACAATCCTTCTTTCTTCCCCCTTTCTTTTTTTTTTTGGGGGGGGTAAAGGTGTCACTTCTATGCTGGAAATTGGATTATAATGCAGTCGCCCTGCTCAGCCAGGAGTTGATTCCGTGGATTCCATTCTTGGTGGAAAAGATCTAAGGTGTTGTTTTGCCTATGGTAGTGATGTTCGTGTAGGATCCGACATCTCACCTTTTGTTGGAAGGCTGCAGTGAGTTGGTCAGTTGCCTCTCTCTGTGAAGTTGCTGTGCTGTCTGGTCTTGTATGTCTGAGGTAGAAGTTGTATATTACCGCTTTTGCGGTGATGAAAAGGTAATTGCAGAATGAATGGTTATTTGGCTCCACATGGACGAGATTGAAATATTCCTCTTCTGTATGAAGATTACCACAGGTAAGAGCTGCCGTTTCCCGAGTCAAACTGATTAATTTAGTGTTGACTGGGCATTCCAAGTAGACATGCCGGACCGTTCCTAATTGGTAGCAGAAGAGGCAGTTATCTGAGACGTTTGAGTTAAATTTTCGTAATATAGTAGGAGTAGGTAATATATTATGCCACATTCTCCACTGAATATCTGCGTCAGGTTTGATGTTGTATATAGATTGTATATAGATAGATAGATCTATATCTATCTATCTATCTATCTATCTATATACCTATATATCTATATCTGTCTCTCACCCCAAATATAGATATTTGGGGTGAGAGACAACAACACTTGAAGTATTATATATTAGTAACATGTGGACAAGTGGGTAAAAAGAACGAAAAAACTATTCATGAACGTCTTGAACGTAAATGATCTTGAACATCTTGAATACATTTAGTGCTGTCCTGCTGAAGGTGTTTAAAAAGACTATAAGATGTTATTTTTTTTATTAAAATAGCAATTTGATGTTCAGAAGATCATCCGAATTAATTAACATGAATTTCTCTGTATCGAGGCAGTGATTATTAAATTTAAATGTGATCGTTACAATATTTATCATATATACGCAAAGTCAAGTATATCATTCTTCGCTTCGTTCTAGGTCGTTAAAATGCAGTAAAATCTCTTCTTCCCCTTTTCGGGAGGAGAAATTTACCCCCCGGTGTTCATGATGCTCACGGAGAAGATGGTCTTTCATCTTTTCTTTAAAGAGTGTGAGTTGGAGGTTAGTTGTATCTCTAATGGAACGTGTCATTCAGTTTACTCTTTTGTATCGGAGATAAAAGTTTACTGTTTTTGCCCTGATAAAGAGATAGTTGTAGACTCGGTGACTTTTAGACTTTCTTTCGATTAGAAATTCATACACTTTGTGCGTGTAGGATGAGTTAAGTGCCATCACTGTATTACTTGTTTGCAAGTGATGCGTAGTAGTCTGGTTTTCTACTATTGGTTCCTGAAGACCTACTTCAGATGCGATATCTGGCATGGTTATCAGATTCACAGATTTGATGGCATCTATCTGTTTATTTTAGTTCCCATATTGTAGGGATACTAGGGATTGTGGATAGATCCATCTGAAATTTGGGAATAAAACATTCGCGATGAATGTCATCTTTCGCCAACTCCATGCAGAAAAGAAAAGCCGCTAGATATTGAAGAGGAGCTCTTTGAGTATTTCGGAAAGTGAAGCTACTTTTGCGTTGTTTTGTAGAAGAAGGCTTTTCCGTACTTGTTGAAGTAGTACATCTCTGTAGAAGATGGTCAGATATACCAGCACATGCGCTGTTTTCATTCTTAGGCGTGTGGGAAGAGAGAGAGAGAAAGAAAGAGAGAGAAAGAGAGAGAGAGAGAGACCTTTCGTGGTAGAGGATAAGACTTACTCCGCCATCTCTTTATGCTGCTTTTCATGATGTTGATTGTTTAGAAACTGTGCATGAAAGATTGGTATCTTGTGGTCAGCTGACACCAAGCCCTGCCCTGTCATATATGAAGAAGGAAGCAGATCTTGTAGGAGAGCCAATTGGTTTTGTTCCATATAAAGCGGGTAGATTTCTGAATTAATTTTGTTGATGAATTGTAGTGAAAGAGCTAGAAACATCTGAAGCTTTTTGATTAATAATCATCTCTCTCACTTCAATAGAGTCAGAGGCTAGTACTGCAGCACACTTTCCTAGGATTTGCTTGAAACGTTTGATAAGTATTTCACAAATATTATTTACAAGGTGTGTTTCCTAAGTGAATACTCAAGTATTTGTTTTCCTCTGCAGACCAATGATCTCATATATGGATAATAATTCGTCTTCTCCATTTGCCACACCACAGTACTGTGGTTTATATACTTTTAGTCTAGATTCTGAGGCTGTTTGTTCTTTTTGGTATGCTGTTTACATTTTGGAGAAATCCTTATCATGGCGGGCTATAACAGTGACATCATCAGCATATACTTCCAAGGTTATAGCTTTGTACGAGAGATTAGGATGGGCTGGTCTATGCAACATGTTCAGTCGACTCAGAAAAGGTTTTATGGAAATTTTATCTTCATGCAGAAGCGAACGTTAATGTATAGCATCTTAATGTCTTGAGTGATGCATGGGCGAAAATCGAAGGCTTCTAATCAACTGAATAGGTAGGATTGTTCAATGCGGTGAAAAGCTTTTTTCTTGTTCCATATCCCATCTGATCAACTCCTTTGAAAATTACAAAATAATCAAAGGTAATATCTAAGCCAGTAAAGGAATTCAATTGAGGAAAGCGGAAGCACATTGATGATTTCCACTTTCCTTAGTCATTTAGTTTATTTTATTTCCTTCGTTTTCTCGCTTTCCAAACAGGAAAGAAATTGGATGGCAAAGACTTTCTCTATCATTTTTGAGAGAAAGGGCTTAAGTATGGACGATAGAACATGAGCTTGATGGCTGACTTTCATCGTATTTTTAAAAATCAACAAAACATCGACTTGATATCATAGAGAAATAAGTGTGAACAATTTTAAAAATCAATATAGGATGGGTGTTAATTCCAAGAACATTTGAGAGGATGGCAAAATCAGAAGATTGTTGCTGTCCAGTCTATTCGGTTTTCATGTAATGTTTTCTGACGAAAGATCACCCAAGGCATTCATTCATGATGTAGTGTAAAGTAAATTACCTTGACCATATATGAAGGGGTTGGAAGTGAAAATTTTCAGTCACGAAATTAAGAGGAAGAAGGTCTTAGCGCGGGTGAGGAAGATCAACTGTCGTGAGAACAGGACGAACAATTTTTGGCTTTTTCAAGGTCGATTTGTTGATGTCTTAATTTGAGATATCTGCAAGGTGCAGCGTAAACTAAGTGGGAAGCCAACTTGTGTGTTCTTTTTTCTCTTTTTTTCTATTTTTTTGCGAAGCTTTCAGTTATGATGGATTACTTTTCTGAATTGCCTTGTCACACTTGATAAATAATTATTAGGTAATTGATTAGAAAATGTATACCTGCATATTGATTTGGGAAGTTTTTTTTTTTGTGTGGATTAGGGGATTTCCCTTTTAACAAGAATTATTGCAGTTACTCAGTTGCATGAAAATAAAATTTAACCGAGCAGATGTTTTGTTCAGAAGAGTTGAAGGAGTAATAAATAAGGATGAAAATTCACCAATAAAATCTCACTTGACATTATTATAATTCCACAGGCCATCATAGCAATGTTTCAAGTAGCAGGCATCGAAGGACGTTTAGTAGAATAAGAAGCATAGATAGAATTATGAGCTACCAAGAGCTTATATCTCCGGTTTATCCTTACGAAAAAGGATTGATTAAGAAAAGCACAGACGAGTTGTAGGATGGCAAGTATTGTATACGTTCGTGGGTAAATGGACAGTTTCTGTTATCAATTGCTAATAGCAAATACTTCATTTTTTTCAGCTCGATTAAAGAAACTGAAGTAGTCAAGCAGGTTGATATCGCCATTTGTTAGAAAGTTTAGATGTTAGAAATAGCTTTTTCCAGACATCCATTTACATTGCATTTATTTTTTTAGCAGCGAAGAAAAAACTAAATAACTGAACAGTTTTAGAAATCTCATTGAAAGTTCAAAAATTCTTATTACTTTTATGATCTAACATCTGATCTAACAATTTCAGCTGCACTCATAGAAATCTCAAAATTGAGTGGTGAAAGTGACACCCCTATTGCACTATTATCAGATTTTTTCTGTTTATTTTGCAATAACAATACATTTTTGGATTACCCAGTTATTGCGAAATAGGCGAGGATAATTTGGTTGGACTGCCGTAACATTTTCATCGTTAAATTAATAGGAACTTCCGTAAAACTCCTGTATTTATTAGTTGCTACTTAGCCAATATGTAAGAAAAATCTCGACATCTTTAAAATAGGAACAAAAAAGTACAAGGATTCTATTTAAATATGACATATATGTAATGCGCTGGGTGGAATTACGACCGTTGCATCTAAAACCTATGAGTGCAATGTAGTGTGTGTGTGTGTGTGTGTGTGTGTGTGTGTGTGTGTGTGTGTGTGTGTGTGTGTGTGTGTGTGTGTGTGTGTGTGTGTGTGTGTGTGTGTTTGCGCGTGCGCGTGTGGAGTGTTTCTGTTACATTCAGAATTTCCATTGCTTCATTTCAATAGGAATCATGTAACATCTGTTACAAAATATGTAACAGATGTCTTCTTACAAACCTTCAAATAAAAGCGGCAATAGAAACTACACGATATAGTAATTAAAAAGAAGCGCGATGTTAGATTAACCGGAAATTGAAACATACGAGATGTGAAAGCTCTTCTCGGGATAGCTGATGAATAAGCAGTAGAACTACTTACTTAGAGTATAATATTTAAGCTGCTAGGGCCAGAGAATATTTCAATTGTAATTTTGACGTAGTAACCACCTACGATATCACTCGCCTTCTATTTACGATTAAGATAACCATTAGATATACCATAATTGGAAGTAGACCTAGGATGTAACTAATGTAACAAGTTTTACCTTGTTAATGCATATTTACGGAGAAATGATCTAAACGAAAAAAAAATATTAAATTACGTGACATCTCCAGGGAGTCCGAAGACTAATCGAGGGAAGGCACTTACTCTACTATAACTCCCGATCTCCACTCACTACAACTAACCGTAACTACACCAATGCCATCCACCGCCCATCACCAGTATTTCCAGAGAATCACAAACATCCACGCCCGCAGTGGCATTCGAATCCGCATTTTGGCTGGAGAGCTGATACACTAACCATTGGGCCAACCAGGCCGGCGAAATCTAATAACAGTCGATGCTTTATATTTAGATCATCATTTTCTGGAATATATTCTCAATCATTATATACAAAATACTGTAACAGTCGAATACAATTAAGTTTTCTTTATAAGCTTCCTAACAATTTTCTTCAAAACTGATCTTTTATTTTTTTCATATATCCAATTATGTTAAGTCTTACATTTAGAACCTCCGAGGCTCTACAGCATGAGTTAACTCACCCATACACATTTATCTTCTATGAAGTCATTTTTCTTACCATGTTTGCTTCAACTATCTGTTTTGATAATCATTCATCTGTCTCATTCTCATTAAGTCACGTAACGTCTGTGATCAGCTCTATTTATCCACAGAATAGAATAGCATAGAATAGCTTTCAGAGGTCAAAGTCTTCGGCTTTTATAGCAAGACGATTTCCCTTTCATCA
The DNA here is from genome assembly GCF_054136105.1 of Typopeltis vanoorti. NCBI lineage: Eukaryota > Metazoa > Arthropoda > Arachnida > Uropygi > Thelyphonidae > Typopeltis > Typopeltis vanoorti. Next base: position 29,643,780 of record NC_143572.1, read on the forward strand.
AAGATACGAATCATATTTATATACTAAATGCGAACACAGTTCCTATCTACGTCTATTTCAAACTGATTTTTATTATCTTGTCTAGTTAAATGAAAGCACTGATACACTTTATTAATATTATTAAATATTAATATGTATTAAGTTCTGAATGTGACTATTTCTGCTATCACTTTTATCCTTTACATTTGTAATTGTTACGTCATTGAACATACCACGCGATTTTCGATTTTATTTATTTATTTATTTTTTTGCCATCTAAATAATATTATATTTTTTTATTATTCATTTATACTCTGGTGCTTTCTGTTGCATTTATCAACCACTTCTTTTCACTGATATAAAACGTGTAAAAGCAGATTAATAATAACTCAGTTTATTAAACGCTGCAGTTATATCTATATATTATATATCTATGGTTTAATGTAATACTAGCATGGACAGAGAGAATGCGGTGACAGGATAAATAGGGCAATAAATAAATATATGTAGTGAGTCTTCATAGCCTTTTTTGAGGATATCCCGTTGACTTGGAGGAGATGGGTTCGAATCCATTTCACGAAGCGAAGATCAAGAGGTTAATTCATCTCTTAATATTTCTTGAATCATCTTGCATATGTAAGAAGCTACGATTAGTTAGACATTAATATATTGATTGATTCAGAGCAAAAATATATATATATATTTTGCTGATGTTTGCATAAATACAAGTATATTGTTGGTTCTACATTCCATGCATATTTTTATACCGTTTATTTTCTGGCTAGCTACCCACTTCCTGTTCCGTAATTTTTGATATAAGTGACATAGTTGCCATAATCAATTTTCACTCGCAGTCCATCATCAGGTCTGAAAAGAAGACTGCCCCCTTTTATTTATTTTGTTAGACCACTTCTGGCTAACCCGCCAGTAATTGCATCACTAAGCTATTAAATTGCATTTAATGCAATAGCGGAAGAGATAGCATACAATTTTATTATACCTGACCTAACATCAAACCATAAGTTCCACCTGCTGAGTTACAGCTAAGAACGAACAAACTATTGCTCATTATAATGTACCGTTTACCATTTAAGTGTTTTGAACAGTCTTCCTTATTTGCAACTTATAACTTATCACTTACCTTTTCAAAGGCTTACGGAATCGAAATACTATACCTTGTTTCTTTCCCCTGTTAGCATTCTTTGTGTTTCACAGCATCTCCCTATTATACTGGACTTTGAGTGAACAATGTAAGGAATATAGTTAGCAAACAGAGTAATGAGAGATGCATTAAATTTGGTTAAAGTATTGTAAAATATTGTAAAGTATTGTTGAGGACAACTTATTGGGACCATCGGTGCCAACCACATTATAAGTGAGTCGTAACATGGTTTTATAAAGAGTTTAATGGTTTATTAAGTTGTTAGGTTGTTAACCTATTTATTAAGTAGTTAGCCTAGTGGCTTTGCGCTTTGCAACCACATATGCCTGTGGAAGGAGTGTCCTAGGTTCGATTCCCGTCGACGACGAGAGGAGCTTAAGGATCTTTCTCATCCATAGCCAAGTTAGTTGGTCTTGGGCGTAGACAACAGGGTTTTTTCCCCAGTTTATCTGGGGTTTTTCATCCCGCAAACAGGCAAACCGGCCTGGTGAACACACAGGCTATAGTCATAGGGTATAATACTTAACACTTCATTAGGAAGGCTCAACTAGTCCTAAGGTGGAGGTCGAGGAACGGAACGGGGGGAGGAACCCTACACGAATAAAATAAAATAAAGTTATTTATTGTAATAATGTTTATTGAAAAAAATATTATGAGTAAATGCAAGAAATAATACTGGCTTTATCCATTCAGATTTTAGGAAGATGACGTAAAACTCCCAACCTTTTAAAGGAGTCCAAACTCACAGAGAGTCAAATAGTATTCTAGCGTTAAAACATCAGGAGTATGTACAACCCTATTTGATGAGCATTTAAATCAATTTTGAAGACTGTGAACACTAAAAATAAATAAATGAAATAAATTATTACATCTTCAGAATTTCCGAAAAATTTCTTTATATACAATTATATTCTATATTTTATTAATAAAATGTGTTTTTATTAATTAATACAATTAATAAAATATTTACTATCCAGCTCTTCTCAGAAAAAATGTTCGCTAAACTGTTCACTAAATAATATAGAAAACAAATAAAATTATAACTGACAAAAGCACTGAATTCCAAATGGGTGGACTCTAATGTTATATAAAGAGCAGATTTTATTACCGTTATTGGGTTGTAAATGACATGAAAAGAAGACAGCTGTCTCCCTAATTATTTGGTTATACCTGTTGAGGTTAAGTGAAATTAGACCACAGACTCCAAAAATATTCTCCCCGACTTGCGACTCCTCCAGAGAAAGTTAGTTTTTTACCTTCCGCTCTTGTCTGTAAGGGTTTTCAAATCATGGTTTCCTAGTCCTGACTTGCCATAATGATTGTAGCAAATGTTTTTCTTGTGTTCTCCGATATGATAATAAACCTTTGGATCTGTCACTGATATGCCATCCTTTGATGAACAGATCAGGGCTCTAGTCTGAAGAGTGATTTGAATTTGATAAGAATATTACATTTATTTAACACTCAAACTATATTCACAGATGCATCATATATGGGATAGAAAGAGTAGTGCAAGGTGTGGGTGTAATTTTTTCCCAGGGATCATCCATGTGTGCATGTGTGTATGTATGTGTGTGGGGTAGGGTTGGAGTTCTCTCAATAGAAAAGAATAGAAAACCATTTGGACGCCGTGTAAATAACTACTGTGTCACTGTGTTAGAAATTGGAGGACAATGTGATACGCTCCATAAGGATCATGGTAGTTGGAAAAGAGCCGTCAGTGCTTAACAAGAATACTTCAAGAGCACTCACAAGAGGCTTCACACTAACTTTATTATTTTATTTCAGGAATTGTTATACCATGTAAATTTTAAATAAAATTTACCAACAAGTTTTGTTATTTAACCTTGGAGACGATATTTCTGTTATTGTTTTAACGTAAAATAATCAAACGAAAAAGAAATATATTTATTTGTTCTTGTGTTCTTATATACCGCGCCCTACATTCGACGCAGCAACAGAAAACTCCATGGAATGTAGAATCGCATTTAATACTTAAAAAAAAATTAATACTTAAAAAAACAATCTTCCAGGCAAATCTTATCTGGAACTCAGAATCACATGAAAGACACGTGGCTCTGTTTTCTTTCCACAATTATGCAATTTTAAGTACTATGTTATTCGATGAAAATTTTGATATGGCATTAAGGAGTGAATGTTGTAGCTGAACTAAAGCCCATTTGTCAGACATTTATCTTTAAATCACTATTCTTTCCTTTTTCCTTTTCCAAGAGGCTTCACACTAACTTTATTATTTTATTTCAGGAATTGTTATACCATGTAAATTTTAAATAAAATTTACCAACAAGTTTTGTTATTTAACCTTGGAGACGATATTTCTGTTATTGTTTTAACGTAAAATAATCAAACGAAAAAGAAATATATTTATTTGTTCTTGTGTTCTTATATACCGCGCCCTACATTCGACGCAGCAACAGAAAACTCCCTCTAAAAATTTCCTCTAATCCCTCCATTTGTTAAGTTAATACTTTGACAAAAATATTACTTGAAAAGATTATGAGTATTTTGTTCGTCAACGAACCTGAATAGTCAATTTGATTTTTAATTCTTTATAATATTTTTTTTTACAATTTCTAATTTTGTTTTAATTTATAATTGTCTAATAGTTTGTGAAAGGTTTTCTGCAAGGAATATTTTTATAGATACTTTTCTTGTATTTTTATATTCTTATATTTTTCTTTATATATACTCTTATATTCTTGTATTCTTATATTTTTATATATATTTTTCACCAGATACTTTTCTTGCCTCTGATTCTGTGGAGCATTAGCCTTTATTTTGTTTCACTAATTCCTAAAACATATATTAAGACCTCAATGGATAAATGATGACTATTTAACTTTCATTTGTTTTAAATCTTAAGTACGCATGGTTATTTCTTTTGATTAGTTATTTATTTTCTCACTGCTATACTCAATTTAACTTTCTACCACTAAATATCGATTACACTATTTTATTTTCCATTTATTTATTATTATTATTATTTGACACTTCCAGAGAGTCCAAAGACTCATCGAGGAAGGGCACCTACTCTGCAGCGCTGTCTCCACCACTCAATACTCCAACTGACCACTACTACACCAACGCCATCTACTGCCTACCACCACAAACCACTAGTATTTCCAGAGACAATGAAAAACATCCATGCCCACGGCGGGAACCACTTGGCCAGCCAGGCTGGCACTGTTATATTCTTCACCAATGTAAACAATGAGCCTTTTCGTATTTATTTCCGACCCGTTTTAAGTAACGTCATGCAAATTTTATGTCTGAACATTGTGTTAGTAATGAGGAGTTCATGAAATTGAACTTCGGTGTTAATTCTAAGACAGCTGAAAAATCGAAATGCATTGAGAGGGAGCTTAGTTTGCTGGAAATTATGCACGCTTATAAAATATTTCGCTTATTGATATAAAAGAATTTCTACCTTTCCTCTTTCTCAACTGCTTCCACTTTATTCTTAAAATTACATTTGAACAGTCCGTCTCGTCACCCGGGATGTAAAAGAGCAACTTCATATTTCCGATAGTAAATATTTGCCATGTCTTGCAGTTTAAGAAACATCAAAAATTATTATTATTATTATTATTATTATTATTATTATTATTATTATTATTATTATTATTATTATTATTATTATTATTATTACGGGCAACTCCAAGGAGTCCTTAGACTCATCGAGGGAGGCCCTAAACATCATATCAAGAACAACTATTTGGCATTCGCACAACAAACTCTGGCAGCTTATCCAACTCATTCACCACTCTCCAAATTGAAATGTATTTTGAGCAAGGGCGAATGCTGGTCTTGAAATTCAAACTTGCTCTTGTTATCATTCAAGGGGTGAGAGGTGTGACTGAGTCTGATTAGCGGAATAATGAATTACTGACCATTTAAAACTATATATTTAGAAATTTATGTACATTTAATCATACAAATACAACATTTATTTTACAAATGATATTCTATCTTTTCAATTTAGCTACTTAAATACGAATTCTACCCTACGGTTCTTCTTTATGAATTGGTCAATAACATCGTCATAAAAAGCTGGTTGTAACTTAATTTTCCCAAGCAACACGCACACTTGTAAAGGCTGGCTGAAGCTCACTGACTAGAGCTACTTTGACTGCGTATGGCATTGAGTTTAAGACGACGTGAAGGGAGCGGAAATGGCTATGCGCGCGTATGAAATCACAGTGTTGTAGTGAGGAACTGGAAGCTCACACAACCGAGCAAGCCAAGGTAGCTTTGACAAGACGAGCATGCATCGTCCTTCCATGCACAACGCAAAGTTCAATTATTGCCGCTCAAGCTTACGACGTCTTCTGTCTACAAAAATAAAAGCCTAAATGGAATGCTTATAAACGCATGCATTTATTAAAAAATAAATATTACTTCTTTCTCAATTAATCAGCTCGCGCAGCAAGTATGGAGAATTTGCCATTGATTTTGAGTATCTTAAAACCCAGGACAATGTTGCACTTTCGGTTTCCGACGATTGGATTAATCTTTTTCTTTTTATTAATGCTTAGTATCTTTTAAAAGTTTTAGTGTTAACTTCATGGTTAATTTTATTAATTTTAATTTTAAGATGTTCAATTAATTTTATAACTAGGTTTCTATTTTCTTCTTAAAATGGTTTTTCGAAATAAATATTTATTTTACATATTATTGTTTCAGGAAAAATTACACCAAGAGAGAGAGAGAGAGAGAGAGAGAGAGGTAAAACACTATACATTTGAACAAATTAACACGTACGAGATCGTTATGAATTTTCGAATGATTGCAACAAAAAACAAAATATTATTCACTCAAACGAAAGATAATATTGTTATTTAATTTGTGACGTCATTCAGGATAGCAATGAACAAAATATCCAACATTTTGTTTAGATAATTATTCCTAAAATAAAAACAAGTTCGGATGATTTCGAAAAAGTTCGGGAAAAAGTTCCTTACTCCAACTTTTAAGATGAATAAATGATGGTGCGCTTCTAATTAAGCCAAGGCGAACAAACGTTATCACGAACACGATGATAGTAATACTTATGTTATAAATGATATATGGTTCTGCTGTTATTCATGTTGCATAACGGCAAAGAAAATCATACGAAAGCCAGTTTTATTATCAATAGCTTGATCCACAGGGAGAATGATGTGTTAAAGGCAATCAAATGTGAACAGTGCGGTAGCCTGATGTTTCCAAAATGGAGTTCCGTTTAGAATTCACGTTACAGTGGACAACGTTTTTGAAGATGCAGCAGTGAGGTTGATAAGTTAAATTTAGTTTAGTTTTGAATTAGCAAATCATGAGAGCTACGTTCGTGCTTGTATTAATAAGTAACAAGGATAATTTTGTCAACTCTAAACATCATCATTGCCTTTTTTATAAATCGTCATTTCTTTCGCATTACGCAAACGAACACGGAAAATTAAAGCAGGTAATTTTTCAAGGATTATTCTCCAACAGCTGCAATATTTCATGCTGTTAAACGCACCTTAATGCACTTCTTTATTTTATTTCAGGAAGTGTTATAACAGGTAAATTTTAAATAAAGATTAGGAACATGTTTTGTGTTATATAAACTTGCAGATGAGCTTTCTATTATTCCTTTCAACTTAAAATAAACATAGGAAAAAGAAATATTTTATGTATTATTGTGTTCATATTTACAGCCCCCCCCTCTACGCTCGACTCAGTAACAGAAGAAACACATTTAAAAGAAAAAAAATCACACCGCTTGAACTGAACCGAATTAGCAAAACTTTCATATATTCCAAGCGAAACTTATCTGGGAATCAGTATCACTTCTCTTCCTTGATGTGATTTTTCTTTTTCTGAATGCATATCATCAATTAAAGGACAAGACAGAGGACACTTTTCCCAGTTTCTTCCTCAACATGCGATTTTAAGTATTGTTTTATTTTATGAGAATGTTGATAATGCCAGAAGGAGTAAAAGTTGTAGTCGAATGAAAGTCATAACTCATAGACTTTTATCTCTTCATCACGATTCTGTTTTTTTCCCTATAATTTCCTTTAATTACAAGGTATTCTTAAGTTACTATCGCGACAAAGATTAAGACTCCCTTTGTTCGTCGACAAGCTTGGACAGTCGGCAGATAGTTGAGTAGATAGTCAGCGAGTATGAATTATTTAGGAAAAACATCAAAGATTGAGCAGTTGGTTACTACAGTAACCATTATTTGAATTTTGAAAAATTGTCAGGTGATGAGTTGCTTGACGATACACCATGTAAGGAATTCATCAGTTGGAAAACGTATTAGAATTCAATTTAATAAATTTACAGCTGACACTGAATTCAAATGAAAGAGAAAGTTTGTATGTGAATGCTTCGGCGTCAGAATAATGAGCAGTATTTAAACTAGTCGTTGATATGCCATGAAAAATGGCATCCCCCTTTAACAACAAATGATAACGTCAGTAATTATCATTTAGAGAACCTGTGGGGCACACATCGAAACTCACAAGTTAAGAATCGAAGGTTTTTGTTGTGTCTGGTGAATTATAGTTAACAATCTATTACGTGATTCTGCACGTTTACCAAATACTGATTACATCCTCGATATATATATATATATATATATATATATATATATATACAATATTCTGATAATATGCGCGATATTTTGGGCGATCGTATTGCCAACATCACCACAATTCCATGTACTGATATTGTTGAACGCACAAGTCTGATTTTACCCCGATTTTTCATATTGTCCTAAAATATTATATTGGGATGAGCTGGAGAATTTGTGCAAGTCAATCAAATTGAACCACATCTATTCTGTTTCGTAAATTGCCACGATGTAGAGAAGCAACGCATTATCCAGGAATTAAAAACAAAGGTACCAGTTCATAATAGAAAGAACAGCTCCAGACCATACTCACTTATCCTACATAACCATACTCATCTATCCATTTTTGTTCTCGATTTGTATTTAATAAATTTTATAAGTAATTTCAGAAATTCTTGATGACAGAAAAGAGTAAAACCAAAATATATTATTTTACATCAGTTTGCTGGAAATTATGTCCCGTAATACAATATTTCGCTTATTGATGTTGATTTTCTATTTTCCCTCTTTCTCAACGGCTTCCATTGGATCTTTAAACTTACATTTCAATAGTTTTTAAAAGTTTTTTTAAGAAAGTTTTTTAAGAAACATTAAAAATTGAAATGTGTATTTAAAGTATCGAAAATTGCAAGACAATGCATTTAAAGGCAATCAAATGTGGACAGTGCAGTAGCTGGCAGTCAGAGTTTATAATTTAAAGTCAGTTTGGTTTTGAAATAGGCAATCATGTGATTACGTTCGTGTTTGTATACAATACTTTTGCATTGTGCAGACGAACATGGAAAATTAAAGTAGGTAATTTTAAAGGATTGTTCTCCAACAGTTGCACACATCATAATATTAAATCCATTTTAAAGCATTTCTTTATTATTTTATTTCAGGAAATGTTATAACAGGTAAATTTTAAATAAAAATTGCAAACAACTTTTGTGTTATTTAATCTTGGAGACGAGTTCTCTGTTATTTCTTTTAAATTAAAAATAAACAAAGGAAAAAGAAATATTTTCTTTTGTTTTCGTCAGCATTTTGAACTCCAAGCAGTAACAGGAAACGCATATGATAATTTAAAAGAAAATCGATACGATTAGACAGAAGATTTTTTGGATGCATGTCATTAATTGAAGGACAAGTTAAATGACACGTTGCTCAATTTCTTCCTCCATGATGTAATTTTATGTACTGTATTATTCTGAAAAATGTTGTAGCTGAATTAAAGCTTTACATGACAGACTTTTATCTTTTAATCGGGAGTCTGTTTTGTTTTCTAGACTTTCCTGCAGCACACATAGAAACTCATAGGTTAAGAATCGAAGATTTTGTTGTGTCCGGTGAATTGTAGTTAACCACATCCATCCATTACGTGATTCTGCATTTGCCAAGTACTTATTACATCCTCAATATATATAAAATATTCTGATAATACGCCTGATATTTTGAGTGATCCTTCTGTCAACATCTGCACAATTCCATGTACTATTATTGTTGAACGCACAGGTCTGATTTTCATCAGATTTTTTATGTTGGCCTAAATATTCTATTTTGGCCAGCAGGATGAGCAGATTTTTGTGCAGGACAATCAAATTGTACCACATAGTTTTCTTCAAACAATGATGCAACAGTACACTTCAATATGACATAGCGTATTATTTGATAATTATTGATAAAACAAAAATAGTTCGGATGATCATCTTACTATAACTTCTAAGACGAATAAAACTTTGTGTCTTTATAATTAACCCAAGGCAAACAAATGTTAGCACTTAGACAACAATAGTAGTAACACATAAATGAATTACGTTTCTGCTGTTATACATAACGACAAAGAAAATCATACAAGTGTGGTCGTTATCAATAGTTTGATCCATAAGGAGAATAATTGGTTAGAGGTAAACAAATGTGGACATTGTGGTAGCTGGAGGTATTCTCAATGGACTATTACGTTATGGATTCAAAGTACAGTGTGAATATATTTTTTGAGAAACAGCAGTCAGGGTTTATAAGTTAAGTTGAGTTGGATTTTGCACTAGTCAATAATGAGAGCTACGTTCCTGTTTGTATTAATAAGGAAGAAGGATAATTTTTTCACTTCTTAACGTCATCATTGTCTTTCTAGAAATCAGCATTCATGTCGGATTACTGAAACGAACACGGAAAATTAAAGCAGGTAATTTCACTAGGATTCTTCGCAGCAGTTCCAAACGTCATAGGCTATTAAATTCGTTTCAATGTATTTCTTTTGTTATTTTATTTCGGGAAGTGTTATAACAGGTAAATTTTAAATAAAATTGCGAACAACGTTTGTGTAATTTAACCTTGAAGCCGAGTTTTCTGTCATTTCTTTTAAATTAAAATAATCAAACGAAAACGAAATATTTTATTTATCATTGTGTTCTTATTTGCAGCGGTCCACACTCGATACAGTAACAGATGAAACATATTTAATAATTTAAAAGATAAATTAAAATCGCTCCGTTTAGATTGAATTGAATTCATCAGCAAGACCTTCGCCGTCGAAACTTATCTGGAAATCAGAATCACTTCTCTTCCTTGATATGATTGGCGATTTTCTGAAAGCATATCCTTGATTAAAGGACAAGTAAATGGATACGTAACTCAGTGTCTTCCTCAATGTTGTAATTTTACGTACTATATTATTCTATGAGAATTTTCATAATGCCTAAAGAAGTAAAAGTTGTAGCTGTAATAAAGTCATATCTGACAGACGTTTATCTTTTAATCACGATTCTGTTTTTTGTTTTCTAGAATTTCCTCTAATTTGTCCGTTTTCTTAAGTTAATATTTTGACAAACATGTTACCAATTTGACAAAATGTTATTCGTTAAGGAATTTAAATACTCAGCAGATCGTGGAGTAGATAATCGCCAGGTATGAAGTATTTATGAATACACGGAAAAGCGAGCAACCCTTTGGTGCTCGCTTTTCCGTGTATTCATAAATACTTCATAATTACTTCTTTAGGCATTATGAAAATTCTCATAGAATAATATAGTACGTAAAATTACAACATTGAGGAAGACGACAAGCCAAAAATTGTTGCAAAAACTGTCAAGTGATGGGTTGCTTGACGACACACTACGCAAGGAATTTAATGGCCGGAAAACGTATGTTATAATCCCATCTTAGCAGCCGACAACAATATGAAATTCTAGAGAAAGCGTTTATGTGAAAGGTTGCGTGTCAGAATAAATGATACGTATTTGAACCAGTTTTCGATATGCCATGAAACAAAAAATTATAACTTCACTTATCAATCGTTGTTAATGACCACATCTAAACTCAAAATGTCATAATCGAAGACACTGTCATGTGATGTGTTAAATATAATTCACCACGGCCATGTCGTGATTAGACTCACCGTTGTCAAATGCTCATTACATCCTCAATATACATACAGTTTTCTGATAATAAGCATGATATGTTGTGCGATTATTCTGTCAACAACACAATTACATGTGCTATTATTGTTGAACGCACAGGTACACACTCATGCGAAGAACAGCTCCTGATCGTTATTCATGCGCTATTGAAATTGATCGTTCAGATGATGTACTCTGACATAAGACTGTCCTCTTAAGGAAGAATCGCCATATTCAGCTATCCTTTTTTGTTCTCGATTTTTATTTAATAAATTTTATTTAGTAATTTCAGAAATGGTTGATTGCTGAAAAGTGTGAAACCAAAATTTATTATATGCAATTTTAGTGCTTCTTTTTATTTATTCGGTTTTCGTTTTCTCGCTAGAGCATGTCTCAAGTGAAATAAGGAGAGAGAGAGAGAGAGAGAGAGAGAGAGAGAGAGAGATGTAAATATGAGTTGGAACGTGCTACGTGAACATTCTTGGGATTTGTTTCTTTTATCCTTGCTTAGGAAGAGGGCAAACTGAAGCCCTCTATTTCCTCCAGATGGGTGAGTAAAACACTTTTTTTAGATTATATTTAAGTACAATTTTGAAAACGTTGTTCTGTTTTCCAGCACCTTATGGTAGTTGGATTTCATCGTCCAGTGTGATACGACGCACTGCTAATTGCAAGATACTTCCTCAAGGCTTTTAAAAAGGTGCTTGAAAAAGCATTCTATCAGGAGAAGTTATAATATAACTTATTATAACTTTTATTCTAAAATTTTTTTTAAAATTTCTTTTCTTTTCTTTTAAAATTTCTTCCCGATACTAAGGTACCGTCAAATTACAATGGAGGGTTTCGAATTAAAAAAAAATACAGGTTATATGTGGAAGTTAAGCTTAAAATGCAGGGTCGAGATTAAGTTTTGTTTAGATAGCTAGCCTCCGTACTTCAATCTCTATAGATAATGGTTTATTGGAAAGACCTGGGTTCGACATCCTCTCTACGATGCCAAAAATACAAAAGGCTACGGATGCTCTCTCTCTCTTACAAATCCCTCTCTCTTTTACCAATATTTTACAAATTGATAAAATTATTATTGTAAATTAATATATTTATTACTTCCTTTTGAGGTCCGTTTTTTAATCATAATATCTCATGTATTTTGAATAAACAACGTATTTTCATTCGTACGTGGTGTAAATGTACTTAAGTATTTAAAGAAGTATAAATTTAATTATAATAATGAGTATATAAAATACAACCCAATAACTACGAGTACCCTTGTAGTATTCATAATCGAATTCTAAGGAATGCCTTCAAGACTTCGTACTTCAAAATTGCGTTGTTTATAAAATATAAATGGTTATAAATTTTTGTTTGCCATGCATGATTTTCTTAAACTCTTCTAGTATTAATAAGTGAAATAGTTACAAGGGATAAGGAAAACAGTTTCCCTACAGTTATCGTACAAGTCGCTTTATCTTCGTGTTGACACCAAGTCAGTTGTCAACAGAATTAAATTTGTTTTAATGTGAAAAAATTTATGCGAGTCGAAACACGTTTTGTAAAGGGGAAATTCCTCTTTATTCTCTTTATGATCATAGTTTCCATGAGTTGATTTTGCATAAAGTAATCAAGAGAGCTACGTACTTGTTTGTATTAACGAGTAATAAGAGTAGTTGTTTTTCTCTAATTACACGGTGTAGATAATGATCGTGTTCAAATAGTTATTACACGTTACAGTATTTGAATATGATAATAAATTGAAACGAAAAATCACTGTGCTTGGATTGCATTCGCTAAGATATCAATCAATGTTTTCTAACATTTCAGAAGAAACTTATCTGATGATCAGGAGCATCTGTTTCTTTTCCTTGATGTCGTTTCTAATTTTCTGAAAACACATTATCAAGGTAAAGGACAGGTTTTTCTAGTAAACTAGTTTCGCAGTCAAGAATATTAATGTTTCATGTTATATGTTAATTGTTTATGCCGTTCTTTCTTGGGAAGTATCTACTTGTATTGAAACTCCGATTAAATCAGGCTACATGCTGAATTACAAAGCTGAAAATTATGATCACCATGGAAGAATATTATCTTTGGTCCCATGGTATCAGTTACTGAATGGTAAAAATGTCAGCAATGCATGGGAATCTTCGAAAAAGTGCTTGAATAAGGCAGTATCTGAATGTATCCTTAGTGTTCGAAGAGTAAAAAGGTTGGGTGTAAAATGGATGTGCAGTCTTATTAAGCTAGAAATCCACAAGAAAAAGATGATATTGAAAGAGTCGTGAGAATACGAGTGAGAAGAGTTATGAAATATATAAAACTCAGGCCAGAAAAGTAACGAGTATTGTGAGAAAAGCTAAAACGGAGTATGAGAAGAAATTGGCCATGCAAGCTAAAGGCAACCGAAAAGAATTTTATCGTTATGCCGCGAGAAAAAGAAAGAATGAATATTGAAGAATAACTTTATTGAATGCAGATGGTACACCAGTGTCGGAAGCTAAGCAGATTGTTCAGTTAATGAGTGCTCACTTCGCTAAGATATATCAACTAGGTATATATTATGGTGCACAGTGCTACTGCTACTTTGGATGATGAGTTAGAGGTTCATGAAAATGAGGTTGAATAGCTTTTGTATAACCTGGATAAGAATTTGTCAATAGGGACAGAGGGAATATCTGCCCGTTTGTTAAAGGAATGTTCAGCTGAATTGGCTAGGCCTTTCACCCATTTGTATAACTTGAGTCTCAGCTCAGGAATGATACCACAGGAATGGAAGGAATGTAACATAGTTCCATTGCACAAGGGTAGTGCAAAAACTGATGTGTGGCTAACTACCGACCTATTAGTATTTCTGGTGTGGTAGTGACGATGTTATAGAAGATAGTAAGAACTCGCATACAGAAATGGGTAGACAATAATTCTATACTCTGCAGGGAACAGCATGGGTTTACTAAAGGAAAGTCGTGTTTTAGCAATTTGCTCATATTTTATAACAATGTTACGGCCGAGTTGGATAACAGAAATGGATACACTATGATAATGTTGGATTTTTCTAAGGCATTTGATAGGATACCACACGACAGGCTGTTGCGTAAACTGGATATGGGATTGGAACATAATCTATTGACTTGGATCAGGGGATAGTTAAGAGACAGATATCAAAAAGTGGTATACAGTGGGTGTGAATCTGCCAGATTTAAGGTAATCAGTGGTGTACCTCAGGGTTCAGTCCTGTGGCCATTATTGTTCAATCTATACATTAATGACTTCAAGCAGGGTCTATCATCAGATTGGGAATTGTTTGCTGATGATGCGAAGATAAGCAGGGAAAAAACAGGGATGCTACTGATATTCAGCAATTACAAAATGATTTGAATAAACTGGAAATCTTTGCAAACGAAAATGGCTGTCAGTTTAATGTTAGTAAGTGTAAAGTGATGCACTTTGGCATGATTAGAGATCCAGCGGCATATTATATTAGCGGGGTTATGCTACAAGATAGTGAAGAGGCAAGGGATCTTGGTGTATTGGTAGATAAGAATTTAAAGTTTAAAGATCACATAGCAAAAGTCGCAAATACAACTCAGAGGATAATTTCTATGCTGAAGCGAACCTTGACATGTAAGGATAAGGAAGTAATTTTGCCTCTTTATAAGGCTTTAATAAGACCACACTTGGATTACTGTGCGCAGATTTGGTCTCTCGGATTTCAAGGGGATAAAGAAGCTGTGGAAAGAGTGCAAAGAAGAGTTACAAAGATTATGAGGATAGATTGCGAGTATGTGGATTACAGACTGGTTAACAGGAGAAAGAGGGGTGATATGATAGAGGTCTATAAACTTTTCAATGGGTGTTATAGCATTTCAAATGATGAAATTTTTCGGTCACATATATGGAAGGGGGGGGGGAACACGAGGGCATCCATGGAAGTTAAGTTTGAGGTTGTTCTCAGTCAAGAAAGGGGTTAGAGCTAGGTTTTTCTCTCAGAGAGCAGTGAGTGAGTGGAATAATTTGCCCTTAGGGGTAGTGAGTGCATCTAGTGTAAATGAATTTAAGGGAAGGCATGTTAGCTGGAATGGGTAATTTACCGCCTCTCTCGATGAGTCCTTGACTCCCTGGAGGTCTCAGATAATAATAATAATAATAATAATAATAATATTATGCTTTTAGAATTGTTTTAAATGTAAAGGAGTAAATGTTGTAGTTAAACAAAAGTCATACCTGATAGTTTTCTCTTTTAATCATGCTTTAATTTTCTTGTAGTATTCGTTTTCCCTCGTTCGTTTTTTAATTAATGATCTCCATGATAAACCAAAACTAAAACATTTCGTGAAAAATATAATTTAAACATGATCCAGAGGATCGATGTAGTTAGATTCATCGATGTACTTAGATAGTCAGCAAGATAATCGAATAGATAGCAAGTGTGAAATATTTGGTAAAACAATGAAAAATTGTTTTACCAAATGTAAGCCAAATACCTGGTATTTGGCTTACACTTGAACTTGCCGACCTTTATATAGTTTCTATATTGGGCATGAAACGTTTAGATTTCTCTCTTTGATTTCCTTATTCGGCTCTGAAACAATGTGGGATGTAATATCACCTTAATTAAAATAATTTTACGTCGCCAAATTGAAGCCTTTGGCTCTTTATATTTAGAAATATTATTATATTTTCTAAACTACTGTTATAGCCTCTTGGAATGCCAGCGAAGGTTATTTTTAATAAATTATATTTATTTTAGTGTTATATGTATTCGTGGAGTCCGAAGACTCAGCGTAATAGAGCCATACTATTAACCTAATATCTATCGTACATTTCTTTTTTTTTTCATTGAAAGAAGACAAAGCATTCACAGCTGATTCTAGCAATCCCTTCTACTCACTCTTCAAGAGAAAAAATCTAGTACTCACACCTTGCCAGTAAAAACAATTAGTTCCGCCACCTTACCTTAAATACATTGCTACACTTAAGACACAGTTTCCATAAATTAAGGAATGAAGAGAGAAATTGCGATACCTCCGAGAAAAAAGGAAAAAAATATGAATTTAAGATATTAGCATGATGGTAGCATGGTTCACAGAGTGCAGAGCCAATTCCAAAAGTCACAAAGAACATCACGGATAAACGGTAAAGGAAGGCCAAGGGCTACGACCACAGTCGGTGACTAACATCTCAGATTAGGTTCTTGCCGAAACACAAGTGCTACTTCTAATCAGCTATGATCTGGCCTAGAGCAGGTTACAGGAACGTTGATATCTGCATCCACTATGGGCAGAAGGCTTCACGAAGGTGATCTCTACATGAGGCGGCAAGAAATCTGCGTATCATCCTGTTAATGTCCGTGAAAGGGATTATGAAGTGTAATTGTTTGGGAGAGGCATCGTTTCGGATGGATGCACCAATCAGGATGTGATTCCTAGCTGAACAATGATATGTTGCAACTTATAGAGACGAGGACCACTGTGATCGCTGTATGTATGCGGGTGTGGTAGAGGATTAATCCTACAAGATGGTAATCCTCGTTCTCAACGTGTGAAGATCGTGGACCAATATCTTTCAGAGGAGGCCTATCGTATGAATGGGCTTGTCAGCCTGGTTTCCTGATCTTAATAATATTGAACATGTCTGGGATGCTCTACGTTGGCGTGCTGTGGCTTTCAACTCCCCTCCCTCCAAAAAAAAAAAAAAAAATCGAAGGACTTAGAAGAGCTTGTAGAAGCAAAGGTTGAAAAATAATATTTATGCTTGGGGAGATGAAATGAAGTCAAAAGCATTTGAAATGAAGTCAAAAGCATTAGATAATTACACATTGGTTATCTTTCCTAAAACCAGCAGCGATTGTACTTGTTCTCCCTTTAACTTTAACTTTAACTTTACATGCTAAGACATGAAAACAAAGAAAACTGCATCATTTTATACTTTTCTATAAAAGTATATAAAAAACGGGAGTGGCTGGCACTCCTTAACACCAGATACCTGTAAGTAAATTACGTGGATTACGTGATTAAAATTATGGAACGAGTGCCAATGATAGATAATTACATTAGTTACATTGTGTTCCTCATCTTTACTGCTAAATATGATAAGGATGACGAAATATTTATAATGATATTTTCTTAGTTCAAAAAAGAGGGCGAATGCAGTCCTACATGCTTAAACTCATTTATGAGAAAAAATTATAGAAAAAAGAAGCACCTCCAAGTAAGTTAAATTCATTTTAAATTTACACTGATGTAAATTTCCGGTAATAATCTAAATCAAAAGAAATTATAAGAGAAAATTTTAAATTTCTTCTCACCAGTGTGTCTCATTACCAATGAAATTCAGGCATATCACGCTCATGTGACACATTAGGATCCAGATCGCTGTTGTATAGAATTTCGTGGTGTAGCGAATCACTGCTTTTTTTCCACTAGTAGATCATCTATTAATAGTTCAATAATAATTTTTAATCACGCATACATATGTGTATGCGTGATTTACATATCCGCCATTTATTTACGGCAGATATGTAAATCAAAATTTTAGAATAATTTTTTTCAAACGAAAATGTTATTCTGAGTAGCTTTGGTTAACTATTTTGATCCAGTTTATACCGCTTATTTTTTCATTCTGTTCAAAAGAAAGTTTACGGATAACTAATCTAGTATTTATCTAATAATGTCTAATATCTAATGTCAGGTCTTGGACCTCATTATATGCCTACTGGAAGAAGGGTTCAAAATTCCCATTGATTGCTATCGTACAGTTGTGGAAAGTATGTCCTGTAGGATTGCTGTAGTCATCGCAGCGAAAGGGAGTCCTACTACGATTGTTTGTTTCTCACACTATGGTGTCAGTGTACTTTTTTCTAAGCAGAGCATTTAAGGAAAGTCGTTAAACTCACCCTCTCTCTCTCTCTCTCTCTCGCTCTATCTATCTCTCTCCTCAACAAATCAAATACTCTAAACAACATGTACCAACCCTCTATCGCGCCAAAAAATTTCGTAACCCACGGAGTATATTCGAAAGGCTACCTCTCTGTAAACATCGACTACAAGGCTCGAGAGCACTCAGGAGTAAACAATAAAGCCTACACAAACCACTCTATAGGCATTTCTTCTACCCATTGCATGCAGAAGCACAGAAAATCAATATTCGAGAAATGGAAATCGGCTAATCGTACTAATTTACCCTTCATTCAAAAGCACGCCTTCTTCAGAAAAAGCTTCACCAGCAAGAGAAATATCTACTTCCACTCGAGACCAGACCCCATATCCCTGGAAATAAATTCATGAATAAACTCGCGACACAATTCCATCTTCTCTAACCCGTTTAAAGAGACCGAAATGGACCAAAATCTGTGTTTTACAGCTTGACTGCTGTAAAATTAACAGATTTTTTTATCGATAATATAGTTATTGCACTGATTACTCTGATATGCATTTCAGTGTCACTTATTGAAACCTCGCGTAATTTATAGCTTTATTGCTTTATTTCATCTACTGTTTTTATAACTTTGAATATTCAAATATATATCCAAATATACTTAAAACGTGATATGATAATTAAATTGTTTTTGTTTAGTAAAAATGGTTGACAGTCAATGTTTACTTTTTTTTTATGTTGGGTCTACACGAAGGGTTGGCTGATCAACCCATAGTACTTTAGTACCGTATATGGGCAGTGGGTTGAGAAAGGAGAAACTTGTTGATATTCGATTTAAAAGCCTGCATATTGTATTTCTTGGGAAATACGTTAGAGGCAGACTGTTCCACAGCACAGCAGTTGCCGGGATGAAGGAGGAAAAGAAACTTGTTCTGCGGGTTTCAAGGTCTACTGTGAAAGGATGTTGGCGGCAGCTGTATGTATTCCAATGCGCTTAGTATAGAGTAGGTGAACTATTGATGTTGTTTCAGATGAACATTTCCCACGGAAATATTTATAGAATATACAAATTGCGGAGACAAAACGTCTATGTGAAAGTGAGGGGAATGAGTTGGTGAGAGATGGGTCATTTATAAGTGTCTAATTGCTCTCCTCTGTATTGAGTCAAGCATTTTGAGAGGGCGTTTAGCTGCCCCACTTCAAATGTGCGACAGTATTCGACAGGTGCGCAGATTTGTGATTTGTATAAGGTTAACAGCTGTTTAGAGGTGAAGTAGCGTCTTGAGCGAAAGAGGAATCCTATTTTTTTTTGGAAGCTGAGGATGCAACGGTCGTGATGTGTTTATGCCAGGAGAGGCCTGATGTCAGGGTAATTCCGAAAAGAGAAATTTCATCTGGTCTGGGAATTTAAGTGTTATCAAAAATAATACCTGGGGGAAATTGTTCTTTTTAGTGAGAAATAAGATTGAACTGGGTTTTACTAGCGTTGAAGTTGACGAGGTTATCTGAGACCCACTGGAGGATGGCTTGGAGGTCAGAATTAAGGGAAATTGTGGATGATGTATTGTGGGTTGTAGTGAGAGTAATGTGCTGTAATGAGTGTAATGTAAGGGAGGAGTGAAATGTGCTGTCGTCTGCAAAACTGTGGTCATTGATATACGGAAGGAAGAGGGTCGGTGAGAGAACGGAACCTTTTGAGACCCCAGCCGTAGTTGGATGGTGAGAGGATAGAGAGCCGTCTACCATCACACATAGTGTGCGTTCAGACAGAAAGCTGGCAATTCTCAACGTATTTTGAATCGACTCCTACTCTACCTTAAAGGTAGAGTAGGGGTTCAGAATTGATGGTTTTCTCCAGCAGCATTTTTCACCCTTTTTAGGAAGGGGTTGGATAGAGGCCATTTTCCAGGCTTTGGGATATATGCCAATGGAGTAAGAGAGTGTGTACAGACGGCATAGGATAAGAGTCAGTTCTGCTGAGCAGACCTTCAGGACAATTGCAGGAATGCCGTCAGGGCCAGGAGACATTTTTGTGTCTAATTTAGATAACAGGTTTATGACCCTTTTTGGCAAAAGGATACAGGGGGCATTGCGTGTTGGGCAGTTGGAATGACTTGGGGGGGCATTTTCCATTGTCAGTTATGCATGCATTGGAGGCAAAGTGTGAAGCCAGGAGATTAGTTTTTTCTGTGGGTGATGTTGCAATTGAGCCATCTAGGTATGATAGGGATGGGAATAGTGTAGGGCAAAAGTTACGACCAATCGCTTTGGCAAGAGATCAAAAGGAATGGCTGCCGTTTGGACAGACTGAAAGTTCCTGCTTTTTGACGGTTCAAATTCTGTTTTGGAAGCATTGGTATTTTTTCGTACTTCAGTGTAGGCATTGAAGGAGGGTGGAGTTCTTGATTTGAGCCACGTGTGGTATGCCAGATTTTTCATTTATACAGCCTTGGCACATCTTTTGCAGAACCAGGGTTTAGATAGGGGACCGCAATTCAGGGAAGTGTGGGGAATGTATGTTTTCATGTCAGTGAGGATTATTTTGGTTACTTTCGGTGCATGCGATTGGATTGGAAGATCGGAAACAGTAGTCTAACCATGGGAATGAAGCATAGTAGTCTTAGAAGCTGTCCCATTTGGCACTGTTATAATGCCAAACTACTCTTGTGTGGGAGTGCCTGTGTAAGCGTTGTTGCATGAGAGAGAAGATAAGCACTAGGTTGTGGTCAGAGTTACTCAAGGGAGGGGCTCACTACATTCATTGCATATTTGGAAGGGTCATTGGTAAAGCAGAGATCTAGGGTATTTGAGGAGTGGTTCGGGTTATCTGGTATTCTGGTCGTCTTGTAAACAATCCGTGTAAGGTTGTTAGTGTTGGCAAATGTTGCATCATCTCTGCCTGCCGGATCTGTACAACTAGAAGAGGAAAGCCAGTTGGTGTAATGGACATTAAAATCATCTAGGAAGATGATTTCACTGTTAGGAGAGTGGGACGGGAGAAAATCAACTTTTAAGGAGAGGAAATTAAAGAGATCGGAGTGATTGGTGATATTAGGGGAGCGATAGAGATGGCAGAAGAATTTGACTGAGTGAGGGATTGAGTGAGTGAGTATTTTCAACCAAAGAAGGTCGAAGTTGGACGATTCAAGGTTAGGTTAGTTGCTCTCTGGCAGGTTATGTCAGAGCGGCTATATGTGCAGATGCCACCCGTGGGTTGAAAGGAGTTAAATAGTGTTTGGAATGTTGAGATGGATAGTGCTTGGGGAAGGTAAGATTTGGGTTTCTGTTAAAAAGTTTAGGTGCTGTTTGGTGGACTGCAGATGGTAGTGGACGCTATTAAAGTTGGAACGGAGGCCACTGATATTAGTGAAATGGATGTGCAAGGTTCTGTGAGGCATGGATTTAATATATTTTTCCAAGGAAGGCCTTGAGATCATTCCGCCTTGATTTTTTTCTTTTATTTTTTTATCAAGAAAACAAAAAGAGGAAAATCAACTTAAGCCGGTTTCTTCGTTAATCATCACTTTAATTCTGAGTATTGTGTTTTTCTTAGAGATTTCGCAATTCATAATAATTTGTCAAGGATTAAACCTTCTAGTTAAAATAAAGTCGTATCCAATAAACATTTCTATTTTAATCGCGTCTCGCTAGAACCAGTCTAGTTCCAATTACACATGTACATACTAAACCCACAGAACAATGAATTGGCAAGTTAGATTTCTAAATAATACGAATTAATTCAATCGTATCTGTCAGAGAGATATTTCGCAAACTTACTAGAAGATCCGTGAATTGCAAGAAATCTCCTAAATAATGACTTTCAAACACAATGTTTACAGCATGTAGAAGCTAGCATGGATAATCACAAACACGTGCTCGAATGAGGCGAATAACATTTTTGAAGGAGATAGAGGTTGGACATGTTTGTGTCCTTGTTTCGGTACTTCGGAAAATTACACTGTGTCGTTTTAGAAAAAGTTCTCTCTATTTTCCCGTGATGTCTAATTATCTATATAACTCCTTTCAATTCTTTGTCGATTCCAAGGTTTCTCTTATCGAATAATAATAACAATAATAATAATAATGATTTTAGGCAATGACAAGGTTTATTATAATACAGAGAATTTACATATATACAATGAGACATGCTGTACAGTACAAAGATTCAGTGGAAAATGAAGAGTACTTAATTCTTTATAAATATAAATATACATTTTTTAATCTACCTAAATATTTATCCATCTTATATATACATATGGATTGGCAAGAATGTGCATACATTTCATTGTATAATCTAGGAATACAACTCACACAGTTCAATATATATATATAAGTGCTTTTTCCAGTTTATGCGTACATGCAAGTACACGCGCCCACGGGTTACCACCGCAGGAACACCGTTTTAACCCTTTCGCTTTTTGTAAGGGGGAAGGGTGTTTGGTTTTGGATATGGCGTGTTTGTGTCATTGTAATGGTATTTGAGAGGAATTCGTTATACGTTTGTGTGTATGCTTGTGTAATTTCCCTCGAATTTTCAGTCCCGCTATAATATCTATATAGAGCCTGTTTCAGCTCTCTGAAACAGAGAAGGAAGAGCAGTTGGTTGAGCATGTCAGGTATGTAGAAGCTTCGGGTGGCGTTTCCGCAGTGATTATTATACTATACTTATATGTTGTGTAATTTGTTGACTGTGTGGTTCAACTTTCGTCAGAATCGAAGTGAAGTCCAAGACAGAGTGTTGTTTTCACATGTGTGATGTTTGTGGTTTTAGGATCAGCGCTTTATGTATAGAAGGGTGAATGTTGGATAGTAAGATATTCAGTTTTTATGGGTATTGGGGTTTTTGAATATCGTTAGCTTTGTATTTTCAGGGTTTTTATATATATATACAACGCTATCAAGAATAAGGTGGTCAGCCCTATGCCTCTGGCGGTGTCCTATGTCTGTAGATGCGTGTCTTCACACGCAGTTTACCTTTTCTTGGGTGCGAAAAACCCGAGTTTCCGGGTGAAAAAAATCTTCGATATCCGTATGTGACTAATTCATCTTTCGTCGAAAGAGACACGTTCCTCACATAACTGGAAATAGGTTAATTGAGAATTAATTTGCTGTCTTTGGGTCTGATTCCGTCTATTCCTAGTCCTTTATTAGGGTTAATTTGTTGAATTGCAAGTGACAGTTCTTTTTTTTTTTTTAATGTGGGAACCACATTGACTGAGTTTCTCGTGGTCCCAGTGGAGAATATTTCTTTGTTTGAGGAGAGAATGTTTCCTGCATGTTTTGACAGAGTTCACGAGTTACTGATTAAAGTTGTTTGCCGACTGTTTGAGGGATTTGGACTCGCAAGCGAAGCTGTGTTTCATTGCTTCTGTGTGTATTGTCCTGCCTTTCATTGATCAGGTGCCAATTTTGCTTTATGTTCTCAGTTGTCAATTTGTTTCTATAATATATTCTTTATACAGTTGTAATCTATGTTGTTAGGAAATCCCGTTTTCTCCTGTATTCAGCTTGTAAAACTGTATTTTTTTAAGTAACCTCTTAAGCTGTTTCCATAGGGCATCTTCAAAATAAAAAATACGCCCCCAAACCAGATGGATCCATGGATCCATCTGGTTTGGGAGCGTATTTTTATTTTTGTTTTTACTTTGTTATATCATCATCATCATCATCATCATCAAATTCCTGACATGTACCCTCAAGGGGTGTTCAGGATATGATAGTACTACATGAAAAATTTACATCATTACTAACTTAATATCTACAATTTTCTTCCAAATCAGTCTGTTACTCAAGACTCAAACATTACCTTAGACTATCGTCTAAGGCACTTAGCGTATCAATCCACCTAAATTTTGGTCTTCCCCTGGGTCGTTTTCCTGCCAACCTGGCAGAGAACACTTGTTTTGCTAATCTTTACTCGCCCATTCTGTTTAAGTGGCCATACCACCTGAGATTTGTCCAAACGCATTCCTGGATGCTGACAATGTCAAGTTCTTTCCTAATATCCTCGTTTTTAATATGATATTGCCATTGATGCCATCTGTTCACGCCTCTAATCTTTCTCAGGACTCTCATATCTGCGGTCTCTAGTCTTTGGTCAAGTGTTTTTTTTCTGACCTACCTTTTAAATCCATAAGTTAAAATTGGCTTGACTGCTGTCTTGTATACAGTGTTCAAATTAGTGTTCCGACTAATTTCTCCCTTATTTATAAATGTATTCAATTGACTGCCCAAACTATACCAGGTTTGTTGATTCTGTTGTCTATTTCCATATTTAATTTACCATCTTCAGTAAAAATCGTGCCTAAGTAGCTGAAATGTTTTATTGTTCCCCGTTCACAACACAGCTGACATTTTCAATAATTCTACCTATTTTCATTGTCTTTGTCTTTTTATTGCTGACCTTCATACCATATATATTACAACAGTTATTCAATTTAGTCAGAGAATCTTGCAAACTTATAGCGGATTTATTTAGAAGTATAACATCGTCCACATAAAGCAAAGAGCTGACATTAATATCTCCAATTCTGATATCATGTATAATACCACTTTCCTTCATAATGTGATCCATACAGATAATGAATAACAGAGGGGGTTATGTACATCCTTGCCTCACACCAGATTTAACATGAAACCATCTTCCTGTACTTCCTTCAATTCTAACTGCTGACTTACAACTCAAATAAAGACTAAGTATTGCTTGATATAATGCCCCATTGACACCATATAACTGAAGCGTATTGAATAGTTTCTCTCTCGGCACCTTGTCATATGCCTTTTCCAGATCGACAAAACTTGAATACAGTTCCAAGTTTGGTTCCTGTTCTCAAACTCTTTCATTTTTTCTTCAATAATCTTTCTATATTTTAGTCTACAGTTCACATTTGAGAGCTGCTCTACTTTTATTTGCTTTAGAACTTTATTACATGTCATTCTTTTCAATATGAAATTCAATTTTATCCTGCTCAAGACTAAATAGTGATCGCTTCCAATTTTAAATCCTCTGTACACTTTGGTGTACTGCACCAGGGAGAAAACATCACTATCAACAATAACATAGCCAATGAGATTTTTCTTATTCCTTGCCTCTTCTCTCCATGTGAATTTGTGCACATTTTTATGTTGGAACATGGTGTAAGTAATAACCAGTCCATGTCCTGAGCAGAAATCCAACAGGTATTTGCCATTATTATTAGCTTTGCTGTTTTCTCCAAATTTTCCCAAAATATTTTTGTATGTCTAATAATCATTTCCTACTCTGCTATTGAGATCCCCAACAAGGACCAACTTTTTATTTTTCATTGTTGCAATTGCTTTTTCTAAAGCATCAAAAAATTCCTCCACTTCTTCCTTAGTAGAACGTTATGTGGGACCATAGACACAAATAAGTCTCATTGTTCAATTCTCCATTCTGATATTTGCCCACATCACTCTACTTGAGACTGCTTCCCATTCAAGAAGATTAGCTTCGTAATTTTGTGTTGAATACTATGGGTACTCCTTCTTTTCCTTGACTGTCACTGCCTGAATATAACATTTTGTATTCATTGCTCAGAAAGATCTCACCAGTATTTGTCTTTTTTGTTTCAGTCACCCCTATTATGTCGATCTGGTACTTATATAATTCCTCAGCTAGCTCCATTTCTTTGCCATTCAGGCTTCTTATGTTGATAGTACCGATCGTTAACTCTGGTGATGTTCATTTGGGGTGTGCTTTCAGATTTGTTCCAGTAGCTGACTTTTCGCTGTTGGCCCTGGTTCACTGGCGAAAACAACGGGGACCGTGTTTAACCGGGCAACGCTCCAGCTGGCTTGAAATTTTGTCATGTTGTACCATCATTGTCTATATTGGTTTCAGCCAATAAGAATACAATTTGGTCTGCTAAATCCCAAATTGCCAGCCCATCCTCGTTCGTTCAGTATCCAAGTAGATACCAAACAGGGTGCACCCTGAGAAGGTGAGGATTGGACATTAGGTGAGAAGCCCTGGTCGGTTCTCCACATTCCTTTAAAGGCTATGTGGAGGTTTGCTCTCAGTTATATAGCTTTGACCCTTTAGCACCCCCAAGGTGCCAAGGTTGTTAATATATAACAACTTTGTTATATATTTTATTAAATATAAGTTTACGGATAGTATATACAGAAACAGAAATGTCTGAAGATGCCATCTGCATTCAGTCTGTTTTTCTGATTTCGTCATTTGCTGTTGTGTCATTTATGATACTATTATCCTGGTTTGTAATCTGAGTGAGTTTTAAGGCTTCTGGTTCAATTTATTTATTTTTTTATTTATGCTTATGGCTACATGAAACTGGTAAGTGAAAAGTACAATCACAATTTCCAGAAACAAATGATGAAAATCTTAACATAAAAAAATTCATTACATAAAAGGCACAAACTGCTTACCAAATTTCCTTTTTTTAAAAAATAAAGCAAAAGTAACTTGTCATAATCAAGCCAGGGACAATTATCGTCTTGCTGCAACAAGTATGACAAGGCTTCATGTTCTCACAACACTTCACAACATAAAAGTGGCTGTATCCGAGGTTTAATTAGAGAGCAGTCGTGTCTTGTGTGAGAAAACGTGATCCATTAGAGGAGACCCATTTCACACTGTATCATCATCTTCTAACATGAGGAGGAGTTACTATTAGCTGATACTATGAGAGTAACTATGAGAATAACGTTTTCGTGGTGAGACGGGACCCTGATTTTCTGTTTCCACCATAACCACCGCCACCACCATACCAACTACAGGTCAAGGTCCAGGCTGGAAAGCCAATTCAAGGCCTCATCCGTCACCATGTGGATGTCCTGCAGGCCACCACCGTGAAATTGGCGCCTTGGGCAGTCGTACACAATATAAGTAATCGTCTGAGCCACGGGAGAAAAATCACAATAAGGGTGATCTGATAGCCTCCATTTATGTAGAAGGTAGCCACATCGGCCCTGATTAGTTCTGATCCAGTTTATGGATGACTAAATCTTCCTAGAAAGATCAAAACCAGGCTGCGGAGCACAGGGTTCTTCTACCAGGAAGCAGTTTGTTGGGAGATTGTTGGACCAGTATTCTCTCCATATATCAGATATTGATGGCAGCGCAGCTGAAGAGAGTTCGTCCATGGATCAGAGAGGCTTTCTAGATTTGAGGCGAATACTAGGTGGGTTTATGAGAGTCTGGTGTAGGGGAAGGAGTGGGTTGCTCATTGCTTTATTAAATTCCTTAATCCAGGCTAGTCTTCTCCGAATGTGTGGTGGAGCAATGTCAGATAGAACAGGCAGCCAGGAGAGAGGGGGTGCTTCTCACTGTCTCACTAATTTAGCTGGGTGTCTATAATGTTACTGTGGGTATTTCTTTCCCAGACAGGGGCACAATATTCTGCTGCAGAGAATGCGAGGGCCAGTGCAGACGACCTTAGGACTTCTGCACCACAACCCCAGGTTGTTCCAGCAAGCCAAACCTTTTATAGGTTAGGCTTCTGTCCAGGCTCACTCTAAGGTATTTTGAGTGAGGCTCGTGTTCTACCATTTTTCCACAGAAAGAAAGGTTGAGTTGTCGATTCGCCTATGCATTTTACAGGTGAAATACTGAGGACACTGTTTTCGTTGGATTTGGCTTCAAGTAACCCTGTTTGAAGTACTCTTCCAGGGTGTTTAGGTCTGTATTCGAGGTTGATTCTAGGTTGGTAAAGGAGGTGGATTGATGTAAGATCGCTAGGTCATCGGCGTACATATACTTGCTTGATCTGGTATGAGGTAGATCATACACATAGATGTTAAAAAGTATAGGGGATAACACAGAGCCCTGAGGAAGATCGTTGAGAAGGAATCTGGGCCTGCTCTTTTTTCCGTCATTATGGACCCGGATTTTTCTGTTGGAGAGTATAGATTCAAAAAGTTGTAAAGTTTTTTTTACACTTTATAATATTTCCTAGTTTTTGGAGGAAGCCCCTGATTCAGACAGTGTAATAAGCAGATGTTGGATCAATGAAAGTGGCTCCAGATTTAAGTTTCTTCTGGAAGCCTGCTTCAATTTAAGTTGTCAGGGCCAGGCCCTGGTCACAGCAACTGCTTCCTGGCCTGAAGTCAGCTTGTTCAGTCGGGAGTGCTCTTTCAATGAGTGGTGAAATTCTTTTAAGGAGAATTCTTTCAAAGAGCTTAAAGGTGGTTCAAAGCAAGAGGAGATAGGTCGTAGGTTTTTCACTTCATTTAGATCTTTCCCTGGTTTGGGCACGGCAATTATTTGGCTTCCCGTCACAGCTTTGGTAGTTTACCAGTCATGATGATTTCTGAGAAAAGGGCAGCCAGCCATGTTTGGCCATGTTGACCGAGATGTTTTAGGAATGCAGGGAGTATACCATCCACTCCTGCAATTTTGCCATTCTTGGTAAGTTTTAAGACTATTTGTACCTCTTCTCGAGATACTGGGTGTACGAGTTCAGGAAGCTCGTGTTCCATCTTCAGGATTTGTCTTCTGATGGAAGCTTGTACAACAATTTTCCTGATAGGGCTGGGATGAATCTTGGAGGTTTTCAATAAATGGTTGGTTAGCCATTTGATCAGGAGTTATCTGTATTGTTCTGTGTGTCGTTGGCTCTGCTCCACCTAATTTTCTCAGAAGTGACCAGCTTCTCTGACTAGATATGACGAAATCGAGTTTATTGATGGTTTAGATCCATCTTTCCTTTCTGTTTTTATCCAGGGTTGATATGAGCTCCTTAGTTGGATCTTCAGTTTCCTCATATTTGACTAGGAGCTCCTCATTTGCCCTACTCCAACATGGAATATATTGTTTTCTGTAGCCTTTAGGGATAGAGGCTTTTGCTGCAGATTTTGAGTTGTTTAACAAATCTAGGATAGCAATTAGGAGTGGGTGGAATTGCTTTAATAGTTTGCTCGATTTGTTTCTGAAATGCAGTCCTGTTGGTCCTGCGGAGATTCCATCTAACAATTGGTGTTCCGCTGATGACTGTGATTGATGTTCCTATCTCTATTAACGTGGGACGATGTTGACGCTTAGGGAATCTGTTAAGGATGGTTCTGGTTGACGGAAGAGTGTGGTCTTCGGAGTCTTAATGTAGTACATATTAATTCTTCCTGACTCAATTCTGTCTTTTGATTTGTATCAGCTTTGAAGTTTGTGACTTCCTCAAGAATATCTTTGCATCTCTGATCCACAAAAATTGGTAATTTGTTTCTGTTTTTGCTTTTCTTGCTTGGTACAACAGATTGTAGTTGAATGGTGTAAAATATTCCGATAGGAAGATTGGTGTATAGTCCTGCAATGCGTTCAAGTCCTTGGCAACTGTTTTTTTCTGTCTGCTGGCTTTTATGAGGTTGTCTCTTGTGGGCTTGCTTGTAAGACGAACTATGACTTGCAGATAGTGACAAGCCTTGTTTTTTGCTCTTTCTAGGAATCCGATTTATGGTCTGAATGTCGTTAAGCTGTAGAGAGATATCAATTATTGTTATTAGTATAAAATTGAAAATTGTTATTTAAAATTGAACAACGGTAGAGCACATCTTTATGATGAGCTCTACCTTGAATTTTTTACCATACACGAATAAGCTCTCTTTATCGCTCTACAAATTCAAATGTCACTTTAATTATTTATTATTGAAGTTTGATTTTCTGCTGCAGGTGCCAACTCTGATTTTTAATTTTCCTTCCCATGATCGCATTAGTGTTCTGCTCTCCTGTCCAAATGCTCGTTCTGTTAGAATGATTCAGTAATCCTTTTTAGAAAGGTAATCCAATTGATCTCATCCACAATTCTTAACCACTACTCTAGTTTAATTTGAAAACAAATATGTGAGAAAGCCCGTTACCAATGCCATCAGACTTCTTCAGATGTTGTATAGAAAATCAGGACATCATCACTTCCTAGTACACCAAGAAGAGTACTCGTATGACGCTGCTGATCATTCGTCAGGACAAACATTAGGATACTTCTTAAAAGCTTGAATACCAACTGTCTTTTAAAAGATATCACACAATATTCAGTGCATCTGAAAAATGGGAAGTAAACTTGCATTAAACTATCATTCCATTGCCTTTAATTCATTTCTCTCAAAAATAATGAAATAAATGGCGAAGAACATCATAATTGGTTTTCAGAAGACATAAGTATGCCCACGCTCCTCCTCCCGCTTATCTTCGAGAATAACTAGATCTCCAGTCAAGATCAAATTTCTCTTAGAGTGACTTACCTCTGTTCCTTTACAAACATAAAAAGAACCTGCTGAATTGATAATTTCTTATAATCATGTAAAAATAAGAGTAGGTCCAGGTCACCATTCATAAACGGTTCAGCTTCAGACTTACGTAATAAAGAGATCATCGATATCCGGTGTCATTCGGCTTATCTCTTCTTTGGAAAGCTCTCATTCGCACTGTTTTCCTCATATCACTGAGAGCACTCCTGTGTGATCGGAGTTTAATTTTTTTAATTAATCTTTTTAATTTCTGAACAGGAAGGATGTCCATTTTCTGGATAACCGTAGCCTTCAATGCTTCTTGGCACAAACTTTACAAAGATTTCCTTTTAAGCATAAAAAATTAAGGTAAAAAATATATATTTTATACAAATAACATATTCGTCCGACCATCGAATCTTTTTCTCATTTATGTTGTTGCTTCTAGGAATCCTCTAGGATATGAAAGGTTTACATATAGCATATAAATGCTGACTGATTGTTTGAAGAACTCTTTAATGCCAAATGTTACGGATACAAAGAGTTAAACACTAAAACTATAAAATAAAAAATAATGATATAATAAAACGTGTGCATGTATTCTTCTTTTTCTTATTCTTCTTCTTCTCATCCGCTCATGGTAAAAGGGGTTGGAGTTACTCAAAGACGAATTTTTGTCATTTCTTTCTGTCTGCTGTTTTTTGTGTAATACTATTATGGAGTTTAATTCTTCCTCTTCAAGTGTCATCCCCTAGAAGGAGGTTGGCAACCATGTCAAGGAACTTTTTTTCTTTCTTTTGCTGCTCTGGAACATTTATGGTAATTCAAGCCAGTCATGTTCTTAATGTCTTCGAACCACATTCTCCTGGGTCTACCTCTCCCTCTTTTTCCATCCAATTTCTCTTCTAATATTAATTTCTGAATGCCTTCTTATCCAGTTAGATGTCCAAAATATTTAAGTTTTCGCTCTTTAATTATTTTCATGAATGTTCTTTTCATTTTTGCTTTCTTTAAAACATCTTCGTTTTTCATTTTCTCTGTCCATGGTATTTTTAACATTCTTCTGATGGTCCACATTTCGAAAGCTTCTAATTTATTCTCTGCTTCTTTATTTAGAGTCCAAGTTTCACTGTTGTAGAGAAGGCTTGACCAGATATAGCATTTTATTCATCTTTTTCTTGTGTCTATATTAATGTCTCTGGATGTTAGAAAAACAGTTTTCATATCATTAAAGGCTTTTCTTGCTATCTCTAATCTTCTTTTTATTTCTTTAAGGGAATTTCCTCTGTCTGTAAACATTTGTCCCAAATATATAAACGACTGAACCTGTTCAATTTTCTTTTTGTTAACAGTTATGTTCAGTTTCTTATTTATTGGTTCTTTTGATATAATCATGCACTTTGTTTTCTTTATGTTAATAATTAGTCCCATGTCTAAGCTTATGTTGTAAATTTCTGTGATTAACCATTTCAGTTCTACACCATTCATTTCTGAAAGATTTTTAAAAACTTGCTCACTATATATATTGAACAGTAAGGGTGATAAGACACATCCTTGCCTTACTCCTTTTTTGATTTCAAAGTTGCCAGAATATGTATTTTTATATCTTATTGAGGCCATTTGATTCCAGTATATATTTGTAATTATACGTAGATCTTTTCCTTTTAACCCATTATTCTGTAGCATATGTATTAATTTCTTGTGATCTATTGAATCAAATGCTTTGGTCTAATCAATAAAACAAAGATATATGCTTTTCTGGTTGTCAAGGCTTCTTTCACATAATGTTTTCAAATTGAAGATTCCTTCTCTTGTACCTTTGTCTTTTTGAAAACCTGATTGAGTGTCTTCTATTTCTTCTGACAAAGTGCCTTTTATTCTTTCTAGGATAAATTTTTATTCTTAGTAGTAATTTTGTAACATGGCTTGTTAAACTTATTAGTCTAAATTCTGTACATTCAAAAGTTCTTGGAATTTTGGGAATAGTGACAAAGATGGATTTCCTTAGATCATCAGGGATGTATCCTGAATCATAGATGTTATTAAAAATAACGTTGAGGTCATTAAGTGTGTTTTCATTTACTTTCTTTAACAATTCAATAGGGATTTGAACAGAGCCTGGTGTTTTACATGTTTTCATTTGACTTAGGGCGTATTCTATTTCTTCATATGTAATTGGGTCAGCATCCATATTTTGTGTATCTGGTGCATCTGTGCGATCAGAGTCAAACAGTTCTTTCCCATATTCTTTCCATCTTTTTATGATATCTTGTGTCTCTAGTAGCATTTTTCCATTTTGATCTTTTATACAAGGATTATGGTTGAAAATTTTCTTTTTATTTGTCAGGCCTTCGATTGATTTATGCATTTCTTTACTATTGTGTTTCTTGTCCAGTTCCTCTATTTCTTTACATTTTTCATTTAGCCACTTGTCTTTAGCCTTCCTGCATTCATTTTTTATAATTTTACTGAGTATTCTATACTGTTGTATACTTTTCTTTTTTTGTCTTTCATCCATAAGTTCTAGTATTGATTCAGTCATCCAGGTTTTTTTTTATTATTGTATTTAATTTTTGGGATAACCTCGTTAGCTGTCTTATATATATATTGCACTTCTAAAATTTGACCACTGTTTTCAATTTCCTCTGTGTTACAAAGTATATTTTCTTCTGTGTTATGTCCTAGATGATCCAATTTCTTCCTAATTTCTGAGTTAAACACCATTATGTTTTCAGGTATATTCAGAGCTGTGAAGTAAAGTCTTTCATTATGATTGTTTTTAGAAATGTTTTTTAGTTTAAAGTGGACACAACAGGGTTATGGTCTGAACCTATATCAGCACCTGGGTATGTTTTTATGTTGGTTATATTATTTTTGTATCTATTATTTATCATTATGAAATCTATTTGGTTTCTTATAGAGTTATCTGGGTTTGTCCAAGTATACAGTCTGCGCTTTGGATGTTGAAAGAAAGTATTCACTATGCGCAAGTTGTTTTGAATGCAGAATTGTATCAATCTCGCACCTCGTTCATTTCTGTCGCCTAATCCAAATTTCCAACAACTGGATTTTCTTCCCCTTCTACAACCTTTGCTTTCAAGTCACCCATCACTATAAGTATCTCATTTGATTTTACATATTCTATAGATTTTTGTAAGTTATTATAAAACTATTCTATTTCTTCATCATTGTGAGTCATCGTAGGGGCATAAACCTGGATAATTATGATGTTAAAAGGCTTTGCGGCTAATTTAATAAGTGTTAGTCTTTCGTTTATGGGCCATAGCCCCATTACACATTTAAAGATGTCTTTCTTAATCATGAAACCCACTCCATATTCATGCTTCTTTCCACCAGAATATACAAATGTAAATCCATCTTTCTCTAGTTTTCCCATGTTAGGCCATCTTGTTTCACTAATTCCCATCACATCAACTTTAAGTATTTTTATTTCCTGTATAAGGTTGTCAAAATTCCCCAGTTTATATAATGTCCTCACGTTCCAAGTTCCAATTTTCAAGACTCTGGTTCTTGTTTTTAAATGAGGAATATCAAAGGCCAACCTTCCTTTCGGATTTAAGTTGACATCATCATGGAGTGCACTTGCAGC
Source organism: Typopeltis vanoorti (assembly GCF_054136105.1). Taxonomy (NCBI): domain Eukaryota; kingdom Metazoa; phylum Arthropoda; class Arachnida; order Uropygi; family Thelyphonidae; genus Typopeltis; species Typopeltis vanoorti. The sequence goes on from NC_143572.1 coordinate 29,677,598, forward strand.
GCACGTTTTAATCACAGTTTCAGTGTCTTCTTCCCTGTAACTATTTACAGCTTGAGACGTTGCAGAGGTTCCAACTTCCAAAGCATAGCTTGTAAAATATTTCCGTTTCTGCATGGTCGACTATAGGATAGAGGATAGTAACGTGATGAGGCCCCGGTCTCTTCCACGTCTGCAATAGCCAGCTAAAGCCAGCTAACTTGGCTCACTCTGTCAGCCATTGATCTGTATTCATAATCTTCCGCCTGCCAGTTGTTTCACATTGCCGTTGATATATGAATTCTTCCGCCAATGATGAAACAGCAGATGTCATTGCAGTCCGAACATCTCCCTAGCTAGCCACATAACGTCTTGGAGTTTAATTGGGTACTTTCTTTGATGTTGTCAATCCATTTCTTTCTTGGTTATCCCCCTCCCCTCCGCTGGGCTGTCCTTCAATTCTACCATTTAATAATATGTTTGGTAGTCTTTCTGGGTTTATCCTTGAAACATGTCAAAAACAGCTTAATTGGCTCTCTATTTATTAAATGTTGTTGCAGTTGTAGCTGTAGCTTGCTTAGTTGTTGCTAACTGCTGTTATCTTGACTGTGTTTTGAATGTCATTTAGGTTTGTACTTAATTATTAGCTAGCATGAAAATGTTATTGTTTATGCAATTACAGTATTATTTAAAAAATGAATCACAGTAATTATAATTTGTGTAGTTCATGTTGACATTCAAGGAAAATAGTGATTTGATAAGAAATTTTATGAAAATGTTATTAACACTGTTGAATATGTTAATATTGTTTTTGTTGTATGCTTGTAAAAATAAATAAAAATCAAAATAAGGGGAATGCAAAGAGATTCGTTATGAATGTGAAGAAGCACAAACTGTCCTCGTCAAGTATGAGAAGTTACTTATGACCGATTAATTTCGGTTTTTCAATTGTGGAGCTCAATGTGATGATGATGATTAGTTTCCTTTCATCCATATGGATGGTAAGGGAAGCTATGCTACCATACTAGGGAAGTGACTATGAGCAAGGTGGTGTCCCTTTGCCTTCCTTGACGTACTATATCCAATGGCTGTACCCTGCGTGTTCACGGGTCCGGTTTGCCTTTTTGGGATATAAATCCCAGGATAAACTGGGGAAATAACCTTACTGTCCACGCCCAAGACCGGCTAACTTCGCTATGGCTGAGGAAGATCCTTCAGCTCCTCGAAGGGAATCGAGGGAATTCGAGGGAATCGAACCTCGGACACGCCTTCCCCAGGCATATGGTTGCGAAGTGCACAGCAACTAGACTAACCGCGCGGACGGAGCTCAATCTATAATACATATAACATAACTGTTGAGAGTATTTGGGATTGGGTTTTCTTCAGTTACTCCGCTTTTCCCCTTAAAATCATGAATAAGGCCTAGCACAGTTTTCGTATTTAAATTAACTATGCGAGAATGTCATAACCACCCTTGATGGATTTAGCTCTGCTATAGAGTGCAGATTTTTTTTATTGATCTCTCAGATATTTACATATATACAATGATCACCTTGAGTAACATTCAGTATATTATTTTACAAGGTTCAGCACTAAGTGCTACATATAACAAAATTTCAATAATAATAATAATGATAACATAGTGTTTTGCTGTTTTTTAAAAAATACCAATCACAGTATTAATTACAATTATATAGTTCAGAGTTACACAAGTTATATAACATTGCATGTTGTAGTTTACTTTTTTTTTTCAAAGTTTGAGAAAGTGTGATTATACAACAGTATTTCCACAAATGCAATTAATATATTTATATTAATTTATATAATAATATAAATTAATTAATGAAAACTCATTATTTACATAATTTTTAATAATAAGAATAATTTATTATATTATTTTTTTATGTTACATAGTAATATCATATGAATGATATTATCACATAATAATCACTATCTCCAGTATCTTTTTTTATTGTTATATACTTTACTGACTGCTTTGTGACATAATCTGCATTTTTTGATTATAAGGATTACGAGTAGAAGAGTGATTCAGGTTAATCCCACCTACTTCGAACTTTGGGTTAGCTTTTATGAAGAGAGAGGGATTTAGCGTTAACTATTTATGTCGTTGCTACTGTTTATGCACGGGCTGTAGGCATTGGATGCTGGTGATTTGCGATGTGTATATTAGTCTTAATCTTATATTAACTTTGTTGATATATTTTCCAGAGTTCGTGTTTTAATGTTCTGTAGTTATCTATGTGTTTTGAATTTCTTGGTAGGCTGTTGAGTTGCGTGGGTAGCTGATGTGATCTCACAAAAGAACCGTATGAGTTGTTGAAGGGTGTAGGGATGTAGAGAGCTGTTGTAGGTCGTGTTTATACGACATGTGTCTCTGTTGTTTCGATAGGTGATTGAAATAATTCCTTGTTAATGTCATGTAATGTTTCAGGATTCTATGTGTCGCCATGTGCTGGTCAGATATTGGTTGTTGCGTGTAAGCCGTCCAAATCGTGTTGACACAATTTTCCTGTGTAATATTTCTAATTTTGTTAGGTGGCTGTTTGTGGTGTTTGCATAGACTGTTATACCGTATCTGAGCAGATATTCGCAGATACCGTGATATAGGAGTTTTATATTGGATGGAATAATGTCTTTTACTTGGAAGTGTTTTGCTGCGATGATCCGGAGTTTGGTATGTAGGTATTGTATATGTTTTGTTCCATCTACGGTGGCAAACTATAAAGAGACTAAGTTATTTTGCATGTGTTACCGGTTTGATTTCGGGACATATTATCAACAACTGACACAGTTGTTGATAATACACAACCCAAGAATCACGACTCCCACACGGGCGCATGATTTTTGGGTTGTGTATTATCTACAACCTGTTTTGGTGCTGTTGATTAGAATTGCGTTTTGGTAGAAGTATATTGTGATTTCATTTAGGTCTTGTTATGCTTTGCAGAGAGCCGTGTTGATGTCTGTGTGGATTGCTAGTAGTGCGGTGTCATCTGCGTATTGAAATATTTGACTGTTTGTAGCCATGTTATGAACATCGTTAATGTATATGTTGAACAGAGTGGGTGATAATATGGCACCTTGAGGAACACCGTGTTTTATTTGTATTCCCCGGCTGTGACATGTACCTATTTTTTTACTAGTGTTCTGTTTGAGAGGTAGTTCCTGAACCATGTATGCAGTGTTCCTCTTATACCTATTGAGTATAGTTTGGTGAGTAGTATGTCATGCTCAAGTGTATCAAATACTTTGTTGGAAGTTTATTTTGCACTTGGTTAGACTATAATAAATTTAGTTTAATCCTGAAAATGCCGCATTACCTCAGTCTTGAAAATATCTTCAGGACTGAGGTAAGGTAGTGCAACACCAGGTAACTCCGAGCGAAGGTGGACCAAGTTCTTATCACTCCTTGTCTCAGTATCTCCCATAATGCAAAGCACATCTCCTTGGGGAGGGAGATGTGCTTTGAGAGAAGGGACACTACCCAGACAGGTTTCTCTTTGTTTAAGTGCGGGAATACCATTCCAAAAACTCGTAAAGTCCCCCGAATCACCCAATAATGAACAACCCGCAGGATCAGAAACTCTCATTTGCTCATCTGGAAGGGTAACAGCAACAGCCGTGCCTCAGTTAACTTCACAGGCTGCATCATTGACATTCATTACCCCACCACGCAGGCCTTGGGTGACAGCAACAGCCGAGCCTCAGTTAAAACTTCACGGGCTAAAGCATTGTCATTCATCACCCAAGCTTCCAACCGGTTTCGACACCTTTATTGAGGTCTCGACAGCGGGAGGCAGACCCAAACGTGGAGATATCAAGGCAGAAGTAATCGGAGAGTCATATTTACCTATACGAGTTGCCAACAGGTGTACCACCTTATTATTGAATTACTCTGGATTTAGAGAAAGATGTTGGAAGTTTATTTTGCACTTGGTTAGACTATAATAAATTTAGTTTAATCCTTTATCCAAGTGTAAGCAAACAAAGTTTTCACCTGAAAATATCTTCAGGACTGAGGTAAGGTAGTGCAACACCAGGCAACTCTGAGCAAAGGTTGACCAAGTTCTCATCACTTTGCTCGGAGTTTCCTGGTGTTGCACCACCTTACCCCAGTCCTGAAGATATTTTCAGGCGAAAACTTTGTTTGCTCACACTTGGATAAAGGATTACACTAAATTTATTATTATCAAATGCTTTGGTTAAGTCTACCAGAATATGAATGGCGTACTTGTTTTTGTCGAGAGCTTTGTTTGTTGTGTTGTCGGCGATGTCTCCTAATAAAGTGGTGGTGCGTTTTGTTTTCTTAAAGCCGTATTGCTTTTGTGAGATGATGTTGTACTTCTGTAAATAGTTATGTACTCTTATGTGTGTTATTTTTTCTAGAATTTTTGAGATGAGTGGTAGGGTAGCTATTGGTCTGTAGTTCTGAGTATCGTTTCTTTTGCCGTGTTTGTATATTGGCGTAATTACTGCAGTTTTTAGTTGTTGTGGAATAATGCCTGTATCGAATATTATGTTCACGACTCTCAGAAGTATTGGATATATTTGTTCAAAGTGTGTTACAAGGTCTGCGTGTCTTATTTTGTCTATTCCTGGGGTGGTCTTTAATTTTAGTTGTAAGAGTTCTCCTTTCAGTTCCTATTTTGCCAAGGTGGGGAAAATACATCGTTTGTTGTTGACTTTCTGTCGGTAGTTTTTTGTTGATCGTTAGTAGTTTGTCTTTTTTGAGTTGTGTGATGTTGTTTGTGAAAGCATGGTTGAATGAGTCGGCTAGTTCCTCTTGGTTTGTGTCCTGACCGAAGCTTTTTGCAATAAAATCTTGTGCTGAAATTTTCTTTTTTCGGGTTAATAATTCGTTGAATGTAGCCCATGTTTGCTTAATGTTGTCGTTATATTCCCTGAATTTTTGGAAGTAGTAGTAGCGTCTTTTTGCCCTACGAATGTTTGTTGTTAGTTGATTTCTTGCGTTTTTGTATAAGGTTTGTAAATGTGTGTTACTGGGTGACTTTTTGAGTTTTTTCCATAGCTTTTCTTTTACAGAAATACCATTTAGTATGTCGTCATTTAGTATGTTCAAATTCATTTATCTATGAATTGTCTGTTTGTCGTCTCATTTGAGTACACTTTGATGCCTTTTTGTATATTTCTGTGAACTTTAGTTGAATTAAATATAATAATAATAATAATAATAATAATAATAATAATAATAATAATAATAATAATAATAATAATGACGACAGAAAATATAACTCATTATAACATCTTTACCTCTTTCGATATCCAGATTCGGAGTAAGATATGTGTAAGGTAAGAAACCTAACTTAATATTAATTAAGATTTTACATTGATTCATTGTGAATTTTTGACATGTGAAACTGGGTATGTAACAATATTTCGTATTATTCGCGTAAGATATTTATTCTTTTTACGTGAGTTTTGCACAATGCATATGATGAATCATATTCAATTCGTCTTTCGTTCATTTATGCTATGTTAACTGTAGGCTGTAGTTAAAATTATTTGTCACCTTCAAAAATTTTATCGTATCACTTCATTTTCATTTTGTTTTACAAGTAAAAAAAATTGGCTAAACGTTTTGGAAAGATTACATAAAGTAATAACTATAGTCCAGCTGTACAGAACTATTTATGAAATAAGGCAAAGCGATTCGAAAAGATATTAATAATTTATCCATGTTTAGATGGATTTTAATGAAATTTCATACTTATTATCTGCATTAAAACTACCTACCCAGCCATCATGGATAAAATACTCATCCTCATACGCTTCCTATCCATCGTATATTTCAATGTAATATCAATGGTATTACAATTTCAATATGCACTTCGCATCCATGATAACCTTTATTTCAGTGCCAAAAATAAGCAAAGTATATTTAAACCCCCGACAAAATTAAGACACCTACTCAGTTCTTCCAAGGATCCCCTTATATATATATATATATATATATATATATATTTTATTTATTTTTTTTTTCCGAATATTTAGCTTCAAGTCGCTTAATAATCGGAACCAAAAACTGCACTGTTTAATTATCTTGAAAAGCCTACTAAAACTATATGGATAATGTCCGTCTGCTATGGAAATGAAATTAAAGCATTAAAAAAAATATAAAAAAAAATTGGAAAACTCCCCAACATATTTTAAAAAGTGTATTGTAATTTAAATTGTAAATGTTAAAAAGATTTGCTCTAATTTTAGCTTATCTTGATATAAAAATTGTTCTTATTCTGCATTGCGAAAACACATAAAATATTATATAAGGAATAAAGAGAATGTAGGAACATGAAAGTCACTTCTTGCCACCAGGTGTCTCATGTAAGAGATTTACATTGGTTCTAAGAGGAAGTGTTCAGGAATCCCATTTCACCTTGAGTGAGACGTTAAAGGATAATTTTTTAGAACATCTGTTGAATGAATGTGTTATTAAGTAAGCAAAAGCAATCATACTTAATGCCAACTTGGCAGTTAATTTGCCACTTTTATTTCACGTGCAACATATTACGAAATACTTATTTTGGTACATAACTACTGTACAAATAAGTACATCCATTGTCCCAAATAGATTTCAATGAAATTATAATAACAGAATAATTTCAATGAAATTATTTTGTTACTGTTTAATTTCATTGAAGTTTTAAATCCGATGAAATTAAAATAATAACTACTAAAAAAATAAATAAAATTAAAATTAAAATAAGGGAAGTTGTCAAACACTAAAACAGCACTTTCCGATTTCTCCAATCTCAGAATATTGACTTTTTCCTTTTTAAATTCTGTTACGTGTATAAAATAGTTAACTCATTTTCATTAAGCTTGAAACAACTAAAAGAAATTATTTCCTTCATAGAAGCAAAAACAGCAACGTCATTCAAGTTCGCGATCTTGAGTAAATATATTTGACCTACATAATACGGACTTTACAAGATTCCGAAGGATCGTCACGCTTATTTATAAGAAGTAAGGGAAAAATGCGTTGTTTACTCTGATTGAATTTATAACGATAGGGTGTGGTTACGTCCTCCAAATCTAGTTCACATGAGATAGTTAATAATTTTAGACGGTTTTATGGCAAAACTTCAGTTTTTGTAGTTGGTAACAGTGCCACATATCAACGAACCAATTGAATACAACAAAGTTCCGTTTGTTCACTAAGGTTCAGATATGAAAAGGGTTCCCATGTGAGGTGTCCAATCTTTAGACATATCTTCTTCAAAAAATGAGATAAATGATTTAAAGCTTAAAAAATTAATATAAAATTTAATAAAATCAATAATCTTATTAAGTAATTTATTTAATAAATAATTAAATAAAATAATTAAATTAAATTATAAAATAAATAAATAAAATTAATATTAATATAGCTTTCATCCTACTTATTGATTTGAAAGTTTAATAAAAACTGATGAAATTAATGCTATTTTTGTAAAGTATTAATCCGATGTGAATACATCTATAGAATTAGGATAAAAATACGAGGTCAAGATGGTAAGTTGATCAATATAACTAAAAAGTTGGAAAATATGACCAACTCAGCAGAATACTATCTTTGATTCCATGGTCTGAGTTACTAACAGCAATTCACGAGAAACTTTGTAAAACAAGTGTTTAAATGAGGGGCGGTATCTAAGTTGATTAGTAGAGTTTGAAGAACGGATAGCACGAAAGTGAAATGAATATGCAACCTTATTAAGGAAGAAATTCATAAGGAGAAGATCATGTGAAAGGAATATCGTGAAAACAAAGTGAGAGGAGTCATGAACCATATAATGTGCCGGACAGTGAAGTTAATAGAATTGTGCGGAAAACTAAATCGGAGTATGAAGAAAAGTTATCTGTGCAGATTAAAGGGAACGAAAAAGAATTTTATCGTTAGGCTGCAAATAAAAAAAAAATGAATGAGAAAGAATAACTACAGAATACAGATAGCACTCTTGTGTCAGAAACTGATGATGTGATTGTTCAATTAATGAGTGAAAACTTGGGTATAGTTCGCCCACCGATTAGAGGTCCCTCGACACTGCGCATGTCAGAAAAAGGAGAATCCATTCCGATAGTAGGGTAATCACTCTGTCTTCTGGGATGTAATAATAAACAAACTTAGTTTGTTTATTATTACATGTCGGAAAATTTAGCTTTTCTTTTACGAACATTGCTGTTTTTAAAGTGTAACTATTTTGGTTGTATAACAGTTGGAAAAATGTACGCAGAATGTTAATAAAATTAAAAAAGGTATAGCATAAAACAAAAATGTAACTAAGTTTATTTTTAAGAAAGTTTTCTATAAAATAAAAATAATTATACAGAAAAACAGAAATTATTTCAAATGAACTTAGATATTCTAAACTTACAGTTGAGAGAACTGAGACACTTTAATGTCCTAAACTGATTAATTATTTTATTATATAATTATTATATAATTAATTGACTTGTTTTGACTCTCAACAGCATCAAAAAAATGTTGGAAAAAATACCATTTGTCAAATTCTTTTAATCTTCAGAGTCATCTGAATCGGTGTCCGAATCGCCATCACTTTCACTTAAACTGATCACCATAGGTTCGCATAATTCTTCGATAATTCTGTCTCTGTCCCAATATATATTTTCCAATGAGGTGACATGAGAGCAATATTTTCCCCACTTTTGAACTGTAATACTTTCAATCGCCTGTTCTGAAAGCTTAAAAAGTTTCGACATGTCAATATCCCCAGTTACGTTGCGATGGCGAATGAAACTTTTCACTTCTGCCCAAACATACTCAATAGCATTAATATCACAATGATATGGTGGTAGCCTCAAAGCTAGAAATCCATGCTTGAGCATCGTGTCGAATTTAAATAGTTTAGTTGTGGGCGAGTTTCTTTTGACCAAATTAAACAATTCAATTTTTCGCATATCTGGGTCGAATGAGAAATGTTATTTGCAGAGAGCCAATCCATAAGAACTTGCTTCTTATTAGACCAATTTGGAACTTTGTTTAATCGAATAGAGTTATATGAAGCGTTATCAATTATAACAACAGCATTTTTTAAGAAGGTTTGGAATCAGTTTTTCTTCTGCCCACTTTTCGAAGATCGTAGAATTCATTTGCCCATGGTAATCTCCAATAGTTGAATTGGCTTTGTATATAGTAAGTTTGAATTCGCTAAAAAACCCATTTCTCCACCCGCACACAAAATTATTATGCGCCGCGAGGCATTTCTGGTTTGTAGCACTCCACATTCTTCTTTAGACTGCCAACATTTTCCATAAGTTAAATTACTATCAATCCAAGTTTCATCTAGATACACAATCGGTTTTTTCTCCTCGCTGAAATATTGCTCTCAAATACTGCGTTCTACATAACATAAAACAATATCACTTCGCTCCATGATAAGTTTCCTTTTATTCTGGGACTTTTTAAAACAAAATCCGATTTCATGAAGTATTTTCCTTAAAGTTTCTCTTTTACAAAGAAAATTAATTTTTTCTTTAAGCACAGGAATCAATTTCGGAACAGTTGGCACTCTTTTCTCGACCACGTAAAAATCGTGAATAGTTCTTATAACGTCTACATCAAAATCATTCAAAGCTACGGTTTCGATGGTTTTCTTTCTCTGGCGCTTTTTTTTTAGGAGATTTAAATTTTGGCTTACCTTCACCTTTTGATTCCCTACGAATTCTTTTAACAGTCGACCCCGATACCCGCAATTGCACTTGCACGTTTTATGACTTGAGAAAGGGGAACAAGAAGACGGCCTTCTGACGATTGTTTTTCGCAGAATGTCAGCACATTATTCAATATTCTTTTGCAAGAGCTACTGAAACGTGTAACAATAGAACTTGTTGACTGTACTGGATCCATCATACAAATTAATAATTAAAAAAATAATGCAAAAAAGGAACAACAAAAATCAAGCTAGTACTAGTACAGTGACAGACAAGAAAGCACGTGATTTCGTATGTTGGCGACCAATTCGTACATCCTTCATTTCTTTCTCCCCTTCAGCATGAATCGGCTATTCTTGGCACCAAGCCAAGAAGGGATCTATAAATGGTGGGCGAACTATAATATTAGAAGAACATGTGTTGTAAATACATAATATAAAGGCAAAAAAGTATTATTAAAAATTTTAATTGGAATCCAATGTAGGAATTGCAGCACTTAGTGCTGAACTCTGTAAAATTATGAGTTGCAATGTCACACAAGATGTTTATTGTATTTATAAAATATTTTAGCAATCAATAAATTATTATAATTATTATTAAAAAATATCCATTATATAAAAATTCCGTGTAATCTTCATTGTTAATATTAGAAGAACAAGTGTTGTCAATATAGATGCAAACAAGTGTTATTATCAAAATTTTAATTGAAATGCAATGTAGAAAATGAATCACATATGCAGCTCAAAGTGCTGCATATGTGATTCATTACCAAATACTGTATGTGATTTACTATATATGTGATTTACACATACTGCATATGTGATTTACTACCAAAAGTCGGCGACTTTTGGTAGTAAATCTTTTTTTCGCGGAATTCATTTCCCAATGCCTTCGAAAGTCTCAATATAAAATGTGGTCTCATTCCTTGTATTAGTTTTAGCTACAGATACCTCCAAAGTGGGAAAGTTAATTTATGGTCACCCTGTATTTAGCTTCACCCAGATACAATAAACTGAACCAATTAAATAAAATGTTTGACTTCCTGTTATACACGAGGAAGTTATACATTAAATTTAATCGTATCACCCTACAGGTAATACCATTAATAATAATGGTATTATCAATCGAATTATTAATAGCAAATTAATGGCGTTATTAATCATAAATACATTGCGATTATAGTAATGTAAACGATGTATTACTATAATGTATACGTTTACACCTTAAAAATGCTATAATCACGAATATTTTAATATATTATATGTTATTTATATTAAATCACTTATTATGAAACCCAGATCCAGAATTTATGTAACTTTTCATTAAACTCTGGATCTGTGTTTCGTAACACGTTTTTCATCGATTTGAATATAGTATTGCAATCGAAAAGTGTTACTCTAGTATCACTTTCTGTTAGAGTAAGCAAACAATACGCGTTTCCCTTGTGAGGTATCTACACGACATGCTGTTTTCATGAGCAATTGACTTTATTAAATTAAAGAATCAATGAAGCCAAGAATATAATTTCCTAGTAGATATAATATGCAGAAGTTTTGAGTTTGAATTCTCTTGAAGTCATAAAAATCGTTGAATGTTAATGTACCTTTGAATAACGTTGAATAATGCAAATGTCCTATGTCCTCATATGAACTAGCTAAAAAGATCGTAAATTATGTTTGTTTGTTTCCTCAGGAATCTTCACATCGAGTACGACTGGACTGCTTTGGGGGAAGCTAGCAGCCACGTCGGTTTCAGGTGTTTACTAGCTTCGCCCATCAGCCTGCTTCTCCTCTCCAGAGATGAGCATACAGGACCAAATTAATCCTTCCATTGTAGAGTTAAGTGAAACTTAATATTGAAGGAATAACGTAGAGCAGTTATAATGTTTTTTACCTGAATGATGATGGATACCACCACATGATATGAAGGCGATATAAAAAAGTATTTTTACTGCTCCAATGATGTGCTCAATGAGTTTACTTTTAGGAGCCAGTGAGTTTAACTCCTCGTGCGGTAGTAATTGTGACAGAGGAATGTAATTTTGCGCTAATATTCATATTATTTATTTATTAAGTAATCGTCGTTAATATCGTAATATCCCAGAGAGTCTCTACAGTGTTAAGTAGTACACTATCTCTCTCTTCTTCTTCTTCTTCTGAATGATTGCGAGAGAGAAAAATTTTTCCAAGAGGAAATTCCCACTGCCTGATCTGCACGCTAATAATTTATTCTCAGTTGAAAATTGGATATAGAATTCCTCACACCTTGCGAGAATTTGGATTATAAATTCCTAAGCCAATAAGGCGGGCGTGTGCCTTATCTTTTGTCCCCTGATGAAGTACATGCTTAAACAACAAACATTAACTCAAATTATTTAAATGTCATGAATATTATACGAAAATATATGTACAAATAATAGCTTTTTTAGCTGAAAGCAGGGATTTTTCCACAACAATGGCAAAAGACGTCACCAACAGTAAATTCATTTTTCAGGAGACCTTGGAAACGTCACTAATCCTACAACTATATGAAAAGATTCACGGTTATTGTTTTTTTTTCTTTTTGATTTTTATCTCTTGGGACTGGGACATCTTGGGACCCAAGATGATTTTCATCCCTCGTTGTGAGACCCTCCTTACTTGACAGTTTCGTGTTATCTAGAACAGAGATGGGTAATCCGATTCAAAGATCACTCAGGGCAGTGCGTTATAATTTTGAAAACTTCTGGGGGCGATCACAACAAAAGTTGTGCATTTAGATTTTCATAAAACTTTCACATCTCCTCATGTAATTCTACTTAAAGCGGTTATTATCAATTGGAACATATGCGAACTGCCTCTTTGATTCTACAAAACTCCATAATTTAGGCAACATTCGATGAGTATTTAAGTTTATTAGACTTCCCGACTAACCACGGGACTCATCATAAGCAAAACAAGAAAGGGGAGTTATTTTACGCAATTTTTCTCCAACGAGTACCCGTAAATCAACAAAGTGTCAAAAATGAGCATTTATCGCCTCTTATGGCAGTATTCTTCGTGATGGTCCTTGACCAATACTTTTAAAATAAGCTTTCAATACATCAGTGGAAAATTAAAAGAAATCAACATCTTATGTGACAAAAATGTTGATTTTTTCTGGTAGTGTAAAAATACACTTTAAGTAGAATTACGCTTCCATCTAATCAGTCTACCATTGTTGTAACTTATCTTGTCAACTAACTCCAACACACAATGTCAGTTGGAACAGTTCCAATATCGTTTTCTGAATCTCTTTCATGACGCGCTTGTTAATCGTTCTCTTCCGGTGTGAGTTAAGAGAGTGAGAGAAAGACTTCTTTTGAAAGACGCACTGAAAGAGTGATTGGGATATTTTCTATCGTGTAATATAACTAAATAAGATTGAAGTGAGGAAAGACTAATATTAGTTACACTGCTGGTGAAATGTTCCAAGTATCTTTTTCTTTCTTTCTTCCTTTCTTATTTCTTAGTAAGGGTATTACCAGTCTTTCAATTTTTTCCTCTTAGGATTTTTCCTCGTTCAGGATAGAAGAGATGCTATCAACTCAAAATGATAACTGCCATATGTACAATGCAATCAGCTGTGCTCTTTAAGTGGAAATAATCAGCTTTATAATAATCCGCGAATAATAGAAGTACAAAAGCCACTTGAGTTATTCAAGGTTTCTTTTATACTAAGCAGAGAAGAGCAGTATATGCTGCTCTTCTCTGGTGATAATTTCTTAATAATATAAGTCAGAATTTGCACAGCAAATTCTGACTTATATTATTAAGAAATTATCATATATTGTTATCTTTATGATTTCCATCCTATCATAAATTTACATATTTTGAGCAATAGCATATATCCCGCATTTTTCTTCAGACTATAAAAATTCTCATAGAAATCTTCTAGACATTATTTAGGAAAAGTTTTCCATGTTCAAAAACTGTTGCAATATCTTTCGATAATGAGCCAACCTTGAGACACAAAAAAATAGTGTAATCGAGGATAGTTGTGCATTAAGGAAAATTAACCGCAAGGTAATAACTGTAAAGCTTATTCAGATCATGCTAGAACGGTTTACAAGATTTTATTATGATGGATTGTTTTAAAATGACACGAACTGTACTTTGATACTTGTCTTATTCCTAAGACAACTTGTCTTATTCCAACTTGTTAGTGAAAGAAAACAGGCTTGATGGCTTGTCAAGTTACAAACAAACAAATAAATAAAGAACGTCAGCAAGTGATAATCTACTGGTTCTTGGTTCTCTCTGAATAAAGTCAGCGAAATACTTCGAATAGAGAAACGGTTTGTTTTCAATTTTTGATCTTTCCGCGATCAATAATATTTAGTATTTTTATTATAAAATCTAAGCTTTGCTTCTGTTTGTAACGGGATACGTAGGCAATATAAATTGATGTTTATATTCATATTGCTTTTAATTTATTCTAACAATGCATCTTTTTTTATGATGGACTACAATAAAAACATCCAACTCAATAATCCATAGTTTTAGTTGTTCTAGTGAAAGCAGCTATTTGTAGAGAAAACGAGAACATCTCAATAAATAAAAGCGCTAAACAAAGTGACCCAACTGTCTTACAGCGACACCTGAGCATGGTGAAATAATTAAATTAGCGTTTAATTTTTTTAAATTCAAGTTATCTTAAATTAAAATACATTTAGATTTAAGTATATTTAAATTAAAGTAATTCTACATGTATTCGTAATTTTTATCGCTATAAATCAATAAGATAACTTCAAGTGCCTTCAATCTCTTGACAATCGCTGTGGATTACGTCCTTGACGTGATGTTCAAGAAACTTATTACCAGTAACAACTCATGAGTTCGATTTAAATGGAATTTCCGACAACCGCCAGGTGCGGCAGAAAGTTATGTACTAGTTCGGTGATTTACATTTGGAGATATCTCTCGTGTTTTTTTTTAAAGGATGTCTTTGTGTCATTCAATGTCATCACACTACGTGTTCATCGCTTCTCCTTTAACTCTTTAAGGACACTCTCATAATATGTGAAACGTTCATTGTTACCGGTTTATACGATGCTCTCTACAATTCAAATAAAATATTTATATCTTTAGTCGACGCAGTGTCAGTCATAAACAGATTTCAGAAATAAAGTGGATGCCGATATGAATACTTGCAATTTTTTTGGAGATATAGGTAAGGTTCATGCAGTATATCTATCCTTGAGCTGAATGGGAAGCGGTATCTTAAATGTACAAAAAATTTAAAAATGAAAGGTAAATGTTAAACTTTTATTTTGAGTTAGTATATTTCATTTAATGCATTCCTTTCACTAGTTGAGGAAATGTTAACTATCTTTAGAATCCTATTTTAAGAAACAAATATAATCTTTAGCAAATTTAACTATTTTCTGTTTAAAAGTTTCTTTTATTTTTCCAAGTAATACAATATTTCTAATTTTTTTCAGTCCAGCTGTTAGTGCAGTATGCTGTAGGATAATTTTAAAACTTCGACTTTATTAATTCTTTTACTTAATTCCTGGATTTTTTTAAATGCATGAATAAATATGAGTTTGATTAAATATTTGATGCAAGAAATCAACGAATACATTAAATCGAACATACAACTGGGATGAGAAATGGCAGATTTACAAGCTTAAAATAAAATACAATGTTTATCCTTTTTCTAAGTACAGTTGTCCTAAACAGTAAATTTCTTTTCCTGTGAGATTTTGAGTAGAATAATAGTTGTAATTTCCATACCACATTCTCTTGGTTGGATTATACTTTTTGCCTTTTGACCTAAACATTTGCGCAGGATGTATTGTCGAATTCATTCTTATTGGTATGGAAGTATTTATTCTCCAGTCTACTCTAAATTCCCGTATCCTATCAAAGTCGTCTTGGTTCTCCAAAAGTTATGCAGCAGCTGCATAAAAGAACAAACGGCATCTTCTCTTACTGCCTATACCAAAGCTAGAACTAGTCGTAAGAAACTATTAACACATTCAAATCTGATTCCGAAAAAGTCAAAAGACCTTTTGACTTTTTCGGAATTGTAATTTTCGACACCAAGGAAACTCGTATGGTAGAAAGGGCATTTTGTTTTCTGATCACATGTCAAAGTAATCTATTCTAGCTTCTGTTTCAAAACAGCTTCAAGTAAATGGCTCTCTTACATCGTCACCCACAAAAAAAGTCGTTCCATTAGCTTCAAGCTTTTCCTAAAACGCACGCGCAGTTCATTTTTAGCAACTCTCCCCAAATCAATCCAAACACTCAGTTCCTTCTCTGACCTTGCACCAAAAAGCGATCAGGTATATCTTGTCTAAATCAGATTAACAGCCTCCTATTCTGATGATATTTCTCCAATTATTCTCAAGATTTTTACTAAAGATTTGATCCCTATTCTGTGTTGCCTTTTAATGTTCTCTTATTTCACTCGCATAGTCTCGCAAAAGTATCTATTAAGAACGTTCCCGTCAACTGGTGTCTTCCATGACTTCTGCAACTGGTTGGCAGCTTCTTGACCGGACATTACCTGAGATGACGAACTGTTCCCTAACCTAACTATACAACTAATGCTGATTTTACAAGCCTCCGTTCTATCACCCAGCAATTTGATATATGTATATTGAGAGTTTATGTTTCACTTGGTTAGACTATAATAAGTTTAGTTTAATCCTTTATCCAAGTGTCAGCAAACAAATTTTGCGCCTGAAAGTATCTACAGGACTGGGGTAAAGTAGTGCAACACCGGGCAATTCGTTGCAAAGGTGGAGAAAGCTCTCATCACTCCTATCTCAGTATCTCCCATAATGCAAAGCACATCTCCTTGCGGATATGTGTAATGCTATGCATTAAGGCAAGGGCCACTATCCAGACCGGTTTCGACCTTTATTGAGGTCTCGTCAGTGTCTTGACATTATATATATATATATATATATATATACATATATATATATATATATATATATATATATACAGGGTGTTCGGGATAAATTTGACAGTTTCGTAAGGAAAAAGAAAATCTTCTTTGTATCTATTAAATTTAATGAATTGACAAAAAAACATTACAGGCAGAGTTAATTACAATACTATCAACAAGATTTACTCAAAATAACCACCATTAGCATCGATCACAGCTTCAATTCTGCTTCGGAACCTCGAACAAGCTGATGCTACAGTCTCCCTGGGAAGGGCCGCAAAAACTGTTTTAATTTTATCCATTAACTGGGCTTTTGTATTACTGGAAGTGCGATTGGTGTCTTTTTCAACTGCGCCCCATACAAAATAATCCATGGGGTTAAGGTCTGGGGAGTTTGGAGGCCAAACATTTGGACTGGTGAAGTCGTAGAAATTTTCAGACAACCATTTTTGACTTTTCCCAGAGGTGTGGCAAGGGGCCGAATCCTGCTGCCATACATACGGCCTACCATTGGCTACCCTTGTTATCCAGGGCTTGACTACAGTTAGCAACTCCACGAACAAAGCCCGAATTCCAATGCCAGGGTTCTTCAACACCTGTTCCTGCAGATTTGCGAGGAATTCTGCTGTACGAACGCAATCAGATCGTCTGCTAGGGATCTTTCCTCTTGCTACATCCTCGTAGTCACCATTGCAAGTCTCTAGTTCATGCCTGATTGTTTTTACTGTATTCAGGGAGCATTGAGCAGCAGTCGTAATATCCTTATTTTGATGGCGGGCACGAATCATCATGATACAAGTTATTCTCTTCCATGATTCAGGTGGGTTCCAGCTATCCATCCTTTCTGACATCTTGTATATGAATGAAGAAGGGTCCAAACTTTTAAATGAAGAGAAGTGTGTGTTAATACATGTAACTTACGGAAAAATATAATTAATTATAAATATGTCAAATTTATCCCGAACACCCTGTATATATATATATATATATATATATATATATATATATATATATATATATATATATATATATATATATATATATATATATATATATATTATAATGTGATTTCTAATAGCTTATCATAAAACACATTATTGACTCTTCATCATCCAATCAACTAGGATTTCTCTTTCACTAAAGGCGTTACTTTCCAATAGATGCGAACTCGGTACAAATCACAAATCCGTCCAAATTTTGGATATTGCTCTTGCATTTGGAGTGGAGTTTCCGAATGTTCTCTAAAAATATTTATCTCAATAGAGATGAGAGCATTTCCTAATTCTCTCCATTCACCTTCCAAATGGCGTTAAGCTTTCGCAGCATGCAGCTTATACATCCTCTATAAATATTTCCATGATTACTGTTCTTCTGAATTAGCATCACTGACTTCCCCACTTTATACTAAATCCACTGAAAGGTATGATGAAGGCACCTCCACCACATAGTAGTTCAACTTCCAACTCGCCATCCAAATTTCTCTTGCTCTTCTTTTATTCTTCTACTGCTTTATGGAACGGTTTTTTCCGCTTTTGAGTTTTTCAAATAATGGGATGCAAATATGCAGACCTTCAAATCAAACGCGAACAAGTTTCTTCTTTTTCGTCTCTCTCTCTGCCTATCCATGGTATAATGTACTAGACTTTGAGCAATCAACAGTTCGTATACGAAGAACACTCGCCCAGGACGTCCGAGACAAGTATTGTGTTTAAATCGCTGAGTGGTGGTTGAGACCATCAAAGGTTTTTAATATGTTTTTCTGTATTCTAATGATCGTGATGTAATTACTTGTTTTGGACCCGGTCTGGAATAATAACACTAAAATAATAATAATAATAATAATAATAATAATAATAATAATAATAATAATAATAATAATAATAACTAAGTAAGAAATAGTATTTCCGTATCTGTTTTAGTACGTGCCACTGAATATTCTGTACAATCGAAGTACTTGCGATGATATATTTAACGCATGTTGCTGAACTACTCAGATATCGCTTACGTTTTCTGTATTTTTGAAGAGATTTCATTATTTGTGCTCTCGGATAGTTTATTATCCACTTAAGTAAACGTTACCACGGATGTAAATTTAAACACGGCTTATTCCATTTCGTAATGAGTTTGCTAATTACTATAATATAATTAATAAATCAACGTGTCTTCAATGCAATTTTAAAGTATTTTTCAAACATCACATTTCTGTCATCCAATTTTCATTAAATTATAGTATTATTCCAATTTTCTGGAGTGTTAAGGTTAATTTCTTTATAAATCCCAGAATAATGCTATATGACCCAGGGATTCGTGTGCACGATATATCTCTAAGACAACTAAATCTTCGAAAGCTTTTTGTGTTCCAAGATTTCCGATTTAACTCCTTCAATCAAATTAAATTAATCAAATTAAATCAAATTAAAAAACATAAAGACCATAAAAATTGGAGGAATTAACAATTAATCTTTTGCAATTAACAATGCAAAACCACCAGTCAACAACATTTCTCCTGGTGAACGACTAGCCATCACAAAAATTAAAAGGAACAGAGATATTATTATCCTCCAAGCAGACAAGGGCAATGCAACGATCTCACTAAATAGAACAGTTTATCTCGAAAAATCCTGGCGTTACTAGAATCAGATACCTACTCTGAACTAGACCGAGACCCAACGAGAGAAATACATAATCGGACAAACAATCTTCTTAAGATGACAACAGAACTTCCATGAAACATACGTTTTTCTCTTCGGTCCTTACATTCATTTATTCCAAGATTATACGGCCTACCAAAGCAGCATAAAGCAAATTGTCCTCTCGGGCCAATAGTTTATAGTATTTATTCACCGACATATATCTAGCATCATCCTTAAAAGGTCTAGTAGGAAAATCTTCCTCTTATATTAAAAATTCAATGGACTTTGTTTCTAAAATTAAAGATATAAACTGAAGAATTCCGATATCATGGAAAGTTGTGGCTCTTTTCTTAAATGTTCCAATGAAAGATGTTCTCAGCATTTAAAAAAAAACAAGATATCTAAAAAGATTTTTTCTCTCTTCTCACACTGTATTAATTCGGGATATTTTAAGTTCGAAGAAAAAATTTACAAACAGAACAAAGGACCAGATATGGATTGTCCCCTGTCTCCAATACTGGCCAACATTTTCTTCGAGGACTTTCGAGGAAAAAGCCATCTCTAAAGCAACATTAAAACGTAGAAAATGGCTCCACTATGGACGATATATTCCTTATTTGGGAGCATGGTGTAGAGCATGTTCACATTTTCCTAAATCATATAAACAAATTCCACCAAGACATAAAATTTACCATTGAGATTGAAGAAATAGTTCCCTTTCATTTTTAGACATGAAACTTACTAGGATGTCTGATTATTTAAAAATCCCAATCTCCAGGAAGTCACCGCACACAGATAGATGCCTACATGCATCCTCACATCACTATCCCGCACTCAAGTTAGGTCATTTCCACATTGACTCACCGTGCTCGCTCAGTATGGTAAGATGAAGAAGAACTAAAAAATGAACTAAAATATCTAGAAAGAACTTTCTTAAATAATGGATACTATTCTAAAAACATTAAGGGGCAACTATACCAGAGCGGCATAGAAACAACACAGAGATCCCCAACAACCCCAAGGGTCATATTTCTTTACCTTACATCAGCTCGCTCTCCGAAAACTAGGAAGAATTTCGAAGAAATTTTATATTAAAACGTGTTTTTCAACTCTTACAAAACTAATGTCAGTTCTAAGCTACCCAAAACAAGCTCATAACCATCTTCAGTTCCCTGGTGTATATAAAGTAAATGTGATTGTGGGAGGCCATACTATGGTCAGACTGAGAAGTCAATCGTCCTCCTCCTACGGCTAGAGGAACATCAGAGAGACATTTCATACAATGGAATCAGAGCAAGTGCACTCTCAATCACGTTTTTTTTTCAGGTGAACACAAACGATGAAGGCCGCCAACACGGAGCAGATTAGGATGCAACATCGAACGTTTGTATTTGTCACGATGAAGTGGAACGGCGTATAGTTGAGTCCAGAGAAATTGACCTACACTCGTCTCATATCAACAGCAATCTTAGTTATAGTCTACCTGACTCACGTAATTCTGTCATTAGGTACTGGCGTACGCGTGAACTCATACGCTCGCATTTGCACAACAATAGAATTATAGAACGGGCTATAACGACAATTCAAACTTAACTTCAGTTCACAAGTCTGTTATTATAAGAGCCCAGTGTTTTTGTGGTTTTTTAATTTGCTTTAAGTGTTTTCACACCTGAAGAAGTCGTTTTGACGAAATGTTGTGTGCTCCATTAAATTAACTTATCTATTTCTTGGTTTCAGTCAGTCAAAAAAAGATGAACATATCTAGGTTACTACGACAGCACTACATGATTAAGTTTACTTTATTATTAGTCTCTTATCAAAACGTTTCCTCCAAATCAATCTATTACCTTGTGAGTACGTCAATACCGTCATATCTAATATTGCGTGCTTCTAAGGCACTTCTGACCAAATCACTCCACCTAGATCCTGGCCTTCTTCCAGGTCGCTTTCCTGCCATCTTGGCATTAAAATCCCTGTTTTGCTAACCTTTCTTAGCACGTTCTATTGAAGTGGTCCTACCACTACTAGCTCTGATGACACATTTTTATTGATAATAATCTCAAGTTTCTTTCTAATATAATCACTGTTAATATGATCCTATCATTGATACCATCGCTTTACTCCCCTATGTTTTCTCAGCACCCTTATATCCTTGGCCTGTCATCTTTGATGAAGTGCTTTATTTCCAATCCAACTATCAAATCCATAACTTAAAACTGGTTCAAACACGTGTAGTTCGGCTAACTTCTCTCTATTTCCATATCAATTTATTAAGCTGGCTATCCACCATACCAGCTTTGGTTATTCTGTTGTCTATTTCCAGATTGAACCAGCCATGTCCACTAAAACTATGTCCAAATAGCTGACATATTTTACTTGTTCTATAGGATCTGCATTCATGCAGCTGAAGTTGCATGAATTTCATATTCATGCAACTTCAGCTGTCGATTTTCATAGTTTACGTCATTTTATTGCTGATTTTCATACCAAATCTGTTACAGCTGTTATTCAATTTAGTTAGTGAAACATGGAGACATGCACTTGATATGTTTACAAGTTCGACATCATATGCATAAAGCAAAGAGCTAAGTTTCACATCTCCAATTCTAATATCAGGCCTAATGCCACTTTCTTTCATAATGTGATCCACATAGATGATGAATAAGAGTGGAGATAATGTGCATCCTTGTCTTACACCTGATTTTATATCAAACCATCTTTCCCTATTTCCTACAATTCTAACTGCTGAATGAAAACTTAAATATATATTATGTATTGCTCTGTATAATATTTCATTCACCGTATAACTGTAGTGTTTTAGAAAGCTTTTCTCTGGGCACCTTGTCGTATGCCTTTTCCAGATCTACAAAACTTAGGTACAGATTCTTGTCATATTCCCACGATTTCTGAAGTATTTCTCTTAAAGTGAAACTCTGATTTTGACAACCGCTATTTGGCCTGAACACATCTTGCTCTTCTCCAAGTTGCTCTTCCATAATGCTTTTCAACCTATTTTCAAGTATGCTTGCATACATCTTACCTGAAAAACTTTGTGGAAAAAAATCCTCTATAATTCTCGCATTCAGTTTTTATTCCCTTTTTCATAGATGGATACTATGAGAGTTCTACTTCAAAGGACGTTCCACTTTTTGACCGCTATATATATATATATATATATATATATATATATATATATATATATATATATATATATATATATATATATATATATATATATATATATCCCGAATTTATCCCGAACACCCTGTATATATATATATATATATATATATATATATATATATATATATATATATATATATATATATATACAGGGTGTTCGGGATAAATTTGACATATTTATAATTAATTATATTTTTACTTCTCTTCATTTAAAAGTTTGGACCCTTCTTCATTCACATAAAAGATGTCAGAAAGGATGGATAGCTGGAACCCACCTGAATCATGGAAGAGAATAACTTGTATCATGATGATTCGTGCCCGCCATCAAAATAAGGATATTACGACTGCTGCCCAATGCTCCCTGAATACAGTAAAAACAATCAGGCATGAACTAGAGACTTGCAATGGTGACTACGAGGATGTAGCAAGAAGAAAGATCCCTAGCAGACGATCTGATTGCGTTCGTACAGCAGAATTCCTCGCAAATCTGCAGGAACAGGTGTTGAAGAACCCTGGCATTGGAATTCGGCTTTGTTCGTGGAATTGCTAACTGTAGTCAAGCCCTGGATAACAAGGGTAGGCAATGGTAGGCCGTATGTATGGCAGCAGGATTCGGCCCCTTGCCACACCTCTGGGAAAAGTCAAAAATGGTTGTCTGAAAATTTCTACGACTTCACCAGTCCAAATGTTTGGCCTCCAAACTCCCCAGACCTTAACCCCATGGATTATTTTGTATGGGGCGCAGTCGAAAAAGACACCAATCGCACTTCCAGTAATACAAAAGCCCAGTTAATGGATAAAATTAAAACAGTTTTTGCGGCCCTTCCCAGGGAGACTGTAGCATCAGCTTGTTCGAGGTTCCGAAGCAGAATTGAAGCTGTGATCGATGCTAATGGTGGTTATTTTGAGTAAATCTTGTTGATAGTATTGTAATTAACTCTGCCTGTAATGTTTTTTTGTCAATTCATTAAATTTAATAGATACAAAGAAGATTTTCTTTTTCCTTACGAAACTGTCAAATTTATCCCGAACACCCTGTATATATATATATATATATATATATATATATATATATATATATATATATATATATATATATATATATATACGAGTGTAGCTGAAATGTTATCGGCATAAGAACGAAAAAACGAAATTATAATTTCAAAATTACTTTTATTTTTCAACACAATCTCCCTTAAGACTAATACATTTATTCTAGCGATGCTCTAGCGCCATTATCCCGTACTTGTGGTGGTTCTCAGTAAGATCTGCAAAATACCTCTCTTCAGCTGAAATCACCTCTTGATTGGAAGAATAACGCTGACCAGCGAGGAAAAGTTTTATTTTTAGAAAGAGATAGAAGTCAGAAGGAGCCAATTCTGAGATAGAGGGTGGATGTTTCCACAATTCATAGCGCAGATCCCTTAATTTTCCTATTGCCAAAAAACCTTTGTGGGCAGGTGCTATTGATGAAAGATGATTTTGTTCTTCTGCAAACCGAGATTTTTCGCACGAATTTGTTTGTCTAGTCTGGTTAAAAGATCAGAATAATATTTCTCGGTTATTGTTTTACCCTTTTCAAGATAATTAATAAACAAATTGCCTTTAGCATCCCAAAACACCGATGCCATGACCTTTCCTGCTGATGGAACCGACTTTGTCTTCTTTGGCGCTGAACAACCGGCTTCTGTTGGTTGATTTGACTGCTATTTGGATTCTGGTGTGTAATGGTGAATCCAAGTCTAATCGATAGTAATAAATCGACGCACAAGATTAGTTTTATTCTTGTTAAAACGCTCCACGCGCTGTTCAGAGATTTTCATGCGAGTGCGTTTTTGATCTGCTGTGAGCAAGCGCGGCACCCATCTTGCGCAAAGTTTTTTGATTTGCAATTCTTCATGCAAAATATATCCTGCACGTTCCAGTACCATATTGTGCACTTGATCAATGATTTCTGGTGTTGTTACACTTTTTGGACGTCCTTCATGTGGATCATCTTCAAGGCTGGTACGTTTAAACTCAGAAGCCCATTTCTTAATTGTCTAAAACGAAGGAGAAGAGTGCCAGTAAACATGTTATGAACTTTAAATGAATTTCGTTTGGCGTTAAACCTTCTTTTATAAAGAATTTTATAACTGCATGATACTCAATTTTATCTGTTTCAAGGGATGCAGACAACACTATTGCTTCAGACAGCTGTATAAAACAAATCACTTGATCGAATGACTTGCAATTTCACATGGATGCTTATGACATTTCTACCAACATAGAAAAAAAATGCCGATAGTATTGCCATCTATGATGCAGGCCGAGAACCTTTCTGATCACCCTCGTATATACATACATACTACATCTTCAAGGCTCACCTTTCCTAATTGGGTTGTGGGGGCAAGAGCTGCAAGAGGAACTTCCAATGGTCACGATCCTCTGCCACCAAGCTCAGGTGTTCTGGTGGGATTACCAAACGTGTCCACCCAAGGTTTTGGATATAATCTATCCAGCGAGTCCTTGGCCTTCCACGTGGCCTCCCACCCTCTGGTTTGGCAAAGCGGGCCTGTTGAGGGAGCCTCTCTTGTGGCATTCTGACCAGGTGCCCGTACCAGCGTAACTGTGATCTCTCAACACGGAGAAGCAGCGGTTGAGTATTGGGGGTTTCCCGAATTGCAGAGCTTCTGACTCTGTCGAGTCTTGTTATCCCCGCAACCCCTCTAAGGAACCTCATTTCAGCCGCTTGGATTCGTGTCCGCATTCTTTCGGCCATTACCCAACTCTCATGACCATAGGTGAGGATGGGGACACAGCCTGTATTGAAGACAGCAAGCTTTGCCTTCTGGCTTAACTCCCGCTTCAATACTACCGAACTGCCAAGCTCCCACAATATTGAGCTTGCTAAGCCAATACGAGTATCTAGCTCTACGTCCCATTTTCCATCATTCGTGAATATGGACCCAAGGTATTTAAACTTCTCCACCTGCCTCATTGGGACTCCACTTACATGTAGAGTGCACTGGGATGGTTGTCTTGAGACCACAAATGTTTTAGTTTTGGCCACACTAATCTTCATTCCGGCCTCTGCACAAACAGCTACAAACCTATCCAGGGTCCGCTGGAGGTCATCTGTGGAAGAGCTAAGCAGAACTAGGTCATCTGCAAAAAGCAGACGTCCAATGCTACATCATCTTCCAATTCTGACACACTCACTGCCTCGGCTGTGCCTATCAATCCAGTCCATAAATATTATGAAAAGGAGGGGTGACAGAACACACCCTTGGCGGAGGCCAACGGAGACTGCGAAATGTTCAGACTTTGTGCTGTTTACCCTGACACAAAACTCTGGGCATTCATACAGGGACTTGATGGCAGCTAATAGTTCGCCATCCACTCCATACTCCTGTACTACTTGCCAAACTTATCCCAAGGAACCCGGTCATATGCCTTCTCCAAATCCACCAACACATGTGTAGACATTCTTGGAATATTCCCACGATTTCTCAAAGACTTGCCTTAAAGTGAAGATTTGGTCAGTTGTGCTTCTACCAGGACGAAAGCCATATTGTTCTTCCTGAACTTTGACTCAACTATGCTCCTGCACCATATATATATATATGAGTCAACACTGAGAATAATAATGAATGGTGTTTAATAGAAAGAACACTACTAGTTTCGTTGATAAAACAACTTCTTGAGGTGTACAAGTGCAAAGAATTATATACAAAAAACGGCAGAAACATTACCTGGAAAAAATTCTTAAGAAGTTCAACATCAAAACATGTTTCACAACATTTCCTAAACTCCGTTCCATCCTCAGTCAACGTAAAGTAAAACATCGCTTTCTTCAATACCCAGGAGTTTACAAGATTATTTGTTATTGTGGAAAGCCTTACTACGGACAGACTGATAAATCTATCCTTTTCCGTGTTGTAGAATACAAAAGCGATATTTCCTACAATAGAACCCGTGCTAGCGCTCTCTCCAGTCAAGTCCTATTCTCAATAAACTCCGACGAAGGCCGCCAACATCTTATAGACTGGTCTCAAACTTCAAACATGCATAAATGTTATTATGAACTCGAGAGACGCATTCTCGAATCTAAAGAAATTTCACTCGATTCAATCCACCTGAATAATAGCCTCAGCTACAATTCATCTGATGCACACATTTCTGCTGTCTAGTATACTGGCGTTCTCGCGATATCTCATACACGCAGTTACATACAACTGGAACTATAGCACGTACTCCAGTTTAAACTGTGCTACAGTTTATAATAGATCTGTTGTCGTTATTAAGTAATGTTTCTGCCGTTTCTTGTATATATAAGTCTGCACTTGGACAGCTGAAGAAGTTGTTTTATCAACGAAATTAGTAGTGTTCCTATTAAACCCTACTGTTTATTATTCTCGATGGTGTTTAGTCATTTAAACTTTATTAAATGACTAAAACTTTCTTTTACTTGCAGCATATCGATAGAAGTTTTGTGGATTGTCTTTAGTAAGCAGAGCCAGGTTCTTTTCATAATCAGACTTTGCTTTCCGTATAGCAGTTGTGACTATTCTAGTCTGCTGCTTGTAACGTTCATAGCGGACATCATCCTTATGCAATCTCTTGCTTAATAAGATTACACATCCACTTGACTCCTACTCTATTTATTCTTCGAATTCTCGGGACACATTCTGATATCGCATCATTTAAGTATTGTTTAAATGTTCCCATGCACTGTCTATATTCTTTCCATCCAGCAATCGATTCCATTCGACTGAACTCAGTGTACTCCTCAGTTGGTCCATAATATTATATATTATATATATTATATAATAATTAAATAAATAATATATTATAAATAATGAAAAAATTACAAAGTATCGCGATTTGCAAGTCGAAGTTGAACGAATCTGGCAAAAGAAAACGAAAGTTGTTCCCATAATAATAATAATAATAATAGGTGCTTTAGGCGCCATCCCTGAAACATTGAAAAAACATCTAGGAGCACTCGAGTTAGATGGATCAAAGATTGGGCAGCTGCAAAAGGCCGCTTCGTTCGGCACAGCTTTCATTTTCAGAAAGTATTTCCACAACTCATAGGCCCTTGGGTAGGGCTCGAATTAGTGGAATATAACCAGCCTTTTACTTAAGACTGAGGAAGCAAATCAAGCTTTGATGAATATTATAAATATTATATAAATAAATAAATATATCTCTATATATTTTTTTTAAATTTTTTTTTTTCAATGTCAGTTTTTTCATTTCACACTGAACATGTTTCCTATGTCGTATTGAAATCCAACGAAAACACCCTTCTATTTCCACTGTTGCATGTATAATAAAATGACTTCAACATAACGAATGTCAATAAAAGCATAGTACTTTTTCTGCAATTATGTGTTAATATGCTTAGCACGCCTTTAATCTTGAAGCAGATATGTGCGTAACATCTAAATTAAATCCGTACATGTATGTCAAAAACTCCGGCACTGGTATAAACAATTTATATTTTATTTTTTATTTTTTTCGTTTCTTCCGTTGCGATCATTATCTACCTAGTTCAAGAACAGCTACTTAGTTGTCGATAACTGTGCTGACCAACATTTCGATACTTGCAGGAGCTGGAATATCGTCAAACAGTAAGAACGGGGAAGCATTACGGTTGCGTAGAAGTGTTATTACCTTGAAGCAGAGAAAGTAGTCGAACATCCTTTCGCTGTGTACTCCATAAAGGAACTTGACAATATCGCTACAAGGTAAGTCTCGTACGAACCTCCTTTGCTGCTCGTATATTATTATTTTTTCCCCCAGCTATAGCAATTACTTCCTTAACTAGTTATATAAACTGATCGGGTGATACACGAAGAAGCAAATGACTTAATTTATTTTATTGAGTAATAGTTGCTTTTTAAATATTATTTCACATTAAATGCTTTTACTGATCTACAGACATCTCTGCAACCTTTTCTAAATATATTCATTTATTTATTAATCATGAATAATTTCAAAACAATTCATTCAGTACGCTAAGAGATTATTGTATCGTAAATAGCGTTGTTTCGTTAAAATAATTAATTTTAATCTTTTAATATTAACCTTTTGATTTAATTCAACGAATGCAAAAGAATATTGTTTTCAAATTTAATTTTGATATGACCATATAATATAAATTAAAGGACTGAACATTATCATGAATGAGAGCTATTTTGGAATAATATAACGTGAATAACTGCACTGGGAAGGCACCGGTTATAAGCAGGTGATAGATTGAATCCGCGAAAAAAAAACATTCCTCAAAACGTATGGTAATAGATACAGGTCATGACTTCAGTAAGTTCAAATATTTTTGAGAAGTTTTAATTTAAATAAATCCCCTTCAAAAGTTACCGTTGCTGATAGAATCTGCAATACTACTCAGGTAGAGCAGGTGCAACACAGAAGTAAATCCAAGTTTCAAAATAAACAGAATATTGTTAAACCTAGAACAAACGTTCAATTAAAGGACAAAGGACAAATATTCTGCACTGGAATTACCGTCGTCTTATCTCCTCTCCCTTTTAAAATGTAGTATTTAAATAAAATAGCGCCAGCTACAAATCCAATAATTGATATAACTTAAAAGGATATAAAATTGCTTTTTTGTCAAATTTTAATTAGTAGAAATATCTTGTGTACACAATTCCCATGCATATTTAATAGGAACGGCCTTTTAACTCATACTAATATTCAGTTCACGTAGCGTATGCTATGAAAACTGGGACTACAACCAAAAGTAGGTGGTGTTAAAAAAAAATTCCACAATTAAACATTCGAAATCAATTGTAAACCATTGGTTGTTTGCGACTCACTAGTGGGCACGAACCAACAAGAATTAGAAAGTTAAATGCAACAAATTCTGATGCTTACAAAAAAGTTTATTACATACCTCTTAATAGGAAGTGCTACCTACGTGAAGTGCTATCTACCCACGTCGCCTAGAGGGCTATATATTTCAGTGTTTTCGTTTGAAATGAGAACGACAGTAAAATCCGGACTTACGAATTATTTGTACATGATATATTTTGAAATGTATTTAGTGAAATAGAACCCTTTCTATTTTTCTAAGCTTCTGTTATCAGATATCAACAGTTTCTATTTTTGTGAGTTACTCCTTACTTAATTTTGGTCATTTTTTTATTAGCGAGTATTATGGTTGTTCTTTGGATAACCGTTATAACAAAGAAACAAGAATAACACTTTATCACAAAACAGATAATCAAATATAGAATTCTACACCCAGCTCTATTCCACGAAATGCGAGATAAATTATTAGTTTATTTGGAACTGTCCCTGACCAGTTTCAGGTGAAACTGGTCAGGGACAGTTTCACCTGAAACTGTGTATGTTTATGTTTCAGGTGAAACATTTTCACCTGAAACATTACTCTGCGATTCAGACAACAGTAAGTCACTCAGTGAACGGACAGCAGGAGGTGCCACCTACTGGTCAACTTCCATCTAAACAAGATTACATTTACGGGAAGGAAAATTCAGAAATTTTGTGGTTTTGTGTATTTAAGCTACCGAGACCATCCTAAACCGTAGCGAACAGGTTGTGGTGAAAGAAATAATGCTATACAATGTCCTTTAATTGACAAATCAACCGTCTCCAATTGACGCCATGAATTCTTCGTAAAACTCTATTTTAAATAGCTTAGTAATCGAATACAGTAATGTTAAAAATCCAGTCGTATCTAAAACAACATTATTTGTACGATATAAGAAAACTATAAAATTACGTTTCTATCCTTTTATATATGCCTAAAGCAATCTTAGAAATTATTTTTAAACAATAATACGGCTATCGAAATAAAATCTTTCCTCTTATTCAGAATTTATTTATAATGTAATGATACACCATTTCAAGTTTTGTATAAAATAATAATAAATTGAATTTAGGAAATGCAATTATTTGGCGATTAGGGTGCTTGGGACAAGATGGCGGCTCGCGTGTTAGTGTTTCGTGTCGTGTATTTTTGATGGTGAATTGTGAATTTGACTGATATGTTTTTAGAGATTTATGTTTATTCTTTAGTAATATCAATTATTTGCTGCTGCCATAAACAGGTATTTTATTTCCCATACTGGTTTATTCAGGTACAGGTAAGTCAACTGACTTCACAAAGGCGATATGCTAGGCCTACTACCATTCGTATCGCCATTGTTGTTGTACTTTAACATCTTATTGCTGGTTGACACGCCTATGCTTGATATTGCAGGCAGTCCTTTGCGGCTGCGGGATATTTTACAAAAATTTCTGCTGGCAGGTCTTCAGACCTGCGGGATATTTTATTAACGCACATACGAAGTTAAATCGATATGAGCGTACCTGACCTAGACGTATTCACTGACTTGCTCGATAAAGAGCCAGCTCTTGAACTCATTGATAAACTCCAAAAGAAGTTCAAGCTGACATGGCCCACTAGTATGACTGACCCCGACACTATTATCGAGTCACTCGATAAAAAGCTAGCACTCAGTTTTATTAAAAAGCTCCTCAAAAAGTTTGAACGGGATTGGCCCGGCTACTTAAATTTGTATTCCTCACCTGAAGTCGATGCTGAGGAAAATGAAGACTCCCCTCAAATGGAGGAAAAACTCAATCTAGTTGTCTCTACCTCTAATCCTTCTGGTCAAGAAGAAACCCACGTACGTAAGAAGAGAAAAATTCTTGCTGCTGAGTCAACAAATGTTGTTGATATGGACGAGGATGTTTCCATTTCAGATCCCTCTGCTTCCCCCAATGAAAAGGTGCCACCGATTATCCTAAGGGAAAAGCAGAGATGGTCATCACTCAGAACCATCATGGCTAATTCACAGATTCTTTACACGTCTGCTAAAAATTCAGACGAGGGAATACGTATCCAGCCCACCACGGTGGCTGACTATAGAAATCTTACAAAGGAACTGGACACTAGAGGAACCCAATATCACACATTTTCACTTGCCTCCGAAAAAAATCTGAAAGTAGTCTTACGTGGAGTCTCCGAGGATATTGACACTGATGAAATAGTTGCTGACCTTAACCTACAGGAACTACCCCCCATAAAGGTTACTAGAATGTTTAGATCAAATAAGACACCCATGCCTTTAGTTTTAGTAGAAATTCATGACATTTATAATTTAAAATCAATCTGTGGACTCAAAATCACCCCAGAACCATTGAGAAAGAAATCGTCTTCTGGGCAGTGCCACCGATGCCAAAAATTTGGCCATGCCCAGAAGCTATGCAAAGCTCAGTTCAAATGCCTAAAATGTGGCGAGAATCACCCCACAAACACCTGCGCCAAGCCAAAATCCACCCCGGCTAAGTGCGCTAATTGTGGGGGTCCTCACCCTGCTAATTATAGAGGGTGTATACTCACCCCAAAAACAGATGGAATGATACAAGTCATCAATCTACCTCGTCATCTAGTGCGAGAGTTCCTGAAGCTCAGGCTACTCAGTTCTCCAAGAGTGAATACATGACAACAGGTGCTCGCCCATCGTTAACTGAGCCCCTTAAGAAAACGAATCTTCAACATCAAGTAAGAACATATGCTGATGTGGCCCGCTCCAATCAGATAGTACAAACCCAGAACCGGAATAATCCACACTCAAATCTATCAGCTGTTATCACCTCTTCTCTTGCAAACATGCTGCAGGATTTCAGCAACTCAAATCCATCCTTAAGTGTCACAAAAAGATTCCTACAGCAAACCCAATCCATATTATCTGCACCCTCTGATGCATAGGAAAAAAATCGTCCCAAATTCTCTTAGGATTATCGGTTGGAATGCCAACGGTATAAAAAACAAACTGTTAGAAATCCAGGAATTTAATAATAGATACAATCCAGATATACTGCTAATTAATGAAACTCACCTGAGGCCTGCTGACACCCTAAAAATCAGAGGGTATCAGATTTACAGAAACGACAGGCTTGGGTATAGAGGTGGAGGTACAACCACCCTTATCAAAAACTATATCAATCATCACTCAATAACCAACCCTACTACCACCAACCTCGAAATCACAGGAATCAATGTTCTCACAAACTCAATTGGAAACCTCAAAATTTTTTCTGCATACAACCCTCCATTAAAGACATTATTGACCTCAGATCTGGATGCCATCCTTGGAGCAAAAGGACCGGTCATCATTGCTGGAGACCTCAATGCAAAGCATCCTGCTTGGAACAGTAAATCTACCAACAAAAATGGTCGCATCCTCTCTAGCTACACAGGATTAAACCATGCTGTTGTGGCTGGACCTACCGAACCAACTCATCTCAGTACATCTGGCACTGCTGATATCCTGGATATAGCCATCCTGCAAGACAATAAACTACAGTACAGCCTTACATCACTAAACGAGCTGTCGTCGGATCACAACCCAATTCTACTGCAATTGGGTGAGCAAGAATGCCTGCCTCCTCCTTCTCATTCAGGCATATCGTGGGAGAGATTGTCTAAAGCACTTCGGGATCAAATAGGACCCGTCCCTCCCATATGCACACCAGAAGATATTGAATCTGCAGTGACTAGCTTCACCCAACAGATTAAGTCCGCTATAATGGTTGCATCCTACCAGAAACCTGTTCCCAAGCCTGATCGTTTGCCTGAGGACATTATGGACCTGATCAGAGAGAAGAGCAGAGCTAGGAAGAGATTTCATAACACTCGCGCACCTCAGGATAAGACAGTGCTTAACAGATTGAATGGAGCAGTAAGAGATGCACTTAAAACACATAGAAACGAAATCTGGGATAAAAAGTTAGCCTCTATCTCACCTATTGATCACTCTATCTGGGGCCTACTGAGAAATATCAAAAATAAAACCAGATCCCTCCCCCCTATAATCTCAAACCAGGGCCTAGTCCACACAGATGCAGATAAGGCAGAAGCCATACTTAAAAATCTTGAGGATCAGTGCAAACCTTCTTATAACAACATTGATTTCAATCATCTGTACAAAATCCACAGACAGGTTAGGCATGCACTAAACCTCCCGGACACCAGTGCCGATCATATTGCACCCGCATCACCTGTTGAATTATATGATATTATTAAAAAACTTAAGAACAATAAAGCTCCTGGATCAGACAGCATCTCAAACAGGGTGATCAATCTGCTGCCTCGAAAAGCTATAGTGCATCTGACCAATATAATAAATGCAATCTTAAGACTTCACTATTTTCCTTCCACCTGGAAAATGGCTGATGTGATTCCTATACATAAGCCAGGCAAAGACCCACACTTACCGCAGAATTATCGTCCAATCAGTCTCATCTCCAATCTGGGTAAGGTCGCAGAGAAGGTCATCCTCTCACGACTCCAAACCTCAGTAAATGACCTAGACATCCTCCCTAAAGAACAGTTTGGATTTCGACAACACCATAGTACTACCCAGCAAATCCACAGAATTGTGGAATATATCACCACCAGCTACAACTGGCGCCAGTGCACAGGTGCGGTATTCCTAGACCTATCTAAAGCATTTGACAAAATCTGGCATTTTGGACTCCTGCACAAACTTATCTCAGCCGGTATCTCACTAAAAATGGTTCATCTAATCCGTTCATATCTTCAGAATAGATCAATGCAAGTTAAAATTAACGGTTCTACATCGTCCCAGCGCCATATCTTTGCTGGAGTGCCGCAGGGATCTCTACTGGCTCCATTGCTGTTTTCTGTATACATGTCAGACATCCCACACAATCCGTTGACTTCCATTTTAGCACTGTATGCGGACGATACGGCAATACTAACCAGATCTCTCAGACCCAACTTCGTTACTAGAAAGCTTCAAGAAAATCTTCTAAAGCTGGAGGGTTGGTTCTCCAAGTGGAGATTGGAAGTCAATCCCCTGAAAAGCTCAGCGGTTCTCTTCTCAAAAAGGCCACTGTCTCCTGCTGGAGATGTGTTACTATTCAATACTAAAATTCCCTGGCAGAAAGAAACAAATTACCTGGGTGTGATTCTCGACAAAAAGCTATCTTTCAACCAACATATCAAGTCTGCATGGGCAAAAGCATCTAAAGCCATAGCTCAGATCTACCCGCTAATTAATAGAAATAGCAAACTCAGCAACAGAATCAAATTGCAGCTATACCAGATGTCGATTCGTCCTATAATCACCTATGCCTCTTCAGCCTGGAGCCACACCTCTAATACTAACATTATTAAGATACAGCGAGTGCAGAACAAGTGCTTGAGAATGATTTTGAATGCCCCGTGGTATGTTAGAAACAGCCAACTCCACAGAGACACAAATATTCCCTATATTCTCTCTTATCTACAATCCTTAGCTGCCAAATTTTTTCTAAAGACGTCCACACATCCCAACGATTTGGTTCAACAAGCTGCAGCATACGAGCCAACGGACATATTTAAATATAGAAGACCAAAAACTATATTAGCCTCCTATAGCGATACATAATCTCCATGCCCATTCAGGGCGAGCAAACTGCTCGTAAATTTTACACTCACTGTAACCACGACAGATAGCGGGGAATATGAAAAGCATCTTGCTTCACCCCTAAAGACATAAATGTCAATTGTCAATTGTCAATTATTTGGCTAGCATACTTGATATTTGTCCATCGATTTAGTTGATACTTTGTTGATATTTAAATGTATTTTTAGATTACATGTATTTGGTTAAGTACATTAGTTATTTTTAATGTGTCTCCCACACAAGAAACGTATAGTACATCAGGACTAACATTTCTTTTAATTTAATATTTTTATTTATCCATTTTTACATTGTTTGGAACCCACACTAAACATGAAACTTTTTCGAAGTTGGAGGGTGGATAAGTTAACCAAGTAGACCAACCAAGCTGGCATGTTTAATATTTAATGGGTAGAAGAATAAAATAAAATTTATAATATCATGATATATGTTATTTCAGATTTAGTGTAGAAAAATAATAAATTTGACATGAAGTACAGTTATTTATTTAATATTTAATTTATTTGGGATATGGTTGTATTTAGCACAATTATTTATTATTGATATAAAGCGTAATTAATTCTTTAATTTAATAACGGAAAAGATTTCTTGTGTAACTTAATACATACTTACATACACGATTAAATTATTAAGAGAGTATTAAATGATTGCAAAAGCTGGATTTTTGTCAATGAATAATATTAAAAAAAATACTGAAACCTAATAAGTACTTCCATCCCCTCCTCTTCAAGTCTGTTAATGGATTCTTCCATGAATAAATCCTGACATCATTTGTTTTCCATGGTCTGTTTGTTTTATTCATTTTATGAACTAATTCCCAAAGTAGCGTTATTATTATTAATATCGAAGCTCTCACACGAGGGAAAAAGAAGGCCGTGCTGTGGAGACCAAACATGGAACTTTCTTTTAACTACTTGGCCAACCAGTTCGGCAAATCCATCGTAGGTTGGTTTGCCAAATAAATCCACCAACATCACCAGATGGTTAGTGCGATCGATAGATCGTAGCATACATTAGGATTAGGAACACGAGGATTGACACCATCCTCGTGTTCCTAATCCTAACTGATATATTGAATTCTGTATAATATTATGTACAATGTATGGGCGAAAAACAATGAGGCAAGTAAGTAGGAAATTAAACCAATCTGAGTTGAAGATCCACTAACTCGGAAACAGGATTATAAATCATTTACTTCATCGAGATGTTGAGGAGAATCATGCCTGTAAAGTGTTTATTCTCTGGAACCTGTCGTGATTCAAGTACACGGAGTATGCAGACATTTAAAATCATTCAGAATAAAAAAATCGTCAAATTAAAAACATTTGGGAAATTGTCCTTGGCTATTCTTACATAATTTTCTACTGTTATCTTTTGCATAATCTTTTGACCTTTCCTCAATATGCCACCTGTCTAAGTCAATCAATGAATCAGTTGTGTTTTCTCATTCATTAAGCTTTCCATATGCTGCAATGTAAACTGCAACTAATGTAATATTCACAAGTCAGTTATTTATTGCAGGAAACTTCTTGCGTAGCTGCGGGAATTCATATATTTTCCCTGGAAATATATTATGCAGCCCATGAATGTTGACGACAGTTTTGTAAAAGCAAATTTAAGAAATAATAATAAAAAAAATAGATAAAAACAGCCCAAACGAAGTAATCAAGAATGTTAGTCATACAAATCGTATCTTTAAGCTTAAACTCCTTAGGAAAACATTACTGGACGAAATTATAAGTGAAAGAACAATTTTTCATCTACTGTTTGATGTCTGTTTTGAGACTTTGTGAAATTATATATTAATGTTTTTTAATATTCAATTCCATATTTATTTTAATTACTAAACCTGAAAAAAAAACGAATAGTCCTTTCCTTAAAAATACAAAAGAAAACGTCAAGTTAAAAAATATATATAAACATGGATATGATTTAAAGTAGCAATACGTTTCGAAACCTCCATCGGCTTCATTTTTGAAGGGGAAGAAAGGAGGAGGGAGGTTTTCCATTATTCTCTTCTTTATAGTGACATCTTTGTAACCTACATCTATAATAACACAGAGTTCCAGGCAGTATCTCGCGCGGATATGCGCACTCATGATAGGACCGTTCAAATTTTTCCTCATATGAAAGAGATAACAATCATCATATATACTGCTGCGCTCAGAAGAGAGAGCTAATAACAGAGAACGCTGTAATTCGAGTTCGTCAAAAGCTACGGATAGTTAAATAGTTGAAGTAAGATTGTTTCATTACTTTCACGATTTTATATTGAGTATTTTCTGTGATAATAATTTAAACTTAAAATCATTGTTATCTTCTGTGCACGAATATTGGTATTTTCAATTTTTAATAGGATAAATTATTTGTGCAGTATCCTTTTATTAATGGTGAGTGAATTTTACTGTTTGTAAGAAACTGTAGACAATTTCGATTATCGTCAGGATATACACACAGTACATTCATTTATTTTTTTTTAAACAATAACTAGTATAAACTTAATCGACAAATGTTATTAATAGTACAAGTTTTAAGAAAATGTAAAGATTTTTCTCGCAAAAGATGTATTTATTAATAAGTGATTTTTGAAAACTATTTTTAATGAGTGTCTCCTAACGAAGTATTTATTTGAATGTATGTAAAACTAATGTAGATGAGTGTTGAAATTTGCTTTGTATATATATGTGCATGTTTTTTTGCAGGTGATGGCGATGATGGCGTTTTATGGTAACTTTACAGATGTTGAGGAGCGAATATTTGGCAGACCAGGTAAATACATCCATTTTGTATATATTGTTATATGTTTGAGCTTTATTTTATGTTTCTTATTAGCAGTAATATTTTAATGTGAAACCGTATTTATTCTTTGCTTGAAATTCAGTGTGTTAGTATATTTTATGGTATATGATCCATATACATAATGGCACTAAATAAAACACATAATTTATATCTTGATATTTTTAACTGTAGAGGTATATTCCAAGCCGAAATATGAAATAAGTTCTGAAATATTTAGTGTGCGGTACACTATATAATCTACTATATTTACGAAACGGGATTGAAGAAAAAAAACCTAGTAGCAACAAGTTTATTTATTCACTTACTTGAATACAACCCCAGCCATTTGGTTAACTTTTTGAACTTATGCTTTCACTGGCAATTCCATATACAAAGGAATGTTTTTGAATTTTAGAATGGAACTGGTCTGGGGTGCGTATGATGTCCTATTGATCTAAAAGCACCTGGCATAGATAGTTTTTTTTTTTTTTTCCTGATTTTCGAGAAGGGGATCAATGTCAGAGAAGAGTTGGCTTACCAAGCCTCACTTGTTGCCATTCGCATTCTTGAACGGCGGGAGGTATAAAGCATACCATCATGGCTGCATGAAATTAGATGCATAACGATAGAATGCCGAAGTCATCGCTCTTACTGTGAACGCGTTTTCATGAATAAAATTTTATGTAAAGAATCTTGTTCATTTGAGTATACTTGGTCTCTTACAGCTGATATAAGGAAGTAAAACGATGTCAGATGTAATAATTTTATGATACTAAGAAAATTCCGTGTCATGTGACATGTAAGCTTACTTTCTAAGTGAGCTTTTGACAACAAAAAACTTATTTTAATTCATGTTGAATCAAAGAATGGCGGTAGGCATTTGGATATTCTTCCCATCTTCCGTCTAATTTATTTCTTTTTACATATTGATTCACTTAAACCTATTGTTTCGCAAACTAACTTCTCTAAGTTAAAAAAGAACGACATGGGTTCAAATAATGCATCGAATGCTAGGAACATTATAAGATTTTGTTCAGCTGAATGGGAGTTAACAGTTCTCATGCTAGTGACACAAGGTTTTCCTTCCTCCTTTCCCGTAAAAAAAAAGGATAAATTTCATGGCACACGTGAAATTGATGGGCACGGTTATGGGACTGTTCGGTGTGCCCTTAATTATTTCAGTTATGGGAACAGATTAGCCAATTATCCTACCGATAAAAGTACGCAGTGCCGTCTTTCATTTCTCCTAATTAGTCAGTTGATGATACATTCACGAAGCGATTGCCACATCTGTCGTACAGGTGTTCGAAGACACGGTGGCAAACTGAATGGGAATCTTCTTCAGTGTCTGTGTCACACCGCGTTGGATGCCAACAATGTCGCTGAAGCGCATTTCCTTTCAACACATACGTCATCGTTGGAAGAGGAAAACGCATGTGGAAGCCAAATCTGGCGAATAGGGGGAGGGAGGGGATTTGATCACACAGATCGACTTCGAAGCAAGAAACGTCTTAAACAGGCAGTGCGCAGGCATGTTGTCGGGTAACAGAAACCGATTGTTGGTGTGGAACAGTTCTTTTCAAACAGCGATTAGCCCAATGGTTATTCGCATATCATAGGCAACAGTTTCCCTAGCTTTCAACACATTTTCACTTATCCGTGCAGAAACTGGCCATCCACAGCGTGGTTCTCTCTCTAATGACTTCTGCCCTTCTTTAAACATTGAAAAGCAGTGGAACACCTGTGTACGGCTCAGAGAGTCATCTGCGTAAACCTTGTTTTTAGGTTTTGCTACACTTCTATAGTAGTTTTTCCAATTTACAGTAAACCTTTATCACAGCTGTTTGCTCCGCGACGCAATTTCTGACACGTTCCACTCACACTCTCTTATTTCAAAGGTTGCCACGTCACGAAAGTTGCTGCGTCACCGACTCGAAAGTTGCACATGCGATTCCCAGAGTAGCTTTCACATGGATCCCGAAAAGATAAAGGGAAAGAACTAGACTATCTTTGCAGAGGATGAAGAAAAGGGGAAAAAATGGCTGTTTGGGAGAGGTGGAGAGAAGCATAATTGGTGATGGGGATAGGGACAACTTGAGGAAACAGATCTCGGTCTTACATGCAATGCTGTACGAAGAAGATAAGTAAAGTTAGTACAATGATAACTCGACTTCAATCACCGAAAATTCCAATTGGTGCATAACTCAGAGGATCTGATGACAACATCGGGCCCTTTGAATTATGTAATATCCATAATGCGTTACTTTATACCTCCTTCTGGTTGAATATCATTCACTTCAAGTATTCATATGTAAACCCGACCTCAATCGTATATATTTTCACGAAGTACACTGTCGCTGTTTGGTACATTTAATTTTCAAATAATTACTCCTGTAGTCCAGAATACCTTTTTGGTTTTATTTTTATCATTTTTTTATCATCTAATTTTATCATCTTTAGTTTCTATATCGCTTCATCATCTCTGGTTACTGGACAGCTATTTCTTATCTTTCTATCATTTATGGTTAAAGGACATTCTGTCAACTTCATGATATTTGTATCGTTTTTTTTTAAATCAAATCTTCCCGTGACTTGTATTTAACTATTTTACATACAGTTTAGCTGCCTTGAATAAAGAGTGTGTGTGTGTGTGTGTGTGTGTGTGTGTGTGTGTGTGTGTGTGTGTGTGTGTGTGTGTGTGTATTTATATATATATTTAAATTTATAAATTTAAGTATAATATTCAATATACTTATTAGCATGAAGATTGTTAAAATATTTAAAGATATTGATGAGAGAAAGTACGAAGAAAAGAGAAAAATTAGTCTTCTGTTGTTGTGAAGAGAGATATATCTCGAATTTATACATTATAAAAATAAAGGTTATATTTTCATTACTTTTTACTCATAACAGAAGAAACTTTAAAAGAAAGGACCTTCATGCAGATCCAATATCCCATCGTCATTGCCTTTTCATATGTTGCCTTTTCCAAAGTTTGGGGACCAGCAATGATGAAGAACACTCAACCGTTCAACTTGAAAACAATTCTCGTTTTATACAACATTTTAATGGCTGCAATAAATTTGTATTTATTTGTTGAGGTAAGTGAGCCAAAATTATTTATTTGTAGCGCAATTTCATAAACATCTATTTACATCGTACATTTCAGTTTAAATTTATTTTATCATTTTGCTGAGTTTATTGATTTAAAATCATTCTTCAGTGTTTTAAAAATAACCAATTACAATCATATTGTAGCGGGTTTTCATTATATTATCACTACATCACATCATAAAAAAAGAATCACGGTAATTAACTTAATGATTGAACAATTGTTGGTTGTACTGGAGAGGAGACAACGCCTACAGTAGTAATCAGATGATCAACGTTAAACGATTCATTTTGATAATTTCATAGAATATTGTTTAAAATTACACTGATCATATTACTATATCTGCATGGTTAAACCAGGTCTCAGATCAGTACGATGCGAGTTTTTCACAATATTCGATCCCCATCAAGAATATCCTCGATCTGATACAGAATCCAGAAAAGTTAATGGAAAAGGTAACTTTTCCATTAACTTTTCTGTAATGTTAATAAGACAAACTTATTATATATTTCTATAATGTTAATGATCACTGGCATAACCCTTGCCATTACATTAGATTAACTGTCTTCTGTCTTCATGAATTGAAAGAGAAAATTTTGCTCTCAAGCACGAACTCTTAGTCTAAAATACCACATAGAATTCAATAAAAAAAAAAAAAACACATTTTAAAAAATGTTTTTCTTCACCACATGTAGATCATTCAAAATTAAACTCAAGTTTTTTCCCCACCCATTAATAACTTCACCAATTACGTTGCACTGTTCTAGATCTGTTTTTTTATTAGCTACAATTTTAATTCAGCTACTTAATTAAATCGATCCTTAGGAAAATGTGCAGGTTAGCTGCATTTTGTTTTTAAATCGGGCCCTTTGCAAACAAACAGAACGTGCTGAAATTATATATTTAGGCAAAATACTCTTGCCAGGCTTAAGGTAATAAATTTGAGATTTGCGCAAATAAATGCAAAAATTGATAGAATTTAGCATTTTGAATTTAAATAGGATGATTTCATTCGAAGAAGAAATACACAATATATAAACAATTATAAGAACTCTCTCTCTCTCTCAGGTTTTTTTAATAAGAAGGTGGTCACTTCTCCTAGTAATCTCCTTTCTTAAATAAATAGTTTCAAGACTAATCAATCAAAAAAAATCTTTCCATTGCAATTTTAATTTTTTATTAAGTTGAATTAAAGCTACAAAAATGCAATTGGGAAACATCCCTTTTCGTGAACATCAACAGGCATTTCCTGACATACTTGTAAAAAAAAAATAATAATAAATAAATTAAATAAAATAAAAAAACGAGTAAACAAGTTCTGCTTTGCATACTTAATTTGTTTGTTGTTCAAAGGACAACAAACATCCGCCCATGGACAATCATCTAACAATGAACTTGGCACTAATGAAACTGCACTGGATTTCGAGCATACTCGAATGTTGGCACTAGGATAAATTAGGGATTAAAATAAAAATTATTGTCATATAAAGACTTCCCTTTCGTAAACAACCACGAGTTGTACTTTATATGCATTCAAAGAGATTAATTCCTTAATAGTATTTCTACGAAGTAAAATTCCTTGAAATATTCAAATTAAGGAAACCGGTTACAAAGCCATCTGTAAAGTAAAGCAACAGCTACTTGATTTTCTATATAAAACATTGAAAATAATAATCGAAATAAAAATAACATAAATAATAAAAAATACCATTTTCTTACTAATGAACGATATTATTTTTATGCATCTGGAATAATATCAAATATGTCGAAAATGATGGCAATAAGAATGACATGCGCCTTTATAGATTTGTTTATAATTCTTTTTTTTTTTTTTTTTTACTTTTTCGAAGTAAGTAGGTACTTCAAAACAGGTTACGAGAAAAGTGTTCTACTCTATACAGACAAAAGAAACTTTAGACTGGATTATCTTCTCCCCACTCCTCAGCTATTATTTCAAAAAAAAAAAAAATGCAGCTATTTTTATTGTTGTCGGTAAAGATTAAAATCTTTTATCCTAGAAGACGACCATTGTTTAGCCACGTATCTCAGCTTGCCAACATTCGAGTATGCTCGAGATCCAGTGCAGTTTCTTTACTGCCAAGTTCATTGTTAGATGATTGTATATGGGCGGATGTTTATTGTCCTTGAATGACTTCATTAGGGATTTTAAACATTATTATTAAGCTTCCAATATTTCATTCGCTCCCCTTTATACATTGTACGAACGATAATTATATTTTTGAAAAGCAGAACTTGTTCACTCATTCTTTTCTTTTTACAAATACGTCAGGAAATGCCTGACGTTCACGAAAAGGGGCGTTTCGCAATTGCATTCTTGTGGTGAACATGAGCATACCGTGTTTATTAGTCTTGAAACTATTTATTAAAGAAAGGATTTTACTAGGATAAGTGACCACTCTCTTAGAAAAAAACAAAAAAACAGAGAGAGTTCTTATAATTATTTAAAATAAAGAGCCAATAGGCTTCATTTCGGCGATGTAAACATTATTTAAATTAAGGGGATATTAAATCCCACATTGTTTCAAAACCGAATAAGAAACCGCATGAAACTCTTTCATTCCGATCTTTGAGTTTCTTATTCGGTTTTAAAACAATGTGGGATTTAATATCCCCTTAATTCTTTTTATTTTTTTAATTCTATGTTAGATTTTATGTCACTAAGAGTTAGTGCTTGAGACGCAAGATTTACCCTTTAAATTCATGAAGGCGGAAGACAGTTAAGTCTTAAATGATTTTGCAATTCATAAGATTGGCACTAGACCTGATACATAGGCATTAGCGGGAACCACATGTTAGCGTTTATCAACCCACTACAAAGATATTCAACGAATAGATAAAGTATAGTAATGTGTCATTTGAAATTTGCAAGGATTATGCCAATGATTACTATCATTAATTTGTATCGTATGAGGAGAATTATAGAACAGGTTTGTCTTATTAGCATTAAAGAAAATTTAATGGAAAAGATAATACAGAATCAGATAGTGGATATTCTTGATATGAATCGAATATTGAGAAAAGTAAAGAAGATTTCATTTTGTGGTTTGATTTATTCATATATAGGGCAGAGTCGTTATTACATACCAACTTACTTTTTCATGAAGGAGTCGCGGTCGAAATAGGCTGAGGAAGCGGCTCAACTTTTACATTTATTGGATGTTGATAGTAAAGGTTCTTTGACACAAGAACCCCCATTAATTAAACAGCGCTAATTGGGTATTGATGATTACTCGAAAATCAGATGAATAGGAATTTAGTGAAGAGATAAATAGCGTTTTGACTTTTAAATATTAGACAGGAGAGGGCTTTAAATCAAGGCACTATATTTCGTCATTGTGGTTTAATTTGGTCAAGAATCACTTAAGTTCAAACATTAAGAGAAAATCTCTGTGTACTGACGACGTGAAAGCAAGTAAAACAGTCAGTTTTTTGGATGAATCAGTAATTTAAAAGATGATTTTTAATGATTAAAATAGTGGAGGGAAGTGAAAATTTATTACTGACAACAAATGCAAATACGAGGTTGGAAAGAAGTCAACGGACACCTTAGTGTGAGGAACAACCAGCCATGAAGCCCAACTAAATAAGATGTAGGACCTTCTTTCTTTGCGATGACTGCAGCAATCCTAAGGGACGTACGTTCCACAAGTGTACGATAGCAATCGACGGAAATTTTGGGCTATTCTTCCTGCACACATATATTGAGGTCCTGGAGTGGGACGGACGTTCCTTGAACTGACACGCTCAACTTCATCTGAAAGATGTTCAATAGGTTGAACCTAGGACTCTGTGGAGAACAGTCGAGTATGGTGGCGTCCACTTCCACAAACCATCGAGTTACAAGAACAACAGCCTTATTACCCAATGCATTCTCTTTCTGAAAAAGACGATGATCAATTCTGTAGACACGCCATAAAGTAGAAAGCGCTGAATTATCCTGAATGTTCGGATACCTCGCAACTTTCAGTTATGTGCCCCTTTAAATAATTACTTGTCTTGATAAGCAGTTGTCTTATTTATAAAACTCACTGAAGAAACTGACTCCTTGGAA
The DNA here is from genome assembly GCF_054136105.1 of Typopeltis vanoorti. Lineage (NCBI taxonomy): Eukaryota > Metazoa > Arthropoda > Arachnida > Uropygi > Thelyphonidae > Typopeltis > Typopeltis vanoorti. Next base: position 29,722,439 of record NC_143572.1, read on the forward strand.
CAGTTGCCATATCCTCATGAACATAGCCACTCAGCTCTTGAAGCTCGTTCGCTGTCCACAGATATCACTGCTACTTTTCTAGAGTTCATCAAAATATTTTGATGTAATTTGTATTGTAACACCGAACGTTTGGCAGGGGGGGAGCTCATCGTTGCTAAAAGCGAAACCTAATAATATTATGGAAAAACATTACGCTACAAACGGTGTATTAAAATGAGATAGTTTTATATAATAATATGCACGTATTCTTTAGTAACCCTTATATATATATATATATATATATATATATATATATATATATATATATATATATATATATATATATATATAAGGGTTACTAAGTAATTTTATAAACTTAGTTATTTTACTCCTAATCCCAAGTAAGCAAACAGTTAAGTTTGCGCCTGAACGTAGTTCAAGTCTAAAGGTGGTGCAACTCATAGTAAAGGTGGGGAAAGTTCTGATCACTATTCTTAGTATTTTCCATAATGTAATATATATATCTTTCTTTTGTTTTAGTTAATCCAGGCAGTCTGGACGGATAGGGCGGTTTTTTGGTGTGCTAACTCACAGTTATTCTACAGTCTAGGCCAAGAAAAGGTAAGAATTTATTGCCGTTCTTTTTATTTCAATACCCCCCCCCCACACACACATCCCCAGTTAAGTTGATAATGAAAATATTGTAACAGAGCCAGAAGAAAGCAAATAACGTATAGACATCATATTAGAATAACATCACATTGAAGTAATTGTTTATAGTATGCATGAAATAAGATGATTGCGTATGAAAGAGAAGCAGCAAGTTAATGAAAGCGGTTTAGCCACGAATTGCGAAGTAACACTGTTTATATTACGCTGATCTACTTTTATAGCATGTTCTTTAAACAACTACATGTTTTGTGACTGAATCACAAAGTGCAGCCCAAATATTTTCCTCCCTGCTTAAAACAGTTCCTGGATCTTTATTTTCTCGTGCTTTCCGGGAGAGGATGTGATCCAGAAATTGTTTTATGTCGGAATTTTTTTCGCCAGTTAATACAAAATATAATTGCATCAAGAGCTTCTTGAAGTTCAAAATGTTATGCTGATCCACTAACTAAATCATTTTGTACTGGCGCTCCACAACTTTATGCAAATTTTTTATGCAAGAGGTGTTGTTACGAGTTGTTGCAGACCTTGATCTAGAAATCCGGCAGCCTTCTTTCTCAAGTTCTTATTATTAAGGTAGCGTTCCACTTCTGTAGTAAAATAATTCGCAAACTTAAAATTTCTCAAAAAAATTTGAGAAATGTTAAGGGTCAACCACGCATTTAGATTAAAAATCGGTCTTTGCCGAAAATTAATCACATGCTTCAATGCTCCACGGGTCTTAGAATGATGTCATACAGTGGTTGTATTTTGAAATTTCGCAAGGCATGCGATCCAGTGTCAGTATAACACAATCTCGAAGCACCGGGTCTTCGCATCTTCTATTCATCCTTTATGATGTACATTCTTTTGGGCATTATTTTCCAGGCACTTTTGTTGACGTTGAACACTTAAGGAGGTGAATAGCCTTGGACACTTTCATCTACTGATAATTCTCTCCCATGGCGATAGCTCGTTTGATAGCAGTTCATTTTCTCAAAATCACTAAACCTAACCAAGGAGTGCTTGCTTTAAATTCGAATGTACAACTTTGATCTTTTTTTCTGATTATGGTCCTCGTAATCTCAACAATTTTCGCTGACATATCTACGTGTTTCTCACGCCCTTCTATTAATCACCGAAGCAATTACTTTTCAAAGAGCAATAAAATATCCTTCCTTGGATTAGCATTCTTACAAGTGTTCTTTGCGTTCATTGCGATTAACACTATAAATTAACCTTACTACTGATAACATATTTCGTAATTTCCCATGACACATTAAATTGGCATTAACCTCTTTCCGTGTTCATAGGTACAAAGTTTTGTTTCAATACATAAGCTTTTATTGAGTTCATTAGTTTTATTTTTGCTTCGTCACATACGCCATCCTCAGTTTTTTTGTGGGTGCACGCTAACATTATAAACCATGCACCAATTAAACTTATATTTCATCACTAATATTTACTTTTACTAATAAGAATTGTTCAAGTTTTCAGAAATCGCAAAAATGTTCACTTTTATATGTATTCTATCGATTTATATTTATTTCTTAAAAAATTATTATTATCACATCCTTGGCCTCAGTATATCATAATGCAAAGCACACTTCCTTACAGGCTTGTACAATGTTATGCTTTATGGGAAGGGTCATTGAACGTATTGTTTTATTTAGATCAGTTTCGGCCATTGATTGCAAGAATGTTTAATCCCAATTTTTAAATGTAGAAATTGAAATTAGACTCTAATAACTGTACGAGATATACGAGGTTTCGTGTGGAGAAAAGATTTACATTAAAATTTCGCTGGAAAATTATTTATTTATTGATAATTTATATCAAATCTGCTGTGAAGTATTCTGTAATTTACAAAGTTATTACTTTTAGAAAGTTAATCGTATTCTTGACACTGTTGCTGTTTCCAATCGATAGGTAACAGCGATGTCCTCTGATACGAGACAGCAGATCTTCCCTCATTGCCTTAGCTCTCTCTAACATAATTTCAACCAATACTAATTTTCTAAGTTTTAGTTGCTTCTAAAATATTTTCAGTGCTACTAAGAATGAAGACGTTTTCTGTTATAACCTACCGGAAACAAAATATTGGTGATTTATATGTCCATAAACACGGTGTCCCATAATTCTTAGCGCATTTGTAAACTTTAATAGGTCCAACATTATAAACGTTGCGGATTTATAGTATACAATCGCTTAAAGAGTATGATATTATGTTTTATTTACAATGATTTGCTTCTTATTAGTGCTCAACATGACCTCCATCTTGTGCGATTCATGTAATTAGGCGATTTTCGAAGTTACGGAAAACGTTTAATAGTTGCTGAGCAATGACTGCATTGATTGCGTTTGTAATTTTAGTCTTCACCCGGCGTTAGTAAGGTGGGGTGTCACAGATCCCAAATATTTTAAATTGACTAACTTTTTAACAACGAGTGGCAGTGAGTCATGCCTCAGTATAGCTTCCGCTCCCGTAACCCACTACTCGACGCCATAGACGGCAGGCTGTTGCGCGCAAGCAAGTTTTAGTGTTGGACCCCACCTTACCACTGTTGTTACATTTTACCACCTTACTAACGCCGGGTTAAAGTCATCGAAAGAAGCAGTGTTTGAAGCATGCACGACTGTTTTGATGTGACTCCATAAGAAAAATTCTAACGAGGTCAGGTGACCTAGGTGGCCACACAAGAGCACCTCCTCAACCGATCCACCTGTCTGCGAAAGTGACAGCCAGAAACTTTCGTACCTGTGTCGCATAGTGACAGGGTGTCCCATCCTGTTGGAAAATGGTTTTATTCATAAGACTTAATCTCTTTAATTCAGGAATAAAAAATTCTGAAGCATTTTTAAATAAGATTCACCTCTGACAGTGGGCTTATCGAAAAATAATGGCCCGATAATGCAATATCTCCTAACCGGTCACCACAACGACTTTGGTGAGTGTCTTTCGTGTTGTCGCATTTCCGGAGGCTTCTCTGTACCCCAAATGCAGCAGTTGTGACAGTTAACTTTCCCACTTATGCGGATGTTGCTTCTTCTGAACAAGTCGACATCCCAATAACAATTGTCATTTTCCATTTGTGTCTTCGTCAATTGAGAGAAATCCAACCTGGCATGACAATCCTCTTCTTGTAGCATTTGAACAGTCGAAATTTTTTAAGCATGTTCAGTAAGTTGTCTGGTTAGAATTCTGTGCACTGTGGTTTTTGGTACATTTAACTCAGTAGCAGCATTGATTTCACGGGATTCTTTTAAAATGCCCTTTCGATTTCGACCACATTCAGTTCCCTTGATGAATCCCTCCCTGAACTGGGTTTGTCAAGGATTGATCCAGTCTCTTTGAATTTTTTCATCCAGTTATTAAATTTCTGTAGGGAGTCTTAATGCTATAACCGGCAGAGAATTTTCTTCTTACTGCTGATATGGACTTGTTCAGCAAACCACAGGACGCAATTGACTTTTTCTTCAATATTTGCCATCTTCAATCACACCAGTCTAAAAAAAAAATAAGAAAAATGTAATGAACAATTCTAATAGTTATATTTTCAAATGATATTTATTGTAACTCTGTAACTGTGATAATTTTAAAGATCAAAACTGCCCTAAGAATTATGGTATTCAAATTCAGGTAATTTGAATACCAAATTACCTGAATTTGGTATTCAGGTAATTACCTGAATTACCCTGTGTATTCAAATTCAGGTAATCATTATTTATAGGTTTTATATATAAGAAAAAAAGAACTAAAATTTCAAAAATAATTCAGTATTAAACATTAATTAATTCAATATTAAAAATAATTTAAAGAAAGATAACTCAGTAATACAATAAAAACTTTATTTCTTCAAAGATTATATAACTATCAAAATAATGCCATTAAAATTATTTGTCCAAATAATATAATTGTACTTTAAAAATTTGCAATATTTTTAAACGATGATTCTTACAAGCACACCAGAATTGCCTTTCTCTAAACGTTTTACCAAAGAACAGGTCGCAATACCTTACTTTTTAAGAAAACAATGGTATTAGTATTATATATCTTAATATTATATAATATAACGGTTAATATTATATATGTTAGCAACCTTCTGTGAGTGCGACTGGCATGAAATATTGCATGCTATTTGGTGTACTTTCGGTGTTTTAAATGTAGCTTTGGCAGAGTTGTGCCAATGTTCACACTATTATTAAGGATATTAACAGAAGAATTGTAATTTGCCAACTTTGTCACTTGCAATTATTATTATTAACAATATTTCTACTTTTGATAGAGAATTTTGTATATAATTTATTTAAAGTATAAATAGGGCGAATGGAAAATATTTCTGATACACCGCGCGTGCGTTCATTTGTTTTGTTCCCGATGGACAGCGCATTACTGTTGAGTGTCATCATCATCAGACATTACAACATTTTGATCTAAGACAAAAATAAAATCGAAAGTTTGAGATACCCACATTATATCCTGTTTTACGAAAGAACGAAACATTCGAAGGATGATGCGGCTATTCACCCCCCCCCCCCCACACACACACAATTTTCATCCGAAAATTGATGGGGGAAAAATACAGGCATTGTACTTTTAAGTTTCTTAATTGTATATTTGGTCGAAGTCGCAAAAGCCATAAAACACATGTCACATTACAACATCTCGCCTCTCACTAATGGCAGAATTAAATTTGGAATTAATGACCATCCTAGCAGATTCGACTCTACCTTAGAACAGCGTTTTGCACTTATTGCAGTAGTTTCGTTTGAAATTCACTCCGAAAGGTTTTATATAATATGTTACTGTATTCCGGAAATTCTACTACCTCGTTTATGGGAAAAAAAAAAGTTTAATTTTCAGATTTTTTTAAACTAAAAAATCTTATAAAATTAAAGGTATGTTTCGCAACATCTAACATCAGGAGTACATAAAATATAATTGTAATATTGCACGAAATTGACGACTAAGACAATTACAATTTGTCCAACTGTATTACATAAAATTTCCTTTATTAACAGATGTCTTCCGTTATCCAATTCAACGAACATCACTTTGCTTCTATGAAAGGAAACCAGTTATTACTCTACATAGCAGAATTTCTTGAGCTTTAAAACAACAATTTATTAATTTAGAAAGCTGCTATTAAGACATGGAATATAATCCACAAAGTGGATAAATTCGTCACTGATCAAAGTAATGTCGCTACAGTTATGATTTGCACACACAAAGGGAAGTTTTAAAATATACCAATAATGTACGAATATACAATAATTCAGAAACAAATATAAAACCAGTGCTTTATAGAATGAATCTGGCCAATTTTTAACTTCATTTAATACTAATTACTTGATTATTTTATAGGGTTCAATGCTCGCTATGCTAACACTGACAGCAAAGAAGATAGAATTGCTGGACACAGTAAGTACAAAGTCCTTTCTGAGTTTCATTCTACAGATTTGTTTCATCATTAAATTAACTAGAGATAATGATAGATAATAAAATGAATTGGGGGGGGGGGTACAACAACGGTGAAAAATAAGTATCACAGTAGAAGCAGTAGTTAATGTATATAATTATATAAATCGTTTTCCTGGTATGAAAAACGTTACTGAAAAAAAACATATCTGACAATGTTTGATTAATATTTTCAATTTATAACATTTCTTTCATGTCGATAAAACCGGTTTCCAATTAAAGTCCTATTAATTTTGTATATATTTAAATAGGGATGGAGCGGAAATATCGTTTTAGAGCTGAGTTTTTTGGTCAACATAATGCATTTTAGATCAGGTGCAGTGGGGTGTAGGTTAAAAGAGGGTTTTTCACAGGCAGAATATCGGGACCAGTCCAAATATAAGTGTTAAGGAAGACTAATAGCGTTTCTTGTTATTAATTAAAGCGACAAGAAGTACATTTGAAAAATATCAGTGCTATAAATACATTCTCATAATTTCTCACATTATTGTATATGCCGGCTTACAAGGCTGATGCGTATAAGACGTGCTAGAAAGGGTGAGTTGGCCCTTTCTAGCACAAGCATATTAAATGCATACTCGTAGCCTCCTGAGCCTCATTCTTTTTTTCACCTTAGATAGTTGCTTATACCCACGGAGCTATTGTGTTGTAGGTTTTGAGACCTCTCGTATAACGTAATGATATATAATATAAAATACAGCAAGGTTTTAATTTTAAGCTGAAGGCTCACTCAATTGAAATGCCAATGCTAGAATATTTAAATAATTAGTAAGATCTCTTGGCTCTCTGAGCTCCATTCGCTTTACTTCTATGCAAAACGTTATGTAAATGCCAAATGACACGTAATAAGTTGAAACTTTACCTTCAGCTCAGAAATAGTTGACTAATTTGCACGTGCTAACGAAAGTTTCGATTTTCAGCGATTCACATCACATATAAATGGATTATCATAACTGATAAATAAAGGTTATCTATTAATGCCAAACAAGTTTAGATTAATCAGTACTCTTATCAATGTCTCTTAGCATGTTCAGTGTTTTATATTTCTTATTACTTTATTTATTTAAATGAGGCCATTCTGGAGAGCTTTTTACTGATCTGCTCATGAAGAACATTTAATCTTAGCACTCAGGATTAAAGCAAATGACGATTTACACAATGGAAACAATGCATGTAGCTACACCGGATATAACAATAAGGGATTTAGCGAACGATTTCAAGTTGTTATCTTGCAAGGATACGAATAAAAAATTACCAAGGATGGCAGTCTGATTATACGTTTGATATTCTGACTACCAGTTAACCTACTTGATAAAATACTTAACTAAAAATCTTCAGTTAAAATTCATTAAGAGATGTTAAATTCTAAAAGTAAATAAGCTAAAAGTGTTAAGAGTTATGAGGCTAAGCTGAACTAAAAGTAAAAAATAAGATAAAATGTATTACGTGATGTTCATTTGCAGAAAGCTAAAATGATTAAGAAATGTTAGTTAGAGCAAGCTAAAAACGCATTATTCAGTTGATAAAAGTTAGAAAGTAAGCTAAACGTATTAAGAGGTGTTTAGATGAAGTAGATTAAACAACTCTCCTGAGTTGAACATTAAGCAAAAATATGCTATAAAAAGCTAAAAGATAATGTTCAATAAAGAAACGTACACATTAATCGCCTGTTTAGTCAGGTACTTGGAAAACATCAGATGAATATTCATCTGATGTTTTACGTTAATCCTGTCTAACACGCGTCATCTACACGTTGATATTCCGCCTTAACACCTGTCATCTACAAGTGCTGTTTAGTCAGGTACTTGATGCTAGTATTCATCTGATGTTTTCCGTTAATCCTGTGCTCTAGTACGTGTCATCTACACATTGATATTCTGCTTCTACCTGTCATCTACAAGTGCTGTTCTTGTTTTTTTTTTTTTTTAGAACTAGTAAGAAAGTTTTCTTATGTCGATATTCTTTTAAATTTTGTGTCTGGATAAAGGACCCTTCCCAAAATGCATAGCAATATGCATGTCCGAAAGGAATATACTGTACATTTTGGAATACTGAAGGATTTGATTTGATGCGATGTCAGTCTGTATATACAAGTAGCCTCATTGTGAATACTTCACGTGCAAACTTTGTTAGCTTACTCTTGGGTAAAGAATTTAACAAGAATATAATTTGTTAGCAAGTATAATTTACTTTGTATCTAACTGAAAAACCTTTCGGTAATAGAGTATAATATAAAAATGTTTATTTTATTATGACATAACGTGAGATGACCGTATTCTTTAAAGGCAATACAAACTATTGCCTTTGGAGGACAGGAACGTTCCACCTTTAACATTAAAGGTGCAATAATCATAGCTTGTGTGTAGCACTTGTTTACATAACTACTATGCAGTAAAAATATTCTTACAACCACTGATGAGCTTTAAATTACTTGTGAGGCCATCATTATTAGAGTGTAAGATTATTTTAGGTAGGTGTAATCACAAACTCCGACACGGAAATAGTGTATTTGACCGGAAGCTTAAATTATTAAAAGTGAATACATGATTTATAATTTACTTTTAGAAGCAATCCATTTACGCACTTACCTTTATAATTAAGTATCGCGGGTTATTTGATAAAAGAACATCATTAGTGGATATATTAATGGTTATTTATATAGTCAAATGCACTGCAGTTGAGGTATATGTCAACCGAGAGTCAACCTGACTCTGGGTTGACGTATTTGCCTTCCAAATCAATGAAGCTATGAAGAAGATATTACTTCGAAGTAATGAGTGTAATAAATGCTAATTTTCACTTATAGTTAATTATTATGAGAGTCGTTATTTCCTTTTTCTGTTGACTCCTCTAATTGTGCTGAAGTAATGGCATATTTTACAAATTTTTATTATTCTTAAACAGGATTTTATAGTTTTTAAATTATCAATAAAATGGTAAATAACTACCAGTTTAATTCAGAAATGGTTTGAACTTTAAGTACGCCAATAAAGTAATAATTTGATTTAAAAACTTCTGGTCCTTCTCTTCTTTTGCTTACTGTTGGGATAACCGAATACTAAATTGTCGTAAATTTTAGGACCGTTTTGGCCGAGTGGTTCGAATTCCACTTGAAGCATGAATGATTGTTAATGTATTTAAGTGAGGAATGGCTTGCGTTGTTTGGCACAAATCATCCTCCTTAATAGGGCTTCTCAATTCAAAGTCTCGCCAACACATTGCGATAAGTTCGCTACTACTTGTGGGCGAGATTCGCATATTAATAAAGAAATTAATGAAATTTTTATTGAATCACATATATTCGGTTATATTTCCTTGACGAATTCCTATTGTTTATGAAAGATTGAATGGCAGTGCCACCGATTCAATATGTTATTATTAATATTTATATGGACACTCCATGGAGTAAAAAGACTCAGCGGGAAAACCCTCTATCTATTAACATAATACCTTTCATATATTTCCTTAAAGCTATTCACTGTTGGGACGCTCACGAAATAAGTAATCACAAGTCTGATTACTTATTTCCCCTTCCCCTACTCTTCATGTATGAAAAATTTTCTTCTGTGTCAAACTTATAGAATCCCTCTAGTAACTTAAGTCTCTATCATATTCCCTCTCTCCTCCGCCTCTCAGCTAAACTCTGCAATCCACACATCCTCATAGAGAACATTCCGCAGACTTGTCATGAGCTTCGTTATTCGTCTCTGAATCCTCTTCGCTACCCTCCACACCCCGATCCCCAAGAAAGGCAGGTGACCAAATGTGTGCACAGTACTTCAACATCTGACCGAATCAGAGCCTTATAAAGAGGAATAATAAGTTCCCTATCTTTACTTGTCAATGTATTCTTAAACATCCAAGTAATCCTCCCGGCTATTTTGCCAAATATTGCAGTATCTGCTGTGAATTTCAAATCTGTATCTGCCATAATCCCCCAGATTTCTAGCCTCATCAATTTGCAAACTGTACCATCAATATGATATGAAATGTGTAATCGTTTCATTCTAAAGTGCATTACATTACGTTTTACAACATTGACCTGACAGCCATTGTCCTGTGCCCCACACTGCCAATTTATTTAAATCATCCTGTAAGATATCTACATCACCTTTATCAACTATTGTCCTCCATAGTTTTGCATCATCAGCGAACAATTGAATTACGATGATGAACGGCCTATTTTTCTACCCACTGCAGGGTGAAGGCTTCTCCCATTGAGGGAGGTTTGGGGTCTACTACACCCATGGTGACTTAATCTTCTGCTGTATCATTAATGTACAAATTAAAGAGTAGTGGTCCTAGTGCAGAGACTTAGAGAACTCCATTAGTTATTTCATTCGCCCTAGATTCCAATCCATACACCACCCTCTGATGTCTGTCTATCAGACCCCCCATCAATGCTACCAGCCTCATATCCATTCCTGTTTGTTCCAACTTATGCAATAATTTTCTATGCCGTATTCTGTCAAATATCTTTGCAACGTCCAGCTGAATCATGGTGTAGCTATTTACTTTATCCAATTCTGCTGTCACCTTATAATAAAATGCGAGTAAATTACAGAGGTAGGGCCTACGTTTCACAAAGCCAAACTGTCCCTTATAGAATATCATATTATTATCCACTCAATCCTGAGTGTTACGTTTAACCAAGTTTTCCAATACTTTAACAACCACTCCAGAGATAATAATTAGTCTGTAATTTGCTACTTCTGTCTTGGAGTCACCTTTATGTAATGCAACCATCTTACTCTCTTTCCACTCCCTTGGAACCTTGCCAGAGCTGAGACTTCGATTAAACAACTTCATTAGAAGCACTGTCAGTTCACTTGTGCATTCTGTTGACATACCGTCCAGGCCCACCGCTGTTTTACATTGATCTACATTGATGTTTTTCAATATACTGAGTACTTCCACTTCATCTCCCTCACTACTTACATCAGTCTGTTACCTCAGTAAGTGCGAAGTCACCATCTGGATGATGCCTTGTAAAGTCACTTTGTAACTCAACTATTCCTTCTGTTTCTGCCACTTTCCTACCTTCAGCATTGAGTAAAATTTATCTTCCCATAATCATGGAAAGGGGTAGTGTTAAGATCGGAATAGTAGAACATTTGTCATAACCAAAAAGCAATTTAAAACAATTCAAAGATTCCATTATTATTTTACTTGCGCTAACTGCAAAGATTGAACATCAGTGGGGAGTGCGAAACTTCTCATATCAAAAATATTCAACACCGCTTCGAATGTATTCTCGAAATATATTCAATGGAACTGAAATTGAGGCTCAGATAGAAAAATAGGTTTATGCAATGCTTGGCGCTAAATTGCGCAAATAACATCAAAAATCTTTTATCATTTTCTTAAAGACCTTGTAACTGCTCTTTAAAGATAGGGTTGTTTAGTGTTACTGTCATAAATTAATTGATTGCAAAACATTTATCTATTTAGATAACCTTATTTTTCTAAGTTTTCCAAACGTTTAGGCGTTAAATGTAATTTTCCCATTTAGATATCCATTGCGAAGAATGTTTAGAATGTCGGGTTGACTTTCGGGGAGTATGAATATATTTACATATTGAGAATAATTTTTTAATCTCGTGGGGGATCCCCCTATTAGCTGTAGTACTGTGCTTACATTAGATAAATTTGAACCATTTTTCTAGAGATCGAATAATATACAGTGAAGCCACTACAGTCCTCCATTAAACGTGTAGTGGTTATCAATGAAAATCCTCTCAGAGCTAAATGCTTACATATTTTACTCCATTCAACCTTTACTGTTCCTTTCGACAGCTTTGTTACCGGAAGTTCATAGGAAACACGAATGTTGAGAAACCTGAAAGTGGAAACGTTCTGTGAACCTTGAATAAAGCTTAAGGCTGAGAAATTCCTTGATGGGTATCGTATGCGTAACCTTGAAGTAGTTTTACTTCGCTGAAATAAAACCGTGTCACTAGGTAAAGACAGCTTTGCCGAGGCAATACAGAATAACCTACTAGAACTTTGTAGATGCGACATGAATGCAAAGCATGAATGACGTAGTTAATTCATGTAATTCTGGATTTTCTCTAGAAATGAGACAAGGAAGTTAATATCCTGGAACCGGAGCATGCTTGATAATATGGGTACTGATAAAACTATAACGAAGTACAAAAAGTGATATGCGAATGTAAATAAAAGATTTCAGAATAGATCCGATATTAAAAGTACAGCATTTAACTTGGAATGACCCCTAGTAAAACTGATATTTAACAATTTGTCTATCGCTAGTGAAATAAAAAAAAAAAAATTAAGAACAAGACTAAATATAAACTGATTCAGTCAAGTGAGGAGGGGGGGAGGTATATTTTTGACTACAGCAGTATCTCTCAATTATAAAAGACTGGTTAATTCTATGTTAGTCTTCAACTAGAAAATGGGGCTGCAACTTATTGAACTTTCTGACACTTATTTTTATAGAACATACATAGAACTTGAGTTTAGTATTACGTGTTAGTACTAAACTTTTTTTACTTTTTGTTGGACAAGCATTAATTATCAGTAATTGGATCTGCATGCTGAGTTACACGGCACTGGATTATAATACGAGTAAATTTAAGGAAGGTTTCGATACTCCACTGTAAAAAATAAGATATTTAATCATTTTATTTCAGATATTTTTTTAAGATAAAGGAATATTATATTCATAGTTGACAAATAAATAATCCGCATTTATTTCAAGATCGAAAAATACTACGTTATAAATTATTTTTATTATTTCGTGACACCTCCAATGAGTTCTTGGATACTTCGTAATAAAGAAAGAACACATTTCTGATATTTCTAAGGAAAAATTATCTGTTTATCTTTTTGTTTAATCGCTTGAAAGATGGAATGACACTCTATAATCAGGAGCAGTCTTCAGTTAGAATCAATAGTATTCTAATAAATGATATGATGGGATAGCTTTTGTGCTAAGTGGATTCAAGCTATAGCTATTTTATGATGCAATAACCAACTAACTAAAGATGAGACATCTCTGATACTCTCATCTAAACCAATACTTCAATGTCACATTAATTTTTTATGAGTTATACACTGAGTGGCCAGTTGATTAGAGATATCCTATATTGGACATCAACTCTGAGTTCCGACAACGCCCTTTCTCTACCTCTCGCGAATATAATTACTCCTACAGCTCTGTTAGACTTCCTGGCGGTGTGGTGTCTTCCCCTCAAACCATGTCGCCGTATTACATTCTAAGGATACTTAATGGGATTGAAATTAAACGAACCAATGGACAAGGCTTATGATCTCTTGCCTTGCTACCAAATGAATGCAGAAATATCGCTGCCGACCACTCATTCATACTGGCTATTTATCACTTCCAGTAGTGTGACTGCCTGTGATAACACATATCTCAGGTCATCAGCCAGGCTGCTAATTTGCGTTGTAAGGAGTGACAATGATGGGGTCATAGGTTTCTGCTGTTTTTCACATTCCATACAAAAGAGATTATTCGCTCCTTGTAACTTTCTCTTCATTTTTCTAGTGTCCAGTGGTGACGTTTCTACACATACGTTGTTCGTAATATTGCCTGTGTGTTTAATGAACAGCACGACCATTCATGAGTGTGTATCTACCGCTATACATCATTCGGGACAGCTACATTCCCTACTTGATTTGCTGTTTTTGGTGGAGTAAAACTACCATTCTGATATGGCAGAAATATATTGCACTTCGCCATCGAAGCACGGCAACCATTTCCGAGACAGTCTGTAAGCTTTTATAATTCCCACTATCATTTACCACTAGAAGTCGCTGAGGTAGCAACCCCTGTCCGTTATACACATAGCACCCTCATGAAAGTAATATCTCGATGCATTCTTATTGGGGAATCGCATTTAGCGTTGGGATATCTCTAAAATGTGGCCACTTAGTGTATTATTTAGCTTCAGATAACCACAACTTTTTTTTTCTATACATTTAAGCTGATGCCTTGAAATTCTTAAAATTATTTTAGGTGTTTTTCATCTTACGAAAGAAATTTAGTCATGTGAGTGTTCTGCACGTTGTACACCATGTTGCAACCTATATCATGACTTGGATACTCGTGAGATATGCTCCTGGTAAGTGCGATTTTAGCATGTATTTCCTTAGAATTTGATTTTAAATTAACCCTTTTTATTAAATAATGATTTTGTTTTGGTACTACGAGAAATATTAGTCAAAGGATGTAATTACTCCCTTGATTATTTTGATTAATATTAAAATCCCATTATTTGATAGATATGAAACAATTAAACTGTGTAAGTCTGTATACAAGGGTTTAGGATTAAAAAGAAACAAATATATCGTGTATATTTTTCATTCAACAACACTTACAGTAGCTGCACGATTATAATGGAGAAGTGCTTCCGGTATTGGTACACAATGTGATTATTTTTCGATGAATATAATTTGATAAAAATGAACATTGCTCTTGCTGTTTATTTTATGGTCAAAATTTCCTTCTTTCAACCAATTTACCTTCTCAGTTACACATCAATACAAATGTCACAAAGAAATTACAGAAAAGTGCGTAGGCATTTATTTGATGGAGAAGTGCTTCCGGTATTGGTACACAATGTGATTATTTTTCGATGAATATGATTTGATAAAAATGAATGTTGCTCTTGCTGTTTATTTTATGGTCAAAATTTCCTTCTTTCAACCAATTTACCTTCCCAGTTACACATCAATACAAATGTCACAAAGAAATTACAGGAAAGTGCGTAGGCATTTATTTGACTCGCTGATGCGAACCTACTAAAATCTCTCTGCATGCATTGAAGGATTTTGCTTAACATATTTTTACAAAAACGAATCATTATAAACCCATACTACACTTGACATCTATAAAAAGCATTATCTTAATGTTTTGCTGTGGAAAATACAGTTCAGAATTTTTATGAACAATAAGTCATTTGGAATGGCTAGAAAACACTTTCATTACATGAACAATCCAGGATATAAATAGATATAGCAATATATATTACTCCATTTTATTTTTTTTTCTATGCTTTAAAATAAAAATGAATTATTTTTCTGATTGTTCATAAGTATATCAGTGATATACT
Source organism: Typopeltis vanoorti (assembly GCF_054136105.1). NCBI lineage: Eukaryota > Metazoa > Arthropoda > Arachnida > Uropygi > Thelyphonidae > Typopeltis > Typopeltis vanoorti. The sequence continues at coordinate 29,737,646 of NC_143572.1, forward strand.
GATTTATATACATGGAAATCATCAGCATTAGTTGCCTCCGAATTAATGCTGTCAAATATTCTTATAAATCTTTTCAGATATCCAAGCTTTACAGTATAAATTTTATCATTTAAGATGAAGTTAATAGGCAACATCAATCCGACAGATCTCAGTTTCCTTAGCTACCTTCGATTAATACCCTGAAGTCACACAAACTTGTAGTTATATGGAATGGTAAATAGCATATCCTTCTGGATGTATCTCCAAGGATTTGAGGAGATTTTTACTTGCTTCTGTGGGTATAATTAGTTATGTAGTATTTTCTCCCATTCCATCGAGTTTCGCATTTTCTTCGGAAACCCTATAATATTTAATAAATAAAAGTAAAACGCGTTTATCAGATAGCTCTTTTTCTAGTTGATTTGTAAAACAGGAAAGTGTTATCTTGGACTACCTTTTAGCTTGTTCGTATAATTCTCTCGGTTGAGAGAACCAACTTATTTATATCTTTTGTGTGACATATTTCAATTTATGCCAACCTCGTTGTCTGAGCGAATAACTTACCTTGTCTTTATCTTACTGGTTGTTCAGTTTAAATCCGGCTATATATATTTGAGTAAGACTTTAGGTGATTTTTTAATTTCTTTACAAAATTCTTTAGAATTTTCGCTTTCGATGGTGGGTTGGTGAGACTATCACCATCGAAAGCGAAAATGTTTCGCTTTCGATGGTGATGAAAGCACAGAAATATAGTGCGTAACACTTACGACAATAAAAAGCACAAACCTATCATTCGGGGAAAAGAGAGAAGGGGGCGGTGAGCTTAATTGTTAAGCCATTGAAGTTCGTATAATTACAATAATCTTCTAGAAATCAATCTGCTGCAGATGTAATTTTCCTTGATAATTTTTCTATAGTAGGAATAATTTAGGAATTACTAACTATGAGCGTATACAGATTTCGTATAACTATTTGACTTATTTGTTTCGAGAATACTTTTTAAGCAATTAAATAGCTGAGTGCATTCCATTAAGCACACGAAAAGACATCACGTAATCATCGACTATGCATTTTTTTCAAAACAGATTCGATATGTTTTTCCTGGAGATTCAACAGACTAATTGTGTTCGCTTTTACTTTATATAAATGCTCAAATAGCACATACAATTTCGCAACATTAGATAAAAGTTTTATACTATTTATAAAGTATCTAAACTCGTATACATGAAATACATTTTTCTTCAAAAGAACCAATTTTTATGACGCAATAGTCACAAAAGTGAGTCATTCAAAAGGAATTAAATTGTTAATTACAGCATGTTTCTGTAAGGGAAGGGAATGCGTTTATACAGTTGGGCATCACTATAATAACAAACGATTTTGCGCGAATTAAATTTCCTCATCTTTGAGATGTATCTGAGCGATTTACCTGCAGCCAACAGACTCATGAATAGTACTATATTTATTGGTAAAGGAAGTCTTTATCGCTTAGTACCAATGATTCTCAGTGGTTGGAAAGACCTAGTATCGAATTCCTAATCCCTTTTAAGTCACAAAGATCCTTTAGGGCATTTAACGGAAAGTTAAAAAGTCCTAAAGGATCTTCGACTTATCAGTCTCATAAGGAGATCCTTCAAAAATGCAGAAATGTGAATTTGCACTTGGAAGCATGAAAACACACAACACTGCGTATAAGGATGGTCTTTGTTATATGGGGTATTGCACAAACATTTCTTTTAACTAATGCTGATTTAATAAATAAAATCACTTATATAATGTGGTAGCATTCTTCGTACATTGGGATTTAACTTTTTTTATTTTATGTGCAAGTTTCATACGATTATTTTATTTTACGAACATGCGAAATTTTTAACTGACTTTAATGAACTGTTTCATTCAAGTGTTTATTATATTCTCGTTACTAAAAACAACAAGAAACACTTTCGTTACTTAAACCTTTATCACCAACACTATAATACATAGATTAGTGAATATACATTATATTTTAGCTATTTCAAAGGAGGTTTCATAGCAAGTCATTCTATGAAGTAGTTTATTTCATACAGCTGTCTGAAGCCAAAGCGTTGTCTGTATCCCTTGAAATGGATAAAATTGAGTATCGTGCGGTTATGAAATTCTTTGTAAAAGAAGGTTTAACGTCAAAAGAAATTCGAAGTTCATAAAATTTTATGGACACTCTTCCCCTCCGGTTTCGACAATTAAGAAATGGGGTGCCGAGTTTAAACGTGGCCGTACCAGCCTTGAAGATGATCCATGTGAAGGACGTCCAAAAAGTGTAACAACACCAGAAATCATTGATCAAGTGCACGATATGGTATTGGATGACTGGCTAATCAAAGTGCGTAAAATTGCTGAGACTATAGGCATTTCAAAAGAATGTATAGGATATATTTTGCATGAAGAATTGCAAATGAAAAAGCTTTGGGAAAGATGGGTGCCGGGCTTGCTCACAGCAGATCAAAAACGCACTTGCATGAAAATCTCTGAACAGTGCTTGGAACGTTTTAACAAGAATAAAACTAATCTTGTGCGTCGATTTATTACTATCGATTAGACTTGGATTCACCATTACACACCAGGATCCAAATAGCAGTCAAATCAACCAACAGAAGCCGGTTGTTCAGCGCCAAAGAAGACAAAGTCGGTTCCATCAGCAAGAAAGGTCATGACATCGGTGTTTTGGGATGCTAAAGGCATTTTGTTTATTAATTATCTCGATAAGGGTAAAACAATAACCGGGGAATATTATTTCGATCTTTTAACCAGACTAGACGAAACAATTCATCATGAGAGGAAAGACCGCGGTTGCAGAAGAAAAAAATCATCTTTCATCAGGACAATGCACTTGCCCACAAAGGTGATTTGGAAATGGGAAAATTAAGGGATCTGCACTATTAATTGTTGGAACATCCACCCTGTTCCCCAGATTTGGCCCCCTCTGACTTCTACCTCTTCCTCGCTGGTCAGTGTTTTTCTTCGAATCAAGAGGTGATTGCAGCTGTAGAGGGGTATTTTGCAGATCATATTGAGAACCACTACAGGGACGGGATAATGGCGCTAGATTTTCGCTGGAATAAATGTATTAGTCTTGAGGGAGATTATGTTGAAAAATAAATTTCATTGTTAGGCCGAGAACTTTACAGATCAGCCTCTTAACAGTTAGGGAGATGATAATCTCTAATGGAAGGACTCTAGCCGATCAAAGAAAATCTTTCATGGATGTAGAAAGTCACTTGGAGTTATTAAATAAAAGTGTAAAATATGGTATACAACAGTGAGATTATTAATAATTTCTCTAATTAGTGATTTTGATTGAATTCTAATTTAATGTGAGTTGTTTGGTTGTTTCTTTTTGTTCTAGGGGGCAGTACTGCCATAGGCATGACATTAAACAGCTTCGTCCATGTAATAATGTACACGTACTATGGTCTTGCTGCGCTGGGCCCTTTCATGCAGAAGTACCTGTGGTGGAAACGACATCTAACGAAGTTACAAATGGTAAGTAAGTTTATCGTTTTCATAAACCGTACCTGATAATCTTTTTATTATTTCAAAATAAGCAGAACCAAAATACCTTCATTTTTGATGTACGTCACATTAGGTTAAAAAAAATGCAGCTGATTCTAACAGTAAAGTTGTTAGCCGTTACTAATACGTTACTGTAGAAAGATTACTAATATCATTACAGGACATTTTACCTGAAAATTAATAACTCGCTCATATTCTGAGATTCCGCAAGGTATCCCCCCCCCAAGTAATGCAACCGACCTTGTGACTAGACATCTCTATAATGTATTAGCGTCCTTAAAGATACAACACAGGAAAGACAAGCCTGCTGCATTTAATGCCCGTAAACCCATAACTGGAATACACAACCAACATAGAATGAAGGACATGAATATATATAGAGAGAGATTTTAAGTATATTGTGATAAAATAAATGTTAGGACAGTACAATATTTCAAAAAATCTTAAATTTCCACGCTTCAGTTGTCTTTCCCGAAACTGTCTTTCGTCTAAATTTAATATTTGATCCCCTACTAGACATGTTCTTCATTGGTTTATGATGATACGAGTTAGGTGTTTAATTTTTTTTCCCTTTAACACAGCCATTAATCCTTGTGCTATTGATGAACACACTAGTGTGATTCGCAACAGACAGGTGTCAGTTAAGTTCAGGTCTGTGCAGACCGTTTAAGATTTTCCTGCATCGTAGCACTGTTTGTCTCAAATGTATAAATGCAAAAACTCTGATATAATGCCTTTTCATAGTGAAGTAGATGAGGATTTGTTTCTGATAACTACCACGATGTAATAACCACTTCCTTATCCAGGGATCCTGCATATTGGTCGTCGTTCATCTTTTCAGAAAACTGCAACCAAACATCCGGGTTATACAGCGGTTTTGGTTGCAGTATCTGTAGTCTACATGGAGTTAAATTATACGCCTTCATATATTCCAAGGTATGAGCCCAACATGTTTATACGTTTCGTACTTTTAGGCCCAACATGTTGGGCTTAAAAGTACGAACGCTGAATTTGCAGCACCTCTGTTGATTTCTATGATTGGCGATCGCTTAAGCATAGTCTGCACTTCGATAGAAACAGATAGCATGAAACTTTCTGTGAATAGTCTTCTACAATTAATCTGAATTATTAGACAATTTGGATCTTGCAAATGCTTATGTGCCCTACTTCAATCACCATAACGTGTAACATTATTAATGCATATCATAAAACTGAAATTACATGAAAGGTTTAATATTTCATTTTCTTTTCAATTCAGATCCAGCTGTGTATGATTGCGAGTTACTACCTTCAAATAGTGCTATACCAAGAAGACTGTGGATATCCAAAACTATACAGTTTGATATACGCTCTTCCTTGTGTATTATTCTTAACACTGTTTATGAACTTTTATATCCAAGCTTATATCAGGAGGAAGAATGTTTTAGCTGAAAAGTCTAAGTCATTTTCCTTTGCTTGCATAGGAAATCTAAAAGAAGATTCAAGAGCAAACATATGCGGGAAGATTGCCAATGGAGAATTTGTCTCCAATGGAATAAATTCGCCCAAGAACACATCCGAAAAAGAAATGCACAGGAAACAGCATTAAAGTTTCAGAAAATTGCAAGTCATCCCGAAAGTGAAAAGTGAAATGGGATTCGGACAAGTTTGTAAAATATGAAATTGTGGTGAAAACGCATTTGTATTCTGGTTATTATGTTACTATAATTACAGTAATTATAGTACTTTACTAAAATTATGATTAAGTAGAGGACTACATTGTTTATTACTAAATATATCGCATTGTTCATTAATGAAGAGCTGTTTTGATAGTAAATATTCATACTAAATGATAAATGAAGTGGTAACATAGCTCTGTATTATGTATTCCTGTGAAATAGTCAGCCCTTTTAATACTTTTTTTTTTCAATATTTATAATATAATTTTGCACCGAATAATGAACGTTACATTGATAACCACAAGTCAAGTAGTGTGTGTTGTGATATTCATGCGCATGGAAAAATTAAAGGAAAAAAATGTTAAAATTGTTAAAAAAAATGATAAATAAAATTGTTAAACATATATAATGAAGGCGAAGCATGATTACCATATTTAGATCAGTTTAATAATCATGATTACATTTTAGATGACAGAACACATTCTATTCTCTCTTAGAAATAAATGGAGTCGTCCGGAATGAAAACAACACGCCAAGAATTTACTTCACATTTAATTAACACAGAGAGAGAAATCATGAAGATCACAAATGCCATATCTGCCGGGATCACGAAGGGCGACATTACCTGTCTACATGTTCGAGAACGATGTGACAAATTTCCAGTTTTTCTCAAAAAGTCGTATTAGAGACTATTCTGGCAGGAGTGATAGGACCACGATCTTTCTTCATTCTTTTCTGCGTTCGAAACTTTCCACTTACGCAAGACAACTTCACTATCCACCAATGTAAGCATCACAGCAACATTTTTTTCTTTTCACAAAAACAATTCTGTTCACTTCTAATAACTGGGAATTTGCACGCATTCATTACGAACTGTTGCAGGACATTTATGACTCAGAGGGTGAAGCTTGACGCTTTTTATATTTCCTGTTGTCTGTTTTGGAAGCAGTGATGGGAGAGGTTTGTGAGCTATTTTAGCTCGCCCTGAATGGGCAGAGGTGGTTATGTGTCGTCGATGGGTGTTAGGACGGATTTTGGTCTTTTGTATTTCCAGTGGTCATTACCGTCGTAGTTCCCGGCTTGCTGTATTAATTGGTTTGGATGCGTAGACACCATCGTGAAGTATTTTTCTCATAGGGAGCGTAGTGGTGAGGAGATGTGGGGGATATTTATGTCCCTATGGATCTGGGCATTCCTGACGAACCACGGGGCGTCCAGGATCATCCGTATGCACTTGTTTTGTAGTCTCTGTAACTTATGGATATTTGTCATGGAGGAATGGCTCCAGGCTGGTGAGGCGTATGTAATTGTGGGGCAGATCACTGTCTTGTAGAGTAGAATTTTGTTTCTTGTGTTTAGTTTGCTATGTCTATTAATCAAGTAGTAGTACAGCTGGGCGATTACTTTCGATGTTTTGGTGCATGTGCATTTGATGTAGCTGTTGAAAGATAATCTTTTGTCGAGGAGTATTCCAAGATATTTAGTTTCCGTTTTCCAGGGAATATTTGTGTTGAACAGGGAGACGTCTCCTTTGGGGGATGCTCGTCTTCTTGTGAAGAGTATACTTGAGCGTTTCTGGGGGTTTACTTGTAGTCGCCAGTCTGCAAACATTTTTCTAAATTTTGGATGGTGTCTTGTAGTTTTATGGTTACGAGATGTGGTTGGTGGGATCTGGCTAATACTGCTGATGTGTCGTCTGCATAGAGCAATGGTGGATGTGAGAGGATTTTGAGGGATGTCTGCCATCTAGATGTTGAATAGAATAGGGGCCAGTAGTGATCCTTGGGGAACTCCAGCCAGGATTTGTCGTTGGATTGAGACTGTAACACTTATTTAAACTTGCATCTTCCTGCTTGTGAGGTATGCCTTGATGAGGCGTATCATGTTTAGTGGAATGTTTGAGATGATAAGTTTGTAAAGCAGCCAGATCTTGTCGAAGGCCTTTGAGATGTCTAGGAAGACTGCTCCGAACTGTCAACAGTGCACCCTGCATTTTATAGAACTGTCATTTGCACGTATTTACAATAATACATGTGGTATAGCGCCCTCTATCGCTGAAAGTTTGAAGTAAATTTTTTCTCCTCGCAAAAAAAAAAAAAAAAAAGAAACTCCTTGCGATTCACTTTCGCGCAAATCGCACTCTAATATACCAATTTTCCTAATTTTCATTAATCATTGAAATATCTGGGAACTTGTGGGACACCCTGTATATATATATATTCCGTATGGGAGTTGTAAATCAGTAGTAAGAATTGACGAAGGTACAGGGAAATGTTTTGATGTTAAATCGGTTGTGACACAATAGTGCACATTATTTCCGCTGCAGTTCATCATCTATATGAATTCATTTATGAAGAAAAGTCTCATTAAACCTGATAAGAAAATTGAAGATATTAATCTTAACTCTTTGCAGATAATGCTATACAATCAGTACTCGTGCAGCATTTCCTAAACTGAATAACAGCTAATAAATTGCTATGAAAATCAACAGCACGACATTGAAAAACAACTGCATCCTGAATGGAGAACCTATAGATCATGTAAAATGTTTCAGCTATTTAGGCACAATTTTAGTAAAAATGGCAAATTAAATATGAAAATAGACAACATAATCAAGTCATATGGTATGCAATCGACTGATAAATTTATATAGAATAAGAGAAAAATTAGTTACAACATGAAACTAGCTATACAAGTCAGTGTTCGAACTAATTTTTAACTTATGGATCTGAGAGCTGCTTTAGAAATAAAAATATGATCAAGGACTGAAGACGACAGGTATGAGAGTTCTGAGAAAGATTAGGTAAACGAACAGATGGCATCAGCGTAGAATCATATTAAAAGAGGATATTCAGTGTCAACAAAGGAGGATTAACAATGTTCAGCAGGAACTGAGCATTGTTAGAATTCAGGAATATATCTGCACATCTAATCTCAAATAGAATGGTGAGTTAAACAGAATTGGAGAGGAAAGTTTAGGAAAGCAAATGTATGATGGCAAGATAAATACTCAAAAGAAGACTAAGATCAAGCGGACTGATACAATAAAAGTGCGTAGAGGACAGATCATATAATATTAGAATCTTGAAAAATAACCCATTGATTTGGAGGAAAATTAGTCGATAAGTTGATAGTGATGACGTAATCTTTTTATTTAGTACTATCGTTATTTCCTGCACACTTCCTCCTGAGGGTACATATTAGGAAGCGATCGTGCAGTATGGTGTCTGTGTAGAAAGGATATTTTTCACCATACAGGGTCGTTTGCCTCTCTATTACATGTATAATGGATACGCAAGCAGGAAGCAGAAAACAAATTCTCGTGTCCAGCCTCAATGTCAAGTACAGCACAACATAAGTTGTTCTGCGAGTAGCGAAAGTGCTAAGAAAATCATTTATTTTATTAGATTTTATCTGACCACTGCATTTTTTCTGTTCATCTAGAAGTAACGCAACAACTGTCTCTAATAGTAAAGGTAAAAAAAAAAAAGAATTACTAGTTTATTTTCATAATTCACTCTTAAAATTTAAAATAAAGTGAGAAAATGAGCGAAGAGACTGCGTCAAAGATCCTTTGGTTTCTAAACGCATCATCTTCCATTTGCGTATAATTCACATAAATGACCTCCGGATTGCTGGACTGTTGACAAAAAATTATTTGTGTACGAAATATTCATTCAATTAACGAATATATTTAGTCATTATACATTTATCAATAAACTGGTTTATTTTATTGATAATTTTATTGATAAATTGAATAATAAATTTATTAATAAATTATTATTATTATCCCTGTATTGTTTATATATATATATATATATATATTACGCATTTATTCATTGATATGTATACACTATGTATACATGTTAAAGCTAAAGATTTAGGAAGTTAACATTGGCGTTATAATGGTAAAAGTGAGGCTCCTTGAGATTATTTGTTATGATAATTTACTTCTAATGATATATTCTAACTCAGAACAATTTGGATTATATAAAAAGAGAAAAACTAGCTAGATGCGAATTGCTTTATGGTGTGATGATACGGATGGCATACAGGTATAACATGTGCATGTTATTTACGTAATCGAAAAGTGAGGACCCTTATTCCGTGTATACATTCATTAGATCTATAATTACAAAATATAGTTATTTCAATGAAATTATATTATTAACTCCTACTTATGCTTTACTACCTGAGTCGCTTGCTGGCTCATGATTAAAGTTATTTATCAATCTTTTTTTTCTCGCTCGTTTGTAATGTAATTGCTAATAGTGACCTAGAAAGTGATGAGGCCAAAACCACGAATTCAATTTTGTGTTTAGGAAAGCGTTCTCGACTCAAGTTAAAAGGTTAAATCTATGGGCCGATCACACGAATTCCATTTCGACGCCGCCCCAATGCCTTATTCCAAAGTGTTATCCGAGATGGAGGAATTTTCACTTATCTTCCCTGAACAATTGAAAACCATCCTAATTTGGGAAAGACTGGTGGATGTTTCCCCCATTAGAAGAGTAATCTTTATAACTGTTTTTGAATCAAAGGTTGCATTTATCTGGTCTTCATAAACTTGAAGACCAGAGAGAAACTTGAAGAAATACGAAATATGCAGATGCAGTACGTTCTGTAGTGGGATGGTATTCGAGATGGTCAGAAATCATATCATAGGCTATAATGAATATGAAATTAGGAAAAGTGGATCTTTATCACATGAGAAAAATCTAAATTTTTATTTGGATTCTTTTAGTTTCACAAGAGATTTAAAAGACATAGAGACAAACAAAAACGAAAGAACGAATAATACTTTTTTCTAATGATTTAATTCCAGGATTTTATAAGGACAATATAAACTGCTTATTAATTTTATGAACAAATCAATTATGACTAATGACATAATTAAATGGCAAACTTTTTTTTTCACATACTACTATTTCATTAACATTCGAATGACTTTGATTAAAAATCGAAGTTTAACATGGATTGTTGTGGTCAGTACCTTCAGTAAAATAAACACAATCTCAGAACCATGTAATATATTAGTGGATGCACTGTCCCAGTTTTCACCTGTGCAAGACAATGTCACCTGAGCAGAATTTCCAGAAATTATAGTTATGGTAATAATACCAAGCAAGATTTTTTGTACAAAAGAAAACATATATTATAAGACTAGAGAATTCACACCAGTACTTCAAATTTTGCTTCCTGAGGTCAAGAAATAAGATGCGCCCAGGTCTTGGGGTTTGTTAAGTTATGGAGATTTGAAATGTAACTTGACGACAAGCTTAACAAACACATCTTATTTCTTCCAGTTAAAGTAATTTAACTGGAAGAAATATTAATTTCTTCCTTCATTTAATTCTAATTTTTGGCTTCCTTTTTCTTAGCTCTCACTTTACTCTTATCGTAGAAGAGGAAGACAGTTCTCTCCCCACACATCATTTGGCGTTTTCCCTGTAAACGGCATACAAAATAATATCCAGTTGAATCTTTCTATTCCATGCAGGTCCATCTAATTAAAGCATACTATGCTTGCTCTGGATATTTACTTTCTTCTCACTTGTTTAATATGTGTGTGTGTGTGTGTGTGTGTGTGTATATATATATATATATATACGACATCATGCGTTAAGCATTAGATAAGCTCAAGACAGGAATTGGGATAGGAGGTAGATTGATCTAGGACAAATTCTTGAAAAAGATAACATCAGTAATAACAGAGAACTTCAACTCAATCCTAGCAAGACAAAGATTATGGTTCTCAAAGAAAATACAAACAGGGGAGTCTTGAAAAACAAGTGTACCTCAATGGAGAAAGAATTGAAGTCAGGAAGTTTGAGTACCTGGGATCCATTACTAATGTGAATATTTGCTGTTCAGAAGCCGTCAGAAAAAGGAATGGCTAAAACAACATCAGACCATGTCTAAAATCTGGAAGTATGGATCTGTTAGATGGGAACAGAGTTGAGGATTTTGGATGCAGTTGTTTTTTCAACAATGACCTATGGATGTGAGACTTGGAACCTAAAGAAGTCAGATAAGAAAAGTATATTCTGCTTTTGAGATGTGATATTGATAGAAGAAAGTTAAACTATTTTGGACACAGAAAGGATGGAAGGAGGACTTCTCAGAACAGTAATAGAAATAGAAGGCAAAGTTACTGGAAAAAAAGGAAGGGATAAACCATCAGTGAGATGGATGGATGGTGTGTGTGTGTGGGTGGAGTGACTGATCTTCAGAGAGTTTAAACCACCAAGAAAGCATACAACAGGACTATATTTTGCAAGGCCTTGTGTGGCACATCACCGAGCATCGGAGCGACCATACGGAATCTGTGATGCCCAGTGAACATATAGATAAATGCTTGCTCTTTGTAACTCGTCTATGTATCTATGCATGAAATCGTTTCTCTGGGTAGAAAGTGTCCATTCTTTTGTTCCATAAACAGAATTGTTCATATTCAAATACATGTATTTTTTCCTTTCAGATTCATAGGAAATATCTTGATACATACTCCAGACAATGTGTTTTATTCTGCACAACTCGTTTCCGTTGTTTCTCTTACATCATTTTTATAGTTGCAATACTTTCTTCCGCAAGTCATAAGTTTGAAATTTCTGCACATTTTACTAGAATTCTAATGGTTTTCATACTCCATTCAATCTTTATACTTCGTTCGAGTAGTGGTCCTTCAGGTAAGGAGAAGTTGACTGTCATGGCCTCCTGCATCAATTTGGAGAGGAATGAATTAAGGATGATGTAGGTGTAGTTTGATGGCAGACTCATTTTCAATTTTGCAATTTTCTTTTATTGGAGGGATATAAACTGAATAAAGGTTTGCTTATCTGTATTAGAATAAGGTATATTTCGCATTTTACAAACCAAATGTATCTGTTTTGTTGTTTTCTCTCGGTCTGTGTTACAACTACTATTATAAACAAAAAGGGACGAACAGGTTAATCCCTATGAAATTCTACCTTAATTTCAAATCACATGTTGACTTTATCGTTATCTTGATTCAGTCTCTTGATTGTATCAGTATACTTTCAATTATATTTTCTTTCTTTGTGTTCAGAATATATCTTCTAATAACTTGTTATACGCTACATCTTTCATTTTTGCAAATACACGATATAACTTTTTTCTGTCTTTCATTATTTTCTATATGCTTCGTTATTTTATTATTCTTTTCTTTCTTATACCTCTGTACGTGCTTCAATATACACATTACATCAGTTGTGACTCCACTTTTTATAAATAATTGCTACAGATTAGAGTCAATCTGCAGCAATCTTGGTTTTATCTTTCCATTGCAATTCAACTGTAATCTTATCATATGAATAAGAATCGATTCATATGCGTGCTTGTTTCAATTTTTCATAGTTCCCTTTTAATTCTATCAATGAGTTCCTCCAATGAGGGGATTTGCGACGTATTAATGCAGCGGACTCGTCACCCCCTCTGTTGCATACCTTAAGGGCAAGTATTCATGATTCTAGATTCGTGTGTATTCACGGGGGTAGTTTGCCTGTTCTGAGAAACGAAAAACCCGACTTTCCGGGTGAAAAAATCTATTCCCGTATGAGACTGGCTAACTCACTCACCTTGAGTCGAAAGAGACCAGATAAAGGTTTCTCACGTTATGGACGGGAATCGAACCTAGGTCGTTCCCACCAAAGGGCTTCTTCTACATAGACTGAGCTAAGGAGGATTTTTTTTCCATTTTTTATGCATGATTTCATTTTGTTTCATTCATATATATATATTACATTTTGTCCGTTTACATTACATGAGATATTTAATTTTCCCTTTCATTTCCAACTTTCAAACAGTTCTTTAGCTTTTAAATGTCTTCTTTTTTTTACGTATCAGGATGTCGTGATTTTTATCTTATATTAATACTACATTGCCCAACTTCTTTCCAGCCCTTTTGATTATCTTCCCCGACCTTTAGCTCATCTTGTAAGTTGTCTTCATCTTCAGATATTATCAGAATACATTTTCCAGTCTACTTTTTCCTTGCCGGCTTTTCAGTTTTTTTTGAGCTTCTTTTGCCATTTTAATATTTCCTTTTATCTCTCTATATATCTCTCTCTTTCATTCTATCCTGCAGTAATTAAATTCCTACTTTTTCCTTGCGACTTTCTCTAATTTTTTCCTTCCTCCAGTTCCAATTTTTCTGTTTTCTGGCATAGTAATTTGAATCGATCTCTGATTTCTTTCACCATGCTACCATTCCTCGTAGTTTCTTGATTTACTTTGTCGAATTTAGTTCATTGTGTGTGCTACTTATTATTTTTTTCTCATTTATTTCTGTTCGTACACTTAAGCTTTATATTGCCAATATTGAAATACTGATTGATGTTTATTTTCTTTTCTTTATATTATTTTCACTTTCAAAAATTATTAAATGATTTCTGTCCTTTTAATCCTTGTATGTAATGCATAATACCAATTATTTCAGGAAATTATAATATTTTTTACAGTATTATCTTTCCATGTTACGTCATTTATGATATTCTTTAAATCTCCCTTTTTTGGAGGGTGATGTCATTTTAAACCAGTTCCGAATCGTTTTATTAGATTTTTTCTTTCTCTTATTCCTCTTTTAATAGTTATCCTTTAATTCTATCTATTGAGTTCCCCCTCCAATCAAGGGTTGGAGGGGGAACTCATACTCTTCATTCTTGGTAATGAAGGAAAACAGCGTGATGTATTTATAATGCGATCATTAAGTACTGTCATGCACAGCAGTTTCTACGCTAGCTTGCTTAACCAATTGCTTGGTACTACTGTTTGACCTCACAGCAATAAGATGATTATACACCACATGGCCTACTTGACGAACTAACATACTTTCTCACCTCACTTTTCTAGTGTGACCAGTATACCAATCTTTATTTCCCAGCATCAACTAAAAGTTTGAGTTGTGGGCGTATGACAGTGGGTGGGATGTTTGGTGCTGATGTTCCCTCGCAAACCACTATCAGCTACTCGTTACTACTAAATATGAGTGTAACCATCAAGGGCTTTTGCACTATTGTCTGCAGCCTGGTTTATCACGTACACGCCTGTCACAGTTCCTGCTAGTGAACCACTACCAAATGACAGCTCTTTATTAAGGGAAAATAGTTTCTTCTTATTATATCATTCTCAGAATACCAGAAAATACATCGCAGGGCAACGATTTCAGAAATACCTTATCAGGTTTGCTATCCACACTATCATTTTTTGCTCCAAGATAGACTTACTCAGGCTATTAAACATGCATAGTCTGCTTGGAAAGAAGTCAACGGACACCATAGTGTGAGAAACAAACAACCATGATGCCCAACTTAATAAGATGTAAAACCTCATTTCGCTGCGATAACTGTCGCAATCCTACAGGACATAGTTTCCATAATTGTATAATAGCGATCAGTGGGGATTTGGGACCATTATTCCTATAGGCATGTAATGAGTTCCTGGACTGTTGTGAGGCAATCCAGGACCTCATTACATGATTACAGGAATAATGGTCCAAAATCCACAGTGATCGCTATCGTACGGTTATTGAAATTATGTCCCGATGAGATCAGGGATTTGTGGAGGCCAGTCAAGTGTAGTGACGATCATGTCCACAAAACATGCAGTTATGACAGACGTATGGCAAGTGTAATGTATTGCTGAAAGGGACAATGGCCAAATCCGTACAAACGCCATAGAGTAGGAAGCATTCAATCGTCCAGAATTTTCAGATATCTCTCGGAGTTCAATCTTCGTGGAAGAAGTTCGAGCCCAAACCAGAAAATAAAACGGGACCATACTATCACACGGCCACCTCCGTCATAATTGAGTTTACACACCTAGTAAGAGACGTTCACTGGGCATCCGCCACACACACACACACACACCGTCTATCTGCTCGGTAGAGGATGCAGCGTGATTCGTCCCTCCATAACGCTTCATAAGCCCCTCATTACCCGAAACAATATGCATCTTCGTGTTCAGTGGTTCAAAGAGCGTGTATAGCGGGGTGGAAGCTTGGAATTTACACGCTCTTTGAACCACTGAACACGAAGATGCATATTGTATTCCGGAAAGCCGTCTTGTGAACCTCGGTTGAAAATGTTTTTATGCAGATTCGACTTCGAATCGATGCCCGGAGCTCCGCATTCAACGTATCGGGGGATGATTGGCGGTTTTTACATATTATCCTTCGTACGCCCTGCGGTCATATTCGATGAATGTGATGAGTCGTCTACTACGGGTACCATTGCAAGTGCTACCCGTAGGTAGTCGTCTTCATTTCAGTACGGTATCACTGACTGTGGACCTGGGATGGTCCAATTTTTCAACATCTGACCGAACAGATAGGGCTGCAACGTGGCATTCTATAATAACTCCTCTTTAAAAATACTTTGTGTTTTTCTTTCTGTTCCTTTGTTAAAATTCAGGAGCACTTCCTGGCCTTGAAATAATTTCTCACTTAATGAAAAAAAAATGTTTTCGCAAAACTTCGAGTTTACGTGCATCTTAATCCTTTATTATTATTATCCATATTTATGCGCTTTCATAGCATTTCACTCACATAGTCTAATTCTGCATTGCCATTCTTATTTGAAACAAGTAAAATACTGATCAATTATATCGATAACAATTCTTTGAACATTGCGCCTTTCTCACATAAATCATAACATACGAGGCGCTACCCAAACGGATAGCGCCTCGTATGTTATGATTTATGGGGATTAGACCAAAAAAAAAAAAAAAATTATTTTTCCGAACTCCCAAATTCGACTTCTAAGTAGTTTCCCTTGGGCATGTATACAGCGAGCCTATGACTGTGTTAATCACCTTCCGATTCTGTGTTTCGATTTCCTCAATCGTGTCAAAAAAATGCCTTTTCAGGCGGAATTTCATTTTGTGGAGCTAGAAAAAGTCGTAGTGGGAATGAGGTCAGGCGGGGGTGGGATGGGGCAAGGCTGTCGTATTTGAGGGATCCAGGAAATGTCGAAAAACAAGTGATATTTGGAGAAACCAGTCTTTGTTTTTCCATTTTTGTCTGGACGTTTTCACTGAATGCTCTTCCTTAGCCGATTCAAAACCTCACAGTAGAACTTGCCACGCTTTCTTTCATGGATGATTATTTCGCAATTTTATGTAAAACCAGTTATAATGTGATTCACTGATTGACTTAACCTTCGAAGAAAGAGAGAGAGATTTGAACTTAATTTTTGCATGTAAACTTATTCAGTGAGGTAGTAAATGTTTTCCCGAGAAAATACAATGTGCGGATATATTAGGAACGCATCCACTTGTTGACCAACCTATTATTACTAGAGAATAAGATAAGAACAGGAAACCAAGTAACATTTCCTGGAATTTAATAGTAGAGAAGATATATTTATATCTAGTAATCTCTCAATATAGCACAGAAGAGGGGAATCCTATAAAGCGGAAAAACATAATACATATCCTTGAATAGAAAAATAATTATCAAAAGATAAAAAAGACCATATTTCATTGTCTTCATGACAACAATAAGAATACAGCATATTAATCTTGTACATAATTAGTAATAAGCGCAATGCAACATTTTTTTTTCAGATGGGGATTTTGTAATCATAGGAAGATTTAAATTGCTTAACACTAAGCTTTAATTACATTTAACACCATTCCTTTAACAAAGTAGAGCTTAAGTTTAATTTAAGATTAAAAAAACGTGTCCTTATGACGACCAAGTTTTGAATCATGTCTACAGTCGGTTATTATACGATTACCATTTATATTTGAAATCATTTTTGCATAATATTAATCCGCTTCCGTTTTATAAGACTGACCGGTGCTCCCAAATCTAATTTAAAGCTTTTTGACTCCATCT
The DNA here is from genome assembly GCF_054136105.1 of Typopeltis vanoorti. Taxonomy (NCBI): domain Eukaryota; kingdom Metazoa; phylum Arthropoda; class Arachnida; order Uropygi; family Thelyphonidae; genus Typopeltis; species Typopeltis vanoorti. The sequence continues at coordinate 29,754,689 of NC_143572.1, forward strand.
TCGAACACATAATCCCTTGCTACGTGCAATAATCGAAATATAATTATTGTTACTTCGCTTTTTAAATTCTTCTTCATAATTTTTTTTTTTATCTAAAAGAGTTTTTCATTATAATTTTATGGAGCTCAGGGCTAGGAATACCACAGATGCTGTACTATTTACACCAAGTTTAAAATAACCATAAAGTGAACCATAGTTCACTTTATGGTTACCAAGGACGAAGGAATAGATGCTGGCTGCGAGCTGCTTGTCTATAATATTAAGGCTTATAATATCCTACCTAGTCCCTCTTGAAAATCAAAAGACATTAGAAGAGTTATTTATTTATATAAAATAATTATAGAACTCTAGCAATAATGCATATAGAAAAGGAACCCATCAAATCAATACCATTAAATAAGCTTCCGTACAATATAAAGAACCTAACTTCATATGCTGCCCTAAAAATGACTTTGGGGTCCTTTATACTCAACACCCAGCAATGCCAATACCTGATATTAAAGTAGTCAATTGCAAACACTATCAGTACTCGAATGCTACATAAAATATATAAGCAAATATCGATTTCGAAAGGTATGGACAAAATAATAAATATGCTGCAAAAATATTGTATTTACTACTACTATTATTATAATAATGACGTGCATTTAAAACATGTGTCTCAGCTTTGTTTGCAATAAATATATCAGTAATAGAATAATTATAATTCCTTAATTGTACATCTATCAGTACTCTCCACACATGTTAACAATAATTAATAATAGTTTTAAGCACATTATCTACATATAAAAATGATCACTATTCTAATTATATACTCGAAAAGCACCTAAAGCACCTTCATATAAGCCAGACATCGGCTTCGAAAGATGGGAGCAAAATATGTATGTAAAATATACAGGTATATGGAATGTAAATATATATGCATATATATGTAATAGTATGCATAATGGTGCTCATGCATATGTTAATATTATAAATATATTTTAGTTAGTTAAAGAATATTATTACATCCATTTATAAAAAAAAGATATACTAAATATCTTAGTGAGAGAAAATATATTTTAATAGTGTGCATATATGTATCTAATTACTCCATACGCAGAATAATGATCATAATTATTATTACGTAGTATTCATATAATCTGTGTCCATATGCACGTATCTCTACTTGTGTAGAGATACGTGCACATGTATACATTGTAGATAGTATGCATGAATATGAACCTGAACAATAAAATTGATTGATTGATTAAAAAATTAGTATTATTATCTGAGACCTAACTGGAATCAAAAATGCCTCTCACTGCTCTGTGAGAGAAAAAACCTAGCTCTTACCTTTTCTTAATTGAGTCAAAAATCTAACTTCCACGAATAACGAAATATTTCATCAGATATCCTATAACACCCATTGAGATATTTTTAAACCTCTATTATATCACTTCTCTTTCTCCTGTTAACCAGAGTCTGTATTTCACATACTCGCAGTCTGTCGTCATAATCTAAACTCCATAATCCAGATATAATCTTTGTAACTCTTCTGCTCATCCTTTCCACAGCATCGTTTTCCTCTTGGAACCCACGAGACCAAATCTACACACAGTAGTCCAGGTGGGGTCTTATTAAGGACTTGAAAAGGGGGGAAAATGACTTCCTACATGTTCAGGTTCCCTTCAACATCGCAATTATCCTCTGAATTGTATTTGCAATTTTTTGCTACATTACATTTTAACTTCAAATTCCTATCCACTATTGTGCCCAGATCCCTATTTTCATCAGTTTCTTGTAGCATAGCCCACTAATATAATAATCCTTTTAAAATCTCAACATATCAAAGCGTATAACTTTACACTTACTGACATTAAACTGTTCAAATGATTCTGTAAGTTCTGGACACCATTGCTTATTTTCGAATGATCAGCAAACAATTCACATCGTTTGATAGCCCCTTCATAATGTCATTAATACATAGATTGAACAAAAATGGCCCAAGGAAACTCACTGGTTAACTTAAATCTGTCAGATTCTCCAGTTTACGCAACAGAATTTCATGTGATATTTTATCAAATGCCTTGGCAAAATCCAATATTATCATAATCAATCTACTCTCTTTATTTAACTCGGCTGTAACATTGTTATAAAATATGAGCAAATTGCTAAAACATAACCTTAATTTAGCAAACCCATGCTGTTTCTTGAATCATATAGCTTGTCTGTCTATGCTAAAAGTGCATGCGAGTTCTTATCATTTTCTTTAAAATCTTAACCATCACAGCAGAAGTACTGATGTGATGGTTTTGTATTGCACCACCCTTGTACAACGGAACTCTCATCATACATTTCTTCCACTCCTGTGGTATCTTTCCTGAACTGAGACTCAAGTTATAGAAACGTGCCAGAGGGCTAGACTTTGATAATTCTGAACTAATAACATTATTAAGGAATAAATATATCACTATATCGAGCTAAAAATTGCGTAAGAAACTATTACATTTATTAATACTACTACTAGAAGAAATCAATTATATTGCTTGTTTTCAGAGAAGGGGATAAATCAAAATAATGAAATACAGAGGAATAAGTCTATTGAATTCCTAATACAACATATATGCAGCCTATGTCCTTGGGAAAATTCCAAGATATCTTATCTCAAAAACATCGCCCACAATTCCACAGGCAAACCAAAACCCCTTGTGATATCACAGAGAGACATGTTGCCCAGAAATTTCCAAACACAAAACGTCACGATTCCTTATCTCTAAACATCACACACACAATGCTTGTAAATAGTATTTCTGCAAAATAAAATATTCATTCGTAAACTTAAATGAACAAAGATGTGTGCTTTCGTTGTTGTTTTTCCACAATGAATTTTTTACTCAGTTATTCTGATTAGAAATTGATATTTAAATCCACACCTTTATACCTTAATGCCATTCTGTTTAATTATTTTTAAAAAATCACCACTGTGAAATTAATGCCAGGAACTGGGAAAAAGTGTTGAAAACTGATATCCATGTAATTGATTATTTTAGAAATTGTCTAATGCTACTTATTGACATTGAGTTATCTGAAAACAATTCGTTCACATAATCGAAAATCCGAACTGTTAGAATTTGGTTGTTTTACAGAGAGACAGCAGATAATTAACCCAAAAACATGACTTCAACTCCTAAAATTTGATATAGAAAAAATTTTTGTACTCTTCAGATAACATACAAATTTTACCTTTCCCAACACAAAGTAAGATCAAACACACCAACAGTTTATCCAACAGCATGCAAAAACATGTAGTTGAGTCATCGGTGCAAAAGGTTCATTTTTGGAGGAACGGGTAGGGTAGGGCATAGTAAGGGTAAACAGTACTGTAAGAAAAAACCATAGGGTCGAGTGACTTTGGACTTGAGGTAATCGTTCATCCACTGCAGCTGCTGTTTTGTGTTTGGTAATGTAAAAATAATGGGTGAGGCACAAAATTCTTTGAAAGTTTCTTTGTGAAAAGTTCTAATTGTTTAGAATTTTGTAACAGAAAGTTAACATAAAATATAAGATCAGAGCTAATAACCAGTGAAATAATAATAATAATAATAATAATAAATAACTATTTATTTGTGGTGCCATATGAAGTAATCTAAGAAGAAGAAGAATGTAGAAAACTAATATGGAAAATCGACAGTGGGTGATAAATACTAATTTTCAGTTATCATTGGAATAATTGATTGTCAATTTCTTTTGTATAAGTCTTCCAATTTATTTTCTAAAGAAATTTGTATTTCTGATGGAATTATTGTAAGATATGCATTGACAAAATCACCTTGTAGTTGGAAAGAATTACCTGAAAGAGTTTAAAAACAGAATTCTTGGTTAAGAAAATATAACCTTCAGCTGAAGTGGGAAATTAGTTCACTATCTCTGGACAAACTAAGAAATTAGATGAGAGAATCAGCATGCAAATATTGAATATTACTCGCCAAAGGAAGAGAAAAATTCAAAACATTAACGAGGTCAATAGTGAGGCCTGTTCTTGATTTAAATAAAATTAAATGCCCAAAAACGTGAAAACATAACATGTACTTTTAAATGCTTTTGGAAACATAACGAAAGATTCTGCGCTTTTAATAATGCTCAGAAATATATGTATTGGTTCAAAAAAATCAATATGAAACCATTAATTTTACTATAGTAATAAATTCCCACAGATCACCAATTGAAAATTAACTTTCAGATGATAGTCACCTTGTCAAAAACCACATGATGGCAATTCCACAAGCATGCGAAGAACCTTTGAACAACAGTGCAAATTTAACAATAAGAACATTAAGGAACAAAAAATAGATTGTATTTTTCACTTTATTTATTTTCTGTATGTTAGATTCAGTAAATACAATTTGCAAATATTATTTCATTCAAATAAAATGTGTAAATTTAAATGAACAAATTGGGTGTCGTTGATGTGTTATACAAATTTAAGTAAGACCATAACATTTTTTCCCCTTGTGAAATTTCATGCCATCAACTAACTGGAAGCTTTTTTTTTTTCAAAAATCCACTCAGTAAAACTGTGTCAACTCTTGGAAGCAAAAGGAAATGGTATTAAGTTCATAGACAGAATTTTAGTGGAGAATATTTCACCTGAAAAGTTACAAAAAAAATAAAAAGTTATCGTAGCATGCAGATAACAAGTGAATCAGCATGCATATATCAAAAATTACTCGCCATTGGAAGAGAAAAATCAAATAAAAAACATTAACGAACTTAATAGCCAGACCCATTCTTCATTTAAATGATACCAAATGATGAAAATAATATGTGCTTGAATTTCAAAACTTTGAAAAAGCTGATGAATTTCTGGTTTGCTGTGATCATAAATATTTGAGGGTAAACATTTTTTTGTCTTTACAATTTTTCTTTATTTCTTTCTGTCTTTCTGAGCTAATTTTCATTTGAAATAAGAATAAATAATTATTTATTTCTATTGGAAAGAATATCTAATATAATAATTGTGTTAATATATATATATATATAAATATCCCTATTATGAAATAAATGTCGGGCTGAGAGGACAATTGTCATTGGGATTAACGGATATGAGTTTTAAATAGTTGAACTTTGTAAAACCATAGTTCAACTTGTGTTGAAATGTCACATGGAGAAAAATCACATGAATTACATGTAAGCACCAGTGGCAAATCATACAATATGAACATCAGTGCAAATGTTAAATCAGAAGAATAAGAAAAAAACTGCCTTTTTCACTTTATTTAATTTCTGTATGTTAGGTTCAGTAAATACAATTTGTTAAGAATATTACAGGCAAATAAAAGGTAACATAGAAATTAACAAAGTGTATATTACTGAGCTAATATTCATTTGAATTAATAAGAAATAAGTATTTATTTGTTCTGCTGGCAAAAGAAGTTTCTAAACAAAAACGCTGTGGAGAGTTCAAAACCTTGTTTGTCTCATATCCGTTACTTAAAATTACTAATTTTAAAAAATAAATAAAATAAATTCCAGTTATAGAAATAAGTTATGAGCACAAGGAATTGAAGGTAAAATTAATAGTCATATTGGTTTAAAAAATTAATGTAAGCATTAATTTACTACAGCAATAATTTCCCATGGGAACCAAGAGGTCCAAGCTGAATACATGATTTCTCACCTACAACAATTTGGCGACCGATAAGACAGACATCTTTAAGATAAGAGTTAATTAGAAATCTACAGTGTTAAAAAATAAATTCAAATACATTTTATTTATTTATTTTGCTCAGTTATTCTGTTAGAATATGTAGTTAAACTGAATTTTAAAAGTAAAATAGAGTAAATAACCAATCAATTTGAAAAAAAAAATCATTTCACTTGTCAGAATTCCATACTCTAACAGCATTTGGAATTCAAAACCGGAAATAACATTTACCCAAAACAAAATGGCGCAGAGACTTTCCCACAAAACTTGGGAAAACATAGAATGAGCAACTGTGGGAAGAATTAATACAGAGAACCATTCAGATAGTAATCTAAATTAAGTAGTCAACTGGATTTACAGAAATATCTTTCAACTCCTATGTTTTGTGTGTTTTTGTGCTGCGAATATATGTAAGCCCCGAATATATGTAAACAAAATGGTGCAGAGACTTTCCCACAAAACTTGGGAAAACATAGAATGAGCAACTGTGGGAAGAATTAATACAGAGAACCATTCAGATAGTAATCTAAATTAAGTAGTCAACTGGATTTACAGAAATATCTTTCAACTCCTATGTTTTGTGTGTTTTTGTGCTGCGAATATATGTAAGCCCCAGTAACCTATAATGAAAAAGTCAACTGCATTTTCAGACTTGTGTTTGTGTTCTGTGAATATATGTTAATAATCGACAATTTGGAATATTCAGAAAACCTAGAATGTACCAAGATGTTCCCATTCTGGAAAGAAATGTAAGTTAATTTTTTTTAACTTAAACATAACAATTGATAAATGTAATTTCAATAATCACTGCTCATATGTTTTGCTGAGCGTAATTCTAATACTGAACAGTTTTTTTTGCATAAGAATAAGCATAGGGTACATATTGGAGTATCAACATGGATACATTAGCGAATTTTCATGTGTAATGTGTGTGTGTGTGTGTTTGAGGGACATCATCATATAATTAAATTATTTAGAAAAGCCTAAACACTACTGCCATCACAAATCTACTCTAAGAATTCCCACCCTTTAACAGGAAAGAAATGCCGTAAAATGTATTGGAAAATTAGCACAGACATCTATTGACAACCAAAGACAAAACATGATGACAATGATGAATGTGTGTGTCACCCTGGGAAAATTCCAAGATATCTTATCTCAAAAACATCATCCACAATTCCATAGCCAAACCAAAACTCCATGTGATATCACAGAGAGACATATGTTCCCCAGAAATTTCCAAACACAAAACGTCACGATTCCTTATCTGTAAACTTTACACACAATGCTTTAAGCGAACCACACACACCACATGATGTCCCTGACAGATGAGGGCCTCCAGCGAAATTCGTAACACTTTCAAACTTTATCTTATCACTATCCATCACCCATAATACCATACGCAAACCATTTGCTTATATACAACTCATAACAACACACATCCAGGACACTGACATTGCTTCCCCTTTCACCCTGCCCCTATTTGGTTAATAGTGTCCCACCCATCACGACACGAATGCTTATCCACTAATATATCTCCATTTTCCATTCAAAACAATAACATCACTTATTTACAACTAACAAATTATGTCACTTATATTCATCTGATAACAACAAATTCATGTCACGATTCCTTATCTTATCTTGATCTTGATCTGGTCAGAAGTGTCCCACCAATCACGACACGATTCCTTATCCACTAATATATCTCCCTTTTCCATTCAAAACAATAACTTGACTTATTTACAACTAACAAATTATGTCACTTATTTACAACTAACAAATGACATCACTTATCTACATCTGATAATAACAAACATTCAGGTCATGATTCCTTGTCTTATCTTGATCTTGATGTGGTTAAAAATGTCTCATCAATCACGACACCAAGCCTTATCCACTATTATATTCCTTTTCCATTCAAAACACTAATGTCACTTATTTACAACTAACAAATGATGTCACTAATCTACATCTGAAAACAACACACACCCATGATACGATTCCTTATCTTATCTTGATCTTGATCTGGTCAGAAGTGCCCCACCAATCACGACACGAATCATTATCTCTACCATCACCCACAATTCCATACACGAACCAAAACACAAGCTGACGTCACTGACACATATCCCTGATGGAAATTCCAAAGATTCCAAACACATGACATCACACATAATGACGTCATCAAATGAACAACCAATCACGTCACGATTCCTTATCTTATCTTGATCTTGATCTGTTTCAGAGTGCCGCCACCACTACTACTACTACTAACATTTATTTGCTCTTCTAATAAATACTAGCATTTATTAGAAGAGCAAAATGAAGTTAAAAATGATAGCATTTATATGCATTCAGCTGGGCCTAGAGGTATTTTCGCCTGAGGAAGGAGGATAAATTTTCGCCCCTATGTATATTGCTTTTTTTCTAATAAATATTAAATAAAAATAAATAAATGATTTTGGAAACAAAATAAATTTATTAATTATTAAATAAAAAAATCACAGAACACAGTACAGCACAAAAGTAGTAGGAACATAAAATTACACATATTAAAAATAAAATCACACCAACTTTAACAAAAGAAAAACAAAATAAGTATTACACATGAGATGAATTAGAATATTACAAATTTTTCAGTAATTAATTTAATAATAGAGACGAAATAATATTAATAATACTTATATAAATAAATGCCCAATATAAAATCTTTTTTTAAAGTTTTAATTTTCTTGCTTTTAGTGAAGCCAATTCATTAAATATTTTATCAAAATTAATTTGTTTTGTAAAATTGTGAAATTGAAAAAATTTTACATTTTTCCTGAACAAGTGACGATCTTAAATATGTTTTGACACTGAAGCCTCTTTCACCAGAAGCTACAGTAACAGGTAGTGTTAGGACTATTCTCAATGAAACTTCTAAATTTGGATAGGACTGAATTAAACTATATTCATGAATCGTTTTTAAAAGATGTAAACTTGTAGCTGCTTTAAGGTCTGGAATTAACGTCATTGCCTGATTTTTGAAACTGATTATTTCTGATAATAATTCTACAGAATTTATATCGTTTGGATATTTAAGGGATAAATCATAAGCTGCTTTTTTTTTTAATTTTCTGTATCCATAGACTTTAATTTTTTACCTGTTAAAAATTCGAAGTCAGTCGAAATCCCATATAGTTTATCACATCTAAGTTGTGTTATTAAAATATCTATTACTCCTTTCATTTCTACTGTAAATAAATATTTATCATTATACGGAACTGATTGCTGAGATTGATAATCAAATTTAATAATTTGGCTTCGTTTGTTTTCAAAATCCATTTCTGAAGCAAATTTTCATTCTTAGAAAAAATATTTTCCCATATGGTGTCTCTCGTTTGCTGCAAGGAATTAGATAATCCTTCTATTAAACGTGAAGCTTTAATTGTAGTTATAATTTTTGATTGCAAAGCTTTGTTTATTTTATCAACTTCTTGCAATATTAAATTCCATGTAGATAACGTACATAAGAATTTCGAATTTATTTGTTTCAATGTGCTTTTAATTTCAGCGCATTGAAATGATTGCTCATTTTTCAAATCAATTAATATCTTATACACTTGGGGTATTTGTTGGTGCAATTCCTTGATGACATTTGCTCTTAAGGCCCATCGTGTGTCTGTATGACCTCTTTTAAAGTTGGTTTTAATACAGACATTAGTTTATCCCATCTAGTCGTCGAATTCACAGAAAACGTATAAAGTCTCTGAACGATTCCGAAAAATGTGATCATGTTAGCATTTGAAGAAGCAGCATTTATGTAAACCAAATTAAGGCTGTGAGTCGCACAAGGAATGCACATAGCATGTTCATTTTTTTGAGAAATTATGGCTTGTACTCTATTATGAACATCAGCCATGTTCGCCCCATTGTCATATCCCTGCCCTCTAACGTTTAGAATATCGATTCCATCTTTTTCTAATTTATTGACAATTTCATAGGCTAATCCGCTACCAGTTTTTTATTTTATCGCTATAAAATCTATAAAGCTTTCGTCAATCGTAATAGAATCGTTCCTAATAACTACATATCGAATAATTTGGCACATTTGTTCGTGATGCTACATCAGGTGTACCGTCAAACATCAAGGAGAAGTATTTCGATTCTTTAATTCTAGAAAGATTTTCAGTTCTAACATGGGTCCCTAAGAGTAAAAGAAATTCGTCTTGAATCTTATTACATAAGTATGAAACAGACCCCTTCTTATGATTAGCAACATGTTCTGCGTGGTCATATTGTATCTGCTTATTAATTCAATCAAGTTTAGAAAAATTCCGGCATTCGGATTACCAATAATTTCTTGCGTACCTCTAAGAGGTAAATTATTCTTTGCACAAAATAAAATTACATCCAACACAACAGGTAAAATATTTCGCCATCTTTCCTTTTCTGTCTGTATTGCTTTTTGCAACAAATCGTCTATAAAACCACCAGTTTTAAGTTTCTTTTCAAAGCATTTCCAATGGAGATCCGCGTCGCGATGAAATAAAGAATTTTGATGATCGGAAATTTGATTTAGATTTTTCCAATCTTTAAATTCTCGGCTTTGAATGCTGATGGCAGAATCCGTTTTATCTCCTTTACCAAAAAGGATACATGGAAAACAAAATATCGACATAGATATTTTTGAAAAAATCAGCCAGTTACGATGGACTCGCTCTCCATTGGAACATTTTTTTAAAAAAACCATTCCTTTGAATATCTCCTGCCATCCTCTGAAGCAGATTCCCTAAAATCTGCGTCTTCTCCTTGTTCTGGTCCATGTTCAATTAGAACACATCTGATTTTATCCGTAATTGGCAGCTTGAAGGAGGATGATTGAAATTAATAGAATTAAATACATCTTTTCTTGTTCTGTCGAATTTTCTCGTATTTCAATTTCTTCTTCTTCAACTACCCTTCTTATTTCTTGATCTTCAATGGTAGTGTTTTCTTCAAATTCAATCGTCTTTTCTTGAGCCTTGACCGGTATTTTCTCGAGTGAACTGCTGTATTTGAAGTACTCGGTTTTTCTAGCCAATTTTGCAACTGTATTACACTATGTTGATTTGTTTCATTTCTCAATTTTCTTCTTTTCCTATATTCAGCACCGATGGGTTTTCTTGACGCCATTAGTTCATCTGAAAAAGAAAAATTATATATTTGTAAGGTAATCACTTTTGATTACATTACAAATAAAAATCGAAAATAATATAATGTAACATACAATGAAACATTTTTACAAATTTATAAAATAGAAAACTTACCTTTAGTTTAACGTATTTAAAAATAATACCTTCTGCTCACTGTCATACTCATACTAGCACACTGCACAAATAATGCACATTAATGTACACAACGAACATGCCCAAACTCGCGTACCATACCGCTTACTAGGCCCATATCACACGAGGAAACGTGTGCATCGAGAGAGAGCATCCGACGCAAATCGTTAGTTTGCTTAAAGAATTTGACGAACATTGCAAGATATATTTGGCTTTTTTTTATTTTATTTTGCAAGTTATTAATTGTTATTATTATTTTTTATTTTGTAAGTTATTAATTTTCATTTTTCACCAATTTGCCGCTCTCTCCCATTATTCACCTGAGGTAAGTGCCACGTTTGCCTCACCCTTCTCCCGGCTCTGGGATTCAGTATTCACTTTCATACATCTAATTGAATAGCACAGAGAATTGAATCCAAATACGCATATCCCATTCAAAAAGTCTCTGATTTAGTAAAAAAGTAACTAACTCTTTGAAATATAATTTAAAATTAAATTATCTCGATAATTAATAAAATAAACTGGCAGTATGTACGAAAATAATGGTATAAAACAATGACATATTTGTGAACAGTAAAAATAAATAGCTGAATAAGGCAGGGAATAACTTGAATCTGATATATTTAATGATATATATATATTAATCAGTTATTAAACGAATGGCAGTGTTTAAATAACACAGACATACAATTAGAAGAATTATGGACTAAACACATTATTATATACCGGTGATCAAATCTCAATCTCTGAAGTCACAAACTAGTTTTGTCATTATTTTATTACTATTTTAAATTATATTTCTCTCTGACCAATGTGACTTGTAAGTTGCAGTATGGCTGGTTGGTTGCATGTGTTGGCAATTACTAGAAAGTACATCCTTATACCACTAGAGGTCTGTATGTATAGGACTGCTGCCACATGTTGCTTCAGTTGTTTAGTCCTTGTTTGTATGCCATTTTACAGCTTTGCTATTCATGTTTATAACAAACAAAAATATATACACTAAACGGCAAGTATAATTCTTCAATATGACATGAATATTGTCTTAGGAAAGTTATTATTACTGTTTTTATGAATAAAATTAGGTTTGTGACTTTCAAGTATCATCGGGCACTAACAGAACCACAACCATACTTTATGTTACAGAGTCATGGATGTAAGAATATTTATGGAAAAAAGAAAATCGAGCAGAACATGTTCAAATAAGACCAATTTCTGGTTATGAATCTGCGTATTCTGTATTGGCTTCAGATAGTGAGGATGATGAAATAAGTATTAATATTGTTAACAATATTATGCCTATTATTATCCCTGAGAGCAATGATGATAGTGATGAAGATGATGTTGTTAAACAACCAAGTGAAAATGAAGGTGACTCTATGGACAGTGAAATGAATGATGACAGTTGTGACTGGAAGAAAGTTACTTGCTGCTCTACTCGGCCCATTCAATAATGGAAAGGAAGCATCCCTCCTGGACCGGGAACTCCCCATGAACCCGTTAGTTATTTTAGGCAGTTATTGGACAATGACATTTTAGAAAACTCAGCATACCAAACAAAATACAAAAAGATGCATCCAAACCAATCAACACTAATAAGAATGAAATCGAACAATTTTTTGGATGCTGTATGTATATGTCGGTTTATGGAATTCCAACGTCCAGAATGTTTTGGAAAGCTGCAACTCGACTTCCTGTTGTGCAGAAACTATGAGCCGTAATCGATGGGAGCAAATAAAATTAGGGCTCCATTTCAGTGAGAACACTAATTTGGATCCTGCTGATAAGTATACAAAATCAGACTATTTCTACAGCAACTGGTGGAAAACTACAAATAGATTCCAATGAATGAGAAATTGTCAGTGGAAGAACAAATTATTCAAATCAAAGGCAAGCACAGCCTAAAAACTACATAATTAGTTAGTTGGTCTGAAGTTGTCAGGATTCACGAAAGTTCATTGCTTTCGTCTAAAAGGAAGTCAAAAATTAGCGAATTATATTCGTTGAGGGGTGAAAAGGAAGTGTAGAAATTACCTCCATAGCGCAATTGGAAGAATAACGGTACGTTGCGCCCTTCGATTAGAAAAGGCCTAAGTTCGATTCTCATCATGACTGGAGGAATCTTTATATAGACTTTTTCAATTAAAGGTGAATTAGCCGATCTTATACGGAGGTAGCAAGGTTTATTCCCTGAAACTCGGGTTTTTCATCCCACATACAGACAAATCGGCCCTTCAGAACACACGCAATTTACAGACAAAAAATACTAGCTGTGGTGGTGGTGGTTGTGGGCAGTAGATGGCGTTGATGTAGGTGATTGGTAGTAGAGGTTTTGTGTAGTAGTGGAGACGGAGAGTTGTACAATAGGTGTCCTCCCGTGATGAGTCTTCGGACTCCTTGGAAGTGTCACGAATAATAATAATAATAATAATAATAATAATAACAAACAACAAAAATGGGTTTACAAGAGATTTCTTTTGTGCGACTATTCAGGGTTCGCATTCAACTTTAAACTATACTCCGAGAAGACAGTCCAAGATGCCTCCTTACCAGATGTGGGAGTAAGTGACAACGTTGTTCTTTTCCTGTCTACAATAGTCCCAAGAAACGTATTCCAAAAACTGCATTTTGACAACTGGTTTACAGGAGTTCAGCTAATGGTTGAGTTGGCAAAGCTTGGTATCCCGGCATTGGGAACAGAGATATGTAATAGACTGCAAGGTTGTAAGTTCCCTTCTGACAAGGAACTGAAGGAAAGAGGACGGGGAAGTTTAGAGGAATTTTCGACCAAAAAAGAAGGTGACACCATGAATGCAGTGAAGTGGTACGACAACAAGCTTGTATATTTGCTTAGTACCTTCGTTGGTGCTCATCCAACTACTACTGTAGAGAGATAGGACCGTAAGAGAAAAGAAAAATAGATGTGGGATGTCTAATGATATTGTGCTGTACTACAATAAATACGAGTATGTGGGGTTGTAGATCTGATGGACTCACTGATAGTGTTATAAAATATCAAGGTCTGATCCAAGAAGTTGTTCCTGAGAATTGTGTTTCATCTAGACATGACAGTAGTTAATGCCTGGCTACTATATAGAAGGGACTGCACAGACTATAAAGTAACCAAGAAAGACCAGCTGAGACTTCAAGGCATCTGTTGCATGGAACATAAGGAGGTTCTTAAGAAGAGACGCTCATCTTCTCATGAGATGCAAATTCAGATGAAGAAAAAGGGTCTTATGACACCAGTCCTCGAAAACTGCGTTAGAAAAGATGAGCCGAGCCAGTGGCCTCAGTGTAGTGATAAAAGGGGGCGCTGCAAGAAACCTGGATGCAATGGTGTACCCAAAGTTGTGTGCACAAAATGCAAAGTACACCTCTTGCTTCACACCTAATTCATATTGTTTTGTAGACTTTCACACCAACTAGGTGTTGCAGAACATGTGAAAAGGGTTGATTAAGTAAGGAGTGAACATAATTTTTGTATGGTGCATTAGTTCTGTAAAAAAAATTAAATAAAATTAAGCATTTCATTTATTAGTATCTCACTGCAATTTTTCCTGTATTCCTCACATAATACCTTATATAATAATGTTCTGTATAAGAGAAACTCAAAAATTACAACTGCGTGCAGTAAGTGTGGTATTCGGGTCAGAACTGCCCAGTGTAACTTCCAAGTCACAGACCTATTTTGGAAAAACTGAAATTTAGAAATGTAAAATTTCACCATATATGTGTTCAGTTTCAGTATTAAACTATCTGTATGGATATGTAATTTTTTAAAATCACAATAATAATTTGAGCAATAGAGGGTTAAGTATCGTACATAATGATTGCCTTAAGTGGAGGTCAACTGTGACAATTAATAGTTTGCGTGTTATGACAAGGAAATAAATCAAGGTAGTCGATAGTTTGATCTATATAGATTTCATCAAAACTTTTGATTGTTCCTCAGGCGACAAATAGGGATTGATATTTACCAAGTCAGATGGGTAGAAATTGGTTGTTAAGAGATAGGAAAAATAAAGTTTATAAGACTGTTTTAAGCGTGAGGCAGCTAGGGAGGAGTATCCTCGCTGTTCGGCGTTAGGTCCTTTCGTCGTTCTGTTAGACTGGATTCTAGAAAAACTGAGTTCAGGAGCATTTCATATTTCAATTGCTGTCAAAGAAAGTTCTTTTTGTCCGGAGAAACCTTTTCAGACGATGGCGATCTCATTCCTGACAGACTATCTAAGAACTGCAGTTACACCTTTTAGACAAGCAATTTGAATTATTTTTACACTGATTAAACACCCGGCATATCTCACATAAAGGACTTATTGTGGAAGCAGTCACCTAAATAATATCGAACTCTGAAAGATCCTTTTTCTCCGTTGTGATCAACGTGACCAACTATTTTGCTTATCCGCTCGTAAGTAACGGTTACATGCATCTACATAAATCTTTCTAATTCGGTTTTGTATATTTTTCGTAATCAGTATATTCTGGTGGGTGAAGAGAACTGAGCATGTTTTTTTTTTTTGTTGTTGTTGTTGTTGTTGTTGTAGTTTCTGCATGTGCCAGGAAAGAACTTAACCCTTAACGTTTAACTTTTTTAAGCACTTAAGCCTTAACCTAAGAATTAACGAACAGCGTCCTGGACATATATAAGACGCACCTTTTCTCCGTTACATTTGAACGAACCAATATTTATTAGACGGTAAAATAAAAATATAGGGGAGGTTTTTTAATTCCAACTTTTCAAAGTAGTCATTCTGATTAAGTATAACAAAACAGACTATATTTAATAGAACATATTTGTAAATTTATGTGAAGGTCCTTGTGAATTTATGGTGTGGGGATGTTTTGAATACCTTACACAGTTAAAAGATCAAGAAAAGATTTTTTTGCCTGTTAATTTCAATTGTTTTCACTGTGATTTAGGTTTGGAATTTTTTTTTATTGAAACATGTTCGAGGATTTTCATTTTATGTTCATAATCAGAATATCTGCAATGGTTCTGATTTCTTCCCCTTCCATGTAGGGAAGAGACAATTTTGTCCAGTTATCTGGTCTATGATGTGTCTTTGAGAACACACGCACTCTGAGCACAGCTGGACGAGTTTGATACTTTTAGCATGTATAATGCAGTTCTCCGTAAGTCTATCACAGGACAGCCATCGATAACAAGGTTATAAAATTTTTTTCGGGTTGACCATTCTGAGGTTTCTGGAGACCCAAACCACTTTCTTCTGTTTTTTAGCTTTCCTACAATACGTAAATAGCTATAAATCATCTTCTGACGTCATGAGAAAGTAGATATTTCTGAAGAATGCAATTTTGGTTTAAAGGGAGTTTAATAAGCCCTATCCATCCTTGCAGCTTTGCAGAGCTCTCAGTTGGATTTCCTTTTGTTTTGTTTTAATCAGAAATATGGACATATAATTGCTGATTTAGTATATGGGATGAAGCTTCAATTAGTGTAAAGGGGAATATTTTAATCAAAATACCTGATATTATGCGGTTTATGATTATCGCTCAACCTCTGAGTCAAGAAATTCTCCTATTATTCTATTTCCCTAGGACTTTGTTGAGGATGCGTGTAGTCTTGTCCAGTTTTTTCACGTTATTGATTAGGGTGTTGCATAGATAGATCTCCAGGTTTATATTATCTGACTTGACAAGTTGCATTTCTTTGGAGAGGCAATTCTAGAATTCGATATTCCTCTTTGTAAACTATTGATTTTTTTAGGGACGAGTGTCATTCTGCTTCTTAGACTCTTTTACACGGTTGTGTGTTTCATGAATAGTTTCCATATCCTTTCTTATTTTTGTGATACTTTTGGCATATCCTGTTACAGTGATTTTCATCGCTTACTGACCACACGAATCAAAATTTTCTTGGGTTTGTGCAATTCTCCCAACAAGAAGTCTCTGACCAACGTGTATTATATTCCTGAAAGAGAGGTAGCCTTGTTTTTATCATCGCGAGTAAGGTAATGTGAGTCTGAGATAGTTATTTACTTACACACAGAAAAGCGCTTGCCAGTGTCTGTCTGTGTGCAAGATTATAGCCGTATGATTTCAAAACTCTACAGTTCTCTGTTACGTTTTTTTCTTAGTTAACGCTAATTAGTGTTTTTTTTTTTATTGGATATCACAAATGAAGATAAGATTCTGAATTCAGTATAGATTGTGGTGGACTGTGAGCCTTGGCATAGAGTAGAGTGTTATGATGGTAAGTAACTTCAGCAAGGGTTAGTTTCAGCCTGTTTCCCAAGACTTTCAAAATAATCTCATCTTCCTTTTTTACCTCTTTTACCGTGCGGTGTCGAGGGTTTATTAATCATCGGACCTCAAGCCGTTCACATTATAAGATGGTCAGCCCTACGCCCCGGTGCATCCTATGTCCTGTAGTCTTGCGTTCTCAAGGTCGGTTTGCCTGCTTTACGGGATGAAAACCCCCGAAATAAACTGAAGAAAAAAAAACCATACTGTCCAAACCCAAGAGCGGCTAATTTGGCTATGGCTGAGGAAGATCCTTCAGCTCCTGACGTCATCGATGGGAATCGAACCTAGGACACTCCTTCCCGAGTCATATGGGTGAGGAAGCGCACAGCCACTAGGCTAACCGCTAGAACTTCAAAATAATTATATAGTCAATATTGATTTCTAATCAACACTGGGTGCCAGATTCGAAGATAGGTATGATTTCTATTTTCAGAAATGAAAATTGCTACTGAACAAGTGAGAAATTGGAGGAGTCAATGTTTGAATTTTTTTCCACGTTGATCCAGAAGAACTATATATATATATATACACACACACACACACACATATATATAGTATACGAGGGTGTCTAACAATGAAAAAACGAATTTATAATTTCAAACTTATTTTTATTTTTCAACATAATCTTCCTTAAGTCATTTATTCCAGCTATGCTCCAATGCCGTTATCCTGTCCCTGTAGTGGTTCTCAGTGAGATTTGCAAAATACCTTCTAAAGCTGCAATCACCTTATGATTCGAAGAAAAACACTGACCAGTGAGGAAGAGGTTTAGTTTTGGGAAGAGATCGAAGTCAGAGGGAGCCAAATCTGGGGAATTGTATCAATGCTCCAACAATTCATAGTGCAGATCCCTTAATTTTCTCATTGCCAAAACACCTTTGTGAGCAGGTGCAATGTCCTGATGAAAGATGATTTTTTTCCTTTGCAAACCGAGTGTTTTCTCACTATTTTTATCGTCTAGTCTGGTTAAACGATCGGAATAATATTCCCCGGTTATTGTTTAACCTTCTCAAGATAAGTAATAAACAAAATGTCTTTAGCATCCCTAAAAAACCGATGCCATGACCTTTCCTGCTGATGGAACCGACTTTGTCTTCTTTGGCGCTGAACAACCGGTTCCTCTCCACTGTTTTGACTGCTGTTTGGATTATGACGTGTAATGGTGACTCCACTTCTCATCCATGGTAAAAAACGACGCACAAAATCAGTTTTATTCTTGTTAAAACGCTCCAAGCACTGTTCAGAGATTTTCGTGCAAGTGCGTTTTTGAGATGCGGCACCCATCTTGAGCAAAGCTTTTTCATTTGCAATTCTTCATGCAAAATATATCCTACACGTTCTTTTGAAACGCCTATAGTCTCAATAATTTTACCACTTTGACTCGCCGGTCATCCAATACCATATCGTACACTTGGGCAATGATTTCTGGTGTTGTTACACTTTTTGGCTTCCGACAGCTAAAATATAAAATAAAACAAATTACTTGATAGAATGACTTGCAATTTCGCATGGATGCCTATGACAGATGTACCCAATTTAGAAAAAAAAATATTGCCGATAGTTTTGCCATCTATGGTCAAAGCCGAGAACATTTCATACCACCCTCGTATATATAGTATATATACATATATATATATAGTTTCCTTATTTTGATTTTTATTTGCCATTATCAACAACAATAAAAATAGTTATAAACAGTTTATAAATCACCGCGAAACAGAAATGGAGCCTTACAGTAAAGAGACTCCACGAAAACGGTTGTTGAACCGTAGCGTCATGTCGTTAAAACCGTATAAACAAGTTCAGTTTCGCACGGTTGGGCATTGGTGATAATTGAAGGCCATCGTATTAACAGATCATTGAAAAGCGTAAGGTCGAATGGCGTGGCCTTCAGTACTTGCTTATGTTCCTCGCATGGTATTGAATACAAATGTAAAAGGCGTATATTGTGGCGCCACCCGGTGACAGTATTTAAAACTAATATAAAACAGTAAATTATTTACTGTAGGAATTCACATAAGGATATTGAATTCTGAATTCATTTCACATAGAAATAAATTCAGATCCATTTATACTATACATAGCTCATTGCAAATGTAGCTCTTTACCATGAGTGTTAATCCAGTGTGCTTAATTTCTATTTCTGGCATTCATTCTTCTAACTCATGTACTGGATGAAAGATTCCTGTAGATATTTGTAGAATGAGTTAAGATTTGAGTCAAAATGTTCGAAACTGTTGGCTCAAATCTTACTCTTAGACAACGATACAATTTTGGTATACGGTCAAATACTACCTGATGTGACTACAAAACCTTGAAATAAGCGGTTAATAACCTAGTATTTCAATTATATTTATTTGTAGTCAGGTTATAACATTACTTGCCCTTAAGACTAAATCACGTATTAAAGTAACGAGGTCACTGGCGATGCCAATGACGCCGTGAATGACACGTACGTATCGGACTATAGATACATATCAAGATACTGATTAGGATCTGTGTGACTATTTCTTTTTTCTCATTTTTATTTAGACAACGTATTATCATAAATATTTTCAAAAGGGCTACAGAGCACGATTTGAGAATCTGGGGAATTTGTTCCGACTTCTGCACTCCCATTTCCTGACACCATGTCGACACAAGCGTTTTAATATGGCATAGGCATTAATAATATAATACATGATACGCATTTGGGTCCATTTATAAAAGGGTAGTGTGATGCAATAAAAATAAAGAATTGTTTAGAATGTCCCTATAAAACTCGATATTTTTTGTGCACATTCGGTTATTTATCTTCATAGTAACTCAGTGATTCTCAACCTATGGGGGGCGCCACCTAAAGGGGGAGAAGAAAGCGAAGAAAGGGGAAAATCAAAGGAAAAACTGAAACTCTATTTTACTGAGACAAAAACATTTAATTAAACTATTTATTCACACAAAAAACAGTATAAAAACAAAAACATAAAATACAATGTATAATATCCACTGTATAGTATAAACTGATTACGCTTATGGGAACATATCGAAATTGCAAAATAAACCGAACAACTAATTAAAAGTAAACAATAACTAAGAATCTAAAAATTAATGGCTTCTTAGGCCTGTGTTGCGGAGCAAAGCTTTTCATATGATGGTGATAACTTGACTCTTAGTTCTCTTTCTATATTTAACTGAGATCTACATTCTGTTTTTAAGGGAGCAACTGCAGAAAACCCCATTTTACAAAGATAAGATGTTTGATATGCAAACTTGCACGAAAAGCTCTTATCTTTACTGAAGACAATTCATCATCAACCTGGGCCCAAAATTCAGGCAGCGATTTCGATGAAAATCGTCTTGAGAATTCGCTGCTTGACGTGAAGTCTATAACTTGTTCCTCTTCTTCAATTGAGAAACCTTCAGGGGTAATTTGAAATTTGTTTCTAATACACTCGTACATTGCCATTATGTTATCGTAGGTTGTAAAATAGTTCCAAAAATTTTTCGTCAACATTGTTAAATCATTTTCAATAGCTGCAAATAACACTTCGATGTGTTGCTCTTCTGCCTTGTAGGTTTTGATAAATTCATTCGCATTTGCAAACATTTCCAATTTTTGTTGCTTTAACGTTTTGTTCCATAACTAGTTTTTTTACAAAAAAGCATTAACTTTGTCACTTGTCTCTAAGATATGTGTATTTTTTCCTTGGAGTTGAAGATTTAATATATTTAGTTTCCCGAATATGTCCACTAAGTAGAGAAATTTCATCAAATAAGTGGTCTTTAAACTTCTCTGAGTCGTGATTTTCCTCTTCTAAGAAGATTGCTATTTCGTTTCATAATTCGTAAACACGATGTAAACATTTTCCCTGTGGTAACCATCTTGTCTCCCAGTAAAATAGTAACGCGGAATGTTCCGCTCCAGCCATGTCTCTGCAAAGTTCAGAAAACAGTCTTGATATTTACGGTCACATTTTTATATAATTCACCACGGTTATAACTGTGGTTAACACAATGTCTAGAACAGGACTCATTTCCTTTGCAGCAAGAACTTCTCTGTGAATCATGCAATGTGTCCAAATACATGGGGGGGGGGTTTCCCTACGAGAATTCAAGCTGAAATAAGAATAATTGGTTACAAAGCTTCGAAAACAGTTGTTCTGCATACCTTCACATATATCACAAATTCGCCGAGAAACAGCATCGTTTGATAGAGGTAGGCACTTTCGCCACCACGCATAGTTTCCACAATATCAATCGCAGCTGGTAGAATTAATTCTTCTGCGATAGTGTGCGGCTTTTTGCACCTAGCAATTTTATATGCAACTTGGTACGAAGGTACTAAAGATGGAAATATCCTCTGGGACACTCTGGTTATTTATCGTACAAACATATATCACCCAACAGAACAAGCGCGAATTATAAACATATTTTTCAGCAGAAAATAGAGTAATCAATTTAAAATAGTAATTGAAGTTATTTAAAGTAAAGGGCCAATAGGCTTCATTTCGGCGATGTAAAACATTATTTAAATTAAGGGGATATTTAATCCCACATTGTTTTATACCCGAATAAGAAACTCAAAAATCGGAATCAAACAGTTTCATGCCCAATATAGTAACTATAAACGTATCGGATACTACTAGCGTTAGCTAAAGCACGTAGTTCAAGTACGTAGTACAGATTAGGGCAACTCGTTGCAAAGGTGGAGAAAGTTCTGATCGTTATTCTTAGTATTTTCCATGTGTTTCTTATTCGGGTTTAAAGCAATGTGGGATTTAATATCCCCTTAATCTAAATAATAGTAATTTAAGGTTTCGTAAGCCAGGGATTCTTGGGCGGTGATTGTTCTTAAAGACCTATAAATGACCTCAGAAAAATTACCTTAGGCAAAACTCAAAACTGACCCCACGGTCAGTTTTGGGTTTTGCCAAACTTACTTCCGTCTCTTTTTTCATTGTTATGTTCCCGCCTCTCAATGACGGCATCACAATTGGTCTTATTGCAATAACAGTGCTGAAATCGCACGAACCGATTGATGACTAACATGAAGCGTCTAATAATACCACGTTTGAAACGCGTTAATTGTTTAACGTCTTATTTGCAATACAATACATATGACCGTTTATCGTTCATTCTTGCTTTTATTCTTTGCTGTGAAAAATCGTTTCTCAGTATTATAAAGTATTAAAGTTATCAGTTAAACAATAATGGTAAAGTAATTTTTTTTATCAATATCTAACTTTTCAAGTCTGAGGGACAGCTTTGAAAATTCTGTCCCTCAGGCTTGAAAAAAAAAGTTAATCAATCAAATATATTTGGCCCAAGACTATCACTAAGACGACTTTCTTCATACGTCATCGTAAAGAGAGTACGACAGACGCCTACACCATCTCGTGCTAAGCTACTCTAACACATTATTACAGTTTTGTTTTCAACTGAGTCAGCAATAATGAGATCTGCAAAATATACCAAAAAGAGAGTTTATTAAAAAGAGTTTATCACCTTACTCTTTTGGAAAGTATTCAGTGTTTGATTCTCAATTACAAACATTTGATTAAATTATTTTATTATTATCGAACTAAGGCTGACTGTAGACTATCATTGATGGTGTTAGGATAAGCATGGCTAACAGATCTAAATATCGTATAGTACTGGCATGATTTATATCGGCAATGTTTATATTTATATTTATAACACCAATTACTATTATGCATTCAGTTAAGCAGATTCTTGGTATTCAAGCACCGATTCATGTATAAATGTTTCACTTGTTTATTTTTCATAGTTGTAAACTGCATTTAATATTGAATGTCCAAATAATGTGCAGTATGAACATTACTATTCGCCGTAATGTGTATTCCTTCTATACAGTTGAGAATATGTCAGGACTACAAAGGAACCTATATTTAGATAAAATGAAAATTATTTTAACTCTCTCTCTTTCTTTCTTTCTTTCTCTCTCTCTCTCTCTCTCTCTCTTTTTAAGGCTAGCTGTGTTGGCACAGTCTACAAAAATGAGTAATGTTGGTAGATAAAATTTAATAATACCGAACACTGTATTCCAGATTATTAAATTTTTAAATCCGGATTAAATTTTAATCCGGATTTGTATGAAGCATTTTAAAAATCTCCGATGAGGTTTAACAAAAATTGTTTCCAATCTATGACATTCACAAACGTTCATGGCCACAGTGGGAATTGAATCTACTGCTTATTGGCTAGATCTGCATTTCTTACTGTTAGCATACATAAGAGTTTGATTGGCCAACTTAAAGTGCATCAGTATCGTGTATGGGAAGATGCTCTTGAAGTTTCATGTCATTATTAGGAAGATCGAGATAAGATAAGATAAGGATTCCTGATGACATTGGCTGATAAGAACAGTAACGTTATTGTGTGGTAAGATCAGTGACGTCAAGAGTATAGAATGTTTGGAATTTTGCAGGTCCACACATCTGTCAGTGATGTCACATTGTCTTTTGGTTTGCGTATTGCATTCTGGGTAATTGTTCGCCTAGGCAATTCTGGGTAATGGTTCACATATTGCATTGTGGGTGATGGATAGAGTATGGAATTCTGAAAAGATGGAGATGTTGATAAGATAAGAATTAGATAAGTGATGTCACATTGTGTCTTTGGATAGCATGTGATATTCTGGGTAATGGTGTTAGTATGGAATTCTGGGATCTGGTCTTTTGACCACAGTTGTGGATGCATGCAAGTTTTGTTCAAATGTGGCATTGTGGATAATGGTTTGGTATGGAATTCTGGGTGATGTTTAGAGTATGGAATGTTTGGAATTTCCCTGGGGGGACCATCCAATGATGGATGTATATAGACAAAATGTTTACAGATAACTCAAACAATGTCAATAGGTAGCATTAAAGTTTTCTAAAATAATTAATTACAGGATATCAGTTTTCCCCACTTATTTCCCTTCCCAGCATTACTTTCACAGTAGTGATTTTTTTAACATTTACGTTTTCTTATATTAAGATGTATTATGATCTGTGTTAATGATTCTGCATAAAGATTTCTTCGTCACCAATTTTTACACATATGGTCTTCATACAGGTGTAATTTTCTAGATCCTTAAACTTCATTACTTTTTCCAAAAGAAATATTAATTTTTTAAGAATAATTAAACAGATTTGCATTAAGGTATAAAGTTTTGGATTTATATATCAACTTCAAAACAGAATAACTGAGTAAAAATTTTACTGTGGAAAACACACCAACAACACACATCTTTGTTCATTTAAGTTTACAAGTGCATATTTTATTTTGCTGAAATATTCACAGAGAAAAATACAAATATGTAATTACCTAGAAATATTTCACAAGATCTAGTTTACAATCCTAACATTTTCCAATGAGTTGAATAAATACAATTTTCATTACTCACCGTTTCTTGATGACATTGCATCAAAGTAGCTGGTCATGCAAAAGAAACTTAAGACTGGATATCATAGGGAGCACAGCTCCATACATTTGTTATGATGTTAGTCTCGAAACGACACCATGCCTGTTTATCTATTCCTCCTATTCTTTTCTCATCAGATATACACATGCAGACTTCATGTAGTGTTCGTAAATGTCCAAAATAAAGAATCTTTATCGAATTGAATAGTCTTGAATGTCTAACTTAATCATCCATGAATTTAAATGAGTTTCCAATAACTCTTCCCATGATGCGAATAGCTGGTAATTCACTTTCCAAAATAGTAAATGATTATCAATGTTGTACATTTTTGTTAAAAATCATTCAGCTTCTTCGCAGGTAATAGGGAAAAGTTTACTTATACCATTACCTGTTTCCTCTATTATTAGTTCACCATCTTGGCATCTGAGAATATAACAGTCTCCAATGTTCAATTCGTACTCTACTCTTTTTTGCAAACATAGAATACCACTCCACCAGTAGCGCAATCTCTCCCATGTGCTTTTCGATAACCATAACACAACATATGTATCTTTTAAAATAATAATTCGTTTCAATCTTTTTAGAGCTATGTGGATTGTTTTGTCTCATGCTATTTTTTTGAAGAAAGAAAATTTCAAAGGCTTTTGGGGTTCACCCATTATTTTATTTTACCGGACACAAACTGTATATAATAGCTGCAATGTATGTGCAAATTACAGTCAACTGAAAATGCACTAGTGTATTATTCCTTATAGTATTGTTTACCCTTACCGTTTCTTCAAAATGTAACTAACATTCAAGCAGATAATTCATGAACCTGTTTTCGCATGCTGGTGGATGTGATGTTGATGTGATTTTATTTTACTTTGTGACATCATAGGACAAAATGTATCTCTGGGCCACAAATGGTTTTCTATATTATTTATCATTATTATGTTAAGTATTTTTTCCAACACAAATAAAGTAATTATTTATTATTGTTATTATTGTTTCAAACTGAACATTAGGTCTGATAGCATACTTTTCATGTTAAATCTTCTCCACTAAAAATTCTGGATATTAATTAACATCTGATTCCTTGTACTT
The DNA here is from genome assembly GCF_054136105.1 of Typopeltis vanoorti. Taxonomy (NCBI): domain Eukaryota; kingdom Metazoa; phylum Arthropoda; class Arachnida; order Uropygi; family Thelyphonidae; genus Typopeltis; species Typopeltis vanoorti. The sequence goes on from NC_143572.1 coordinate 29,780,445, forward strand.
CCAAGCTACTTCTGTAGCTGAATTTTTTTCCCAAAAAGTTGGCTCAGTGTCTTGAAATATTTGAAGGTTGGCATGAACAAATAAAACTAATAATTCACTATTTTTTAACTAAGTATTTTAAGGAAATTACAACCTCATTAAGATATAAATTAAAATAAATGTTAATATACTTCAATATTTCAGCAACTTCACGTTGCCATTTTCAAGAAATGTAAGTACAACACACGTGCACACAGGCACAACAAACAGTAAATGAGGATGAAGCAGGAAGCTATTATTTCTCCTAAAGTCCTGATGGTGCCCTCTAGCATGCAATGTTGGTATTCTTGGGCGATTGGGCTGAAGGTCTTCTGATGTAGGTTTCCCAAATTTTAGGAAGTCTCATGCAGCCAAATTTGTTGAGGTTCGGATTGTTTCTTAGGGCTGAAGCTGATTCCATGAAAAGCCTTTCATACTTGTATTTATTACAGTATACTATCGTGGCTTTCTTCCACTGTATTCTATGGCAGGTATCCAGTGCATCGTCACCAAGACCTGTGGCTATACTGGTGAAACCGGATGTAGTCCTTGTGTTCTGAAATTCTGATATTGGCTATCCTGCCTGTTTGGCAAAAGTAGGACAACTTACAGCTGCAAGGGACCTGGTATACACCACGTAGGTCTGGGGGAGGGGGAGGTTGGTCTTTAGTAGAGTGGATAAAGGATGCCAATTTTTTATTTGGTCTGTAACAAGAAGTTAGGCGATGTTTATTTAGGATTTTTGTGATTTTTTCTGAGGTGCCTCAGATAAAGGATATGGTGATGGATTTAGAGTAATCCTTGTTGTGAAGGGAGGGGGTGTGTGGTTTACTGGTTTCAATATTTTTTGGATTTTTTGGGGGGATAGCCATTGGCTGAGAAAGTGTTGAGAATGTGCTTTAGTTCTGTGGTTTGGGCATTGTCATTTGAACAGATAAGTTTAGCTCTGTTGTGTAGTGTCTTAATGACTCCATATTGTTGAGGAGGGTTGGTGGGATTGTTGGTGAATGTATCTGCCTGTATAGGCGGGTTTTCTATAGACTGAGAAAACCAAGGTTCCATCAAGCTGGCAGGTGACTAGTGTGTCTAAGTAAGGCAGTTGTTTTTTTCTTCTTCCATTGTGAATTTGATTCTGGGGGTGTTGGTTGTTTATATGTGTTAAGAAGGAGATGAGTGTATTGGCGCCATGTGACCAAATAGCGAACACATCATCAACATAGCAAAGCCAAATGGATGGTTTTTGTGGGGCAGAGTTTCAGGCTTTCTCTTCAAAAGTCTCCATATAAAAGTTGGCCAGGGTGGGGAGAGTGGAGAACCCATGGCTGTCCCCTCTATTTGTTTGTAGAATTTTCCTTTCCAAACAAAATAGCCTGAGTTCATTGTGAACTGAAAAAGGGCTGTGATATCGGGAGGAAATTTAGCTTGGATTAGCTCTAAGGATTCTTTGAGTTTGTGAATAAGGAGGAGACATCAAAACTGACCATTATGTCAGTGTGTTTGAGTGTAAGGTTTTCTATGCTGGCTTTGAAATGGGCTGAGTTTTTTTATGTGTGAAGATGTGTTGCCAGTATAGTGTGAGCTTTGGCCAAATATTTAGCTAGTTTGTATGTGGGGAATCAATGCCATCACTATGGGACGTAAAGGCACATTTTCTTTATGTATTTTTGGGAGTCCATAAATAGAGGGCACCATCAGGACTTTAGGAAAAATAATAGCTTCCTGCTTCTTCCTCATTTACTGTTTGTTGTGCCTGTGTGCATATGTGTTGTACTTAAGTTTCTTGAAAATGGCAATGTGACGTTGCCAAAATATTGAAGTATATTAAAATTTATTTTAATGTGTATCTTAATGACGTTGTAATTTCCTTAAAATACTTAGTTAAAAATGCATAACCAACATCTAAGCCTTTGCATGAGAATAATAATTCACTGATTGGATTTTCATAAAAGATTGATTAGTTTGGAGCAAGAAATTTCACAATATCTCTCTCTGCAAACTTGCAAATTTCTTTAGGTTTTTACATTCTAATCTGTTGAATACATCTATTATAGTAACAAAATTGTCCCTATTTAATTCATTCTATATTTTATCCATTACAAAATCCATAATTACTTTATTTGGTAGCTCTGTCTTTTTTGTTCTGCTTGTAGAATAGTAGGGTAGTGTCTTAAAGTTTTGAAAGAAGTTTTGACTGTTAGTGACATGATTTTAAACTTTTATCATGTACAACTGTGAAAAGAAAAGAAAATGTACCTTCTCTTTATTTTTGAAAACTCCATCACTAATATTAATTTACTCAAACAGCATGTTTGATGTAAGAGCAAGTGACTAGTTCTGTCAGTCATATATCCAATAATTACTAGGATAGGGAAAAATAGCATTAGGTGATGAAGGTTGATGGGATAGTCGAGAGGGTGACTGCAGTCTTCCCTACAATGACCCCCTCACCCCTCTCCTCCAGAAGATGTCTGCTCAGTCCAAGGAGATGAGTGATCTCCCCCATTTGTGGATATTTGTTAGTGATTCACCCAAACTTTGAGATAAGTTTGAATTGAGTTTGTTATCAGTTTGAGATAAGTGACAGTTTGAGTAAGTTTGAGTTTGAGATAAGTGACATCACTAACAGATATGTCACATTTTGAAGAAACGGTCAGAGTAAACAGTACTATAAGCAATAACAGTCTAGTGCATTTTCAGTTTACTGCAATTCGTACATACATTGCAGCTATCATATTGTGTTGTACTGTTTTGTGTTGGGTAAAGAAAAATAATGGGTGAGCCCTAAAAGCCATTGAAATTTTAATGGCTTTTAGGATTCATGCTATTTGTATCATGCTATTTTCATCAGGAAAATAGCATGAGACAAAACAATCCACATAGCTCTAAAAGGATGGAAACCAATTATTATTTTAAAAGATACATATGTTGTGTTGTGGTTATCTAGAAGCACATGGGACAAGTTGTGCTGCTGTTGGAATGATATACTAGGATACTTGCAAAAAAGAGTAGAGTACAAATTGGACATTTGAGACTGTTATATTCTCACATGCCAAAATGGTGAACTAATGATAGAGGAAACAGGAAATGGTTCACCCAAATATTTTGGGTGAGCAATTTTCACCCAAAATATACTTATTGATCATCATTTACTATTTTTGGAAACTGAATTACCAGCTATTCGTATCATGGGAAGAATTATCGCAACCCATTTAAATTCATCGATGGTTAAATTAGACATTCAACACTTTATTTAATTCGTTAAAGATTATTTATTTTGGACATTTACAAACACTATATGAAGACTGCTTGTGTGTTTCAGATGAAAAAAATATGGGGAATCGATAATCAGGCATGGTGTCATTTCTAGACTAACGCTCTATCAAATGTATGGAGCTCTGCTTCCTATGGTGTCTCATCTTAAGACTCCTTTATGTAACCAGTTATTTTGACCAGCAATGTAACCAAGAAACAGTGAGCTAGGAACATTTTCTTTATTGAACTCATTGGAAAATGTTAAGAGTGTGAACTTAATCTTGTGAAATATTTCTAGGTAATTACATATTTCAGTTATGAAAATACTACTGCAAGATATAAAAGCAAAATAGAGAAAAACAAGCAATCAGATTGAAAAAATATATAGAAGCATATCAAAAGGCTGCATCGAGTGATGCGAATTTTCGGGTTGCAGTATTCTAAACGATGAAAAAAGATGGCTGTGAATGTCAAAACTTTAAAAAGTTGATGAATTTCTTGCTTGCTGTGATCAACAGTGCCAGTTAAATGATTATTTTCTCTGATGAACAATATTTGGTCTGCTGATCTAATATGACTTTTCACTTAAAACACTAAATGTCTTTTTCAAATAAAAGTGAATTCAGATGAGAATTGCTCAGATTTCTCTGAGCTGATAAAAATGACACAATTATTTTTTTAAAAAAGAAAGTTCATTTCTCTGAAAAAATGAATGTTATAATTAAAATGATTAAATATTTATTTGAAGGTAAACATTTTATTTTTCTTTACAATTTTTTTTTATGGTCGACATTGATGTCACATATTGTATTCAGAAATATGGTAACCCTACTTTCAGACACTTATTAAGTTTAAAGTCATAATTTCTGTTTAGTTATGAATGTGAAAAAAATTATGAGTTCAAATTACCAATTCGTAGTGTAATCTGTCACACTACAGTGTGAAATTAACAGAAGATGATAGCGGCGAGTTTACTTTACTTCCCTTGACGTCCCTAAGTAGAGAACATCCACTTTAATGAAAAATTAAGATGTCATTGATGTGTTCTCCATATCGAGGAATATTTAATTGCTTAGAATTTGTAAAAAAGTTAACATTTAATTAGAAAAGCAATGAAGTTTTTAAGATCTTCAACATGACAAAGAAGCAGTAAAACTGAAATTCCGGTCATTAATTATTTTAGAAAATGTTAACATGAAAGAAAAAAAATTGTGTGTGTGTGTTTGATGGGGGTGAGGGGGTACCATTGATACCCAGAAATTAATTATTTTCAAAATGTGAATATGAAAGAAAAAAAATGATGTCTGTGTTTCGAGGGGACACCAATGATATCCAGTAGTTAATTATTTTAGGAAATGTCTAACTACAACCTATTGACAAGAAAAACATGAAAGAAAAAAAATGCGGTGTGTATGTCTGTGTGTGGTCGTTAATTATTTTAGAAAATGTGAACATGAAAGAAAAAAAGTGTGTGTGTTTTGGGGGCACCAATGATATCCAGTAGCTAATTATTTTAGAAAATACCTACTGCAATCTATTGACAAATATTTTCCCACAGTTCCACAATCGAATCAAGTACCCCATCACTTGACCAAATATCCTCCCAGAATTCCAATCTCTAATCATTACCCATAATGCCACCCATGAACAAAAAACTCATCTCACATCTCTGACAAATACACCTACATCCCAGAATTCCATGTTCTGACGATTTCCCATAATTCCATACTCACCAAAGACACAACGTGACGTCAATGACGGATGGTCCCCCAGGGAAATTCCAAACATTCCATACTCTAGACATCACCCAGAATTCCATATGCGAACCAAAAGAATAATATTACTTATCCTTATCTCTAACCATCACTCACAATGCCATACATGAACCATTACCCAGAATGCCATATGCGAACCAAAAGACACAACGTATTGTCACTGACAGATGTGTCGACCAGCGAAATTCCAAACATTCCATACTCATGACGCCACTGATCTTATCACACAATAACGTCACTGATCTTATCAGCCAATGACGTAATGAATCCTTATCTTATCTTGATCCGAATCTGGTTATTAGTGCCCCCCTCTACTACTAACAGCAGCTGCAGTAAAAATGAAAGAAGAGGAGAATCTTTTTCTGATGGTTAACAGAGTCAAACTTGGAAAGGATTTTGTGTTGTAGATACACGTGTTTCAATGAATTTGTTAAGAGAGAGAGAGAGAGAGAGGAGGAATATTGATGCCTTTTCATATGAACGTTTCATGTAAATATGCGACAAAATTTAGCAAAAAAATTGAAAAAAAGAGCAGATCGTATAAAAGGAATCGAAGCAAAGAATGCACAATATGACAATTGTGAATGTACTTTCATCCTTATAGAAATAATCACGTAAAATCGCAAGTTTCTCATAATGCCTCAAAGCCCTTGTCGAAAATAATACATCAACCTGTGATATGCAAAATTGGTGCTACACATCGTCAGAAAAGTTGGAATTGAGACCACACAATGCGTTTGCCTTCATGTTGTCAAAACAGTGGAGAACCGTCTTACCAGACCAGAACTCAAGGGGGGGGCACCATAGGCACTAGGGGGGAAGAGCCCCACTAGTGTGTGTGTATATATATATATATGTATATATAATTATATAGTGTTTTGTGATTTGGGGGTTTAGAGATTTTTCGGCAGGAGTAGTTCTTTTATCATTCTCAGTGTTACTATTATTATTTTTTTAAATTATCTGTTTACTAATGATTGTTGATATTTTTTCTCCATCTTGTATTTCTGTCTTGCTTCTCTTACCTGAATGGGAAAGGTATTCTAGTGGATTGCTGACTCGTTGATGGCATTCCTATTTCTTGGAAAGGAACATTATCATATCACTTGATCTATAGATACTTGTGGAATACTGTGGCATATAATTTCCCTTCATTTTTCACATGAAATAAATAAAAATTACATTGCACTGTACACCAATGTGTTTAGTCCTTGAAGTTTGACTAAAACAATGGCTACACACGTTTTAGGAAAAATCTCAAATACACACTAATTTTATTTCAACTGTTCGTGTCATAAAGCTATCATTTTTTGCATTTATCTGGATGGAGACGAATCTTAAAAAGTGTGTAGTTGTGATTAAGAAGCGCAACTGAATGAAAGGTGAATGAAAATACAGAAACACAGTTCTGATATTTAAATTACTAAATGGATGCACTATTATTCATGTAATGGATTCTATCTGTAATTTAGAATGATTTACATTCATAGGCTCTATATACGAGTAATTTCCTGTATATATTTGGTCTTCTATATATAGAAGACCAAATACTATATCTGCTATATTACAAATATCAAGAACCGAAACATACAGGGAATATTCTAATTCAGATAACCAGAGGACAAAAGAAGATGAGAAACATATAGTTTCTCTATTATAAGGAAGCTTACCCTTTTGTAAGCGGATTATCAATTTTAAAACAATGAAGCTTGTGAAGTTCAGTGGAAGTGGTGTTTGCATCCACAATGCTATGCTGACCAAAGGAAAACCGAGGTTTATTTCTAGTTGTCGAGTAGAGAAATTTTTTTAATCCTTTCTCGAATTGGTTCCCAAGTTAGTCGATCTATGGTATATAAGCAGGTTTTTCTCCGGGAAATTTGGGTTTTCATTCCGTAAACTCAGAATCGATCGTGGAATCCACATTATTTCAGACAATAAATTTATTGTTAAGATTAGGGACCAGGAGATGATAGTTGTCAGCCTCTCTTTACTGGGTCCAGTTTATAGCTAGTGATAGTCTTGGACTAGCTATCAGTGATTGGCTAGAGGTGGAGATTGAACTGCCCTGTCACTCTCTATAAGTTAGATACAGCTAAAGTAGTCTTGCCTATTCCCAATAGAGGTTATAGGATTTATTATTTTGTTTCATTTAGATCTGCTGTTGTTCAGTAGAATGGATTACTTTTCCATAATAGTATTATGCATTACAATTTACCTCTTACCACCTCGATTTACTTAACTCTGATATCGTGTTTGGGGTGACTTATAGAATGCATAGCTCGTGTTAATGTACATTTAATAAAGCAAAAGTCATTTTGTTACTCGATATTATTTTTGCGCAGTAAAGGGGACTATGAACAAGGATTCGGCACATATATGATGAACTTGTTTTTTCTATCACTGGAATGGACATTTTATCTTTTATTTTATACAAAAATGTGAAATTTTTGTAATTCTGTGTAAATGCTGTTTATTTAATAAATACACCGAAGTTGTAGCACTCGAATCCTCTCTCTCTCTCTCTCTCTCTCTCTCACACACACACACACACACTGTTTTACAGCTTAAAATAACCGACGTTTCGCAGGATTCTTTTACGAAGTGGTATCAACAAGTTTCGAGACTAGCTCTGTTTACGAGAAATTACTTTATTTATCTACGTTTACACACTATCACCTTCAAAATAGTCCCCTTGCATATCAATACAGCGCTCCCAGCGTTCCTGCCACTTCTGGAATGTGTCCTGTAAGTCTTCTTTTCTAAGCATGTCAAGCACCTTCTGCAATTCGCGCTGGATCTCAGCATGGTGTCAAAACGGTGACATTTGAGCTGGATCTTCATCTTCGGGAAGAGGGCGAAGTCTGCAGGAGCCAAATCTGGCGAGTACGGTGGGTGCGGAAGTGAGATCATGTTGTTTCTGGTGAGAAACTCACATGTGAGGAGAGCTGGGTGACAGGGTACACTGTCCTCGTGGAGCATCCAGTTTTTCGCGCACCATAAATCTGGTCGCTTTTGCCGAACGTCTTCCCTCAGACGCCTTAAAACCTGGCAGTAGAACTCGCTATTGACGGACTGGACCCTGAGGACGAATTCTCGATGCACAATGCCGCGAATGTCGAAAAATACGATGAGCAAGCACTTGGTTGAGCTGCAGACCTGCCTCGCCTTCTTCGATCGTGGAGATGATTGACTCTTCTACTGTGAGGACTGTTGCTTCGTCTCAGGGTCTTACCCGTACACCCAAGTTTCGTCACCAATAATGATCCTCAACATAAAGGATGTGTCATCCACGGCACTCTGATGGAGTTCTTGGCAGACTTCGGCGCGGTGTTCCTTCTGCCCCTGGGTCAGAAACCTGGGGACGAACTTGGCAGCAACACTGCGCAAGTTCAAATCACACATGATTGCCTGGACTGTTCCGTTTGACACACAGACAATGGCAACAATGTTGTGGAGTGTTCTCTGATGATCCTCATGCACAAGTTGCAGAATGGTTTTGACATTTTTGGGGATTGAACTCATTGAAGGTCTTCCTGATCTCTCACCGTCTTTCAGTGATGTTCTTCTGCTCTTGAAGCACGCGTGCCACTCAAAACAACTCGAATAACTCATTACAGCATCGCCGTAAACTTGCCGAATCATGTCAAACGTCTCTGTGGCAGATTTGCCCAGTTTCATGCAGAATTTCATTTGCTCTTTGTTCTAACTTGCTGTCCATGACGAAATCGCAGATGTGGTAATGCAGGTGGTCAGATTAGCATCAGTTGCACAGCTCTTGATGTACACAGGACGATGTCTTTTGGCACACTGACTTATGAAGGTAGGTGCTCCCTGTGACTGTGTGTATGTCTGTGTGTCTGCAGCCTTGTGCTGCAATCTGTCGGCGTGTTACAAACCTAGTCTCGAAACATTTTGATACTACCTCGTATGTGCGTATTTTCTTCTTTATGTTGCCCCCACCCACGAAATATTTTGTAAACCTATAGTACATTTTGTACCGTGGGTGGGTTATAGATTTCTTTCTATTTTTTATCAATTTGTAAATATAATTTTGTATTTTTCAATTATTTTTACATCATCTGGAAATTCTACTCTAGAGAACAAACGAGGAACTTTTTCAAGCCACTTATTGATCTCCAATAAGCGGGATGGTTATCTCACACTAGGCGATGACATTCAACTTCCACATAAAGACAATTACAAACATCCAGGCTAACAGCCTGTTGGTAGGATAGAGTGTACCCTAACCACACGGCTAACAAGGCTGGCAATAATTCCTGTTTTTGCAGTGTGATAATGCTCACATCAGTTGCAAATGTATTCCTTATGCGCATGTCGCATATTCGATAGGAACACAACACCAAGGGAAGTAACATCAAGCATTTAATCCATAATCTAATGTCACATATGTGTTCAGCAATCATAGAATAAAGAAATTATAAGTAGAAATTATATATTGGCTAATAAACACACCAAACTATTTTCTTATAAAAGGTGTCCCAAAATTCACGCAAGAAGTAATTTTGATAGAAAACACAGGTTTTTAATTAAAAATTGTAATTTCTTATTGATTCATAAAGGATACAGTATAGGGTTATGCATGGAATAGCATATCGGGTAAATGGCCTCCGCGGTTTTGCTGGCACATGCGCACTCTTTTGTCGAAATTTTCCGTGACCGTTTTGCATAAATGTGGCTGAATTTCGTTGATACAGCGCTCAGTTAACTCCTTCAAAGCGTGGGTGGCCGTGGGCTTGTTGGCATAAACCTTAGACTTTAAAAAATCCCAAAGAAAAAAGTCCAACGGCGTTAAGTCACTGATCTGGGAGGCTAATTCTGCTAACCAAAACGGGAAATTACACGACCAGGTAATGACTCATGCAGTAATTGAATTGTTTCTCGGGCTGTATGGCATGTAGCACCGTCTTGTTGAAACCACATGTCGTCCACATCCATATCTTACAACTTAGGCGCAAAAAAATGGATTATCATGTCGCGATAGCGAGCACCATTAACTGTTATTGCCTTACCCAGCTGCATTTTCGAAGAAGAATGGACCGATGATGCCTCCAGCCCAAAATCCGAACCAAACAGTGACAACACGTTGTGGATGCATTTGTTTCTCAACAATCACTCGTGGATTTTCTGAACCCCAAATGCGACAATTTTGTCGATTAACGAAGCCATCAAGATGAAAATGAGTCTCATCGCTGAAGATGATTTTGTTCGAAAAATAAGCATCCACTTGTTGTTCCATAATCCATTCAACGAACTCTCTTTGCTGTGTGTGGTCAGTATGCTTTAGTTCTTGAGTCAATTGAACTTTGTAAGCATAAAGATGCAAATCTTTCGTGAGAATACGCTGTAGAGAGTTTCTCGAAATGTCCAATTCAAGACCACGATGCCGAATTGATGTTCCTGGACTCTCAGCAACACTCTCACGAACTGCTTCGATGTTTTCTGTTGAACGACTTGTTGAAGGACGGCCAGAGTGTATAAGATCACCAATTGATCCAGTTTCTTGAATTTTTTAATTAATATTTTCACAGTTGGTTAAGTTAAATCACTATTCCGACCATATTTTGTATGAAAATTGCGAACTGTAGCTGCCAAACCTTCATTATTTTTAAAATATTGCTCAACAATGAAAATGCGTTGTTCTTTCATGTAGCGCTCCATTTTTAATAACCCTGAACTGTCAGCTGTCACGCTGTCTTTTTTTTTTCTCGTTGGCAACACTTTACTGCACAAATGGCGCTAAATTTAAATCTTGCGTGAATTTTGGGACGCTCTTTATGAACGCAATTATACCAAAATGTGATTCAAGAAACTGAAACATGAATTGCGAATATACTGATATTACATATAAAATATACTTAAAAAAAGAAAACATATGCTATAAACTGAAAAATATATTCAGTAACAGACGATTGTATTCAAAGAATTTATTTTCTGCTCCTCAGAGAATTGAAAAGAAATAGCATTTGAAATAAATTCTATTTGTCGCCATTCATTCTTCGTTTCTTCTCCCAAACTAAGTATTTCGAGATCCTGTCCTTTCAAGTACTTTGGAGTACCGACGAACCAAGTCTGGATTCTCTGATGCACGTTTTGTATCTTTTATCTCCTGATAATATTCACCACCGCATGTCATGGTTACAGATTTTGCAAGGCGAGAAACTTTATCACCTTTAAGATATGTCTGGATGTAAAAATTAACGAATAAGGAAAGAAACACTCCATTTGTAGAAAATCCTATTAGACAGAATACGAAAGGATAACCACAGTTTTGGAAGGGAATCTGGATATAGAAGATACACAGAAGAAAGAGTTGTACCTGAAAAAGAAAAAGAAAATTGGATTTTAATATTACAATAATTTGAAATTTTATGCAACCCAACTGTCAAAAGTGAAACAATGGAAGTCATAGAAATTATATCATAATAACAATTTCTAGATTATCTAATCCTTATCCCACCAGATGTCCTAAGATTTAAATTTAAACGATGGTACATTAGTATTAGGATTACTTCTATTGTACTATTACAACACCTCTTTAATGTCAATAGAGCTGTTACTAAAAATACAAAAAAAAACACTGTAACACAATTTAATAATAAGGTCGTGGTATCAGATGGAAATAAAATATTACTCATTTTATACTGTCTTTAACATGTCCTTGGCGAACAAAACCAGATGTTCAAGCTATGGTGTCTAGTTGTTCATGATTTATGCTTCTAAATGGCATTTCCTGAAGATACTGGATATTTTTATTACGATATCATCATCATAATCAATCTAAGAGACAATCCCCTGTCGGCATGGAAATTTCCTTCTTCCAGTAACCCTATTTCAGGATTTCCTTATAAGATTTTATATATATTTTTCCTTATAAGAATGATTTCTATTACAGTTGCTAATAACCCAATGAAGGAAAGTTGTAAATATAAAGGACGTTTTTGTCATGAGCGAGCTAAGTGATACATAATTCAGAAGTTATTGTTTTACAGTCCAAACATGGACCTTTTTTTCACAAGATGCTACCGGCCTCAAAGGAGGCAATGTTACACACCGACCAATAAAATTGGTCACTAACCAAGATACATTCTAAAATCCGTCCCACACTACAATTCAAATTCATTGCGTTTGGTTGGAATGCGGAGATGCAATTCAATCGGACTGCAAATGAGTATGTGCTACCAGTGATCCGACCACACGTATATCCATTAATAATTGTTTTGGGGATATCCGAATTATTATATAAGGGACAGAATATTGTGTTGCATTATTCTTTATAAAAGCAAGCAATATTTCATGACAGAACAAGATTCAGGTTCTTTACATCACTACAAGAATAAGTACTCCACTATCTTTAAACTAAGTGTAAGTTATATATGGAGAACATCTCGAACCGTTTAACTCAGACAACGACAAACTTTTCTCTCCTATGGTGCACGATATTTTGCTTTCTATCCTGGAACACACAGCCGGCCTGATTGGTCGAGTGGTTAGCGTATCGGCTCTTTATCAAGAGGCTGCGGATTCGAATCCCGCCGTTTCATGGATGTTTGTGATCGTCTTACACTGTGCGGAAAGTGCATCTGCCACCTTAACACTTTTTCTAGCAAAAGGCACCACTTTCAAAACCCGATGAGGTACGAGAGTGACCATACGGCGTCTACGGACTTCAAATGTGAAAATACAAAACAATTCTTGGAACACAAATGCAAGTATGGCGCAACTACATTGAGGAAACTAAGAAAAACACTTTTCTCTTCAGAAGACAATACAGTCAACATTATGAGATATTTGTTACTCAGTCCATATTTCGCATATCCAATTCTGGAAAACCACTTCACCAACTGGGTCTGACATCTGACATCTAACCTTTCATGTATCAAAACTGCCTTCTGACTGAATTTAGGCAGAGTTTCTATGAGGCACGTTCGGCACTGAATATTATGCACATAAGATCCACTGAATTAGAAGCTTTTATTTAATACCGATTTGGACTTCCTTTAGCGACTGCCAATACTGATCCTCTTCAGTTCCCTGCGCACAGTTTGGTGAGATTTGGATCAGGAACAGCCTTCATAAAATGCTTCACAATTGCTGCACACCAAAAGTTGTATTTGTCAGTAGAAGCCTTGTGAGACGATAGCGATCTCATTCTTGACAGATTGTATGAGAACCACAGTTATGCCTCTTATAGATGCAATTTGCGTTATTTTATCATTGATTAAATATCCGGGTCATCGCACCTTTTGAGAAACCAGTCAGCTCTGCTGTTTTGAGAATCGTGGAACCAGCCAGAAGATTCCCACAGTGAACTTTTTATTGAACTCTCAAAGATCATTTTTTTTCCTGATCAACACTACAGACAATTACTGACCAGCAGCATTCTTAAATAGTTGCCTAGAACACGAAGTGAGCACGTGACCAAGTATTTTACATATATTTAGCAATTGCGAAGTATTTAACTATTGTCACCTATCTCTCCAGCCTTAGAGTTTGTTCACTAACATGTGCGTCAGACACTAGTGTTGCTTGTGGCACTCGGAAGCTTTTTTATTTCCTTCCTATCTCTTATATGTAAAACACACCCCCTTTTCCTTCAGCCGGATAATGGAACATTTCAAGCGTTACAGGAATTTTAGGCATCTCTCAAGGTTGTTTGCTATACATGTGATAAAGAAAAATTTCATGTCGACATGCACGATATTCAGATGAATTCTGTGATAAAAGGAAAAAGCAGAAAAACGAATTTCGGAATTCTGCGAAACTTCATTTTAGTTACGGTATATATGATGTAAAATTCAGGCGTTCGTATATCGTCTTGGCTTCATATGGAATTTCTCTCTCTAATGGAATATATCCACATATGCCGAAATGTACGGCGTAGCAGATGGACATTTTTATGTAAATAAATAATCAATTTGATTCTAAATAAACAACATATTCGCATGGATTTAGAGTTTCGCAGCTGAATAGGTTTCGAAAGCACCTTGCTTATGATTATCAGGGTTCGATCCCTTCTAGGAGGCGAAGAATTTTTATTACGGCTTTTCACTTGAAGATGAGTGAACCAATCTCATACGGAGATGAATAGAGGTTTCTCCGCCTGGCAATTACAGTTTTTCTTCCTGAAATTAGGAAAGCATGCCAGAGAAACCCATACAATCTGCACATGTATTAAGATAACTAGCCACCTTATACTAAAATGTGTTTATTTTAGTATAAAGCCAATTAACGTGTTGGCAAATCGCTAGTACATAAAGAATTATCTCTTAAAGAAATGCTTGAATAATCCTCAAACATGAACAATCGTTGAACTCTCTCATTTATAAAAATGAGAGAGCTCAAGTTTGCACCACAACAAAAGAGACCACTGTAAAAGCAAACCCTTCTACAGTTGTTCCAATTCCACTACAAGAAGAAAAAACATAATAAAATACTGTTTTCAAGAAGTAGGTCAAGATCATTCCAAACATAATGAATCTTAATTAAAAAGAAAAACAGTTTATTATTTTAAGAATTTCTTGATGTAACTGTTGGATGTGAATAGTACTGAAAAATAAAAGTGGGCGATGTTTATTTTTATGTTTATTAAACGAGATGAGGTAATGAACGATAAAATAATGCAAATGAAAATCACATACTTTTACATTGCATTGAGATGATTTAGTGCCTGAAACAGAATGTGAGAAGGAAGGTTATCAAAGGTGTCTGACGCTACTAAAACGATAGGAAAAAGACGAGACAATGGAGCGTTAAAACCTAGATGGACTGATGCGGTCAGAAGCGTCTGTTAACAAAATATCTGGCACTATGGGAACCTGACAAGTAGCAAATTAATAGGAAGGCAAAATGTCAATAGAAAATTGGTAATAACGTAAAATGTTATGTAGTGCTGCACTCCTTTACAGTACATATCAATCTGACCATGTTCTTTACTATCATTTCAGAATTGCGATTTTAGCATTCCTATGATGTCATTTGTGTGAACTTAAGAAATATTCTTTTTCTAATGTTCACTAGAGGCATAAAAATCATGTTCTCATTCACTTTGACAAGCCTTTGTAAGTTTTTCCTTTCAGCAACATCTTACATCATTGCTGTTTGCATTGAGGAAGTTTGGTTCTACTCCAACGCTATAATTCAATAATCAGAGCACGCCATTAAAAATCAAAAATGGGTAGAAATCACTTGTCACGAAGAACAATGGAAAAGTTTGATTAATTACGCACGCGGATAGAAATCATGCCAACAAAACCACGGATCGTTACAAATATATTAGGAAGTAGGTAAGTGTTGGAAAAGTTTAGAAAAACTCAATCCACTTTTGACATCTCAAGGGCATTCAAGTCGGTTTGATACAAAATAAGTCTAACGAAGATGACAACTATGGCCTTCCTTCTGACTTTTATCAGATGATCTTTATTTTCCTTTCTAGTTGGCACAAATGAGCTTACTTCAAATCTTTTAATATTGTAATACTTTTAAGCCAGTGAAAAAGAACCTCCAGAAAGAAGAAAGGCAAAAGACCGGAGAAACGACAAACAAAATCAATATTATATACATGGACAAATGCTGCAAAATGTGTCTTAGAAGACAGAAATATCTGAATTTACTTATGGGGGCGGTCTGAAACGTTCTTGGTCTAATAATGAAAAAAAAAACGAATTTATAATTTAAAAACGTATTTTAAGTTTTCAACATAATCTCCCTTAAGACTAATACATTTATTCCAGCGATGCTCTAGCGCCATTATCCCGGCCCTATAGTGGTTCTCAATAAGATCAGCAAAATACCCCTCTACAGCTGCAATCACTTCTTGATTCGTAGAAAAACACTGACCAGAGAGGAAGGGTTTTAGTTTTGGAAAGAGATAGAAGACAGAGGGAGCCAAATCTGGGGAATAGGGTGGATGGTCCAACAATTCATAGTGCAAATCCCTTTATTTTCCCATTGCCAAAACACTTTTGTAGGCAGGTGCATTGTCCTGATGAAAGATGATTTTTTTCTTCTGCACACGAAATTTTTCGTTTAGTGGTTAAAAGATCGGAATAACATTCCCCGGTTATTGTTTTACCCTTTTCAAAATAATTAATAAACAAAATGCCTTTGGCATCCCAAAAAACAACTGATGCCATGACCTTTCCTGCTGATGGAAACTACTTTGTCGCTGAACAACTGGCTTCTGTCCACTGTTTTGACTGCTGTTTGGATTCCGGTGTGTAATACTCAATCAAAGACTCATCTACAGCAATAAATCGACGTACAAAATCAGTTTTATCTTATTAAAAACGCTCCAAGCACTGTTCAGAGATTTTCAAGTGAGTGCGTGTTTGATCTGCTGTGAGCAAGGCCGGCACCTTGCTCACATGAGCAAGGTGCCGGCCTTTGACCTTCGTCAAAGCTTTTTCATTTGCAATTCTTCATGCAAAACATATCCCACACTTTTGAAATGCCTATAGTCTCAGCAATTTCACGCACTTTGACTCGCCGGTCATCCAATATCATCCCGTGCACTTGATCAATGATTTGTGGTGTTGTTACCCTTTTTGAACGTCCTTCACGTGGATCATCGTCAAGGCTGATACCATCACGTTTAAACTCGGCAGCCCATTTCTTAATTGTCGCAAACGAAGGAGTACAGTGCCCATAAACTTTCATGAACTTCGAATGAATTTCTTTTGGCGTAAAACCTTCTTTTACAAAGAATTTTATAACCGCACGATACTCAATTTTATCCATTTCGAGGGATACAAACAAACATTTTGCTTCAGACAGCTGTATAAAAAACTACTTGATAGAAAGACTTGCAATTTCACAGAGATGCTTATGACAGATGTTCTAACTTAGAAAAAAAAATCTTGCAGATATAGTTGCCATCTATGGTCTATACCAAAAACTGTTCAGATCACCCTGGTATATATACTGCTTGTAAAGAAGTCAACGGACACCATAATGTGAGGAATAAACACTCATGGCGCCCACCTTAATAAGATGTAGGTCTTTCTTTCGCTGCGATGACTGCAGCAGTCCTACTGGGAATACATTCCACAAGCAAACGATAGCGATCAATGAGAATATAGGACCATTCATCCTATAGGCACTTAGGCAAACGTTCCTTGACCTCACCGGACGCTACAGTTCATCCCACAGATGTACAAAAGGATTCAAATCAGGACTCTGAGGGGGCCAGTCAAGTGTGATGATGTTCATGTCCATAAAAAGCGCTATTGAAGCAGCAGTTTTATGACACGATGCATTTCTTGTTGAAACATCACAAAGTAGAAACCATTGTATTGTCCAGAATGTTCAGATACCGTTAGGAGTTCAACGTTCTTGGGACCACAAATAGAGGCCTGAATCCAAACCGGTAAAAACAGGACCATACAACACTTCGCCATTTCTGAATTTAAACAGTGCGAGTTTCGCACTCTGGTAAGAGACGTTCTACGAGCATCTGCCACACCCACGCATGTCCATCTGCTCGGTAGAGGGTGAAACGTGATTCAACGTCATAACACTGCTTTCAAATCTTCCACTCTCTTTGCACCACTAAATAGGACGCTGCATGTTGGATCGGGTATTGTGGGGCTTGCATATTGCTGTCCTACCATAAAAATCCATGTTGTGAGCCTCGTCTTTGAATGATGTTGTGTAGATTTGTGTTCCAGATATATAACGTGTCTGTCAAACAACGGTTTGGCAGACACGTTATATATATATATATATATATAAGTATTTTACCTTGGGTATAATAAATGTTAAAGATACCAAGCTATTTTAAACCTCGTTTTACTCCATTTCCCAAGTAAGCAAACAAACAAATAGGTCAAGTTTGCGCCTGCACGTAATGCAAGTCTAGCTGACCCTGAAGGTAGTGCAAGACCAAGATAACTCATGGTAAAAGTAGAATAAGCTCTGATCACTAATCTTAATATTTACCTATAATGCAAAGCACATCTCCTAGAGGAGATGTATGATGCTTTGTATTAAAGGCAAGGGGCCACTACCCAGACCGGTTTCGACCTTTATTGAGGTCTCATCAGTGGGAGCCAGGCTAGAAACACCAAGATTTTAGTAATACAGAGCTTATAAGTAGAGAGCTTATAAGAGCCTTTAATACAAAGCATCATACATCTCCTCCAGGAGATGTGCTTTGCATTATAGGTAAATATTAAGATTAGTGATCAGAGCTTATTCTACTTTTACCATGAGTTATCTTGGTCTTGCATTACCTGCAGGGTCAGCTCGACTTGCATTACGTGCAGGCGCAAACTTGACCTATTTGTCTGTTTGCTTACTTGGGAAATGGAGTAAAACCAGGTTTAAAACAGCTTGGTATCTTTAACATTTATTATACCCAAGGTAAAATACTTCCTACATTTATATCTCCTCCAGAGATTTTTATTTAATAAGGTTAAAACACCTTATGGTAACTTGTTCTGGTAAAATACTTATAAGCTCTGTATTACTAATATCTTAGTATTTCTAGCCTGGCTCTCACTGATGAGACCTCAATAAAGGTCGAAACCGGTCTGGGTAGTGGCCCCTTGCCTTTAATACAAAGCATCATACATCTCCTCCAGGAGATGTGCTTTGCATTATGGGTAAATATTAAGATTAGTGATCAGAGCTTATTTTACTTTTACCATGAGTTATCTTGGTCTTGCACTGCCTGCAGGCGCAAACTTGACTTATTTGTCTGTTTGCTTACTTGAGAAATGGAGTAAAACCAGGTTTACAATAGCTTGGTATCTTTAACACACACACACACGCACACACACACACACGCTACTCTCCTGTTCTCCTTCGTTTTCGACAATTAAGAAATGGGCTGCCGAGTTTAAACGTGAGCGTATCAGCCTTGAAGATAATCCACGTGAAGGACGTCCGAAACAGCAAACTTTGAGACTTTGGGTTTCAACATTAGGATTAGCTGAGAAAAGAATATGACTTGATAATGCACTGGCTCGCTGTCTCTTCTAAGTAATGTCCCTCATGTGTTCTTCCATACGCAATTCGACAGATTTGTCTGTCTGTCCAAAATAAGGAATATCACAATCAGACAATATTTTATATACACCAGGGTATTTGAGTTGATGATGACAAGGTTTTGGGTGGCATATTAAGAAACGCATCTTTGGAAGTGGAGTGAACAAAGTTCTGATGTAGTTTCTTAGAACCGTGGCTAATTTTTGTGAAACTGTACTTATGTAAGGAATAGATATATTGCCTTTGAATCTATTTGTTTCTTCTGAGTGATGTCTAGGAGGATTAAGAAGGAATCTTTCAACGATTTTCTTGGAATATCCATTAACTTCGAAAGAAGGTTTGAGATGGTTTATTTCTGAAAGAAGTTCATTCGGGTCATCCAGAAGGTGGATATTATTCCAAGCTTATGAGGAGGGAAGTGATGGGACTGACTATGCAGATATTTGGTGGTATGTGTGGGCTTTCTATATATCGATATTTTGAGTTTACCAGAAGAGCGAGTCAGTTTGACATCAAGAAAAGGCAAGGAATTATCCGTTTCAAGCTCGGCAGTCAACTTATTACTTTGATGTCGGCTATTGAGATGTTCGAGGAAAACCATAAGGGAATCATGTCCATGGCTCCAAATAATGAAGACATCATCTACATAGCGTTTCCAAACTTTAGGTGTTAAAATAAAGGAAGAGATAGCCTTGGTTTCAAAATCCTCTAAGTAAATATTTGCGAGTACAGGGGACAAAGGATTACCCATAGCCAGTCCATGATTTTGCTTGTATATATTATCTTGAAATCATGGACTGGCTATGGGTAATCCTTTACCCCCTGTACTCTGGACAAGGTTGTACGTTGGAGAATTGATACCTTCTACAATTGGGCATAGTGGGGTGTTCTCTTTATGGATTTTAGGAACACCGTATATGCGAGGAATTAACGGATGGAGAGAGCGTAGAGAGTTTTTTTCTTTTTATTTATTTTATAATATCACCTGATGAAGGCTGTTACAAGCCCAAACTAGTCGTGTTTTATATTAAAACCTTTTTACTTAAATCTCGGTTCTAGTCATTCAATTATTTTATAAATAATATATATACAGTATATATATATATAAATTAACAAACATATATAATATATAATTAATATATTAATTATATTTTTATTATGTTGTGATATCACAGTGCTGAATACTCTATTCAATACTCATTGCTTTTGCTTTTCTTAGGGTCATTATCAGACCTAATTCTGTACTAGTCTCATTAATTGATTTATACTTACTTTTCCGTAATTCTTCTGCATCAGATGCAAATAAGACAATATCGTTAGTGAAAATTAGGCGTGGATTATGTAAGCTCAATTTCCATGAAAACACCACTACTCTCCAATTTAATTGTTAAACATTTCTTGTAAATGTGTTTCTTAAGCACTTTAAGTGATCTCGTATTCCACCATTGAAGTTTTTTTTTTATGTTGATACAGTCGTATGTTGAATGACGCTTTTAGACAAACCGACGCCTTGATAAAAAAGTGAAATAGAATATATACAGTTTCGATCATTGCTTTTTCTAATGCAGAGAAAACTGCTATTGTGTAAGTAGAGAGAAATTCGTTTTCCATCAATAAAAGCCGACCATAATGGAATCCATACTCATTGCCTGTTTCTGTACTTTAGTGAACACATTAATATTTTGCATGATTCCGAAATGATTAAGAAATCTAGACTTTGTTCTTTCTCCGAAAAATCAAAACAGTCGATATAATTGTAATTTAGGAGACACTTCTATGTAGCAGCAAATCGAAGAAGATTTAAAAATTCCACACCATTTACAAGGTCATTGGGGTCATAGTGTAATTAGCATTGCCTTAAATATACAACTCTCGCAGCTGCACCAGTATATTTTATGTTCTGAATCTCACAATTCTTTCATTTTATTTTCTTAGTACATTGGTTCCCAACCGGTGGTACGTGTACCCACGGGGCGCGTTGGGCAGTTCGGAGGTACAACGAAAAATAATCAGTAATGGCGGAAAAAAAGTAAAGTAAACAAAATGCTAAACGTTAATTATTGAACAATAAATGTTAAGTTTGAATCAATGCTAATGGAGACACTTCAAAACTAGCTCACGTTAGCGAATAATGATTGGTGAGAGAGTGACTATGAACCCCTCCCCCAAAGCACTCCACTCTTGTACCAATCATTGAGAACAGTTCATGTGTCACTTTTGTCACCCATCCTCCTTTTCAGAACAATCGCGTGGTACTAAGAAATGACCTTTGCGATAACGAACCTTCCACTGACTTCCATTTGCGACGTTTCTAGAACTTCTCCAAAAATATAAATACATCCGTAGTGAGACTGTTTGATTAGTTCAGTTATTGATTGATTATAAGTAAGTGCGTATAAGTAAGAGTATAAGTGTCTTTAATTGTGATTCTTTTCAAGTAGTTTTTTTATTTAATGTTTAACGAAGTTTCAGTTATTATTGTCAATGATTTTTAAGCGTGTCAGTTTGGATCAGTGGTTGAAAACAGGAACGGTTAAAAACCAAAATTTGATGTGCCAAGTTCTTCTCGACATGTGTCGCAGCTACTAGCACACCCACCCCGGGAGATAGTAAAAAGGCGCTTGCCTCAGGTACTACACAGAAGAAAAGGAAATACTGTGAAGAGTATATTAAATATGAGTTTTCATTTGTAGGGGATGATGATTGTCCTAACCCTTTGTGTGTTTTGTGTGGGGAAGTATTATCCAACGGGTGCATGAAACCCTCTCTACTCATGCGACATTTAGAAACTAAACATCCTATGTATAAAAACAAAGCAATACATTATTTTCAACGCTTAGAAAAGTGTCTAAATGTGGCTTCATACATGACGTCAGGAAAGAAAGCCAATGAGAATGCAGTTGCTTATCGCATAACTAGATGTCGTAAAATCCACACCAGAGTTGAAGATTTAATTTCTCAATTTATTAAGGATGCCGTTTTTTGTATGTCTGGGGAAGAACATTCCGAAAAATCGATACTATCTCTTTTTCAAACAATATAATGTCTCGAAGAATTCAGGATATCTCTGGCGATGTTGAAGCTACAGTAGTAGATAAAATTTAAAAAAAAAAGTAAATTATTTTCCGTCCAGGTCGATGAAAGTGTAGATGTTGCTGTTTTATCTATTTTGCTCTTCATCGTGAGGTACTTGGCAGAGAATGAAATTGAGGAAAACCTGTTGTTTTGTTACCCACTGACAGTGCGTACCACAGGCGAAGATAATTTTAATGTGATCGACGGTTATTTCATTGAAAAGGACATTAGTTGGTCGAATTGTTGTGGTGTATGCACTGACGGAGCCAAGTCTATATCAGGTTGTTTCATAGGCCTAAACTGCCGAGTTAAAGAAGTAGCTCCCCATGTACCATGGAGTCACTGCTGCATTCATAGACAAACTTTTGCATCCAAGCCTCTTCGTAGTGAATTGAAAGACGTTCTTGATGAGGCTGTAAAACTTGTAAATTTTATTAACTCACAACCACGGAACTCCAGAATGTTTAAAGCGCTGTGTGAAGAAATGAACAGCCTTCACAGCACATTACGTTTGCATACGGAGACACGGCTGTTTGAACTTAGACATGAAGTCCAGATTTTCGTTTTTGAAGATCATCGTTTCCGTCTTCCTCCAAAGTTTTATGACAGTGATTGGCTTGAAAGTATTGCACATTTATCAGATATTGTTCTAGAAATAAACAAACTCAACTTGGGACTTCAAAACAGCTCAATCACAATCTTCAAATTAACCGACAAAATTGAATCAATGATTTAAAAACTGGACTTTTGGAAAGCGTGTATCGAAAGAGTTCAGCCTGAGGGTTTTGAAACTCTGCAGAACTTCTTATCTGAGAATGACTTGCACCTATCCCAACACGTGAAAGAGAATATTTTAAGTCACTTGGAAGGTCTCAAAGTGTCCTTTTATAAGTACTTCCCTCAACGTGGACAACAAAACAACTGGATTTCAGATCCCTTCAATGAAAAATTCTTCAAAGAAGCTGAGCTATCAATCAATGAAAAAAAAACAGTTAATCGAACTTTCAATCGATTCTTCTTTAAATTCTGATCTTAAAAGTAAGCATCTTATTACTTTCGGGGTAGATATCAGTGAGAGATACGAACAGCTCAGTGAGAAGGCACTCAAATACCTCTTGTCATTTACTAATACTGAACTAGTGGAGAGAACTTTTTCTTCTTACACCTTCATAAAAATAAGTACCGCAACAAGCTTAATGCAAGTCCGAATTTAAGACTGTATCTTGCATCTTTTGAGCTTGATTTCAAGAAACTAAGTGCATCGAAGCAAGCTCAACGATCTCACCAACAATATTTCAGTCGGCTAGCGATCAATATACCAATTTACAGACTTTTCAGATAACACAAATAAATATTATAAATAATAATAAATCAAAAGTTTGTTAAATGCTTGATCATCATTATCAAAATTTAACATAAAGCTATACTTATTTCTGTGTTACGAATATTGTAAAATTAAACTTGTGGTTTGGACATTTAATGTAGTAATTTTCCTTTCCCAACTCTTTACCTCATTTCCACTATTTTAGATTAAGTAGGCACTGAACAAAAGTGGCAATATTTAGAAACAGCTGTTTTAAAAACAAGGGATACAATTTATAGAAATGGGTTTAAAAGGGGGTACAGAAATGGAAAATGGTTGGGAACCACTATCTTAGTAGATAAATAGGTAATAGTTCAACGACTAAAACAGTTTGAATCCTAACCTATAGATGGCGTCACAAGCTTGGATTTTTATGAAGTTTGTTTTAGAAATTGTAAAAGAAACTTGATCAAATCAGACTTGTAGCATATTCGCATGATGTGTTGGGGTGATAACAAATGGGCAATATTGCCTTAACAATATTTTAAAAAGAATAACACGTGAATATAAATTTTCAGCATAAACTTTTAAAAGAAGGCACGAAAATTATTAAATTGTGTTCATTATATAATTAACATCGTAATTACACTGTTTTCAATTCAATTATAAAGACAAACAACAAATAATTATTATTTTCCTCACCTCTTTTTTGACAGTATTCATTCTCTACATCCAATGGTGCCCTCGCTTTCTTTTCCTACACACCATAAAATGAAAAATTCCATGAACTGATCTACTTGATGATCCTTTCGGAACTTTGTAAGAACCTTGTGGCGCCATCTACATTTCAAATATTCTCAACCTGTCTTCATTACATTTACATTTCAAATTCGTTTAAGCTTTGGAAGTATCCTCTGAGTTGAATTTGCAATCATTTCTATATGATCTTTGAACTTCAACTTCTTATCTCATAAAACTCCAAGATCCCTAGAGTTTATTCTAGCATAATCCCATCAATATAATACGACATTTGATACCAAATCACGACAAAATGCATGACTTTATATTTACTAACATTGAATTTCTAGCCATTTTATATGCGCATAATCCCATCCTATTCAAATAATCTGTATACCATTCTACAAGTCCTGCATATCAGCAGCATTCCTGATTACCAAACCTATTTTCAGATCATCAACAAATAGCTGCTTATTGCATCCGAAATCTTTTCAATGCCATAACTCCTATCACAGTTTCCTGCTTTGTAGTTCCCCTTTGTAACCTTTTCTCAATGGAAAATTCATAACATTCATAACATTTTAACTATGGTCGGATTGATTGTAGTGAGGAGAGGACACACGGGAGGAAGGAATTGGATTTTATGCGGTTATTAAGGGATAACTATCTGCGACAGCATATAATGGAAAATACTAGGGGTCAGAGAGTGCTTGACCTAGTAATTACATCTGAGGATTTGGCTGTAACAAATATGACCACATTGCTACCAATTGGTGAGAGTGATCATGGGGTCTTGACTTGGGAGGGGGCTAAAGGTGTGAAATTTACAATTAAGACTGGGTACATGTGGAATTATCGGGCTGGAAAGTATGACAAGCTTACGAGTTTGATTGGTTCAGTGCCATGGCATGTACAACTGCAAGGACTAGAAGTTGATAGTGCATGGGAGGCAGTTAAGAAGTGTTTGCATGAAGCAATGGTTAACTGTATACCTAGAGCCCGAATAATAAATCAAGTAGTTAAATGGATGAATAACACCATTAAGCTTGAGCTGGAAAAAAAGAAACAACTATGGAGGGAATTTAAGGAGAAAGGTGACCGGCAGGCACATGAACGGTATAAAGCGCAGGCCAGAAGGGTAACGAGTGTGGTAAGAAAAGCAAAAAAGGATTACGAAAGAACATTGGCCATGCAGGCTAAAGAGAATCCTAAACAGTTTTTTTCGATATGTTGCAAGTATAAGAAAATATGTATATGGTAGAATGATTTTAAAGAATGCCGATGGTAGGGAGCTAACTGAATCAATTGAGTTACTGAGTGAGCATTTTGCAAGAATATATCATCCAGGTGGTGACATTGCAGAAATGAATGAACCAGTAGATTATACGGGAATTGTGGTGAATGAAGTGGATGTGAGTAGTCTATTGCATAACCCCCAATGTCAATATATCTGTGGGATTGGATGGTATACCAGCTCGTGTCGTACGGATCTGGACATTCACTGGATTCAAGTGATTTATATCATTAGCATCGTACCGCCTCCTTTCCCCTCCGGTCTATCCTTCCTTAAAACACTGCACCCTTTACATTCGATACCAGTTAGTATGACGGCTTCTGATATCCAGGTCTCACCAATGCCTTCAATATGAGGTTCTAACGTATTGATAAGGGCGACAAATTCTACTGCTTTGTTTCTGATACTCCACGTATTCGTGTACAGATATAATAAGTTACCTGCATCTTTTTTTGTATACTCTTGTCGGTAGTCTGCGTGACAGAGTTCGACAACTTGCAGATCTCTGTTCTCATCTACCGCCTTACTTATGCCGACATCTTTACACATGCCTGATAGACACGAACCGGACGCACACAAAATCGTTCTCTCCTCCTAAACATTTCCATAATAATACCCATTACTATTATGAACACAGTCTCTTAATATTGTCGCTCTAACACGCAGATTCTCACCATTCCTTACCTACCAGGTCTCATACGAATTGATAATAATTTTTCAAGACTCTTGATACCAGATGCATTAAAGTGTAGGCTATGCCTGTTATACAATTTCAGTCTTCGCTCAAACTCACTCCGAAACTCCATAAACTTGTGTCATTTCTTCTAGACAGCCAGCACATCGAAACGTTTGCCATCATAGTCCTACTTCGTGATCCATTTCTTATCTAAGTATGCTTTTTACTTTGCTATGCCCTTTCTCTTTTTCCAACAACATTTTCATAAATCCTCTCACACAGAATTTATTGCTAGTTAAGTCGTTCGTATCTACTAGAATTAAGATTACTTATTTGTTTTTTAACTGCATGTGTTATGTTTTTTTTTTTAATTTTGCTCTGGAAAGACTTAACATGCCAATGGCATGCTTTATGATAGAGTTTCCATATGAAATGAACACCCTTCTTTTAACAATAAGCTTTACTTACCTAATTTTCGTTACACAATAAGCTAGCTGATTTAGAGCTTTTATTGTTTTCCATTTTGCTGCTTAACTTTTGCATTCTCACGGTGATCTTTTAAACGCCGCTCGACTATTTATAATTCCCTGGGCATTTGTCTAATAATTTGCTTTCACCTTTCGATTTTAGAGGTTAGATTATTTTCAATATCGTCTCAAATTTCAAATTTCGCACAAGTATGAAATTTAAAAAACAGTTAATAGAATGACCTAGAACGGAAACAACCTTCGAAGCCATGCTATGAACGAAACGTTCATAGCTTACCTACAGTACTTTCTTAATAATAAATATTTTCAAATGCTTACCATTTGCAGTTTAGTGAGATGCTTTTTCCACCACAAATATTTCTGCATGCTGGGTCCTATCGCTGCCAAGGCATAATACGTGTACATGAAGGAATGGACAAAACTGTTCAGTAGAATAGCCATACCACTGCTGCCACCTGAATGAAACACATTACTGACGTATATTTTACAAATCTTATTATTTAAATATAATCCTTTGAAAATTTGTATGTACAATGACGTTTCAAACTAGAAGTACAATGGTAAATGGAAAACACGCTCAATTACAGGTTCCAATAAAAGAAAGTCTACTTTTTTTAAATATTGCGAGTTTAAATTCGAATTGGATTATATAAAAGTTCTATTATGGTGGTGAAATCTTGTTATTAAAACACTTTGTGTTTTAAACCGGGTGGTGCAGTAAGGATAATGAAGGGAAATTTTGGACAGACATTCGTTTGTTCTATGATAGGATAGAGAGAAAGGACCGTCTTCATTAACATCTGTTCTTACATTTTTATGATCTGTTTTCGTTTGTTAAAGTAACAATTTCTTTTTCCTTTTTTCACCGTGGATTGAAAATATTAATTTTCCCGATTGATGTCTGATGAAACAAGTGTTTGGTTTAAGTCGACAATATTGTGTTGTTCATTCTGCTATTGTGGAAAACTTCAGTGAGCATCACTAATCTGTGAGAGTTGATTATTTCTACAATTCGTTCCATTCTTCTTACTGAAATATGATTGGTCGAATATTTTACTCGTTTTGTATAACACTCGATTTTCATTGCTGCTAAGTTAATAAACTGGCCTTCGTTACATATTTTGTGTTAGTAAATAAAATATGAAAACACATCTAAAATTTCTCTGTTTATATAATGGATACATGCGTGTGCCATTGAAAATAAGTTTAAACCATTTCGTTCTACTGAAATGAACTTCAAAAAAGTTAATGAATACAAAGAATATTCGGATATGTTCCTGAACAACTTAAGTTCAGGAACATATTAGTACTATAAAGCTGATCAGACTGAGCGATATCACACCGTAATCAAAAGTCTGAAACACTAATAATGTTATTTTTATCGCCTTCCACCTGAGACTTATTCCATCTTTTAAATGTTAAATAACAACAACAAAAATTATTATTAATATCAACAGTTCAAAAGAATGTTTGCGATCAGGGGCGGCTCGTGCTTAGGCACTACGGAACAGCAGCACACCTAATTTTTCTCGAAACATAAATATATTTATTTATATTTGCTTGTAATATTTAATTTTATCATCAACAATCCTATACAATTCTCTTATTTTGTAGGAAAAATAATAAAAATCCATCTTGTAGCACTTTGGAGGGCGAAGAAGCACTGTGTTTATCACAGTGTCATAGTGAGATGCGAACTATTAGCGTAATGCGGCACTGTCCATCGCGCAGTTCCACTGTTGTTTATATGCAGTTTGCGCCAGTAGTAGAGTGTTTAGTGTTTATTCCGTCTCTTTAAATATTTGGACATTACAATTAAAAACATAACATTTGTTATAGTTTTTATTTTAGAACATTATTAGGGTTATGATAATGGATTTTATTTTAAAGTAATTTTGAATTATACTAAACTGTATAATTTTATCGATAATAAACAATATTTTTTCATGTTTAATTTTTTTTTAAAATTTTTACCATAATTTTGACATTTTATCCAAACACGTAGACACTGTACTTACAGTGTGTATGGATATTTCGAAAGTTGCAGCACCCCCACGATTTCAAATCAGGAGCAGCCGCTGTTTGCGATTAATAATCACTCGCAGGTATTTCTACTGATAATTATAATTATCAAAAGAAATACCTGATATTCCGTAGTAATAATTAATAATATCAATTAATAGTAATTATTTTTAATAATTAATATAGATATGTTGGCAATGATATAATCGATTTAGTGCATACTTTTACAAACAATAATACAGAAGTTATGATTTAGGCCATCAGATGGCGACAGTTGAGAGAAGAATATTTGGCGCTTACCTATCTTTAAAACGATAGCTTGATCTAAATTTAGAAGCTCAGTCTGTTCCCTTTAGAACATAAAAAACTTAGATGATTATTTATTTATTTATGCTTATCAATATCGAGAGTGAAAGAGTCAAGGAAATGTTTGTAAACTTGTGAATTAGAGGATCGTTCCAAATGTATCGACAGAATTAATATGTTGGATTAGTTAGGATTAGTCGGATTAACACCAACGTGACAAGTCATGCGTATTGGTAGAAAATTACACTATTATACACGATTTTACGCAAAAATATATTTTATAGATAAATGAAGAAATGCAATATATACCTGGAGCATATTTTATATAGACCCATGCTACTAAGAAGGTGCCTGTGTGATGAACAACATGAAGAAAAGTTACGTGGTCGAACTTCTTTCTCAGTATAAAGAAACCCTACAGAAAAAAGACAAAAAAAAATCAAGTTATAATTTGAATGTTCAAAATGTTTATCTTTTCTCAAGAACTCACTTCTCTGGAAGGATAATAATTGCTGAAAATATGTAAAGCAAATTTTGGAAAGAAACCTTTCATTTTTAAAAGTTACGTAATATTAGTTACGTCAGTACAAACTCACTTATACGAATCTCATATTAAATATTATAATAAAATCTACAAAACATTTAATGTTTTTTTTCCTATATGATGATTCAGTACACTAGACGAAGGCCACTCTCTAGCACGTACGTTCCAAGGAGACGCAGAAACTTGACAAGTAAGACGTAATGATGATATTTCTTATGAAGATGTATTGTCTGAATTCTATTCGTCTGGAAACGAACACTAGGATGAGATTGCTCCAGGGGAAGCTGAAGAAGGAATGAACTAAGTATAGAAGCAATTTTCGAGAATTTTGATTTTAATTGTCGTGCTGAGTGTTGAATAGTTGTCGAGTGCGTTTTAAGCTATTTATATGAGAGTTGGAGAATTATTTGCCGGTTTAGATGGACAATGACCATATCTTTCGTCAACTGTCACCACAGTGCCAAGTATTTCTAGACAAAAGAAAGCAGAAACTGAATGTCCATGAGAAAGAGTGGAGTAAACTAAGGAGAGATGGATCATTAATCAACCTGATGGCTCTTTTCTGTGTGAAGGCATTTTTTGTAGAACAATGAGGGAGTATTCCAAACGTAAGAAGAGTATAAGTCTGTGCACAGTTGGAAGAACCCTAGCTGGCACAGTGACAAGAAGAATCGATTCATGTTGAAGGGGAATAAGGAATAAGGCGATATACAAATTCGTTATCAACATCCGAAATGGATTCGTCTTCTTCTTCTGCCATGCACAGAAGTGTCGAGTGGTCTCTCATCTGTGGTCGGACTGTATATTCATCGATTACTTATTTTAATCTTGTGCAATTGTAAACATTTTGGATGTTGAGTGGACGGCAATATAGAGTGATATTAAACCTTGATTTCCAACACCATGTTAACATAAACTGTGCCTAGAGACGGTTACTCCCCCCCCTCTCTCTCTCTCTCTCTCTGTTATAAATGGAATTCATTTATGGAATTTAAATAAATGAATAAATAAATAAATGATCAAAAATGCTGCTGTTTTGTGTACTCGTCATTTTGTCCTCGTGAATAACTATTAATGATAAATTTAACACAGACAAAATAACTCATTCTTCCAAAAACACTATAGTTTCATTAAAATGGCAAACATACTGTAAATGCAGTTATTGAGATATTTAACATCTATAAAATGTTAAACAATAACAATAATAACCCGTACAAATTATATGGGAAAGATAGCAGCGGAAAAGCATTCAAATATGGTAGAACAAGGCGAGCCAGAAAGGTTTTAAGATAAAGATGTTGATGCCCGATTATATCTGCTTTTTGAAAATAATGTAGAAAAGTAAGTAAGGCAAGTGAGATTTATGTAGGTCAAGGAAACCAATGAATAAGTTAGCAAAAAGGTTGAGGCCAAGAATTTAGATAAAGTCTTGTAAGGTCATTTGTTCACAGTCACCTTCATTACTGCAGAAAAACGTTCCATGGATCGAATAGCAAAACAGCATTTCGTTATTTTTGTTAATAGTTTGTTATCAATGTAAAAATTACAAAAATTATCACAGAAATGAATTCACAAGAGTTCTTTAATTAGGACCAACAGTGATTGGAATCCTATTTAAATTCAAATGCGTTAGCTAATCTCAAACGTGAAAATGGAGAGTTTCTAGGTAATCATCTGGAGAATATATTGATTTTTTTTCTTCAATTTTTCCTGATGAGTGGGTAGTTTTCTGTGCCCTCTAACTTCATGATCTTAGGTTGAATTCTGCAGTGGCAGGGATGTTTCCGAATGTGTTTAGACGGAGAACACATTCGCAAACACATCATCAATCATGCGAAGTCCTCAACTTATTGGAGATAAGTAGTTGCTTGAAAGTGCCAAACTAGTTTCTAGAGTAGAATTTCTAGATAACCCAACCCTAACTGCACTCTTGTTAATGTTCTATAGACTTACAACTTTCAGCGAGAGCACAAATAAATAACTACAGGTAACAAGGAATACCATTTTGTGTGTAACTTACAGGCAGGAGAACACACACAATTTACACAGAAACACATACACATATTTTGGCATAAACCTAACTATGTTATATTACAGTATGGTTACGAAAGACAAACTTAGCAGGTCGTGAGTCTGTGTGTACCGCAGATTATTATTATTATTATTATTATTATTATTATTATTATTATTATTATTATTATTATTATTACAGTTCCCTTTTCGTTCAATAGTTAGGTGTATAGATTGCAAAATATTTGCTTAGATGTACGTAGCCAGTTTCAAAAGAATTATTATTTATACATTAATAGCAATTTCGAATTTTATTTAAAAACAGCAACAACAAATGATTCCAGATTAATTCAGAGTAGCATAAAAGTCAGTAGTTATAAACGCTGTCACACATCGCGACTGTACGTAGAGACAGAGGCGTAGCCTAGGGGAGAGCGGAGGGGGCGGTCCGCCGAAGAGTGGCACTTTGAACCTTTTTGAGCTTTTGCAGTTAATTCTAAAATACAGTCTGGAGAACTAATTTCCAAATATTGTAACACTGCTGTGAATCTTCCTCACTTTTGCTGTAAGTGTTGCTAGTGGTGAGAGGAGTTTTTCTAAATAAAACTGATTAAGAATTACCTACATTATTCTATGAAATAGACTTCGACAATGTCATCGACGATTTTGCTAACAGAAAAGCAAGAAAAACAAGATTTTAGAATGTTGAAATTAAAGTTTTACTTACAAAATAAACAGAGCGTTTTAATTTATTTCCCTGTACGTCATTTTGAACTTTATGTATTATTTTTGGTGTGTATTGTGAGGGGCGGCAAACTCAGGGACCGCCCCGGACGACTTAAAGCTCCAGCTGCACCATTGCGTAGATCAACAAGTCGTGGAAGCAGCAATGTGGTCTCCTGTGACTACGAATTTAGCAACTTTCTATACGATTCATTTTGAGAGATTTTGTTTTCAGATATGCTATTCAAATATTCCGTGTTTGTAGCGTTCGGTAGATTCTTAGACAATCTGTGTGTTATTGCTGCAATTATTCCTTCGTCCTCTTCAGTTAAGCAAGTATCCGCTTTCTTTACTTTCAATCAAAAAAAAATCAGCTAACGCCTTTTTATTCCCGTATAGGGAGTAGGCGAGGCCGTTTAACCCAATCTAACTTTTGGAGACTGAGTGGGCAGTTCAACCTCCACTGGCAGCCAATCAGAGATAGCTGGCCCAAGGCTATCGCTAATTAAGCGGCATGCAGTGAAGAGAGACGGCTCAACAAGTGCCGCCATCTCATGGTCCCTAACCCTAACACTCATATTTAATGTCTGAAATAATGTGGGTTCTACTGGCGATTTTGTTGAGTTTACGGGACGAAAAACCCGAGTTTCCGGGAGAAAAAACCCACTTGTCCATGCCAGAGATCGACTAACTCGGGAACCGGTCGAAAAAAGGCTTAGAAAAATTTCTTCTAGTCGCAGACTAGATTCGAAACCAAGAAGTCTTCCTTCGTGCGGTCAAGTGCCGTGGTGTGCAAACTCCACATCCACTGAGTACACATGCTCCGCTTTACTTTCAAAAAAAAAAAAAAAAGATATGTTTACTCGTTGTGCTCGCCGAAATCTTTATTCATGCAATATTAATTCCCATTGAAAAACTTGCTGGTTTACTGAAGAGAGACATGGAGATCATATATATTACAAATTTAGAACAAAATAATCCACACGTCTTCCTTCAGCAGACCAACCATTTTTTCAATGATAATTAATATTACATGAGCATATAATTCTGACCGTGACAGGATTGAGCCCACACGAAAAGAAAGATGGGGAGAGGATACAACAGAATGCATACAGTCCTGGTGGTTTTGTCATTTCAATTAAATCAAACCATTAAATTTGTAGCGTTGAATTAATCATTTTTATCTTAAAATAATTGTACATTTAGGAATGATTATAAAAATAATGAAATGAATGCATATACTTACCGTGTCTAAAAATTCGACAAGTTTGGTCATGAAAAATAGCCATGCCACGAAATTTCCCTAACATGAGAACATAATAAAACACTCTTTAGGTTTATCAGTATTCAAATATTTTATTTACAGAGTATTAGAATTGTGGATTATTATAAAATTGTAGTTTGCACTTTATTAGTAATATTTATTAGTAACAATCATTTGTTAGGGAACTAATAGTGCTTGTAATCATTTAAATCGTCTACAGAAATATTATTATTATTACGTGACACCTCCAGGGAGTCCAAAGATTCATCGAGGGATCCCGGATGTTAATATAAGTTTAAACTTAAAATTCATATAAAATAACAAAACAAAATTGGCATATTAAATGCAAATTACACGATTAGAGTACAACAAAATCATACAGTTTCATTTAAAAAGTTTAACAATTACTTTTAACAGTAATGTCAAAATAATATTTAAAATTATGAAGATAAATTTAAATTATTTAATTATTATTAAAATTAATACAATACTTTGAGTATTTTTAAAATTATTTTAAAGATATTTTAAAATTATTTAAAACGTCGTTAAATATTTTAGTATAATTTCTTTTTAATGTTTAATTACTGTTCTTTTAACTTTTAGTTATTATTTGACCGATTATTTTAATTTTTATTTGAAATACTTTCAAATATAAGTATATATTTGAAATTATTCATTTTACAAATATTTTAAAAAGTTTTTCTCGTATAAAATGTTTATCATAGGAGAAGATGATCACAGCGCCATCTTTCCCTACGATAAAATTTACATCATTACAGCAAGTATGATAAAATTTACAGCACTGAATCAACTGGCGGTTGATTCATATTATAATTGATTTATATTTGATTTATAGTTGATTTATATTATAATGTTTAGGTTAAACACTGTGTGTATTGTTTGTGTAATTTTGCATTGGGTTTTGTGAGTATACTTTATGAAATTTCAGTAGCAGCGCATGTACAGACAGCTAAGCCTAATTTTTGCTTTTGTATATACCATTGTAGAACACATTTGTGTAGGTGCATATACAGTACTGTAGGAGTATCTACGCTATACGTAACTGCTAAAACATTCTGTTGATGGTACCGTGAAGCTGAATCTGGTTTAAGAAATTACCTATTAATTTTATTGTTTACTCATTACTAAAAACATGATGACAAGATCGTAGAAAATTTGCTTGAAAGGACGCAGTAATAAAATTAATATATTAATTTATTTTGATCATTTACTTGATATAGAAAGTCTGGTCGATGTAAATTAACGTGTGAGAGAATAACTCTTAGGGTTCATAAATTAGTTCTATCTGCAAGCACTCAGCTTCTTTCCGGCTTACTTTTAGAGATGTCAAATAAACATCCTGTTGTGACATTTAGTGATATGACGTTCACTCTACGGACTTAAAGTTGATAGTCAATTATATGCATCGTGGGAAGTTGATATGTCACGAGATATGCTTCCGTCAACGATAAAGACTACTGAGTTGTTAAAAATGTAAGATTTCTTAGAAGTTGCTATTAAGTGCTAACATACTATGGGAGGCCCACAGCAAGGAGCTTCCATGTCATCAGAAAGTATAGCGATTCACGTGAATATGAATCGCCACACCGTGTGTCTGGCGGAAGACAGCTGAAGACATTTACAGAGACCAATAACTAAGATTCGATGAGGGAGATCAGCAAAACGACATGTGATGGACTTAGACCATAATATTATATAAAAGCAAATTCAAATATAAAATACAAATGTTATATGAAAGCAAAAGACAATTTCGTCCTAATATGAGCTATATCAGGAACTCACTTTCCGACATAGCTCACATTAGGAAGAAATTATCAGGGATTAAACATCCAGAACATATGGTTTTCATCGCAATTAGTAGAATAAATCTAGATGAATATTTAAAATAATCATTTGACATTCAAGCGACAGTATCATTAAAGGATAAGGAGTTACTTCTACATCAAATTTCGAGCGATCTCAGACTTGTTTTCTGAAAACGAACTATCAGTTGGTTTTCAGAAAACCAGTGTATTTCAAAACCAGTGTATTGCTCCTTCTAGTTTCTGATGCTTTGGTCAATATCATCTACCACTCAAAACCTTTGGTCATAAAAATAACGGTCGTTTATTTTCTAGTTTTGAGAAGCCATCAGAATCTACTGTTTCTTTTGTAGTTACAAACGCAAGTTAGTCCAGATTACTTCACGTCATAATTATCCTATGTAACGTTGATATCACCTGATGCCAAGATTGCAACGAAAGATTATTCAGACCATTTTCTCATCTTTTAATATATATACTATTTCGTCTATTGTATTTGACTCCTTTAAACACTGAAGCATTTGTCAGATTTATGATAACACATCTGATTTGTCTACAGTTTCAAGTTTAAGTGAGTATCAAGATTTAACAGTTAATTGCGATCTTATAAGATTAGTTCCTTCTTTATACAGCCATATCCAAATGTAACTGATAGATGCATGTGGAGTAAATTGTGTTCTATAGGTTCTTGTGGTACAAAGATATTTTTAAATGACGAATACATTTTATAATTTTGAAATCCTCACCAATTTGTATAGTTTGTGTAGAAGTATCCCGATCTAGTCCGATGCCTTTTGTGGAATTGAAAGTATAGGGGGATTTAAAATGATAATGAATGAGAATGATATATTATTTAGTAATGGATAAAGTGAATGTGTGCGTAGAATGAAAAGTGCGGTAACACATACAGAATTTACTGAACGATGTACCAAAGAATGTGAAAGAAGAACAGAGATAAAAACAAGCAGCAGTAGATGTAAGGGACGTGAAGATTAAAAGTAGGAAATATATATTGTGCTGTATGGGGATTCTATAATTAAGGGTGTGAAAGATGGTAGAGTCATTAAAATATGTTATCCGAGATCAAAGATGAGGGTTATAACTTAGGTTGTGAATATGCAGTGAGATGGAATGAGCGAGATTATTGGAGTAGTGTGAACAATTGATCTAGGTAGTCAAAATATTTCTGTGAGATAGGATACGAAAGATTTGATGATAGCAGTGAATTAAAAAAGAGAGCGTGGAACAGCAATGAGTGTACTACCAAGATTTTCCAGTAATGAATTAAACATAAGAGCGATTATAGCAAATTATATGATGTTGAGATGGAGTAAGAACTTTGTTTTAAGAAATGAAACTGAATATTCATTTTTATGAATGTCTGGAACTAGTTTCATAAAATGAAGGATGTTCTTAACAGTGATGGCGTGCACTTAAACTGATTGGATACCTAGCATTTAGAATTGGTAACACATGTAAATAGGAAAAATCAGGGAAATGGGCTTTGCTAGGGAGGTAGGTGATAGGGTCAGCTGTTAATAGTTCTAAGGTCAATAAATTCTGTGTCTGTGGAATTAAATATTAACAGAAGGTAAATTGTGCGAAGAGCTAACAAACATACAGACAGGTTGTGATATGAAGGAAATATTGCAGTTGATGCATACTAATCCAGAAGTATTCGGACTACGTGTGAGGAATTTTTGTTATTAGTTAGCACATCTTGACCAAAAATGATGAATGATAATTAGTGAAACGTGGTTAACTAAGGATGATATAGTCATAGGGATGAACTGTAAGGTTACAGTATTTTCAGGGAGAAAAAGAGGAGTCAGAATAGGGGAAAAGTTTTGATAATGACAGCAGAAGAATTGAAACTAAAAAGAGTAGATGTGCATCAAGAGGACAGGCATGCAGAGGATAGTTGATCCGAGGTAAGCGAGAATGGTCTGAGACCATTCTCTCTTATACCAGGCAGTAAAAGAGAAAATGTAGATGGCACGCATTAATAAATTTGCATGATGACTGCAGGTCGTATACTTATTATTAGGGATTTTAACTATAGTGACATAGATTAGAAGAAGGAATAGTCAATCATCAGAAAAAAAAAGAAAACCGCGTTACTGAAGTGTACGTGGAGATAATACAGTCAGTACATATCCTGTACTATATTGATGGAACTACAGGACATTGACGAGACCAGGAACTTGCGTGTGATTGTGGACAGGGAGTTGAAGTTTAGAGGGCATATCCATATTGCATATGGCATATGGATATCGAAGAAGACACTAACAAGCAGAGATAGGGGAAATCATTGTGTTCTTCAACAGTCATGTAGTTGGTGCTGAAGAAGTGGTAGAAAGGATTCAGAGGCGACTGAATAATTGCGATAGTTCTGTGGAATGCTTCCTATGAGAATAGACCAAAGGTCAGTGGGGCCGAAAAACTGGGAGAGAGGCGTAAGAGAAGAGTTACCGTTATTAAGGGATTTTATAGGATTGACATTGATGAGTTTTTTTTTCTTTTGGTACAGTGCAATGCAGCAGGGGAGAGAACGAGTGACACCCCTGGAAATTGTATAACATTGTGGTTAACATGGGTGTTCGGACTAGATTTTTTACTTGGAGCAAAAAACAATATTTTTACTTTACTTATATGCGAACGAATTTAAATAAAGGTATGATGAGTATTGTGTGAATAATGAATGGCAATATAGTCCTTTGACTTCACGGATATATGGGTATAATAATTTATTTTTATTTTTATTTTTTATTATGTCTCAGATAAATTACATATAGATACAGTAATAATTATATATACAATTAACAATTATATAACAGATACTTGCAATTGCAGGCGTAGATATTTAGATATCTACGTATATCTTTAGATACTTGCAAGTTAATAATATTCTTAAATAATATTTTTATTTATTTTTTATTTTTTTATTTTTATGTCTGAGATAAATTGTATACATAGATGCTGTAATAATTATATATATATATAATATTTATAACACATTGCAGTTTTGAATAACAGATACTTACAAGTTAATAATTTCTTCCTCGAAGCTTAGCAGAGGAAGATAATAGATGATAGATGGTGGTTTCATGGTTATGTGTCTATACTAGTCACAAGCCAGGTGTTGATTTTACTGTTTGTTGGTACATGCTTGGAAGGCTCCAACTGCTATTACAGTTTAACTTTTTTTTTTTTTTTTTAAATAGGGTTGGAATTAGACATGGCATGTTTGTTTCTTTGTGTTCTTGTAGTGATGGTTTTTAAGAGGGGGTTTTGTCATAGGTTTGTGTGTGTGGGGGGTAGAAACAGGAATTGCTCTAATTTTCATTCTCGCTATAATATTTATATAGCGCCTGTTTCAGCTCTCTATATGTTCCTGGCTTTCTGTTGTCGAACGCCAGTTTGTTTATCATGTCAGGTACGTAGAAGTTTTGGGTGGCTTTCCTGTAGTGATTGTTGTACTTATATGTTATGTAGTTTATTGACTGTGGTCTTGTTATTTGATATGTTGTTCTGGTTGCTCTATATGTTGGGCTGTAGTAGTGTTTTAACATGACCGTGTAGTGGCATAAGTGTTTCACCTTAAATATTTTGTGTTTTGTCCGTGCTTCCTGCATAAGAGTGGGTTGTTCCCAGAATATCAGTTTTATCATTTTATCTTGCAACCATTGTAACCTGTTAAGTCTATAGTCTGCGCAGAATATATATGATGTGATTGCATATCTTAAAATGATTTCACATAATGCTTTATGGATTAGCATTTTTATGTGGGTTAGGGCAATGTGTTTTAATCTGTATAGTTTGCTTGCTATTATCCTAAGCTTGGTATTTAGGTAGTTTGTATGGCCGTGTCGTCTGCGTACTGGAAGATTTTACTTTTTAGGGGAAGGTGGCTTATGTCGTGTGTGTATATGTTAAATAGAATGGGAGCAGGACCAGATTTAGACTTGCTGAGACCCTAAGCTATACTAAACCCAGCGCCCCCCCCCACTGTTTTAAATTACATCAGCTGGTCTTTTTGTTTTTTTATTTGAGACCCCGGCAGATTGCGAGGCTCTAAGCTGCAGCTTTTTTAGCTTATACGTAAATCTCTGAATGGGAGATAGGGAAGCTCCTTGCAGTATTCCACAGGTTACATATACCTCTTTGCTGTACGCTGATCCTATACATGTGGTGTGCATTCTGTTTTTCATGTATGCTTTAAACCACTGGAGTAGACGACCTCCAATTCCGATATGCGTTAGCTTCGTTAACAAGGTTCTGTGTGTTAGTGTGTCAAATGCTTTTGTTAGGTCAATGAATACCACTAATGTTATTCTGTTTTTATCTAATGCGGAGTTTATTAGGTCTGTGAAATCTTCCAGGAGTGTTGCTGTTCCTTTATTTTTTTGAAAGCCATATTGTGTTTTGGGTATGATTTGAAATTTTTCAACGTATGTGGAGAGTTTGTGATGCACGATGCGCTCCATGATTTGGTTGATTACAGACAACGTGGAGATTGGGCTGTAATTACTTATAATGTTTCTTTTTCCCTGTTTGTGTATGGGTGTGATTATGCAGTCTTCAGTGTTTCAAGTATGTGTCCCGTTTCGAAGATTTTATTTAACAGTTTTTGTATAACTGGAAGTAGGTTGGTTGAGTGTTTCTTGATGTCTTTTGGTCTGATTTCGTCTATCCTCGTCCTTTGTTAGGGTAAATTTGCTGAATTGCCAGTGATAGTTCTTCTTTTGTTACTGTGGTAAACCACATCGACTGGGTTGCTCGTGGACCTAGTGGAGAATGTTCGTTTGTGTGAGGAAAGGTTGTTTCTTATCGTTTTTGGACAGAGTTCACGAAGTGCTGATTAAAGCTGTTTGCCAACTGTTTGAGGGATTTGGGGTAGCAGGCAAAGCTGTGTTTTATTGTTTCTGAGGCAGTGGTTCTGTGTATATTGTCCAGCATTTCATTAATTAGGTGCCAGGTTTCTTAATGTCATTCTGAGCTGTTGTTAATTTGTTGCTGTAATAGTTTCTTTTTGCCGTTCTAATATGTGTTATTAGTAGATTCCGTTTTCTTTTGTATTCATTTTTTAAAGCGATATTGTTCGGGGACTTCTTAAGTTGTTTCCATAGGGAATCTTTTCTTTCTATGTCTGTTAATATGTTGTCTGTTATCCACGGATTTTGTTTCGTTTGGGGCGTATTTTTATTTTTGTTAATGTTTTGTTATATATTTTGTTAGATGCATTAATTATTGTTATTAATTAATTAATTATATTATGTTTATTATATTATTACTAATATTAATATATTAATAATATTAATTAATTATTATTAATTATGTTATTATTAATTAATTATTGTTAAATCAACAACAACAATAATAATAATATAGTTTATTATTAAATAGTATGCCGAAAAAATAAATATGTATAACAGAATATAACACTTAAGATCCAAAAGCAAACCACAACAACAACAACAAAAAAGACGTGTATGGTTATTTTACTTACCCTTTCTACACCTAAAGGGTGCTTATGCTGAACCGGAGCACACAGGAGTACATGATATTCCACAATTGCCACATATATAGACTATAAAACAAAGAAAACATTAACCGAACGCAACAGAATTATTATAGAAGTTGTGAAGATAGAGTGACATTATTACAACACAGCGATCCCTCTATTAACGCACCTTCGATTAGTGCGTTTTCTATTAATGTGTCATTTTTTTCTATACCTAGATTCGGTTAGTGCGCCTATATACATCTTAAAAACAAATGTTACAGATTTTATAAATTTTCTATCTATACATTTTTTAAGACTAACTATTTAAACAAAATTACTCACCAGGATGAAATAATTTAGTTACCGATTAAAAACATTTCACAAAGTTATTTTTTAATGGCATACTACACTATTTCCATGTACACTATATTCCAAATTTACCGCGGACATTTTCATTTGATCACGAGAAATTATCAGCCTTTTGCTGATCATATCTCGTGCCTCCTTTGTAATTGTTGTCCTTACTCTTTTTTTTTAATTTTAAAGCATTTTCCCAACTTTTCGTCATGAGTAAAAGAATTAGTGAGTAAAAAAGTGGAAGTGCGAAAATGATTCGACAAATAATCATTGGAAGAAAAATTTCAAATGATAAAGAACAATGAACAAGGCAAGTTCATAGCAAAGACAGGACAAGAACACAAAAAATGGGTGAATCAACTATAAGAGCAATTTTAAGCAAAGCTGCTGAATACAAAGAGAAAAGGAAGGCTGCTTCAAGTTCATCATGCATGCAGACCACTCGAAATCAAAGTATTATAATTATTCGATTAGAGAGACTTCTTTCTACATGGATCGAAGGTTGTAACCAAAAACGGATCCCGCTAAGCACTGACCTTATTAAATCAAAAGCATTAAGCTTCTTTGAACCCTTGAAAGAAAGGGCTATCAGAGATGGAAAAGAAGAAGAATTCTACTCTAGTGCAGGATGGCCCGAGCGTTTCAAAAAGAGAAATAGTCTACATAATGTTATAATCACAGGCGAAGCTGCAAGTGCAGATAAGGAGGTGGCCGCAAATTATCCAGAGATTTTTGAAGAAAATTGTGGAAGAAGGGGGCTATTGTGACCAACAAATATTTAACGTCGAAGGAAACCGGCATTTTTTGGAAGCTAATGCCTTCCAAGACTTTTCTGGCCAAATCAGGCTCTCTCTCTCTCGTGTGCATCAGCTGTTCGTTTTCATATCACAGTCGAGCATATACTCTGTATTCTCTCAATTGCGACTGTGTGAAATGACGTTACGACAGGCGGGTATCGCAATCAGTTGGCGGTGCGTGAAGTTTCTTTTCTACTCGATGGTTATTTAATTTCACTCAGTACGAGAAATATCTATGAGAAATGAGATTCTTCATTCTGCTGAATGATAGGCTGTTTCCACCAATGTCTTGAACTATGAGGCGTGTTTAGGCTTAACGTCCCCTCGCTAGTCAATCACTAATAGAGAAACTACAAACACTGCTGCTATATTCGTTTTATAGTAAAATATCGTTTTATCATAATTTTATCAACATAACGATATCTTTATACTGCTTTCATTTCAATTTCAATCACCTAAACCAACAATAATATTTTCCATAAACAAAATCATATTAGATATTTAATAATATCTAATTTAGATATTAGATAAATATCTCTTAACAAAGTGAAGAGAATATTAAATTCCTTATTACAAACATCATTGAAATTATGTCTCTTTCTTGAATAAATGAAGACTTGTACAAAAAAAAAAGAGATTGTTACATATAAACTCAAGTCTAGATGAACTGGTAGATCTAACTGTCCAGTTTAGACCTAACTCAAATCATCATTAACAGTTTAAGATGAATCCTTCACACAAAAATGCTAAAATCTGTTGGCGGTTTGCAAATGAAATTTACGACAACTGGGATAAAAGAAATGCCCACTAGACCTGATGTCATAACATTATGGCAGCCAAATCAACAGTTAAACACGGACAGCACACTTTTATGGAATTGTATGAAGACCTTTTTTTTTTTGAAGTATTCAAGTTTTTTTGCTACGTAGCATTGACAACACACCGATGTAAAACAGACTCTAAGGGTATATACAGGGGAGGCTCGTGCAAAGGCACTGCGTAATTGTAGCACCCCCAATTTTTCTCGATATATAAATATATTTATTAATTTATTTATATTTGCTTGTAATATCATCAACAATTTTATCATCAACACGTGAAATGCGAGCTATTAGCTTAATGCGGCACTGTCCGTCGCACAGTTCCACTGTTGTTTGTATGCAGTTTGCGCCAATAGTAGATAAGCACTACAAAGCACCACTTCGTAGTGCTTATCATGTTTACTCTGTCTCTTTAAATATTTGGAGATTACAATTAAAGACATAACATTTGTTATAGTTTTTATTTTAGAACATTATTAGGGTTACGATAATGGATTTTATTTTTAACTAATTTTGAGTTATACTAAATAATTTTAATTTTATCGATAATGAACAATATTGTTTAATGTTTAATTTTTTTTAATTTTTACTATAATTTTGATATTTTATCCAAACACGTATGCACTGTACTTACAGTGTGTATGTATATTTCGAAAGTTGCAGCACCCCCACGATTTCAAGACACGAGCCGCCAGTGGGTACATTTTGACTTATATAACAGTATGGACCACTAGTGATAAAACATGCGATTATGTTTCATTCTAAAACTGTGTCTCTGAACTCATTTCTGCATGGTGTATGTATTAGGATAAAAGCTTATTTATAAGTAAATTGTGAACAAGAAGTAAGCACTTACTTCGCAAGTAAGAATGATACTAATAACTGCCAATAAAGCGTTGTGGATTATCATTATTAGTTTCAAGTTGAACGGCTTCCTATTTTTCATCACCCTTGGACCCACTCCAATGGCAAATATCACATATGACGCTACGATTAAAAACATCGCTTTGGTGTTTGCAACAAGTGGCCACGCCGCCATGGATTTATCTGTAAAGAGAAATGGAAAAATTGGTAACAAGTAATCAGAAAGAGTATGTTATAAATACGTCTGTAATAATGAAAAATAATAAAAAGAAATTAGCCTAAAGAACTACAGAAAAGGATATTAAAGCAACTGATAATTAACACAAGAAAGAACATATCTTAACCCCTTTGAACCCATGTTTCACCAAACTGTAATAATTTGTTCTTTTTCTTTTAGGATATATTAGAAGGCATGTAAGATGTTTTGAAGAAATTCTAAGACACCTTTGTGTGGGCGGTCATCAAATTTTTCAACTGTAAGAAAAGTCCGCAACTGAGATTCACCAAACTTTGTGTGTGACTTTTAAGGGACTGTGCCTCAGCATATCCAACAGTTGCCAGATGAGTGGCCAACTTTAAAACTGGGCATTCTGAGACAACAGATACCCTCATGTCAGGAAGACCTTCACAGCGAATCACACCTGAAAAATCGATCCCTGATGAGACGAATACCAGCCAAAAACATTTCAAAGACTCTTGGGATATTATCCAGAGAACTAATTGGGGTCATTATCCACCAACATCTGGACATGCAAAAGCTCTCAGCGAAGTCGGTCCCCAAATCTTTGAGTGCGGACCAAAAAAGAGAACGTGTGTTGTCATCTCAAGGGAATTTTGTTCATTTTGAGAAATCAGGTACAAA
Organism: Typopeltis vanoorti; assembly: GCF_054136105.1. Taxonomy (NCBI): domain Eukaryota; kingdom Metazoa; phylum Arthropoda; class Arachnida; order Uropygi; family Thelyphonidae; genus Typopeltis; species Typopeltis vanoorti. The sequence continues at coordinate 29,824,970 of NC_143572.1, forward strand.
TTTGTTTGGTTCGTAATTTGACTGTTGATGAAACATGGCTTCGACTCTATAACCTAGTCAGCGGAGTAGAAACGGATGTTCTTCACGGCCAAAGAAGTTCCGAACCCAAAATTCAGTAGAAAGTTTCTAGTCTTTGTCTTTTGGGATATGGATGGTGTAATCTTTACGAAGTAACTCAAAAAGATGAACTGTTACATCAATAGTTTATTCTACAGCTCTGAAGGAATTAAGGAGGTACTGAAGGAAAAATGATGCCGAAAACTGAGCAGAGGCGTGTTGCTTTTGAAGGATAACGCACCTGCTTACACTTCTTATGAAACCCAAAAGACAATACACAGCTTGGGCTCTCAATGTCTGCCTCACTCCACCCATCCTATTCGCCAGACCTGGTCCTATCTAACTATTTCCTATTCCCAAATTTAAAGAAACACTTGAAAGGAACAAAATTTACCACACATGGCGAAGTCACATGTGCAACTAAAGACTGGTTTGTGCAAACAAGAGAAACGTTTTTCTTTGAGGAATGCAAATGATGCAGCAGCGTGGGAACAAGTGTATAACACTTTGTGGGGAATATGTAGAATAATGTGTAATTACATGGTTCTACCTCAATTCCTTCATGGTGATTATCATAGCTTTTCAGCACACCCGCGTATATAAGCAAACTCATTATGAATATTTCTTTTGTAATCCCTTGTTCGAAACATCTAAATGACAATTAATCGAAATGTTCTTCTGTACGTTTGAGATCTGTCTGTTATTAGAGACCTTAGAATCTTTATACGTTTGTGTGATCTCGAAGAAATGGCAAAAAATGCTGCCTCTATCAACACTTTTTATAGAAAAGTGGAAAGAAAGCATTCACATTTTGATAAAATTCTCGGTCCAGAGCAGATACTAAATTTTAAAAAGATATAATTTGAATCCTCGATAGTATATTTTACCTGTATTGTCTGTAATGTGATATTTAAAGAGAGTTGTTCTAATTAGTTCATATGATCTGTGCACATTGTTTGTAATAGAAAAAACACGCAAACAATATACAAATGTCGCGTATGAAAATAACGCAAATGCCTTTTTAGGAAGACACTCATAGGACGAAATTTTTCTGTAAATGCCACATTCGCTTTCAATTCAAATGAACAGAGTCGAATGTATTCTAATTGAACCCGTTGCGGTATTCATAGCGTTTTAGTAGAATACCTATACAGTCAGTAATTCGGTTATAATAGTAAATGAATTAAAATGCTTCATCTGCTGTTAAAAACAAATTCCCGAGAATGGAATTCTAGCGCTTGAATCTGGATAGACAGAAAACATGTGTTTTTTGTTTCACTTATGGCACTAGAATTTGATAATTTTTGCGCTAAACAGTTTAAATCATGTAAATAATAAATGTGCTTATTCTCAGAGTAACTGGTACATTAATATTGTGCATTAGTCATTACTCCTAAAAGTATTGATTAAACAATTAATTATTTAATAGTTGACATAAACTAGAAACTCTTTTATATGTTTATGTTATTAATTATTAATAAATACATTGATAAGACACCTTGATAAGAGCTGTGTAGCTCAGTGGATGTGGCGTTTGCACACCACGGCGCTTGGCCGCACGAAGGAAGACTTGGTTCCGAGTCTAGTCGGCGACTAGAGGAAATTTTTCTAAGCCTTTTTTCGACCGGTTCCCGAGTTAGTCGATCTCTGGGACGGGCAAGTGGGTTTTTCGTCCCGTAAAGTCAAGAAAATCGACTGTAGAACCCACATTATTTCAGACATTAAAATATATTGTGTTAGGGTTAGGGACCACGAGATGGCGGCACATTTGAGCCGTCTCTCTTCACTGTGTACCGCTTAATTAGTGATAGCCTTGGGCCATCTCTCTGATTGGTACCAGTAGAGATTAAACTGCCCACTCAGTCTCCAAAAGTTAGATAGGGCTAAATGGCTTCGCCTACTCCCCGTATACGGGAATAAAAAGGCGTTAGCTGATTTTTTTTTTTTAGATTTGATAAGACACCTGAGTTTATTACATATCCGATTTTATAATTATATTTATGTACGACATTGGTTTAACTAAATTCAGCGTTTTGTTTCAAAAAAATACGGTTAATACGAGAAGAAAATAAAAAATTCTTACCTGGTGGGCCAAATATTGATTCCATAATGTCTATTGATTGGAAGGCACTGGAGTCTGAGAAAAGGCAATCAAAACCGACTTTAAATGTGAACATTTAAACTGTATTTGTTATTAAATATATTATGGTTGCTACACACACACACACACACACACACACACACACACACACACACACACACACACACACACACACACACACACACACACACACACACACACACACACACACACACACACACACACACACACGTATAAGCAAATCATATTATGGAGTAATTTATATTATCAAAGTATCACCATTTCGATCGTTTTGAAACACTATCATGAAGAAAAAATCCTCTGTACAGTATGAAAAAACATTGTTGACTATTTTAATGCTGCCTGGTTCCATCGCTTCAAAATGAATGAAAGATGTTTTTCAATATAGGATTTATGCAGCAAGAGGAAAAAATCGATCGCATATTTTAATATTAAAAATTATATCATGAAAAGGCCAACTGCATTACAGTTGACCATTTCATAATAATACACAACAACATAATTACAAGAATAGAGACTACTTAGATTTCAATCAGATAAATTTCAAGGTACTGTATTTAAATTTAAATTTAATTTTCTTATTATTAAATATTTGATGCCATCTAAAAATTCATATCAGCTAAAAATATCAGCATTTCAACTGATTTTTATTTATTATTACACAATTACATTATAAATGAAATATCGTAGCAGGCCAACAAGACTATCGTTTTAAATACTTAGTTTGTTTCAATTTGCATTAAAATTCCTTAAATTGTGTAGGTGAAATTTAAGCTTTTGAAAATATATTTTAAAATTTTTAAGGAAATCTTGAAACTCCCGTTTGATACCCACTTTTTTGTTTTAAATTATGGATACCCTAATGTGTGTGTGTGTGTGTGTGTGTGTGTGTGTGTGTGTGTGTGTGTGTGTGTGTGTGTGTGTGTGTGTGTGTGTGCGTATGATAATGAGGAGATGATCCGATTATTGCATAGTGATACGGTTTATAATATTCATTTTTTTTAAATAATCGCTATAATAATCTACAACTAAATAATTCACTAACTAGCTTCACATTAATGTGAAGTGGCTTCTTCAGTGCGAAAAATAAATAAACAAAAATAAATCTCACATAACCTTTGGAACAGATACAATCAATAGGGAACAATCAAATAATTATTTGATTGTTCCCAATGTACAAACAGAAAGAAATCCACGATTATATGATCTAACGTACATAGGTCAGACACGTAGACATTTTGAAATAAGAGAAAAGAAACATCTCAGTGATGTGGAACACAGAAGAGAGGTCTGTGCTTGCAGAAAATATATTCATTACAAGTCACATCCTCGATTGGGGCACAGTCATTGTGCCTTCTCTTAAAGACAACTTCCTTTCACATGAAATCCACTTTGGTTATTTAGTCACATGGCTTCTTCCTAAACAAAAAAATCACAGCTTCATCTTAAGTGAATTGGAGAAATCTTCATATCTCTCAACATACTAAAATCCAAATTACATTCTTATCTAAACTATGAAGAGATTCAGCTGATTGGTGCCACTCATCACTTTCCTCATTTTGATAGTTTTCTTCCAACAGTTTGAGTTTTATTTTATCGTCCTTTCTCAATCCTACACTCAATAAGCGACTAGACATAGGAAAAACAACCGTTGTCAATTTGAACGAAGAAAAACCAAACTTTCAAACTGAAGGAGGAAAACCAAATGCCACTTAACATTTATAAAATTCCATAATATGAATTCATTTGACATTTATTGGTAAGCCTATTCCTCGTAAGGAGAGATGTCAGTTTTTTTAACTGGTGATAAATAAGTACGCTATGAACACACGTAGTCAAATAGATCTCAATAAAGTACTCCTGATCCTTCCACTACCCTGAGATACTTAGCGAAGTCACGGTTATTACGATGACAGTTATTGGAGGTTAAGACGATAATAACTTGCTAATCCCTTGTTACAGGAAATATGAACATGAACAATAATTGAATAATCTGCGAACAATACTCGACATGTATTTAATAATCACAGTCTGTTGCTTGTTCTGTTCTTGCGTCTGGAAAAGGAGTGGAGAACATACCTGTTCAAAGTTAGAAAGGGAATGATTTTATACGCCCTCTGTCCAAAAAGAAACCGAACTTTTCGAAAATAGAAGACATTAATGGCGCCACCCGTTGTATCTTTTTGTTGTCGAAAGTGGCAACTTTCATTAGTGCTGTGTCAATTGTTTATGACATTTGTTTCAATAGAAGCCGAGTTATAGTTCCAAGAGTGACAGTGTGTTTTGACCAACTGTCGATCGTCACGATATTCGTGCCGTACGCGACGAATTCTCGCTATAAATCGCTTAAATACTTCGAGATAAAACTCACCATTGACGTTTGGCCAGGCGGAACGAATTTTGTGTGGATGATGTCCTTGGAATCATAGAAAAAAATCAGCATCTATACGTTTGACTTCTCCAAGCGACTTTTTTCGGATGCCCTGTTCTGGTGGTCTCCATTCAATACTCTGGCGTTTTGTTTCGAGCTCATACTCAAAACACCACGTTTTTCACCAGTAACGATCGTTTCAAGGAAGTCTGAGTCCTTTTGAGCGGTTTTAATGAGGTCCTTGCAGTGTTCAATTCGACACATTTTTTGGTCGTCGGTCAACTTGTGGGGAACAAATCGTGAATTCAATTTACAAAGGCCCAAACTCTCGGTCAAAATGTTATGCACAGTTGATTTTGGAATCCCCAGTTCATTTTCAATCAATCTCACGTACGATTTCGGGATTTCGTTGATGAAATCACGCACTTTTTGGATGTTAACATCGCTCAGTCCAGTTTTTGGACGGCCCGGCATTTTGTCGTCCTCAAGCGTCTCACGACCACTACGAAATCGCTTAAACCACTTGTAAACATGAGTACGGGGTACACATTTACCAGCTTATGCTTTTTGAGGCATTTGATGTGTTTCAGTAAAACGTTTATCAAGATTAACACAAACGTCAATGGCTGCCCTCTGTTTGAAACTCATTTTCCGACCTTTCGTGAAATCACACTGTCACTGTTGGCACTGTAACTCGGCTTCTAATGAAACAAATGTCATAAACAGTTGACACAACACTAACGAAGGTTGCCGCTTTCGACTAGAAAAATATACAACAGGTGGCGCCATCTTGTTAACTATTTTTAGGAGAGAAGGGGTGGAAGGATAAGTTGCTTGATAGCTGAAACAATGATGATGACCCAGAGGCCATTCTGAAATATTTTAACAACCTTGGAATCTACGTACCGTAACAACAGTACTTAAATGAATTCATAAACAATAATAATTCAAATGTTTTTTTTATTTAGCACAATAACAGCATTTGTAAACTCGAAGGACGATGTTAATGTCAGGTATGCAGGAATCAATATTCCTGATATTTCTTCTAAATGCTACGGTTTTCCAAGGTACAATAATTAAAATAGTTCTTATTCAAGTATTTTATTTATTTGGTAAACTATAAAGTAAAATTTGTAGTGCATATTTTATCCTAAAGCCATATTTGCATTTATACTTCTATTCGAAAGAAAATTTTCATCCCACGAAATAGCGAGTCAAATACAACCAATACCTCTGTACTACTACAGCTTGCCTCTTGCAAATAAAAAATAATAACCTCGACACTGTAAAAGGTAGAAGAAGGAGGATTAAGTAAGAAGTAAGTAAAACTAGGATGTTCTTTCATCTTTTTTTTTTTTTTTTGATATTACACATTTAGGCTTCAAACCAAATAAAATGCGAACTAAAAACACACACATTTAATTTACAAATTGCACTTTTTAAATTTCTAAATTAGTACAATAAATAAAAATATTGATTGAAATATTTTAAAGCATGGAGTTTAACGATTATATTATCTTCGGTGATTTCTTAAAAAAAACTGATGAGAGAGAGTTTTAAAATTTATTCATCGATTTGGCTGCTACAACAAAACATTCCACCTTGCAAAAATGCTTCACATCGGAGAATTTGAAAACTATTTTAGTTGTTAAATAAAAGTTGAGCGGAATTCCGAGTTTTTATGTCTCAAAATAAGTATCTCCTGTGACAAAAAAACAAATAGCATTGGACAAAGCTAATGACTTAATTAAACTTCCCAAATTTCAATGAAAACAACAAAAAAAAACACGAGGAACAATTGAAAATAAAAATATGTGTATTAGCAGTTTTTACTTAACTTACTTAGCGCTGTTTAGAATTCTTTCTCAATCACTGACGTCTTTAGTAACATAGTCACGCGCTAAACGTTCATGAACAGGTTTAGAAAAAAAAAAACCTTTCCGGTTAGATGATCACCTTGATTGACCCTCATCATCACGCCAATAGGATTTATACGGGAATCCATGCTTGATAATATGCGTGTGGATGTGACTTTACTTTTACCATCAACTGCACGTTTATTTAATGTTCCTTTAACACTTTCATTGCCAAGCTGAAAATTGGAATTTCGTGTGGTAGCCAAATTTTTTTTACTTTTTTATTTAGTTAACGACGTCCCCGCGATAACGCGTGATCTGCCGTTTGGTGAGAGATCTCATCGCGCGATATCGCGTGATTGGCAATGCACGTGTTAAAACTGTTCTAACCACATTGAGATAATGAAAATATTTCAAGGATTGTACTCAATAAATTAATAAGCCTATATAAATAAACAAAGGCTTATATTGATATCTTCACCTTTTTTTAATTCCTGCTGATTTTTTTTACTTTAAGAATTCTCTGTGTAAACTAATAAAGCTATCGTTGCTTTCATACACTCATCTTTACGTTATTATATTAAGAAAAATCACCTGTACAGCTGAGTAACTTCACTTCATAGAGATCTCTTTCATGCTACAATACGGCGTTTGACAATATCTGGTTAGTCTAGTAACTGTGCGTATTATTCTCACAAGTTTGTTTGCTTGGAGGGATCAAAAAGCTACGTTTGTGAGAGAAAAAGTCTTCCAATACCGTAAAAGACTGACTTTATCTCCTAAAGTCAGGAGACACATCACGGGAGACCCACACTTACTATTGTTCACACAATACCTATCGTACCTCTGCTGAAATTTATTCACCGTTTTGGTATTTACGATACTTCTGGCAATCAACTCAGTCATTCAGTAATCTCCAAGCAGAGAACCTAGTCCACACACACGCACGCACGCACGCACGCACACACACACACACACACACACACACACACACACACACACACACACACACACACACACACACACACACACACACACACACACACACACACACACACACACACCATACTCTTCCTAGGGTTGTCCTCTTGTTCTCGTCCCTATCCCTCATGTACTGAAACATTTTTTTCTCTCAATCTTATACAATCCCTTATCATGTCTCCTCTCTTTCGCTTGTTAACTAAACTCTGCAACCCACACTCCTTTAGTCTGTCATCATAGGATGCATTCCACAGACCTATCACCAGCTTGGTCACTCGTCTCAGAATCCTCTCCACCACCTCCAGATTTGCAAGAAACTCGGGTGATCAAATCTGTGCACAAGATGTGACCAACTCACAGCTTTAGAAAGAAGGGAAATAACCTCCGTATCCTTACTTATCAATTGTTCTTCAACATCCAAGTGATCCTTTGAGCTATTGTGTCAATTTTTGCAATATGTCCTCTGAATTTCAAATCTCTATCCACCATCACCGCAAGATCCCTAGCCTCATCAATTTCTTGTAAACATCAATATGACACGAAGTGTGTAATCTTTCCATCCGAAAGTGCATTACTTTACATTTTACAGCAGTGAATTGAACCCAATGGCATTTTCCTACACTGGCAATTCATTTACATAATTTTGCAACACATTTACATCACTTTTATCAATCATTGCCCTCTCCATTTTTTCATCGTCAAATATTTCCTCTTAGTCTTCTATTATGTGATTAATATACAAAGACAATTATCCCTTAGTACAGAGCCCCGGTCCACTCCACTAATCTCATTTGTTTTGATTCCACTCCACCATATGCACGCTCTCTGATGCCAGGCATCCATTACAGTAGCCTCATATCAATCTCCATTTGCTCCAACTTATATAATACTTTTCATTCCAGTATTCTGTTTAAATGCTTTTGCAAATTCCAGTAGTGTCATGTTGTAGTCATTTCCTTTATCTATTTCCGCTGTATTATAAAATGTGACTGAATTACTAAGTCAGAACCTGTCTTTTACAAAGCCGTGTTCCCTTTTATATGGTATCATGTTCCTACCCATTCCTGAGATTTACTTTTAACCCATAGATACTAATTGGTTTGTAATTTGCTGTAATTTCCTACTTCTGTCTTGGAGTCACCTCTAGCAATGGAACTATCTTACCCTATTTCTACTCTCCTGGAACCTAGTCAAAAATAAGACAAATTAACTTCATCAGTGGCAACCAGTTCTCTCGCACATTCTTGTAGCACACAAGCTGACATGCCGTTCAGGCTCCTTTGTATGTACATTGCTATTTTTCAATATGTTGAGCACTTATACCTCAGTTCTCACATCAATCTCCGTAACATCAATAACTACAAAGTCTCCGCCTGGATGATCTTCCTTTCCAAAGTGATAACTTAGAAACTCAACTGACCGCTGTATTATCAGCTCATCTGAGCAAACCGTGGCACATTTTTCTCATGACGTTCCCAGAATGGTTTCTTTAACCATACGTTTAATATAATTCGGTTATTCGGTTAGTATTATGCTTAAATATATATTTCTCGTTATATTGCTTGCGCTCACATGACAGTTCACAGGATGAAAAATCTGCTGCCTGCATATGATAATAACAGCTAACTCACTCACCGTCAGCTGAAAAGACTTGATGCAGGCTCTTCTAATCCTAGATGGAACTTTATCTCCGATGTTCCCAATCAGAGAGCTTCGACTCAATTGATTAAGCTGCAGAGAATCAGAGGCTCCTTAGAACTGGTTATACCTTTGAAATTATTAGTGTTGTTATAGCATAAGTTAGGTTTCTAGGAGTCGAATATTGCTGCCAACATGTGAAACGTTCTCTACACAGTAAGAGAAGACTAACCTCAACTGGCATCCTCTACAACTATAGATCATCTGAACTATCCCCGTTACTCATGTATGATGACTTCCATAAGAAGGATGGACATGTGCTTTTGTCAGGTTTTACATGTAAAGTTCGCAAAACCCTGAGTCTCCAAAGTACGGTCTGTTCTGGCTTAAGATTTATTGCTTCTCCTTGTTGTCTTCATTTACTGACCTTTACTACTCTCCTAATTAATATGACCTTGCTGATCTCGTTGGTTAATTATTTCTGTACGTTGATTTCATACAGTCTAATTATCTGAACAGTGAAATCGTCTTCCTTGGAGAATTCAGTGTTCAGAATTCACACTTCCTTCCTTTCTCTAATTTTATGATCAAGCTGGTAGAGAATTACTGTTCGTAATGATCTACAGAAATTATTCATCTCCCTAACAAATTACCGGCTAATAATTTTCCAAACGGCCTGAAATTTTTCATGACCAGATCTCTCTCTCTCTAAGTACAGAGTAGATGTTAGCTGACATTTGGCAACTTTTATGATAACTCGCCCACGATGTGTTTATTGCACGTCGAAGTTCTCCAAACATCTTAGCCCCGTGTCCTACGGCAGCGTTTCCCAAACTTTTCCTACGACGGAACACTTTACAAATCCTGAAATTTTCACGAAACACCTTGGTTATCTTGTAATGTATTAAATAATAATTAATTATTAATTTAACTGATTTTTATTATTAATTATTAATTAATAATTAATTAAGCATCAATTAAACATAAACATTATTAATTTAATTTGTGCTGATTTTCATTGACATATCCCATTCTGATCATCAAAAATTTATAATATTATTACATGTACTTACGAGTGAATGCAGACTTTTTCTCCTGTGTGGTTTTCCCCTCTTTTTGTATATCCTGAGGATCGCTTTGTAGGCTGGAGGTGGATGAATCTATCTGTTGCATCACAAACACCTTCAATAGGAGATTTCTTAATACCAAAATTAAACAAAGTCCCTTGTCTCTTATTCATATTAAAATTTACATCTGCAGGCCTATTACTTTTCAAAAATCACGGCACTACGGTTTCGAAACTTTTGCCCTACAATACGAACTTACGAAGAAAGTATTCAGTATTACTAGATTTGAGAAGCGGATACAGACTACCTTGATCTTCAATTTTATTGCAAAAATTTTCGTTATACTTCCTTGCTGATTGGTCACTGACGTTTGCTACACAGATGTTATTTCGTTCAGTTTTGAGAACAGAGGATACGCCGCCCATTGTTATAATCCGGTTGCAGGCAATTTTTATGACCGATCATAAATAGCGGTATTCCCTTTCCCAAATGTTGAAAGGTTTCGGTGTGTGAAAATTAACGATAATTCATGAATATTTATACGTTTAAAAATACACGGCTTGGTCATTAAAATTTGCTACACAGATGTTATTTAGCGTTCTGGGTCTGAGCTTTTCGATATATTCAAGAATATTATTCACCTCAGATTATTTCCACTATAAAATATTTATTCATGAAAAATGCTTAGAAAACTAAACTGACAAATTCCAGGAGAACTTCTTGCTAAACTCTTATTCACCTTCCGCGGAACACAGTTCCCAAAACAGGCATTTAACACTAAACAGGCATCACAACCATGCCTGTTTGGGTAATCTGTGGAACGTCTACACTCTTTTCCATGGTCTGTTTACAGATTTCTTCCGAATCAAACACCAAGTGGGATCAAGTAGATGAAAAATCCTTACTAGAATGAGGTCCTTAATTCCCCCCTCTCCAAAACCGAAAACTTCCGATCTTTATCCAAGTCTTGTTCTCCATCTAGGATGCTAGAGCAGCCCAAGATACAAAATCCGATGTATGTATTTAATGTACGTCGGATTTTGATTAAGAGAAGATTAAGTACATACACAGACATATACACATGCAATTGTTAAAGTGCGTTCGAAGTAGGTTTATAATCGTGCCTAATTAAAACTCTCAGCAGAAAAAATGGACCTCTTCTATACATTTGAAATAAAATTACAAGGAAGTGGGAATAAGTCTTAATGACTGAATTTGCGGTATTAACAGACGCGATAAAACTTAGAGTATGATTCAAATTCCCCACTAGAGAAATTTAAACAAGAATTGCTAATTTCTTAATTATACTATTATTAAAAGATTCTGTAGCTGTGACTCACTCTAAAACTTGATTTTTTATTACATATAACTTCAACAGTATTGTTTAAATTTAAAACATAACAGATAACTTCATTGTTGACGATTATAGTTATTTTATAATTTTATAAAAGCGTTCTTTCACTTACTGCTACTATTTAACACAAAGTTCACTTATTATTTCTTACCTTTATTGCTTTCAAAGAAATGACATGTACCGACACTTTTTGCACACTAATGCATAATATCCAAATTAATATATTTAGAAGAATAATGGAAGAAATATGCACGCTACTCTTCAACAAAAAAAGAGGTTTTCTGCCAAGCGTCGTTATGAATACCTGTCGTGACAGTGATAAAGAAAAGAACAAAGGACGACAGCGGAAGATGTCCGAAAAACCCTGTTATCGTCATGATAAACAATTATATCAGGATACCTGCACATTTCCGAAACCGACTTAGTCAGAGTTGTATGTCGAAACAAGCGTTTAAATGATAACGGATACAAAACTACTGCCTACATTTACTTGATGGTTTTCGCCTTGAACGTCTCAAAAAAAAAAAAAAAAAAACCCATTCAGAATGACGTAAAATCATAGTTTCTAAACCTGACGTGCAGCTAGTAAACTAATATGAACGCCATGTACTTGTTTTTTTTTCACTTTCAGAACGTGTACCTAGAAGTATTGCACATCTCGTAATTTTAGAAGTTATTGTATCATTACAAGAATTTTCACAACAAATATACTTTGTTGTTCTGCGAACCACAAATTGCCAGAAATAAAATATGGTAGACATACTATTGGATCATTATTATTTATTTATTTCTTTATTTTTATTATTATACGCTATCTCCGTGGGATCAGATGACTCATCGCGGGAGGCCATTATTCACAAAGTAACCATTATTCAAATAACACCTACCATACCTCTTAAAGAAATTCACTGACGAATCGCTCAGTGACCTTAGGCAATATATTCCCTATTTACAACCCTCCGAGCCTCCGTAGCTCAGTCGGTATAGACGAAGCCTCTTCTGTCCGAAAGACCTGGGTTTGATTCCCGTCAGTGAAGTGAGGAACCATTATCTGGTCTTTTTCGACTAAAGGTGAGTTAGCTGGTCTCCTATGGAGGTAGGTTTATTCTTTTAACCCGGAAACTCGGGTTTTTTGTCTCCTAGATCAGCCAAATCGGCCCCGTGAACATACGCATCTATAGACATACGACACATCGGTAAGCATAGAGCTAACCACCTTATCCTCGACGGTGGCAGTTGCCACCGTAATACTTGAATTTTTAGAATACTTGGAAAGTTCACTTAAGTGCCTGTTACGACCACTGATACGATAGGATAGGATTTACAACCCTCCAAGCATAAAATATAGTTATAACACCCTTTCTAACCACACTCTTATACAATTTCCAGCCGTATTATCTTCTTGTAGAGTAGTATACTGAAACAAAATCTAGAGTATCAAACCCATAAAACCCATTAATAACTTGCATGCTTTTATCATGTCACTCATTTTATGCAATAGAACTATTTTTGCTCTCTTTTCGCTCCAGTGTCATCGGCTCAGTACTGAGGCTTAAATTAAACAGATTTCTCAGAGGAGATGCAGATCCCCTTGTAAATGTAAGTAAAATATCTACATGTTTAACTAGAGGCTAGAAGCTAACACGTCATCTAATCCCATGGCTGTGTTTGATGCATCGAGGATTTGCAATATTTTAAGCACTTCCGTTTCTTCAGCCTTTATATCCTATCAGTCAAGGTCACATTAGTCATTGCAGTATCACTGCCTAGATCATACACCTTTCAGAACGCTTTGGTTTGCCATCATGTGCAATCAGTGCTAGATAAAATTATTACTCTCATTACCATCTGGTCATTCTCTTCACATTCCATAATGTCATTCTTGTTGTTACTCTGCCGTCTTCTCTCATTGCAGTCCTGCCGTCACTTGTATCGTGAGTTAATGTTGCTTGCTGTTACCGCAGGCAACATTAACCAAGCCATTCATCATGGAAATTTCTTTCATTTTTTCGTTCATCTCACCGTTATCATTCTTACCCTTCACACGCTTCTGGCACCCTCTCTAGAAACACTTCTGACAAACGTATTACACCCTATCCAAATTACACCCTAATTGACTATTTGTTAAACTAGGGCATATTTTAGTTTCTGTCGGATAATTATAAATTTCTTCAAATATTTATAACAATTGGTTGAAGAAATTTATAATTATCGGACAGAAACTAAAATATCCCCTAGTTTAACAAATATAAAGCTTTTAAAATCACACAAATAAGAAAATGACTCTTATTCAGAAATTCTGCAACATCTGCGATGGGTCTTTTGACTCTTTGGAATATGACGATGATGCTTTTTTATGGATTTCTGAAATATTTACACAATTACAATAATCGTCTTTATTGACATTCCAGCTTGTAATTTTTACAAAATTTAGCACAAAGTGCTGCATATGTGATTCGTTTTCTACATTGCATTTCAATTAAAATTTTGATAATAATACTTCTTTGCGTATTTACAACACGTGTTCTGCTAAAATTAACAACGAAGATTACAGGGAATTTTTAAATAAAGGATAATAATAATAATAATAATAATAATAATAATAATAATAATAATAATAATAATAATAATATGATAAAGCGTCTGAGATAAATTACATACATATGATTATTACAGATGATTATTACAGACATTTTTTGCATGTTTACACATTATGTATAAAATAATAATTTTTCTATTTTCATCGTACAGAGTATTTACATATTTACAATTAATGCATATTACACTTGATGCTCTGTACATTATACTGGACGCAGTTTAAGGCGCATTATTTCTTTTCAGTATTTTTTGGATACAAATTCGTATACTTTATATATATATATATATATATATATATATATATATATAGCTGGATCACGCCTTACTTCTTGTAATATACACCTGTTATATTATCTATAGACTGGTCCCTACTCTTATTTCCCTCTGTATTTCTTTTCACCTTGCTCCTTCCCTCCAATGCTATTAGAGTATTAATTTATAGGGCTAGAGGTGATTCTGTCCTATTTACCTATTTTTTTATCTCACGCACCCGTCCATCCCGAGTTAAAAATGGTGCAGACAAATCAAAACTCTATACCGCATCGGTCGTCGCGCGGGGTACCAAGGACCGCACTGGATGTTAGACTTCCTGGACAGCCAGTGACAAATGGGCTACAGGAGCAAGATCCACAGAACTCGAAAGTATTTACTAGGAAAACGTGGAGCATGGCTGAAAACAGACAAGTCATGGAGTGCTTCTACAGTTCAAATCCATCAGTTAGGGGATTTCAAAACGAATGTTCCAACTTTAGCTTTAACGACACCCAAATTCTGAAATTTCATTCGAAAGGCTGATACAGCAACGCAGCTTCATTATCAAACGCAAGGTATTTAGTGAACTATAGCTGGAAGCACTGAAACCTCAAGCTGTAAAAGGAGACCGTACTGACCCTGAAGTGACCAAGAATATGAATGGAGGGGAACCAGATTCCAACGTGCAGAATGCTGAAAAATTTGAAAATATACAAATAGTTGAAAGGAAGCTATCAGAGAAGGAACAACAACTCGCACGAAAAATTATCGAGCAAATGAACAGCAACCTGGAACGAGTTAGGCTTCCAGTATTGAGATAAGTACCTCACCAAAAACTGAAGGAACTCCTAAGAGGCCAATAAAGCTGCAAGGGATATTCCTACTGCCACTATTGTGCAAGCGAATCAACTTATGTACTCAATAGCCTAGGTCGTAACATCTGAATTAGGATATAAGATTAGTGAACCCAAAAGCAGTAAGGCTCAGGAACCAAAATGGAAGCATCCACTGGAGAATAAAATTCTTAAACTCAGAGCACACGTGAGCAATTTGAAAAACGTTAAAGAAAAGAAGCTGAAAAACACGAAAATCCGAAATAGCCTCATAAAGAGTTATAATACTGGAATACGACCTACTGATGAAGTATTAGAGGAAGTGAAGCTAAAAATAGTTGCAGTTGCAGCTAAAATAAGAAGCTACAGTGCACGGATTGAACAGTACAAGCAAAATTCGATGTTTCGCGCAAATCAGCACCAGTTTTACAAGAAAATTGATTGCTGCAGGAATGATAACCTTAAAGAAAATATAAATATAAATACCAGAGACAAAGAAAATAACTTACGTTTTGGAAAATCCTATGGGACAACTCTAAGAGGCACAATTACAAGGCAAAGTGGATTAAACAAATTAAGAACGAATCTCAAGAACGAAAAATGGACCAGTTGAAAATAACAACTGAAATGTTCTAAATCAAGCAAAAAAATAAAAAATTGGTCAACACCCGGGAAGGATGAATTACGTGACTACTGGTTGAAATATCTAACAGGCTTACACAAAAGACTTGCTAACCAATTTTATGATGTTTTAGAAGGAAAAAAGCAAAGAAGAGTGGCTTACAGCAGGGAAAACATTTTTGATCATAAAGGATAAAGAAAACGGTCAAAACCCAGAAAACATCCTACCAATAACCTGCTGCCAACAACCTTTAAGCTACTCACAGGCATACTAGCTGATAAAATATACAACTATCTTAAAGCAAATTCTCTTCTCCCAATTGAACAAAAAGGTAACAGCAAAAATTCAAGAAGCACAAAAGACCAATTGCTGATTGATAAAATGATTCTTAAAAATTGCAAAATTGGCTTGGATAAATGATAAAAATGCGTTTGATTCGGTCCCTCATAGTTGGATTTTAAAATGCACAGAACTATTCGGTATTAGCGATAACCTGCAAAAAGTTTTGCAATCCAGCATGAAAAACTGGAAAACAACGTTGGTTATAAATAGAGAAGAAATTGGAGAGGTAAACATCAAAAGGGACATCTCTCAAGGAGACTCATTATCTTCTCTATCGTTTATATTGTCATTGATCCCCTTGACTAGAATTTTAAATAAAACTGCTCATGGTTATCAAACTGCGCAAAAGAGTGCAAAGATATCTCACCTTTTATACATGGACGATCTGAAGTTGTACGCAAAATCAGAGAATGAACGCGGATCGTTGCTAAACGCTGTGCACATATTCAGCCAAGATATATCAATGGATTTTGGCTTAGACAAATGTGCAATTGCTGGAATAACAAGAGTAAAGTTTGAAGATATGAACGAAATTGAGCTGCTGCTCAATGGTGAAATAATCAACGCAATAAAATTCGAAGACAGCTACAAATATTTAAGAATTTTAGAAGCATCACAAATTCTGCCCAATAAGATCAAAGAAAGAACTAGAGCAGAATACATAAGACGATTAAGAACACTCCTTAAGTCAATGCTTAATGCTGGAAATTTGATAAAAACAATTAATACTTGGGCCGTACCTGTTCTGAGATATTCAGCAGGCATTGTTGAATGGACCCAGATAGAGGTAGAAGATTTAGACTGAAAAATTCGAAAATTAATGACAGTGCACCATGCCCTCAATCCTCGCAGTGACGTTGATAGGCTCTATCTATCACGCAAAAGATGAGGTAGAGGATTATTACAAGTAAAGCAAGTTATTGAAGAAGAAAAACGAAATTTGAACGATTATCTGCAGTAAACAACGGAAAATGTCTAATTGATGTAAGAAATGAGGATTTATTTAAACCCAAGGAGGCAAAATTGGAATACAAAACCAACCAAGTAAAAGTCAGAACTGAAAGATGGAAAAATAAGGCATTGCATGGAAAATACCTTCACAGCATAGAAGACAGCGCTGACAGCAACTTGACCTGGCAATTGTTGAGAAATGGAGCACAAAAGAAAGAAACAGAATCGGTAATTTTTGCATCACAAGAATAGGCCATTAAAACCAACGGTATGAAGTCAAAAATACCAAAAATTCAAGAAGACAGTAAATGTAGATTGAGCAAAGAAAACGAAGAAACGCTAGACAACATTATAAGTGGATGCAGCAAAATCGCACAAATTGAGTACCGTAAAAGGTACGATAACATAGCTAAGATAATCCACTGGCATTTATATAAAAAGTATGGGTTTGAAGTATCTAAAGACTATTGGAAGCATAAAGTTCACCAGAAAGTGGTTGAGAATGAAAAAGCTAAAATACTCTGGGATTTCAAAATCCAAACCTACAAAAGCTTGGAATGTAATACACCCGATATTACAGTGTTTGAAAAAAGTTAAAACAAGAGTGTTACGTTTATCGAAATATCAGTACCAGGAGATAGTCGGATTGACGACAAAGAAAACGAAAACATTACAAAATATCGCGATCTGCAAATCGAAGTTGAACGAATCTGGCAAAAGAAAACGAAAGTTGTTCCCATAATAATAGGTCATTTAGGCGCTATCCCTGAAACATTAAAAAACATCTGGAACACTCGAGTTAGATGGATTAAAAATTGGGCAGCTGCAAAAGGCCGCTTTGTTCGGCACAGCTTTCATTTACAGAAAGTATATCTCCACAATTCATAGGCCCTTGGGTAGGGCTCGAATTAGCGGAATATAACCAGCCATTTCTTAAGACTGAGGAAGCAAATAAAGCTTTGATGAATATTATATATATATATATATATATATATATAATGCATACCTGATTATATGCATACCGTATTATTATATACCTTACTGACTGTTTTGTTACAAAATTTGCAGTCTTTGATTATGAGGTTTAGGTGTAGATAAGTGAGGCAGATTAATTCCACCTACCTCGAAGTTTGGGTAAGCTTTTATGAAAAGAGTTGGATTAGCCTTCAATATTTATGTTGTTGTTACTGTTTACGGATGGGATGTAGGCATTGGATGCTTGTGATTTGTGATGTGTATATTAGTGTTAATGGTATATTATATTAATTTTGTTGGTTTGTTTTCCAGAGTTCGTGTTTTAATGTTCTGTATTTGTCAATGTGTTTTAAATTTCTTTGTTGATTGTTGAGTAGCGTGAGTATCTCATGTTATCTCACTGAAGATAACAACTGTATGAGTTGTTGAAGGGTGTAGGGATGTAGAGAGTTGATGTGGGTCGTGTTATACGATATGTGCTTCTGTTGTTTCGATAAGTGTTGTTGAAGTAATTCCTTAGTAATATTATATAGCATTTCAGATTTTTAATGCTCAGGATTCTGTGTATCGCCATGTGCTGGTCGGATATTGCTGTTGCGTATAAGGTGTCCAAATCACTGTTGACACGATTTTCCCGTGTAGTGTTTCTAATTTTGTTAGGTGGCTGTTTGATGTGTCTGCATAGACTGTTTTACTGTATCTGCGTAGGGATTCGCAGATACCGTGATATAGGAGTTTTTTTATATTGGATAGAATAATGTCTTTGCTTGGAAGAGTTTTGCTGCGATGGTACGGAATTTGGCATGTAGATATTGTATATGTTTCATCCATTTAAGGTGCAATCTCTATAGAGACCAAGTATTTTGCCTGTGTTACAGGTTTGATTTCGGGACATTGGCAGGTATTTTTGTTGTTAATGCAGCGGTATGTATGACAGTGTATCGATAGTGGTGCGGGTCGCATGATTCTTGGGCTGTGTATTATCAACAACTGTGTTTTGGTGCCGTTGATTAGAATTGCTTTTTCGTAGAGATATGTCGTGATTTCATTAAGGTCTTGTTGTGCTTTGCAGAGAGTCGTGTTGATGTCTGTGTGGATTGCTAGTAGTGCGGTATCATCTGCGTACAGAAATATTTGACTTCTTATGGCCATGTAATGAACATCGTTAATGTATATGTTGAAGAGAGTGGGTAATAATATGGCGCATTGAAGAACACCGTGTTTTATTTGTATACCCCGGCTGTAACATGTGCTTATTTTTGTTACTTGTGCTCTGTTTGAGAGATAGTTCCTGAAGCAGGTATGCAGTGTTCCTCTTATACCCGTTGAGTATAGTTTGGTGAGTAATATGTCATGAGCAAGTGTATCAAATGCTTTGGTTAAGTCAAGTAGAATAATAAAGTGATGGTGCGTTTTGTTTTCTGAAAGCCGTATTGGTTTTGTGAGATGATGTTGTACTTCTGTAGATAGTTCTGTAATCTGGTGTGTGTTATTTGTTCTAGAATCTTTGAAATGACTGGTAGGGTAGCTATTGGTCTGTAGTTCTGAGTACCGTTTCTTTTACCATGTTTGTAAATTGGCGTAATTACTGCAGTTTTTAGTTTAGGTCGAATAATGCCAGTGTCGAATATTATGTTCACGAGTTTCAAAAGTATTGGATTTATTTGTTCAAAGTGTATTAAATGGTCTGTGAATCGTATTTTTTCTACTAATGGAGTGGTTTTTGGTTTTAGCTGTAAGAGTGCTTCTTTCAGTTCCTGTTTTGTTACAGGTGGAAAATAAATAGTTTGTTGTTTACTTTGTGTCGGAAGGTTTTTGTTCATCGTCGGCAGATTGCCTTTTTTCAGTGGTGTGATATTGTTTCTGAAGGCATGGTTGAATAAGTCTGCCAGTTCCTCTTGGTTTGTATCCTGACCGAAACATTTTACAATAAAATCTTGTGCCGAAGTTTTCTTTTTTTCGAGTTACTAATTCGCTGAGTGTAGCCCATGTTTGCTTAATGTTGTCGTTATATTCCATGAATTTTTGGTAGTAGTGATGTGTTTTTGTCGTACAAATGTCTGCTGTTAGTTGATTTCTTGTGTTTTTGTATAATGTTTCTAAATGCGTGTTACTGGGTGACTTATTTAGTTGTTTCCATTGTTTTCGTTTACAGTAATAATATTTAGTATATCGCCATTTCTCCATGGATTATCGTCTGTTTGTCGCTTCGTTTATATAGGCGTTATTGCTTTTTTGTATATTTCTGTGAACTTCAGTTGGAAATTCTCATATAATATTCCAGGATCATTTATTTTAAGTAGGCAATTCTAGTCTGTATTTTGTACAAGGTTGTTGAAAATACTCTTTAATCTGATCAAGTTTTGTTGACTTTCGTGGTGGTTAGAGTGAGCGTAGGTAATGTAATAAAACGAAGTTGAGACAAAGTAGTGATCGGCAATTTTGACGTTAATTACTGACGATGTATATGTATGGATGGGAGCCCGTGTATTGATATGATCAATGCATGATTGTGTTAGTGAGTTATTGGGTATTTCTTCTCTTGTTGGGGAGTTAATGGTAGGGTTTATGTTGTACTGACTTAGTATATCAAAGTATGTGTTAGTGGTTGAAGAAGCGTGGTCAAGAGTATTTATATTAATATCTCCTATTAGGATGAGTTAATGTGTTGTACAAGGCTCGATGCCTCTTAGCCATGCTTGTATCTCATGCAGAAAGCTGAGTGAATTATTATTTGGGTTTGTATATTATGTTTATTGTGCATTTGATACTATTTTTGACGCTATTTGCAATTTTCAAAATTAGTGTTTCCGCATGTTCGAAATGAGTTTGTTTTTGAATCACATTGTAGTTTTCTTTGTTAAATGCCACGCTACAACCTCCTGTTTTGTTTGGTCTTCATAAGTTGTAGGTTTGGTAATTATTAATGTTGTATACGTAAATTTCTGTGTCGTTAATTGCAACTTCGGTCAGTATTAGCGCATCTATGTTTATCATGGTGTAGTTAAGCTGTGTTATCTATATAAGACAGTGTTTTTTTTTATGTTTGTGTGTATGATCGTGAGGTTGGTATTGGTGGAAATGTTGTCTGACCATTTTTTCAAAGAGTCAAAGACCTTGAAGTTTATATTGTCAGACTGGATATCTTCGCCTATATTTGAGATCTCCATTATATAGCTTTTAAGTGATTTCTAGTTTTATTCTTAAGGATGTAAAGTGTTAGTGTTTTCCTATTGGTAGGCTGTACAGCTCGGATTCTTTTGCAATTAATAAATCAAGTATTTTTATTCTTTCTCATAAATATCTGTGAATCCTTAGTCCACAGGAACGTGTAGTGTTTCTCTGTTTTTGTCTTCCTTGCTCGGTATAAAAGATTTTTAAAGCATGGAATCCATTGTTCAGATATACAGATTGGTGTTGGGAGTTTCTTTTCAGTTAGGATCGATGTTGTCGGCCTTGTTTTCTTGCTTCTGCAAGAATAGAGTCTCTCAGACTTTCGCTGGTAAAACGAGCGATGATTAGTAGCGGACTCTCTTTGTTTTTTTATGGGCCTCCGTTAATAGAGGCGATGTCTGTGGTTGCGACTTGAATGCGAAATTTGCTGCCGATCAGTTGCATTATGCTGCTTAAATCTTCTGTCTTTTCTTTTGGCATTCCCTCAATTTAAAGTTCTTTTTCTTTCTTTTTGAAGCATTTTCTCCATTTGACACTTGAGTGTGTTTACCTCTTTCCGCAATTCTTCGTTTTTCCACTTTATTGTTTCTTTTTTTTCTATCTCTACCGTTAATTTCGTCTTTATTTCTCTCACTGTTCCTAACATTTCTTCAACCATCATGTTATTGTATTGTATGTACTTTTCATACTTCTCGAATTTTTTGTTAATTTGTTCCATGCGTGTATTTAGCAAATCTTTAACAATAAGTTTGAAAGAGTCTAAGTTGTCTGTAATTTTAGGATCGGGAAGGGACTTACTTTGATGTGCATCATAACTTTTCTTTGGTCTATTGTTTGTTCTTCTTTTTCTCACGGCATTGTAGACAGTGCCATTCGGTCCGTTTCGCGGCTTCTTTTGTTTTTCATGTGCTTTCTGAGATCCCAGAACATTAGAAGTGTTGTGTTTGGCCACATCCAGAACAATACGGCCCATCCCCTTAGTTGCTTAATGGCTTATTGCACTTGTTACAGCACATTGTGCTTGACCTTCGCTGTCTCGGTGACCTTTGGACTTTCTTCCCTTTAGCGAATGTAGTGCGACTTTTAAAATGGCGAGGTCCTTTGATCTTTGTTGGTAGATGACAGCAGTTCACTCTATGGTTTTTCAGCACATAAAATGTGGATGTTGCATAGCCGATTTGGGTGATTTAAACGTCTCTGTCTTCAGCTTGACTAGTGGAATTAAATAGCAGCACTTTCAAATTAAAAACATGAGTTAAAATCATTTCAAACCTATGCAAACGAGAGCAGCGATAAACAGTGCCCTCTGATATGATCCTATGGTGATGATAATAATAATAATAATATATATATATATATTTTTTTTTTTAGATAGTAATTAGATAATAGTTGATAGGTGGCGATGGTTTCATGGTAATGTTTCTATACTGGTCGCAAGCCAGGTGTTGATTTTACTGTTTCTTGGTACGTGCTTGGAAGACTTCAACTGCTATTGCAGTTTTACAGTTTAATTTTTTTTTTTTTTTTTTTTTGCAAATTGGATTGGATTTAGACATGGTGTGTGTTTGTTTCCTTGTGTTCTTGTAGTGATGGTTTGTGTGTGTGTGTGTGTGTGTGTGTGTGTGTGTGTGTGTGTGTGTGTGTGTGTGTGTGTGTGTGTGTGTGTGCGTGCGTGCGCGTGTGTGTGTGTTTTTAATGTATTAAAGATTTTTAATTTTTTTAATGTGCGTGGTCTTATTTTAAATTTTGCACAAGAGAAATTGCTCACTATAGTTTTCCATGAAAATACTGATGAAGCTAGAAGTTATGTACCGCAATAAATAATTCACTGTCAATTCCATTTGTTTATTGTTCGTTTATACATAAATTTTACATTAATATTAAAGAAAGAACAAGAGAACTTTTATTACCCATATACGATGCAACTACTATATTTCTTCAGATATGCACATACATAACGCAGATTTATGACTTCTGTGAAGTCCTATTGGGAGGCCTTTCCGAATGATAAAAGCTGTGCCCATACCGTGATTGATTTCGCCATATCAGTGTTCATCTATAACGATAATATCTGCATGGCTTTCACATTCTCTGAATAGAGGTGGTACATTGTCTATACGTCAGAGCCCGTTACAGAACATCGCATATGTGTTCAATTAATTTGATATTCAGGAAATGTACAGGCCTTTAGAGATGGTTATAAACCTCGTATATTTCTGACACCAATTCTTTATAACGTGGACTTGACAGCATTGCACATTATCGTCCGAAAAACTCCAAAACGAGAACCAAAAAAACAAGAACCTGTTCCTATGTGGCTGACAATAACATGTTACCAGCAACATAGTAACAACAACAGCAACCACACTGCAACATGATAATGGCAGGGTGATGTACACAGTCTTCTACAAGCTGCTAATATGCCAAACTGATCATACATTCTACAGTATGCAACTGGAGTCTTCATTCATTCGTTCGAGCAAGATATACTGCATCTTATATTATGCTAAAAGTTCCAGTGGAAATCATGCACAAGGAAAATCTATCAATACATGTTAATCGTGGGTTATCTATGCGAGTAGTAAAGTATAAACTACGAATAGTCAGATAATTACACGTTCCTCTGCTCATCTAGTATCCAACCAGTCTGCCGCTGACACTCATGGGATCAGCTTCTTCTGATGAGAAGAGACGTCTTTTGTTCTTTATAAGCTCTGAAATCATGTACGTGTCATAAAGCACAACAGTGTATTACTCGTTACATTAAATAATGTAATAACTGATTTATGAATCATTTTAGTTAAATGTTCTCCAATTAAATCTTACACGTGTGATAAAGTGCAATGCATCGCCATCAGTGATATTTTCCTGGTCCTCATTGTACTCGAAAGTCGAAATCAATATAGGAAATACTTCTTATTGCACTTCTTTGCTCACAACGAGCATTGATATTCCGTCCTATTCTGGGATGAAGACACCAAACGCTTGAACACCAAAAACCGTACCCATTTTTCGAACACCACGTTATCATTCTATTTTCATGATTGCAATCGTAATACTTTGATTTTCTCATTTACCATATTCACTGTGCTAGGTATGGTCATAAATTTATGCTGGAGGAGACTGGTTGTGGTCCACTCTGTATGAGAGTCAGGCATAATTCTATGTTACATTCGAATTAAAACAGAGATTTTTTAGATCAATATTGACAAAATCCAAACTAAAAGCCATTCTCCAGTGTTGTTATATATGAAAAATTACCATCTAAAATGTAATGCAGCAAACTAATTTCCTATGTGAAATGCTTTTGCTTATGCTTCTTCTGACGTATTAGAACAACAACAGAACCACTCTTCGAAAAACAGCAAAGTGCAGTATTGAATTCTATATCACTGGTTGTGAATATCATTATGTTATTTGTATTACCCAATGAAAAACCAATAACCTCCTTAATGGAGGCCTGAGAAGGCCTGAAAAAGTTCGATAGAGGTAGGAATTAAAGATTATCCAACTCTTAGCCCATTCACATTTATTCTTTTCAAATAAATTCGAAATTAAATGTTTTAGGAAGGATAAAGAATAAATTTATCTTTAATAGCAGTTTTAAATTTCTTTATTTCTGATGTTTTTATAAATTAAATCTCCTTCAAAGGTAGATAGCAATGTGATTAATCTAGATAGTTTTAGTGTGAACTAGCTTATTATAAACCACATTCTCTAGTGAAATACCGTCAAATTTATTTTGATGAAACAAAGGGAAACTAAAACATACTGTTGCTACTTATGAATATCATACCCGTTTCCATAGTGTTTACGATATGCTTTTAAATTTCTTTTCTAAAAATCAGATATTGCATTTGGTATATTTACTTAATAATACCCTGCCAGCCTATTAGGCTCAGGATCGTTATTATTTAGTTCTTAGTCAATCAGAAGGAAACTGTCTGAAAATTCAACAACTGTCCAATGTATATAGGGTTTATTGTATATTGCTAAAGGGTTTCTATAGGATTGATTATTTTTGAGATCAGGACTGGTGGTGGGAGAACTAGGGGAATACCTATGGAAGCTGGGCAAGAGTGTGGTTAGCAAGGGTGTTAGAGCTGGTTTCTTTACTTTTAGAGTGGTAAATGAGTGGGATAAGCTGCCTGAGTCTGTTGTGGGTGCTATGACGGTGAGTGAGTTCAAGGCAACGTACGATAGATACTGTGAAAATGTCGTATAGTTGTGTGGACATGATGTTTATGGCCTCCTTCGATGAGTCTAAGGACTCCCTGGAGTCGCCAATAATAATAATAATAATAATAATAATAATAATAATAATAATAATAATAATAATAATAATAATAATAATAATATGGGGCAGAAACTGTTAATATGAACAAAGGTGTAAAGATGAATCAGCAAAGTAAAACATGAGAATACACAGGGTGATCAAAATTAAAGTATCCCTGTTTAAAGCGTCATCCAGTGATTCCAGTGGTGCGAAACTTTACAGGGAAACATTCCACTTCATGGGGAAGCGATATCTGAAGGAAACAAAAAGTAGTTCCAAAATTCACCATCAGGCGTATTGTAAACACCAAATGAATGGAATTTCGTGCAACTTGGCAAGTGCCAGGAGGGTTTATAAAGATGGACACGGAATTTTAACCTTCGTTCTGGTTATTAATACTGTCCGCGGTGATGAAACCTTGCCGCAACGTGCTTCGCTCGTGAAGTTATACTTCCTAAACTATTGCAATGCTCTTGCTAAACTCCGAGAATTTCGTCGCCTGAACAATGTCCACGAGGTCCACCATCTTCATGTGCTCTGCAACGACTGCATAGTTGTTTTGAAGAAACGGGATAGTTGGGAGTTCGACCTGGAAGAGGTCGAATGCATTCGACGCAGAATGTATTCCTGCAAAGCATGGCAGCATTTGGATCACTGAGTGGCGCTCCACAAGATCTTAAAAGAGGGATACTTTAATTTTGATTCCTCTGCAGTTCAAAATATATCTTGATCAAGCAGGCATCACAGCTGACAACAGGCAATAACAGATTCATGAATAACCCTGTATGACTTCTGAAGAACTCAGGCTTGGGTATGCCAATTACATCAGAGTAGGTCCGAAAGTTTAGTTTTTTTCTTTTTGTATGATAATCCGGATATGATGTGCTGTTCATTTTGTGATAATCTAAACCCTAAATGGAAAGAAGTGAAGAAACAACGACAAATTTGATAACATTGGATTTGAAGTTGTTATAGAAAGGCTACGATAAAGAAAAGTATTGCAACAGGTAGCAAAGCTGCAAACATCAGAAATGAATTTTCCGGCATCGAGATCTATTTAAATTGTTTAGAGAGAAAGGAAATGTGAATCTGTGTGCACTTCAACAATCAAAATGGAAAAATTGATCTTTGTTTAACTAACGTGAATGCTACGCAATGTAAAACAATGCCATACTTTCCTTTACATAAACCAGACGTCCTCTATTGCATAAACAAGACTTTCCTGAATTAGTTACATATCTCTTAGCAACTATCATTTGGAGGATAGTGCAGCAACCATTTTGAGATTACGATCATTATGAATTCGGAATGTTTCCTTAATGGGTCAATGATAGAACCGAAGTTAAGTTAACATTATTAATAACGCCTTTTAAGCATTTTACCCCAAATGAGGGCGTCAAAATTTTCGATTTTCTAAAGTACTTCCAACCTCTTCGCCCCACCCAGATCTTTGCCTTTTTCAGAGTTAGTTTTATTTGCATGTTTGTTTGGCACCATGTTTTATTCATCTTAAACTCGTGTTCTGTTCAATTAATCATACCATACGAGATTAGCTCAGCACATGCATTCCTGTACGCAAACAAAGTCAAGCTCCATTGTAGTATAATATCTACATTTTTAACACAGTTTTGCCATTGTTGTCATCTGCTCACTCTTCTGTTCTGTTTAAGTTACCATACCAAACCATACGATACTAGCTCTGCTCAAGCATTCCTGAAAGCTAACAATGGCAAGCTCCATTGTAATATAATATCTTCATCTTCATTTTTCATTCAGTTTTTCCATTGTTGTCATCTTCTCACTCTGCTCAATTATAGCTATGGTACTCTGTAGTCACTTCTTCCTCCACTACCCCTAGATTAGATTCATTAGTTAAAATAGGTTTGACTACCAACCCTTTTATACATATAGAAGATTAATATTTTTGTATAATATCTGTCTTTTTCCATGTGAATTTATTCACCTCACTCTCCAATACTATCTTTGATTCTTCCGTTGTCTAATTTCGGCATTAGTTTTTTTATCTTCACTAAAGGTGTGCTTAAGTAGCTGAAATATTTTATTTGCCATATAAGTTCTCTGTTAAGAATTAATTTGGTGGTTACTATGTTTCTGCCTATTTCGCTGTCTTTGTATTTTTAATAACTGATTTTATTGCCAAGTTTGTTAGAGCACTCATTTAGTTTAGTTAATGAATCCTAATCCCAGGTTCTGGTAGTGTAAGAGATTAGTAGTGTAAAAAGTATCTGTGTAAAGTAATTCGCTGACGTTGGATATTTTATATCTGGATGTTTTAACAAAGAAAACTGACTGAAAGGAGAGACCTACAAAAAAGTGCAAACATGAAATAGGCGAACTTCGTGATAATTCTTGAGTACAAACCCCTTATGACACTAATAACATTTTCAAATTTTGTTAGACATAATGCATGTGCAGGCCATAGGTCTAAATTATATTATCTTTACATCTTTTTATATATTGTCTGCATTTACCGATCATTGAACTTAGACATCAACTGCTTTTAATATCCGTAAAAAAACGCAGCCGATTATCGACTCAGAAATCTCTGAACTGAATATAAACTTTAATTTGATGATCTTTTCCCCCACATTTATATTCAAACTTTATTTTGTAATTCGTGAATCCCATTTCTATACCGATTAGATACAATTTTTGGTTCCTACTGACAGAGTGGCCTTTAATGGGCCCCTTCGAGACTTTAAAGTGTTTGTACCCCCGCCCCTCATAAACTCGCATTAGCTCCCAAGGATCTGCGTTGTGGGACTCCTCATTAAGGTACTTGGCTCAATACCTCTGTCGCACAAAGAAATCTAAATAATACTATTAAAAAGATCTATGTGCTGGTTATAAAGAAATACAAATAAAGGCAATCTTTATTTAGTTTAAATACACATAGGCCTGTTGAAATTACGTTTCCATCCATCGCGATAGGCCCCCGAATGAAGATCGTCAGAAGCTTGATTTTAGTCGCCGACTAGAAATTTTCCTAAGCCTTTCTTCAACGAGTGGTGAAGAAAGGCTTAGATATATGCCGATTATTATCACTGATAGTTTAGGTCAGCTATCCCCGATTGGCTAAGGGTGGACGTTGACAGCCTTAAGTCTCTAGGTTATATGGTCTAAAACGACTTAGCATACCAGTAAACCACTCCAGACATCCATTTTGGCAATACCAATATTTCCTGGCAACAACACGATTCCGAAGGGTGTCTAACAAATAGAAAAATGTACTTTTCCAGAAATATCACCATCGTTACTTCTGTTTCTTTGCTTTGTTAATAGTACGAATGTAAATATTTTATCGTCACTGTTTTATAGAAACTGAGTAAAATTGACAGACCTCCGCAGATGGATATGGACACTGGTGTGCTGTAGTCTATTACTTTCGATAATATATATGAGCTGAGAAAAGACAGAACGATTAATTTATTGTTCTTAGTTAAACATCAGTCATTTTAAATGACATGCCGGCCATTGCTCCTATTTGAAATTCATAAGGTAATGATTATAATAGTTTATTTTAATCATTATCTTATATATGAATTACATAATATTATATTAATTTTTGTTGTGAATCCTTTTTATTAAAGACAGTAAACCCTAATAACTTGGAGGTGTATGTCTGAGTCTCGGAGGACTAAATTGAGTTATCATGGAACTGTTTTGGAGACTGAACATGGAAGTTTCCTAACCACTTCAGACTTCCATTAAGGTGAGAGATGGTCTCACAGGGAACACAATATTTTGTAGTACAATGAGGTGATCGCAGACGAAAATATTATTGTCGTACTAATCTGCTAATTGCTTCTCTTTTAACGAGAGATAAATTTACGTAACGTACTTAAGCAAGGTTCTAAATAAAGTACTTAAAATGAAGGATGATTAAAAAGTATTCTTTTTTTTTTGCTGAACCAATAACTTGCCTAGTCAAAGCCTGTGCTAAGAACGTATTGCTTCTATAGACCTTGCAAAATGAATCGCATCCAAGATAGTGTCTTAGATGTCTTCATTACTCTTTTTGTACACATCAAGCACTGATGAATGATGTATGAAACATTAAGAAGAAGCCACATAAAAATTCACTTGTTGCTAAAATATTTCAACACATAAGAATTTTTAAGCTGAATAACCTGAATGTTTTAACGAGATCCTGGAAGCAAATTTGTCTTCTATTTTTCTTAAGAAACGTCAGTTCGAAATACTCTGTGGCGCAACATGACGATGGATAAATTCCGGATTCCCTGGGATATACATTCTTTCACTGATTTTCTGGTGGTCTGTAATACATGAATCAGTAACAGATTTCACAACTGAAGACACCTTTCCATTTTTGATATATGTTTGAATGTAAAAATTCACAAACAGAAGAAGGAAGGTCCCACTTCCAGTTGCATACAGTAGGCAGAATATCGTAGGGAAGCCACAGTTTTGAAATAAGGGAATCTGAACATAGTACACGACCAGAGCAAAGAGTTGTGCCTGAAAAATATGGAAAATTATCGTTCAAACGTATGCATTATTGTAGTAAATTAAATAAAAAAAAATAATAACTATAAAAACAACAATTGATGTTTTCGTTAATCTTTAAGACCATGCAATGGATGACTTACCTAAGAATGAGTTGAAACATTTCTTATTAACATTAATTCATTACGCAGGGCAAATCCATGTTTCTACGACCAAAGATTAGTTATAAAATGAAGCCTCCTATTCAAACTCTTCCGTAAAGAAGAAACAGTATCAAGCATCGAGAAATAATTATCGATTAGTAAAATCTACGTCAGACCTATAATCTCGTGAGCTAACGTGGCATTGTAAGATGCTGGATATATTAAAAGAGACATAATCTGTTTTTTGACTTAGCAGGAACTATGATCGCATGCTGATGGTATTAATTCATACTTATTCAAATGAAAGTAACTCAAAAAGTGTACCCTGGAAGAAATCCACCAAAGCTGAAAACAGTCGCTGGTAAATGCAAGCATGAACTCAGTTTATTGATCGATGGAATAATGCTGGAGTAAGAACAATATATACGTCACGTTCCGAATGATCAAAATAGGCAGAAATAACGGCAAGCTTTGTCACATAAGGAATTAAAACATTCTCAATAATTAGCGATTATGTCAAAATTTTCATGAGCACATTTTAAACGCTTGCATTTATTTAATATTATTTATTATTTATTAAGGAAATTTATTATTTTGTAAGACAAATTTATCCATTTAAGTTAAATGTAACTCGTTCAGACTACTAAACTCATGTTGCAAAATAATTAATTGTTTAAAAATTTCAATCCATTTAGCTAACAGCATAATTCAAATTAAACAATTTTGGCTAAAGTAAATAATTGGGTATTTGATGCACAGTTTCATTAATGAAATCGAAATCTTTCACCCAGGGAAGGTATTTCTGAATGCCGTATTTCTCTTGAGATCATCACAAAATTAATTACGCAATGAGCATGTTTATAGTGGGCCAAAGTTTATTCATATTATATTATATTATAACACTTTATTGTTTACTTTGACAAGCTAAGAAAAATCAAAGATCATTTATGATAACTCACGTCAAAAGATTTATCTACATGGTTAATACGAGATCTATAGCAGAAAAATAATGAGACAAAAATGTATATCAAATCACGCATTCAATTCTGAATTGAAAATTGAAAACTGGTCGAAAATTAAATTGAGTTTAATTTTAAATTGAACTGAATCTTTTGTATACAGTAAATAGCCAACATCAGGAGTTTTCTGTTAGCTGGTTTATGGCTACTGTCACGGTTGTCTGGATAAAAATGGGTACCTTTCATCTTGTTCTTGAGCTTAGATATACATACGATGACGAACTATTAATTTTTTCTTTGCGTTATACTACTAATAATAAGAAAATTACATAAAGCCAATCCACTTTCCATTGAAGTCTAACTCTTGAGGGAACAATGACGATAATGATTATAAAAAAGTAACGATTACACAGTAGAATGATTTCTGTATGCAAAATAAAATCGTGTATAAAGGCATTCCAGTTGAATTGTAGTTTGAAGTCACTTCGTATTGATATATTTTATCAGTGATTTCGCAGAATAGAATAATACAGTTAAAAGAGATTTTAAAAAAATAAAAGGACAATAAAACTATTTGTTTTTATGCAGGAAGATTTTTGCCAAAAGAGTTACCGCCTTCCTGATTGGCGATTAGTAGCGTATCTGATCTTCAACTAATAATCTGTCGTTTCCAATACCACAATGGATGTTTCTGAGTGGCATACTAATTCTGTTGAGACCTTAACAGAAACTAGTTAGCTAAATGTTATTTTTAAATACCATATAAACAAATTTCACATAGTAGAATGGTTTCAAACGTAATTCTTTCTGTCTGAAGGCCAAATATTCCATCAAGCTCTCGACTTAGTTACGGAGGAAATTTTCACATTCGCTTAATCATAATACACGAATAAAGGAGATGCAGTACACTACTACGACAATGTTTTTGGATAAGACCTAACAGATTTGTATATATATATATATATATAAAATGGTATTTAAAGTTTCTTTAGCCTTCAAACAATTTATCATCAATTTATCCTCTTCAGGTCTTTGTGTGGAAATGAGAGATGGTGGAAATAGGTAATAATATTCTCACCTATTTCCTTAACAGTTCCTCACACTGTGGCATTTCCAAACCTTCAGTTTGTTAAACAAGAAAGATTTCGAATTTAGAGTAGCAAGTGTGGATCATTGGGTGCGTGGACACTTGGTTTTTATTCCAGAAATGAAAAATTCGCAAAGATGATTCCATACTTTTTTTTTTTTTGCATATTTTATGATGTCTTCAGTGCCTTTCATATGAAATCACTCATTTCTCCCTTAATTTCTATAGATGTGCATCAAGTGGTCGATCAACAGAACTGGAATCCGTAAATATTCTAGCATAACGGTAATATCATCCCAAGAAACAGAGTCTGTTGCTCTGCCACTATTTGAGAGAACAGGCTTGCTTTTTTGGTTTCTCTCTTTCCACCCTAACACCTTCCACTCGAACATAGCACAATTCTGCTATATGGTAGACGTGATACTGCTCGTATGGGAGATTGATAAAATGTTATGTACAACTAACAACTATTGATAGAGTGTTTAACGACTGTTTTTCTTTGTGAAGGAAAATATGAAACAGAAAAGGAAAAAAACAAGTCACACGTCGAGTAAAAAATAGTGTTCAGGTAAGATCTTTTAACTACCTATCAAGTAGAAAAATTCCAAGTAATTGCTACTAGAAAAAGAAAAACACGTTGTTCAGCATTTCCATCAAAAAGGAAAAAAAGGTAATGTACCAGGTAACGCTGGGAAAATCATTATTGAGAAATGAATGATCAGAATTTTAGTTCGTCTTTTTTTTTTTTTTTGTCTTTTCAGATGTGTGATCAACATCATTGATAGTCGTAACATTGAAAGTTAATGTTTTGTTGATTCTAGCCTGAGTCAACTTCAAAATACAGAATACAGTGGGAAAAAAGCAGTGCTAACAGGGACCCAAGGCAACAAACCTGACGATACACTTCGTGCCCACTTGAGTAGAATATCTAGGAGTATTTTTGGATGTTTATGAAGTCTATGCCTTGCTATGGAGTTAATATGAGCATTAAGTAGTTCAACTCATCATATACGGTTGGCAGTTTTCTCAATATTGCTGGAAAATAATCTATCCGATTTAGTTTTCAGCATCATGAATCATTTTATTTAATTGTGACAACATTAGCAATTTTATCTAGTTCTCCAGAAAAAAAACCAAAGTTATGTAATCACGATGAGCCCTGAGTTCGTGTTTTTCGAAGAAATTACTTAGTGCAAAAAAAGTATTGTTCGAAGGATTTTTTTTTTCATTCACTGTGTTCATTTTTGAAGAAATTTTACAATCTGCCACTTTTCTAATTTTTCAACTAAATCTGGCAACGTCAAGTAATTGAAGGATGCCTACTTTGACTTGCGATGATATGAGGCTTCATATTCAAGTCTTGTCAAAAATGGTCACGTCTCACTATTTCTGGAAACTTCTTCAGTCGCTTGCAGTGAATATTCCAGTATGCTAGTTTTAGAGACATTCAATAGTGATGATTTTTATTTTTTTTTTTATAAAATCAAGGCTCCTTTTTCTTCTCCTTTTGTGCCTCGTTTTCATGAAATTCTCAAACAGGAGTTGAAAGAATTACGCAAAAGTATCCTACACAACAGAATAAAATTACTAAATTTGCTTTTAGTAAAGATATCACGAATGGATTTAACTAACCCACAATGCTTACCATCTGCAGTTTAGTGAGATGTTTTTTCCACCATAGATACTTCTGCATGCGTGGTCCTATCGCTGCCAAAGCGTAATATGTGTACATCAAGGAATGTACAAAACTATTCAGAAAGAGAACCTGTATTCCACTTCCACCTAAAAAGAAATTAAAAAAAATTATAAACTTCAAACGAATTTTTTTGTATAATTAGAAATTTAAATGTGAATTTAGCTGCTGTTAGTTTTATGTCATGAAAGCGTTCATTAAAATTCTATTATTCTTATTATTCTCTTATTCTATAATTATTAGTATGATTTAATTCGAATGATACTAATGCATCGTGTATTGACAAGCTTAATAATTAAATAGAGAAATTTAATTAAATAATTACTTGACAGAATAAAACTTTAAAATATCATTAATTATTTAGGACACATGTCTTTTTTAAAAAGAAAAATCATTAAATATACCAGGAGCATATTTCGCACTTAGCCAAGTCAACAGGAAGGTTACAACGTGATGTATTACGTGTAGGGCAGTCACCTGGTTAAATTTTTTCCTGAGAATGAAGAAAACCTATAAGGAAAGAAAAGCAGTTATTTGCATTCAGCATAACAATATGAATATTCAGAAATTTGATTTAAAATTATACATGAAATTTAATTTAGAAAATTATGTAAATTGTTATATTAAATATCCCCTATTTAAGAAAACATACTAATATTATTACAATTAAAATTTCCTTAATTTTTCACTCATGTTGAACCAACAACTATTATTCATGAAACAGTAACAATTGTATTATATTAAAGGAAGAGAGGCAGAAACGTGTGGCTATCCCGTGGTTCCTATCCCTAACACATGGTATTATTTGTCTGAAATAGTGTGAGTTCTATGTTCGCTTTTCTTCAAAACAAAAGAAAACAAAAATAACCGAGAAGAGCTTGCCTTGCCAGAGCGCTTTGGGCGCAGACGTCACTTCCATAGGGATAAACAGGCCTTTCATAATTAGTTTCTGGTGTGCTTACTGCATTAGTGAGTTCAGTAGCATAATTATAAAATATTGTTAGTTTTTAGTAGTCGTGTGGATGGCACCAAATACTCGCCACAACAATGCATCGTCTGAAGCACAAGTTGAAGTAGCTACCATTGA
The DNA here is from genome assembly GCF_054136105.1 of Typopeltis vanoorti. Lineage (NCBI taxonomy): Eukaryota > Metazoa > Arthropoda > Arachnida > Uropygi > Thelyphonidae > Typopeltis > Typopeltis vanoorti. The sequence continues at coordinate 29,859,896 of NC_143572.1, forward strand.
GGAAAACCTTTGTCCAGAAAAGCAGAATCGTTGCATCAGTGATGAAGGTATCGGAAATATCCTGATTAAATATAATTATTACGAAACCGACCAAAGAATTGTAAAACGTGAAAAAAAAACGTTTAACGAAATTTAGCCTGGACAGGAAAAAATTATCAGAACAAGATGCATATTAAATAAATATGCATAAAATGTGTAAAACCCAACATAACAGCAGTATTTGGAACTGTCATACTGATATTGTATACACAGTGCTGATCTAGCAGTGAATTTGAAACTAATGACGTCATTTCTTTCGCCTTTTAATGTTGTAAAATGGATAATGAGGCCCATCAAATATATGCGCTGAACACATAAGTCATTTCCAACTCTACTGGCCAAGTAGAAGTACAGGGTAACCATAAAATAACTTTCTCTCTTTGGAGGCATCTGTAGCTAAAACCAATAAACGGAATGAGACCAAATTTTATACTGATACTTTTGAAGGCACGGGGAAATGAATTCCGCGAAAAAAATATTTAGTATCAAACGTTGTCGATAGGGGAAATTTTGGGCTCTAGCGGAGGATAATTACATTAAAGGGAATAATTACATTAAAGGCAGATACAATGGAATAATAACATTTCGACGGTGTAAGCGACACCCACGTCACTCATTCCAGCTGGATATGTGGCGCGTTACAATGATAATAAGAATAATAATAATTAAACTAAAACAAAACTTTGCAACTAAAATTTGCATAATCCTTTTTACCTGCACTTACTGCAAATATCTGACTACTTTCGGATCCACAAGTAGGTACTAAATCTTTTTTTTTGCGGAAATCATCTCCCCATGTCTTCAAAAGTCTCAATATAAGATTTGGTCACATTCCGTTTATTGGTTTTAGCTACAGATGCCTCCAAAGAGTGAAAGTTATTTTATGGCCACTCTGCATATCTCCTTTTCAAACAGAATGTAGGATTGAATTACACTGTGGCGTTAATGTTTGTTTAAGTAGCTTATTGCTAAAACAGCGTGTTTTGGGCTTTTCTGATCGCGCGAGCACACACACACACACACACACACACACACACACACACACACACACACACACACACACACACACACACACACACACCTTATGAAAAATTGGATTTTCCTAAGATTAGGATAAAGCTGAATAATTGGGGATTAACAGCGGAAAACATAAAGTAAATTAACTAACATACTTACGGTATCTGAAAATTCAACCAGCTTTGAAATTAAAAACAGCCATGTGAAGAAACGACCCTGAAAATGAAAAGCGTGTATGAATATTTCAAATAAGTTACATGTATGGATGCCATTGTTAATATTTTCAATTTCCTTATATTATTCATGTGTGGTTATTTAGTTAACGATTAGCTAATTTAACTATGTCGAGGTTTCACACTATATGAACTTAAATTTCTGATGTTATTCTAGCATAAATAACAGTCACCAAAATGATTTGTTCAATGAAGATTTTGGTCACTCATGTTTAAATTAGTTGCATGATTCCTAGTAAAAGGACTCTTTGAGTCGCATTTTCTTTTCCATAACAAGAGCTTTCAACGGTCAGGTTTAGCTTACGGTTTTGAAATTTTTCATTTTTTCTAAGTGGACTGCGAAGGGCGAAAAAAAATCATATCAGCACTAGAATTTGGTGGAATGGCGACGTGTTGATAATATTTTGTTATGGTAAAGCAAGTGTCAAGAACTCTTGTGAAACTTATAAAAATTCCTTTTCTTCTGGTATTCTCTTTGATTTTTTTCTTGGCAAAAATTCCTTGGTCCTGATAATTGCCAATTAGGAAGTTTACAAATGAATCTCAAGTAATGTAAAATAAAGGTTTTACAATTTCCCCCCCCCATACACAGTTACTTTTTTAATCATATCTTAAACAATATTTCAGTAAGTCATCTTTAGTTAAAAATTCAACCAAAAAAAATACTCAGGTTTTTCTTTCTTCTTCTTTTTCTTTTTTTGAATGGATATTGTAAATGTAATATTCATATTATTCTCTCAGTTGCAAACACACGTAATTAACAGATATACACTTCAGAGTCTTAGTTGTTTCTTCTGTATTTAAGTACAAAAAATACATATATAGGCAACTGAATTAGAACCCTTACGTAAGCATCAATCAGTCAGCATATATATGCAGAATACTTGGTCATGTGCATCACAACGTCTTCTAGACAACTATCTAAGAATGTTGCTAGTTAATAATCGTCAATAGTTGATCGCAGTGGAATAAACAAAAGGTTGTTTTGAAGTTTTAAAAGGCTTACTGTATGGAGCCATGATTTCGGAAACAGCAGAAGTGACTGGTTCTCAAAAAAAGAGAGATTTCGGATGTTTAATCAGTGTAAAAATAACCTATATTGTTTGTCTAAGAAGCGCGTAATTGTGGTCCTAAACCAATCAGTCTGGAAGGAAATACCCTTCGTCTGAGAAAGCTTGTATGGACAAACAAAACTTCCTCTTCCAGCAATGGACCAAAACATTTAACGAAGACTGTTCCCAACAAATATCTCACTGAACTATGCTCAGGGAATTGAAGAGGATCGGTATTGATAGTCGCGTAGCTATGGGGAAACCACTGTATTAAATAAAAGTTACTAATGTGTATATCTCAATATCGTTCATAGCATTCTTCCTTTGGGAATAACCTTATGAACCTCGCGACAGTTGGAGAATTGTTATTCCCTATGCCCACGAATAGGAGTCTCCCATAAGCACGAGTGCGTCTTTATGAAATAGTAAGTAGGAAATAAATGAATAAACGTACATAAATTAAATAAATTAAAAATAGAAAAAATAAATTAAAATTAAATTAAAATTAAATAAAAAAATAGAAAAAACGAAAATTAAAAACTTGCAGCAGAGCTACTGCGATCAAACGGGTACCCAGGTGGCGGATAGAGGGAATAGCCATCAAAAATGGTGGTTGGCTGCGAATACCCAATAAGCAGTCCAGGACCAAAGCAGTCATGTCTGGAGGCTCTAAGATGGCAGCCTCACCCCCAAACTAGGCTGCGGATGATTGGCAACCAGCCCAGCTGACAAATTCTCATCCTCACAAATTTCAAGGGAATACAAACCCGACAGCCTAAACGGATAATGAAAGGGAATTGGAAAAAAGGACTATAAACTGGATACTGATCACACGACCAAAGAAATACAAAAAGCCCTAACAGAAATGAAAATATGAATAGTAGTAATTTCAGAAACAACGAAAAACTCATAAGACTCTACAGAACTTCAGGACTACCGTTTAATATACAGTGGGGTACCCAATGAAAAACGAGCAGCTGCAGGTATAGCCATCATGATCATGATAAATGGAATGGCAAAATTGAATCATATAACTGGATCTCTGAAAGAATAATAACGGCTAGACTTAAACTAAACAAAAAATTTATTACAATCATAGGAATATGTACACCCGAAGAAGGAAAAATATCTGAAACAGAAGAATTCTATGAAAACCTCCAAAACTCCGTAAGATGATCAAGATTACTTGATCATCTTACGGCGATTTCAATGCTAGAATTGGATCAAATACATTTAAAGATTTAATAGGTAATCAAGGAAAAAACACCATAAATAACAATGGAAGAGAACTCAGGCAATTGGTGACCTATAATAGTTTGAAAATCATCAACACCTTCTTTAAACATAAAGATGTACATAGATATACATGGAAACCAGAGGATAGAAAAGCATCATTGACTATATAATAGTGGGCGAGAAACTAAAGAAGTTGGTAAGAAATTGCAGAGTATACAGAGGATGCAATATTGACTCAGACCACCATTTATTAATCAGTACTATTAAGGTCCTAAACCAGAGAAAAAGAAACAATACAAGAACACAAAAACAAAAGCAGGAGCAATTTGAGATCGATCTCTTACAGCAAGATAGTATCAGAGAACTATATCAAAGAAGACTTATAAATCATACAAAGAAAATAAATGAAGGTAAAGATATAGAAAAGGAATTGAAAAACATTAAACAAATAGTAAAACAAGCAGAATATGAAGCCATATGATAAAAAAAAAAACTGCGAAGAAAAAGGAAAGAACACAGAACCTGAACCCAGACATCGAATAAGAAAGAAAAAAAAAGAAATGTACCTTAATTGGTTAAACGACAAAACTATAGGAAATGAACTAGAATATAAAATAATCAGAGCAATAACAAGAGGAGAAATCAGGAAAATCAGAAGACAAGATTGGGAAAAAATGATATCAAGATTAGGGCATGACATAAATGGGCCTCAAATAAAGAGCCATAAATTCATAAAAAAATCACTCAAGAAACAAAGAATAATATACAATTAGAAGACCCCTCCACAAAAGAATGAACCAATCACTACACCCAGCTTCTAAACAATAATAATGCAATTGAAATAAAACAAGTAATAAGTCAAGAAACAAATGAAGAACCAATAAGTTAAATGATCTAAAGAAAATATTGGGAAAACTAAAAAAAATGGAAAAGCTACAGGAAAAGATGGAATAAATCCAGAACTATACAAATACACCTCTAAATCATTTCAATTACGATTAATTAAATCCCTAAACAGAATACGGGAAGAAGAAACATCCCACAAGAATGTAAGACAGCAATAGCCATAAACATATTCAAAACAGGAAACAGAAAGGATTACGGAAACTACAGAGGAATATCCTTATTAAATGCATGCTATTAAATATGTCTAGATTAATAAGCAATAAATTAACACCATCAGCTGAGGAAATTATTGGAGAAGAACAATGCGGCTTTAGTAAAGGACGATCCTGCACAGATTCCACATTTACACTCAAACAAATTATGGAAAAAAGAATAGAATTTAACCTGCCAACTTATATGACCTTCCTGGATTATGAGAAAGCATACGATCAAATCAACAGACAAAATTAATCAATATACTGTATGAATTGAAAGCTCCACCTCAAACCACAAAAGAAATAGCAAATATAATGGAAGAAAGCTATATTAAAAGTAAAATTAATAATGAAACAACCGAAAAAATTGAAACCAATTGAGGTCTCATCAAAGGAAGTGGATATCACCAATACTCTTCAATACATATATGGAACACATTTCAAGAGAGTGGAGGAAAAACAACATCATAGGAATTAAAAGAGGAAATAAAGAATTAACCAGCCTTTTGCATGCTGACGATCAAGTTATTTTTGCTGAAAATTAAGACCAATTACAGAAAAATCTACACATATTGAACTAAACAATAGAACAGTATCAACATGAAAATCTCAATAAATAGAACGAAATCAACAGCATTTCAAAGGTAAAGAAATTAAAAGATGCAAACTAGTGAGCAAATTTAAATATCTAGGAAATTAGATATCTGTTCAGAGTTCCAGTCAATGGAACTCTGAACAGAAACTTCAATAAACAGATGTTTATTGAACAACCCAAATGAAACTATATAAAATAATAGCCAAACCAATTCTCAAATATGGCAGTGAAACATGGACTTGGGGGGGGGGGAACGAGATAATAGACAAGTGGAAGTTGCAGAAATGAAGTTCCTTAGACCGCTTGCAGGCTATAAAAGAATAGACAAGATAAGAAATGAAGAAATAATAAAACAATTATCTATAATTAACATAACAGAAGACATTACAAAAACTATAGAAAGAAATGGTAAAACCATGTAGAAAGAATGAATGAGGCAGATGGCCAAATATTGCTTGGACATATAAACCAAAGGGACATCGGTCAAGAAGAAGACCCAGGAGGAGTTGGACAGAAGACTTTTTAAACCCTCGAAAACGTTACAGGCAAACAATTGGCTAATACGCGAAGCCAATAGAAGAAGAAATAAATAAGAAACATAAGTAAATAAATGAACATAAATAAAGATAAATGAAATAAAAACATAGATAACTCAACAGAAGTTAAATAAATAAAACAATTGTAATCAAATATTTGTTTTATACATCCAAATATTAAGTGACGATATATCTTTATTTTTGTTCATTTTGTTTGCATTTTGTAGGCCAAACTTTTCAGCCTTGCCTATATTTTTCGCCTTCATTAATAATATTCATTAATAATAATCAGCGTGCAATGGGTTCAAAGAGCATGAATGAGTTAAGAAACAGGCTTCATGAGTATGAATTAGATTATAGGATTATCCATGTCATACGACAGGGATTTTTTATTCACTTGTAGATGCAGGTAATGGTTTAATATTTATAAGAAGTCAAAATATGTGTGTAACTGACTTAAAGCATTTATTTATCAGTTACGCAAAAGAAAAAAAAATGACAATGATTTTTGTAAATTAAAATTACTGTGACAACTGTTACAGAGAGTTGGTATCAGTGTACGATATTATACCATTGTAACTAAATTTAATTATTTTAATCTTAGCATCTTAAAGCTGGGTCTAACTATATTTTAAACGTGTGTGTGTGTGTGTGTGTGTGTGTGTGTGTGTGTGTGTGTGTGTGTGTGTGTGTGTGTGTGTGTGTCAGTTTTTTTTCTCGCTATCAGCATTGCCACATAGCTTTATATACTTTATATCTTAGTTCAGAGATCAAATATTAGATTAGTAACTTAATGATTTCAATTAATAGGATTTCAGAGAAAATTGTTACCCATACAGAATACTACACACGTGGCGTGAGTTGTATAACAGGCTTCATTGGTTGAAATATATTTTTTCTTTTATTTTTTTTAGCTATGAACTGTCTAGTCTAGTTAACAATTGGACAACGTCACCGCTCTCCAACATTACAGACTGTAGTTATGGAAATGACTAACTTGGCTGTTTGTGAAATATTTAGATCGTAGATGATTTTCACCAATGAGAGACCACATGCAGTTTATTCAATTAATTTCCTTAACTATTTATTTGGTTAAATATTTTCTGTAAAGTGCCAAATAAAAAAAAAATGTTTTTGACTAATTGAATTTTCATCTGATTGTTATTAAACGAATTAATTTTTCGATTAATTTTATTAAATCAATTGCTTTTTTTTTATTAAGGATTATTTATATGAACTAAATAATGCTACTATACGTCGGCTGATCCATATTCCAGTGGGTTTGCTAATGGTAGTGTTCTCTGGCGGGTAGATAAGGGGAAGATAACCGGAGTATCCGAGGTAAAATAACCTTTCACCCATCGTAATACTGACTTTCTGTTAGAAAACTCTCCAATTATAAAGGCTTCAAGAGTCGTAGACGGGAGTTCAATCATAGCCATTTCTAATTAAAAGGTGTTGTCTCTGATGCAATGGACTTTTCAGTATAACTTATAATCTATTTTTTTATAATTTAAAAACAGTATTTTACTACTTACCCTTGCGTTTCCTAATGGGTGCTTTATGTGAACTGGTGCACACAGAAAATATCGGCTACCTTGAACAGACAAAACGTACAAATACTATAAATAAACAAAACAAAATATTAATAATACTGCAAAAGTTGAAAATAATTAAGTGTCAGTAACATTTCTAATTTTTCTGGAAATCCTTATGAAAATAAATTAAATAAAAATTATTTATGAAATTTACTTCATCATCGCGATGTCTTATCTCCACAGTGTTAATGCGACAGTAATGTGATTAGCACACTAAATGACTATTTGAATATTGAACTGATCTTTAATCTCGTCCAACTTACAGAGTCTGATGCATTTTATTTCCAATCCTGTTTCGTAAAGGAAAAAATAACTTGACTTCTGTGTGTATGTGTGTGTGTGTGTGCGTGTGCGTGTGTGTGTGTGGGCGTACGCGCGTGCAGTCGATAAGTGACAAAGTAGACATGAATGATATACGTAAGTCAGAAATAGCTGATCGATGCAAGACAGAATACAATCGAATTAATCATTCAGTTCCAATAGTCTTTCAAGATTTAGTCAAATGACTGTATCAATGACTACAAGATTGTGGGTCTGTACACACATGGTCAAGCATCCTCCTGAAAAAAAGCAACTACGGCTAAGGTGTGTGAAGAATCCTCGTCAGTCATTACAGGACTAGACGAAGGTCGAATGAAGTGATGATGTCCGGTTTCTAATTTAATGCAGACGGTAGGAAAAAAAGTGGCAACAGCACAAGCGTAGGGCTATACTACTAGATCGTAGCAATAGGGTCAGTAGATTAATGTCCTACTGCTTTGCTTTGTCTGCTGTAAATCCCAGCTTCTCGTGGTGTAGCCCGAATTCACAAAAGGGACTGTGATGAAACTCAGTGAGTGAGCAGAAATTCAACCCGCCCAACTAGATGGCATACTGTCCTTTTCCAGAGAACCACAACCAACAGTATTTTTTCTCATTTAGCGGTCAGGCTAATGCTATGTTTGGTCTCCAGTAAAGAGTTTCTGGCTTCTATTCCACCTCTCACTTTTAAATGTACTATGCATGAAAACTTTCATGCAGTGCATTAGACAAGATAGGTAGGCCCAAAATCTCTTCCATTTGAGAGCATATCAGAAACAAATTATTCAAGAGACGGTCAACCAATATAAATACGAGCCCTAAACCTCATGGTAACGAATCGGGATGTTTCCTGACTTGCTAGTGTACGATCTCCCCGCCACATAACTGCCAGATCGGGACTGGAGGAGGAATCCATTGAATCCATGTAGTGGTACATGGGAAGTACCACTGAGGCTACTACTCGCATATGGCAAGTAAATTGGGTGTCTGTGTACACACACTATGTGGAGCGTAGTTCTCCTCAGTGCATACAGTCAACAAACTTTTTTATGGAAATGACGGCATGTCCTTAATTGCAATGAAAACTTTTGATCTAGAATTAACTCCTCTTCCAGATTGCCTGTTAATTCTTTCATACTGGACTGGCAAATAAACAAAATGGAATCAAGTCATCATATACAACAGACTCTTAAAAACAGTTTATCATCAAGCTGCTAATGCATTACCCTCATTTATGTCTTTTCTAAAATAACGGAAAAATATGGCCAACACCAAACATTTTCATTGATAGAGACTCTGATATCTCCCCAAGGATTCTACCGCTCACAATCCACGGTAGATCACTTAGTCTACTTAAGCCATCTCTGGGCACAGGCCATCTAAATATTTAACATACTATACAGCTAGTTACTATAGAGCCTCCGTATCTCAGTCAGTATAGATTAGTCCAGTAAAGGCCTGGACTCGATTCCCGTCAGTGACGTGAGGAACCTTTGTCTGGTCTCTTTCGACGAAAGGCGAGTTAGGTGTCACATGGAGGTAGATTTTTTTTAACCGGAACCTGGGTAAATCGGTCCCGTTAACACGCATGGATTACAGTCATGAATACTTCCAAGCCATATGCCGGTTCCAAGTCCGGATAAAATTCGGGGGGGGGGGGGATTGTGGAAAGCAATAGTGAACTACCCTGTAAAATTCTCACCAGGAAGACTTTATGGGCAATGCCTAGAAAGTCACCTAGGGTCGGAATCGACTGAACGGAAAAAGCATCACCAGCACCACATGTGTTACTGTTGGCATTACGAGATTATTTCATCTGGTTCAGACACAGCAAAATATATAGATATAAATTCCCTTTCCCGGAATCATCACCTTGATTTGATTAATGGGATACATGAAGTGATCGAGGATATATTCAGCTATGCCGGCGGCATGGTATTCTAATGCAGGGCCTCTCATGCCGGACAGGTTAATACCGTAGCACCAGATTAAGAGGGATTCCAATCATCCCCTATATTACTCCAGAGGAGCAGCTTCCTAAAAGCATCTGCTACCCCATCAGGGTGGAGACAACTGACTGTAGAGCTTACTTGGTTTCCGGAACATATTCTGAGGCAGAGCAATGTAAGCTGGTTAGGAACAGTGGCAAGTACCTCTCCTTTAGGGCGGCCAGTGGTGTGACAATATCAACAATAGCGCTTCACAGCTCTGTTATATTAGCTACTTCCAATACTGTCCCAAGCCATTCGTCATCGTGGGCGAAAAGATAATCCTCCCATTAAAACCATGAATATGCTACGTAAAGAACGAACCCACGGTATAAAATCCCCAGTGAACTTAAGTTTAGAGAAATAAATAGAACTATCGGAGAGGACATGCTACTCCGAAATGTTGTGAGATTTTAATGCACTGCTGGGAAAATTAAAATGAACTAGAAAAGAATATAGGAAAAATGGTATAGGAAAAATGAAAGAGGAAATATGATGTTAAATTTTATGATGAGGAGGTCGAATGCTATAATCATATTTTACCAGAAAAGACCAAACCGAACATGGACATGGATTACCCAAGAAGATAAACAAAGAGTGAAATAAATTATATTTTAGCATATCGTGTGAATATTTAAAGATGTTCCAGTGACCAACGATCACAGAATAGTTAGAGGGATAAAATCAATAAAAGGAAAAAAAAATTACAGAATGAAACATAATAAGACACATTAGTAACCAATAAAAGTTTCATCAAGAAAAAATTGCAAAAAATCATACAGTTAAAAAATACAATAAAATGAATTAATTAAAAAGAAGGAAAAACTTTATATACAAACGGGTGATATACAGGAAAATCTTAATGTAATCATTATAAAAAATGCACTTATGATTGCAAAATATAAGAAAGTTAAAAAGAAAAATCTCATCCAAAAAAACAAAAATATCTGTTGCAGAAGAGAAGAAAACTAAATGGAGAATGAAAAGGAAATACAATAGAATTTGCAGAAATTAATAAAACAATCTGGAATGTGATAAAAAGAAAAGGGAAGATAAAATTATATAAGGAATAACAAACAGCACCAAAATATGGAAGTACTACATAATAATATTGCAATAGGAAAAAAAAAGATATTAATAATGGAAAATAAAAATGAACGAATTATCAAATATAAAAATAAAACGACATAGTAGTAAAGGCTAGACAGTATTGTTCAGAATTGTACAATATCATAACTCGTACGTGGAAGCAAGAAGAACGGGAAGAAGAAGAAGAAGAAAGAACTCCAATCATACCAAAGTTCGAAATAATGTGGAACATGTAATGAAAAATAATAAAACGAATGTAAAAGATGGAGCTGCAATGGAAATAATGAAAGGAGCATTAGAAATATTAACAGAACAACTAAAAATTTATTTACTAAAGGTCTAAAATGATGATTATACCAAATCGCAGGACAATGCTACTACGAGTAAAACGATACATTTGGCTAAACAAGGATAAAAATTATAGAAAATTATACTCTTATAAGTCTGCTTTCACAAGTATATAAGCTATTCTTTAAAATAATAACAAATAGTATCACGAGATTATTAGATCATGCTCAGACTAATATTAGTAAGCTGGATTCAGAAAGGAATTTAACACAATCGAGAATCGCAGATATTGAATCAGCTAAGAGAAAAATGCAAGGAACGAACTTTATCATTGTACTTACGAGGTTGGTCTGAAAAGTTCTTGGCCTCGACCATAGATGGCGACACTATCGGCAAGATTTTTTTTTTTCTAAGTTGGTACATCTCTCATAAGCATCCATTAAATTGCAAGTCATTCTATCAAGTAGTTTGTTTTATACAGCTGTCTGAAGAAAAAGTGATGTCTGTGTGAACGAAAGAAATTCATTCGAAGTTCATAAAGCTTTATGGGCACTCATCTTCTTCGTTGTCGACAATTAAGAAATGGGCTGCCGAGTTTAAAAGTGACCGTACCAGCCTTGATGATGATCCACGTCAAGGACGTCCAAAAAGTGTAACAACACCAGAAATCATCGATCAAGTGCACGATATCGTATTGGATGACCGGCGAGTCAAAGTACGTGAAATTGCTGAGAATATAGGCATTTCAAAAGAACGTGCAGGATATATTTTGCATAAAGAATTGCAAATGAAAAAGCTTTGCGCAAGATGGGTGCCGCGCTTGCTCACAGCAGATGAAAAATGCACTCGCATGAAAATCTCTGAGAAGTGTTTGGAGCATTTTAACAAGAATAAAACTCATTTTATGCGTAGTTTATTACTGTAAAATGCGACTTTGTACACACCAGAATACAAGCAGCAGTCAAAACAGTGGACAGAAGCAGGTTTTTCAGCGCCAAAGAAGACAAAGTCGGTTCCATCAGCAGGAAAGGTAATAGAATCAGTGTATTGTAATGCTAAAAGCATTTTGTTTATTAATTATCTTGAAAAGGGTAAAACAATAACCGGAGAATTATTCCGATCTGTTAACCAGATTATAGGAAAAAATTCGTGAGAAAAGGCTGTAGAGGGGGTAATTTTCAGATATTACTTTGAACCACTTGGACGGGATAATGGCGCTGAAGCATCGCTGGAATAAATATATTAGTCTTAAGGGAGATTATGTTGAAAAATAAAAATAAGTTTGCAATTATAAATTCGTTTTTTCATTTTTAGGCCGAGACCTTTTCAGACCATACTCGCGAAAAACGAAACAGATGACGATGACAAAGGCTATGAATGATTTGTAAGATCTCAGTGCAAGAGTATAGCAAATTAATCCATCACATCTCATTAATCTAACTTCTTATTGTTATCGAAAACACGATTTCAAACGTGATTTCTTTGGTCGATTTTCTTGAGTTGTCGGATGAAAAAAACCCATAGTTCTAGGTTATAAAAGTATACATTCTTCCGCCAGTAATCAACTAATTCGGAAATTGACTTAAGAAAGACCCAGTAAAGGTCTTCTAGTCGGCAAGCAGAATTAAAAGAACAAAATAACAAACATATAACGGCCGTTGTTCTGGCGGTTTAACTTTATGGAACAAGCAACGTTTCCCAAGGATCTTCAGATGTAATTAGTTTGATTATTTTCTTTTTTCACTTCTGTATCCGTACTATCTCATTTAGAGCTTTTAAAGTGTGTATTGTTGTCATGTTTATGCATTAACGTACGAAAAATAAAAATAAAACAAAATATAAAATAATATAATAAAAGGGACTTATTATATATTATAATATATAATAAAACAAAACGAAATATAAAATAAAAAATTTCATGCAGAATATTTCTGCATGAAAATAAGCTAGAAGAGGAACTAAAAGTACGTAAAGCACTCTAATACTGAGCATGTATTAACATTAAGGCAACTTGTAGGAAAGGTGGACGAAGCGTCACTCACTACTACACATGGTGCAAGAATATACCTACCACGTATCTCATAACATACTGATTCTTGAAACTGTTTTTCAATTAACGAACAGCAGAGTTTAAAAAAACTTTTGTATAGGTGAAGCGGGTTCTAAAAATTAGGCGATCCCGAAAGATCGCCCATCTCAGCGTTGTTCCACTCAGTGACAGGCTAACCCGTCACCGATAAGAACTTCTCAGCATTGGCTCTACCTAGTGGCAGGCTCACCGCACCACCAAGCAGAGCCATAGTATCAGCGGTGGCCCCACTCAGAGACAGGAAAAAAAAAACCAAGCTATCCCCAAGAAGGGCCAGCCCCCCCCACCGGTTTCAACCCTGTTTGGCGTCTCATCAGTGAGTAAGTGTCAGTAGATATATTTAGCCAAACTAATGAAAATGATTTTCAAAGAATTTCCACAGCGCCGTCACAGACGAAGAGAAATTTATAACTCCGTAAAAATAACTTTGTTTCCATTCCTTAGACCTGTTATTTAATAATTAGAGAAATATGAAAATACATTTTTAAATTATTTAGAAATATACCTTCAAAGGATACATACTAAATTATATACAAAAAAAGTTTAGAATATTCTCCAAAATAGTTTATATAAATTGATATATATTTCAAACACCTTTATTTTTATCTTCTCTTTGTTAAATATAATTTTCGCCTTTTATTAACATTAGAATTAGGTTTGTGAGGTAGGCGAGGATTTAAAACCCTGGGATGGTAATGGATGGCAATGCTGTAGCCACTGAAGTTCTAATTATTGCTGTTACCCTCCTGCCATGATTCAAAGCTTTAATAGCGCAGTAACACCTTATCCTTACAATGTTCTCCGCAGATAACAGGGATGATGAAAAGCATTCTTGCATCAGGCGAAAAATATATTTAAAAAAGAGAAGATAAAAATAAAGGTTTTTGAAATATATATCAATTTATATAAAATATTGTACTTTTTTGTATATAATTTAGTATGTATCCTTTGAAGGTATATTTCTAAATAATTTTAAAATTTATTTTCATATTTCTCTAATTATTAAATAACAGGTCTAAAGAAGGGAAACAAAGTTATTTTTACGGAGTTATAAATTTCTCTTCGTCTGTGACGGCGCTGTGGAAATTCTTTGAAAATCATTTTCATAGTTTGGCTAAATATATCTACTGACACTTTTCTGAAGATGAATAAAATAAAATAAAATAAGAACGAATCGTTAATTAAACGTGTCTTTGTAAAAAATATTTCTTCAATTACCATTAATAATTGAAAAATATACTAACATAGTTTCTCATATATGACACATATAGTATAGAAAAATAATCAAATATTTCATCATGGCGAGCGCGTACGCGCTCACACACACACACACACACACACACACACACACACAAATAATCATGTACAGCATTAAATCTCATTGCTGCGACTACGTACTAGATAGTATGATTATTTTCCCGTGGATATAGGAAAAATATAATTAAAATATTTTGTCTGAATATTTGCTCTGAAGAAAGTTTTGTGAAGCGAACGTAGATTGTAGGTGGTTACAAAATAGAATGAACTTAAAAATAAGCTAAAATGAATACCATCGGTATATAAAAGGAAATGAAGAAGATTTAAATACTTACTTCGCACCAAACAGCGGTGCTAAAGATGGCAATTAGAGAGTTGTACAGAATCATTACTCTTTGCAAGTTGAATGGCTTCCTATTTTTCATCATCACTGCACCAAGTTTCGTAGCGAAAATTACATAAAATGTGGCGAGGAAAATTACCATCTTTGTGTTTGAAACAAGTGGCCAAGATTCCATCACTTCATCTGAAAACAGAGATCATTTGTACTAAAAAGGGTTCTTGTATGTCAATAACAGGAAATCAAGTATCAATCACAAACAAAATTAAACTGTGAAATTATTTTCCTAATTCACTAGCAATCGAATTGAGAATCGAATACCACATTTTGAATTTCTAACAATTGAAAATTTCATTGAGTATTTTATCATTTCTTTTTTTTTCTTATTTCTCATTAAGCCCCGCTTTTTCATTAATGTATGATGAAATTATGTTTCAAATGATTATAGAAGGAACGCTACCAATATTCGTTCAAAATGATTAAATTAGCTTCTCCAATAACTGGAAAGCTATTTGAGAAGAGAACATCCATTGTTTTATACAGGAAGCACACGGATGTAGTGTAATGTTAATAAGATAAACAGATATTCCGATAATTGTACAGGAGTATTCTGCTTCGGAAAAATCCTGCAACTTTGTTCATGTTTGGCAACCCGTATTCTTTAGAAAAACAAATTAATCCACTAAACGCTTTGAAAGGTTTTGTGTATGTGCGTTGTGTACGATATATACCATATGTGGCCAACAGCAGGCCCACGGCCCGCACCGTGATTTTATGCGACCCCCGGCAGGATAAAAACTATATTAAATTATATGTATTATCAATTAAGCCATTAGTTTCGACAGCAGATTTTCTGATTGATATGCTAGTTATATTCACTATTTTTGATGACGGAAACAATCTAAATTCTCAACACGGAATCAAAATTTCTTTAAAAAGATTACTCAATTTATAAAATCTACTGCTTCTCTGTGCGAGTTGTAGTAGTGGGAGTGGTAGATTTCTATGCGCTCCACATTAACGCATCATTGAAAGTCACTTGCTCTTCTCTGGTCACAGTGACCAGTTTCAGAGACTCAGTTTCAAGTATTTTATATTGTTCTCTCAGTAGTAAAATGATTTAACAAATATAGTAATTCGATATATATAACTATTGCCTTGAAAAAATGCAGAGTTTATTTTTATTTAAGTTCTGTCTAAAAGTGTGCGGTCCGTGACGCTACCACTCATCATATATTGGCCCTCGTATAGAATGAAGTTGGCCACTCCTGATATATACCAAAGAATGGCGATATTTTCATTGCTAATTCTTACTAGGAAAATTAATATTGAAAAGTAAGAAATATGAGCTCAGATTGTACTGTACTACTATAAACATGTACCAAAAATCAACATTGACGTCTGTAAACGACATTGTGTGACCTAAATATTTTTAATGTAGATTATTTTTATAATAAATCAGTAGTAATAAATAACAATAAAGTATAAATGCTAATTACAGCGGACTCAGAATCGTATATTATGCAAATTCCTGAGAGAAGGGTCATTGCCCTGTAACCGCATATCTTTCCTTTATATAGATTTCCCTTATATTTTACAAAACAGACAAATCAGTTAGGAGACCACTCAGTTAACAGACATAGTATACTGATTCATAGGCTTACTTGCTTCTTCTGTACTCCTAACCGTATAGAACAGGAAGCTGTTAAGAACAATCATCGATCTATCTATAAATAACACAGAATTCTGACTGTTTGAAACAGCGAATTTCAATGACCATTTACTGCCATATTATGATGACTAGATATGAGAGGTAAGAAAATTTCAATAAATAAATAAAACAATTGTTTGCAATTTTTCATAAAATGCTTCCGGGCGAACAGAATTTTTTCCAAGGGAGGATTGAAACTTTTGTTGATTAAGACTTTTATTTTAAACAATTGGTTTACCATTTTTTTGACTATCTACACGTACAAGTATTGAGACAAACAAAAAATATATGTGTGATTTCTGTTTACTGTGTTTTATTTTATAAAATCTCTTACCTGGTGCTCCAAATATGGAATCCATATTTATGGCTAGAAGACACATCAATGATTGCCTAAATAAATGAATAAAAGTAATTAGCATGTAAAAATGTAAAAAAATGTAAAACAACGAATGCTTTACATGTTTTACTACATTAGAATCCTGTAATAATTTTTATATCAATTAAAAACAAAGGAAAAAATTGACGTGTGGTTATCCATAGCTACAGGCGATCTCACAGAAAACTTTCTCTCTGGAGTGTTAGAAAATAACAAATGTGACACTTTTCGTTTATGATTCGCAACACAGTTCAAGTCCAGTAATTCTTTAGAATTGCTTTAATTTAACACGTTCTTCTTCTGGTCTGTTTGCTCTTCATCCTGGTTGATGGATGCACTTCGGTAATCCAGTGGCGAGGAAAATGTGACATTTACTGTTATATTAAAAAGCAGAGGTTCAGATCCCTAGGATTCAATTAACGTTTATAAGAACCTCTTCAGTGAAGACTAATTGGGCAGCTCTAGTCTCATTCCAGAACAATATGCATGCATTTATTCTCTGAAACTCAGGTTTTTCATCATGCAAGACTAGCCGGAGTGCACATACAATTAAAACCCATGATACACTGGTCTCATAGCTTACTTGCTTCGATTATAATTCCACACAATCGAAATCAAATCCTGCTCTTCGATTTGACAACTCCAGCTGTAGCTGAGTTGAGCAAACTCAGAACGGCTAGTTCTAACTTCACTTGAAATCGCTTAAAGCTATCCATGTGTAGTCCTAAACAGCGTTGGAACCTTAGTCTTTCCAACTGAAAATGCTGTGATTTCTTCTTGAAACAGCATCAGCTACACTTATATCATTATCATATTCCATGTATGTATCCTCAAACGGGTGTAGAACGTTCGATCAGTATTGGAATACTAACTAAATATGGATTTGCTGACTGCGTATAACTTCGCCGATCGGACTGTGTACTGTAATGGGTTAACCCCAAAACAAAAACGATTGTACATCGTGATGGAATGTCATGCCGACTAGAGCATCGACCTGTTAAGCATTGCTTCCGCTGGTTTCGTCAAGTGATGAGGGTGAACAGGGAAAAGTAGACTACACGAAACAAACTCTCAGCATTCAGGAATTCACGATAATGACCTGAATCCCAATCACTTGCTCATCTTCACTGACTACTACTACACTGAGATATACTCACCGCTTGTCGTTCATGGACTGAAGATTAAAAGAATATGCGGCACTGATTTAATTTATGCTAGATGGATAATTATTCCTTCCATTGAAAGTTTATACAGACATTACTTGTAATACAGATATGCTCTACAAAAATGCATTAAAAGTGCTACACTTAGATTAAAAAATATTTAAACATACCAGGCTGAAAGTTCTTTCACAAATCAAGATTTATTTTTGTGTTACTCCTAGATATTGTAGTCATGAAAATAAATATTTCTGCTTATTTAGTTGCGGTTATATCTAAGTCTATTAGAACAGGTTTTCTTAATAATTGCTTTTGCATTTTTGTTGAATTTGTATTAAAATATAAACAAAGCAAGCCTTTACTTGAATACTAAATAAGCGAGTCATGGTCAGCTAGAACAGAAACTGAAGTAATATGGATTTTTTTAGAGACAAGCAATTTGGTTGAGCAGCTAGCAGAAGGACAAGTACCGCGTACTTGTCCTAAAATCGCGTTGAAAATACCTAAGAGTAACCTCGTTTAAGTTGTTCTAAATTTTATTTATGCAGTCCTCGGTCTAAGACATGAAATTCAATGGAGGGTTAATTTAATATAGTTTCAATCCTGTTTCATTTTTCTTGCGTTAAGAATTTGTTTATTTTTAATTCTTAATGGAGTATTTATATTATTAACACATTTTGTACTAACTGTAACGAAGTAATATGAAGTCTATCAATTATCGTTTTTTTCTCTTCATTTAAATCTATGCTGTATTTTTTGACATTGTTAAGGTCTGGATGAGTTGATTTCTGAATAAATTTTCCACGCATATCATTTACAATACAATATTTTGTTTTTTACTATATTTAAAAGTATCATAACATCTTAAATCCATTTGATTGATTTTTGCACTGCTTCAATTACTACTTATAATATTTATTGTAAGAGATTATATTTTACAGTGGAATATTATTTATTTTTCCATTTTATCTGTATTTTATTGCTACTTTTATTACAGCCTCATATCATAGCAGAATAACATTAACGACTATAAAGTTAATGACGTTATTAGAAGTTCATTTGAATTCCTTATTTCAATATTTATAGAGAGAAATATCGACATTAGTTTCCGTTCTAAATATTTCTGGAAAACGTCGCCTATGTCATGTTTCAGTATACTTTAATTTGTTTTAATGTACTGGATGTACTATCCTTAGAGACACTGGAACTTTAGTTGTTGATTTATAATCAACAACTAATACATTCACATTAGGTAGCCATTAATTATTTCGTTGAAATATTTACGTATTGCTTGCTGCATGCAGAGCATCCGTAGCTCACTTGTCATCTGCGTTTCCCAATGTTTGGAATGATCCCGAGTTGAATCTCATCTAGAACTGGAAGAATCTTTACAAGGACTTTTATCAGTTATTAGGTCTCTCGTGGAAGAATGCAAAAGTTGGCATTTTCATCCAAGAAACGTTTGCTTTTTTGTCTGGTAGCAGATCCACCGGATAGAGAATGCCCTTAACATTCCAACCAGTAGCAACGTATTGGCGCCGTACCTCTCCATACGAGCCTCATGGCAATTACCTTATCAATACTGATAGAGAGACTTATTCCTTTTAATTCATTCACACTAGGTGCACACACTATCCCTAAAGGCAACTATTCCACTCACTCACTGCTCTGAAAAACCTAGCTCTTACCCCGTTTTTGAACAATCGTAAATTACACGGATGCCCCCATGTTCTTTCTCCATCTTCCATATAAAGAATAATTTCATCACACGATATCCTTTAACGCCCAATCAAAAGTTTATAGACCACTATCATCTCATCCCTCTTTCTCCTGTTAACCAGAGTCTGCAATCTACATACTCGTAATCTGTCATCATAATCTAAATCCCATAATCAGGATATGATCATCCTCTTGGAGTCCAAGAGACCAAATCTGCGCACAATAACGCAGGTGTGGTCTTATAAAAGACTGATAAAGAGGCAAAGTGACTTCCTTAGGTTTTAAGGTTCGTTTCAACATCGTAATTATCCTCTGAGTTGTATTTGCAACGTTCGTTATGTGAGCTTTGAACTTCAAATTCCTATCCACCAATATGCCAAGATCCCTTGCCTCCGTTTCTTGTAGCATAGCCCCCTCTAATATACTGCTGGAATTCTCATAACGCCAACGTACAAAACTTTACACTTCATTCATTTCATTCATTTGCCGTCTTCTATCTAGGAGATTGACTACCATGATGTGAGTCATGGTTAACTACAGCCGTAACGACATGTGGTGAGAACCCTATCTCTTCCACATATTGTCGTAAGTATTCATGACTGCAATCCGTGTGTTTTAACGGGGGAGGTTTGCCTGTTCTGAGGGACGAAAAACCCGAGTTTCCGGGTGAAAAACCCTCTACCTACTTTTGACTAAACGTGAGTTAGCCGTATGAGACCGGCTAACTCACCTTTCGACAGAGACCAGATAAACGTTCCTCATTTCATAGACGGGACTTTACACTTACTAGCATTAAACTGAAAATCCATTTTTGTTTGCCAAATTTTCAGCCTATTCAAATCATTTTGTAAGTGCTGAATATTAGTATCATCCTTGATTGTCTTGCTTATCTTTGATTAATCGAACCGGGTCTAACATCAAACCCGGTCTGATATCATTAATGTATAGATTGAACAATAATGGCCCAAGGACTGAATCCTGAGGTACACAACTGGTCGCCTTAAATCTGGCAGATTCACACCCACTTTATACCACTTTTTAATATCTGTCTGTCAACTCCCCTGATCCAAGACAAGAGCTTATATTCTAATCCGATATTCTCCATTTTACGCAACAGCCTTTCGTGTGATATCCTATCAAATGCCTTAGAAACAACCAACATTATCATAGTGTATCCATTCCCCTTATCCAACTAGGCTGTAACATTGTTATAAAATATGAGCAATTTGTTAAAACTTGATCTTCCTTTAGTAAAACCATTGTTGCTCCTTGTAGGGTATAGCTTGTTTGTGTACTCATTTTTGGATGCGGATTCTTACAAAATTCTCTAAAATCTTCACTACCACACCAGATATAACGAGACGTCGGTAGTTCGACACATCAGCTAAACATTATTTTAGCAAACGGGCTAGTTATTCCATCTGTCCCCATTGTCAAATTCTTATTCAGGTTATGCAACAGTTCTTCTACCTCATTTTAATGAACTCTAACTCTTCATCATGTAAGTAACACTGTGCACCATGTTACATACACCTGGTTGATATATCTTAGCGGAAGTCAGCATTCATTTACTGAACAATCTCATTAGTTTCCGACACCAGAGCACCATCTGCACCCAATAAAGTTATACTTTCACATTCATTCTTTCTTTTGCTTGTGGCATAAAGATAAAATTCTTTCAGATTGTCTTTAGCTTACATGGCCAATTTCGTTTCCTACTCCGATTTAGCTTGACGCACAATACTCGTTACGTTTCTGGCCTTAGATTATATATTTCATAACTTCTCTGGCTCTTATTCTCACGATATTCTTTCCACATCATCTTCTTCTTGTGGTTCTCTTGCTTCACATCCATTTCCAACCTATTTATTCTTCCATTCATCGTAAAAAGATATCCACCCCCTCTCATTGCTGATGTGAATGACGGCCGCTATAGTCTGTAGAGAATCTAGAGTTATATTTCTTCCCAAATATGTTCGATATGGTCTGAACTCTGAGCCGACAGTCCAACACTCCAACGTTATTTTGTGGAAACCACTCTCGGATACACAAAGCAGTATGGCATAAAACACTGTCGTGCTGACACATTCAATGGTTCCTGCAGAAGTACTTCCAAAGCATTGAAAGCAAGAAATTGTCCAGAGTGTCTACTTAGCCATCAGCCGTCATTGTTTCGGGCATGTCCACTAATCGATAGTGAAATTTAAACATCCCCAGTGCCATTATTAACCATGAAGATTAACCGTTCCCCTGTTAATCTTCTGATCCCAACACGATCATCAAAGCGAAACATTTTTGAAATCATGATTCGTCGTTCTGCAAAACTCTCTTCTAATCATCTACGATGCAGAGAGGGTGTGAAAAACATCAGTCCAAACGTCGATTGCTGTTGAGGGGAGTGATGTATGGCTTGTTCACAGCAGCAATGCCGTGGTAACCTAAGGCATGCAACTCTGTGAACCTTCTAGTGCTGACAGATGTCTCTGCAGCATGTTCCAAGTTGACTTCGAGGTCCGTCGCTGAAGACATGCCGATGCTCGAACATTATGAGACAGAGCTCGTGGATCTATGTCAGTTACTATCGGTGGGCTCCTAGGTCATTTTCCTGCTGTGGTAGCATCATCAACTTTCCATCTACGAATTACATGAGGAACTGGGGATTCCGGTACACTGAGCAAAAACAAGGACGAAATGAGCACTGATGTGACTACCATCCCACATTGGAAGTCTGTAAGTTCAGCTGAATGTGGCATTTTGACGTCGAGTACAAAACATGCAGCACATCCCACCTTTTATAATCAGATTTATACAGACACTCCCTGAATATTTGCATGTGTGTGTGTGTGTGTGTGTGTGTGTGTGTGTGTGTGTGTGTGTGTGTGTGTGTGTGTTTTGACAAATGACAACGTTTGCTATCGTCATCATACATACATACATACATCTTCAAGGCCCACTCTTCCTAATTGGGTTGTGGGGGCAAAAGCTGCAAGAGGAACTTCCAATGGTCACGATCCTCTGCCACCAAGTTCAGGTGTTCTGGTGGGATTCCCAAACGTGTCCACCCAAGGTTTTGGATATAATCTATCCAGCGAGTCCTTTGCCTTCCACGTGGCCTCCCACCCTTTGTCTTGGCAAAGAGGGCCTGCTGAGGGAGCCGCTCTTGTGGCATTCTGACCAGGTGACCGTACCAGCGTAACTGTGATCTCTCAATACGGAGAAGCAGCGGTTGAGTATTGAGGGTTCCCGAATTGCAGAGCTTCTGACACTGTCGAGTCTTGTTATCGCCACAACCCCTCGAAGGAACCTCATTTCGGCCGCTTGGATTCGTGTCCGCATTCTTTCGGTCATTACCCAACCCTCATGACCATAGGTGAGGATGGGGACATAGACTGTATTGAAGACAGCCAGCTTTCCCTTCTGGCTTAACTCCCACTTCAATACTACTGAACGGCCAAGCTCCCGCAATATTGAGCTTGCTAAGCCAATTCGAGTATCTAGCTCTACGTCCCATTTTCCATCATTCGTGAATATGGACCCAAGGTATTTAAACTTCTCCACCTGTCTCATTGGGACTCCACGCACATTTAGAGTGCACTGGGATGGTTGTCTTGAGACCACAAATGTTTCAGTTTTGGCCACACTGATCTTCATTCCGGCGTCTGCACAAACAGCTACAAACCTATCCAGGGTCCGCTGGAGGTCATCTGTGGAACAGCTAAGCAGAACTAGGTCATCTGCAAAAAAGAAAACGTCCAATGCTACATTTTCCAATTCTGACACACTCACTGCCTCGGCTGTGCCTATCAATCCAGTCCATAAATATTATGAAAAGGAGGGGTGACAGATCACATCCTTGGCGGAGGCCAACGGAGACTGTGAAAGGTTCAGACTTTGTGCTGTTTACCCTGACACAAAACTCTGGGCATTCATACAGGGACTTGATGGCAGCTAATAGTTGACCATCCACTCCATACTCCTGTACTACATGCCAAAGCTTATCCCGAGGAACCCGGTCATATGCCTTCTCCATGTCCACAAAACATGCGTAGACATTCTTGGCATATTCTCAAGATTTCTCAAAGACTTGCCTTAAAGTGAAGATTTGGTTAGTTGTGCTTCTACCAGGACGAAAGCCACATTGTTCTTCCTGGAACTTTGACTCAACTATTCTCCTGCACCGTCTTTCCAAGCACTTAGCATACACTTTCCCAGGCAGGCTGAGCAGAGAGATGCCACGATAGTTACTGCAATCCTTCTGGTCTCCCTTCTTAAAGACTGGTATTATTATGCCTGTCTGCCATTGCTTTGGTGCTCGCCCAGATATCCAAGCAGCCTGACACACTCGAGTCAGCCAAAGAACACCGTCTCGATTTAAGGCTTTTAGCATTTCGGGCCAAATTTCATCATCGCCAGCAGCCTTGCCCGATTTTAGCGATTTTATTGCTAAATGGACCTCTTCTGCTGTGAAACTAGTCATTTCCCCGATCTGCACCTCTTGGATGTCCACAACTGCTGGACCACCCGGGTTAAGAAGGCTCTCAAAGTATTCCCTCCATCTGTGGAGGATATCATTCTCGGTTGTTAAAAGTGCACCATCAGAGGCCTTAATTGCCGTTGCTGTGCACGATTTCCTCCCTCGAAGGCGGCGGATGGTCTGCCAGAATACGTTGTTTGTATTTGCATAGGATGAATCTAATCTTTCTCCAAAGGAGCTCATCATATATCTCATCATATATTTTCATCATATATGCCGATATTTATACATTTTCCATATTACGATATCTGTTCACACTAGAGATGCAGTAGATGGAAACGCATAAATATTTTATATAATAATAATAATAATAATAAAATTTTACATTTTTACGACTATATTTACAATGTTGTATTTTCAATGCTATAGAAAACATGATCTTTTTTATTTCAGCGGTATTACTTTCGGATGAAGTATAATGCAATTTCATTGATCTTAAAAGCTTGTTTTAAGCTTATCTGAGGAAGAGATTATCATTTATTGCATGCATCTGATTAAATATATTTGGATGCTTCTTTCATAGAAGTCGTTACTGCTATATGTACAGGGCAACCATAGCTTATTATGGATAAAGGAAGTCCACATTCTTGTAATCTTCATAGGCAAACATTAACAGTAAAATGGACGTGTTCATTGGAAAGCTTAGTGATATTCGATGAGACACTATCGTAGGACACAAGTTACCAACAAGTCACTTAACGAAATTTCTGACCTGCAGCTTCCATGATCAACTGTAAATGTTATTGGGAGGTAGAAACGCGTAGCAGAAAACAGCGCACTCGCGAAATGATAAGCTACATAAAATAACAGAGCAAGATAGCATGCTCAAGCGTGTTACGCGAAAAACTCACCTGTTCTCTGAAATCTCTCAGTACGAGTTTCGAAATGCCTTTGCAAAGAATGCCATAATCATAACTGTTTATTGGGAGCTGAAAAACATGAGTTCTCTTGTGGTGATGGTGGTGTATAGTAAGCTGCCTCCTCCTGAGTTGGAGGAGGCAGCTTACTGGTGTGGTTTGGATACCTTAGTTCTAATGATGGGGCATCGTAACACTGTGGCATGTAATTATATTCTAGACAATTTGTTTCTTCCAACTTCATGACAAAAGTTCGACAAAGGCTCTGATCTCTGTATCAAAGTGACCATGTTCCAGTCTCATTCACCAATCAGGTCTGCGCAGAAACGGTTTTATGTGATGGATGTTGGCCTACACATAGAGACGTGATCTCAATCGAATCGAGCACTTGTTGGATGATCTGGAACGCGGATTGTTTGGAAGAATCGTCCAACAATCATTACCGATCCCATAATGCTCTTTTGGATGGAAGGGAATTTCCGCAGTAATGTACAAAATCTAGTATAAATAGTTTTCAGTAAATTGCTGGCTGTTAGCAGCAAAGGGTGGAGAAACGCAAAATTAATGACTTTCATATTATTGTGAGAGATGGGCTGAGCAGGAGTCCAAATATTTTTGATCAAATAACGTATTATTATTATCATTGTTATTATTATTATTGTTATTATTATTATTATTATTATTATTATTATTATTATTATTGTTATTACATTATTGACATAACTGATACATAGTCAAAACAAGATATCATTTAAACGACAAATTGACTGGAGATACAGAACAATTCAGATTCTACCGAAGAATAGTCTGTTAGGTAATATCGCAAAATATGGACTGTTCCAAGTAATGCTGTTTTTGTAGATCATATGGTGGCCACTATATTGATGCTTAATTTTGAATAGCTTCTTTCAAATTGCACCAGTGCACCGATAACTGTTGGGATGAATTTGGTGTGTTTAAGCCACAGCGGGCCAACTTCGATTGCCAGATCTCGATATTTGGTAATTTTTTCCAGTTCTTTGTTGTTAATATTGTTATTATTAAAATTATTATTATTACGTAACGCCTCCAGGGAGTCCAAGGACTCATCGAGGGATGGCACCTACTCTCCAACTCTCAGGCTCCGCCACTCCACCAAGTACAACGAACCGCAACTACGATCATTATCTACACCAAAGCCGTCTACCGCCCACTGCAATCACTAGTATTTTCCCAGAAAATCACAAACATCCATGCCCACGGTGGGATTCTAACCGGCAGCCTTTTGGCTGGAGAGTTGATACGCTAACCACTCGGCCAACCAGGATGGCCTAATCATCGATACAGCGATTTCGATAATTCAAAACTGTCGATGTTTAATTGTACAGTAAATATTTCACTTTCATAATATAACGTTAAGACTCTTTGCAGAATATTATAGTACGCAAGGCTTTAGGTTTTTCAAATGTTTTTTTTAACATTTCTGGTATATAAAAATTCCACGTGTCTTTTAGCGTAATGGATGTTGTGCTTATGTGACATAGCTGTCTGGAATATTTTTATACGATAAGTAGTTCTACTTTATTTATCGCTTGTATAGAATGTATGTTTTTACATTTTTTTAAAAATTATCCCATGGTATTATTACACCAGATCATAAAGGTCAAGTTCATGTATTTCATACAGCACCTTTTCTGGGTTGTTATAGAGTTCACATTTGGAAATATTCATACAGTTTAGCAAATGAATTGGTGATGCTTCCTCAATGTTACAGATTTTGCAGGTGGGGAAGACTTTTATGCCATTGCTAAACTTGATTGGTTTTGTGTGGCTGGTCTTGAGGCGAGAGATCATGGTACTGGCACTGCGAATAAAGTTGGAGTTGATAGTAGCTCCTGGATTTTCTGCTAAGTTCCAGTGGTGAGTCATGTCCTGAAGAATTGATCTTTTTATGTTTTCTTTTTGGGTGGTTTTAAAAAGATCGAATCTGTGGTATCACTTGATGTTGCGGCCATTTCTTCTACTTTATCTGCAGTTTCGTTTCCCTTTAATCCCACATGAGATGGGATCCATTGGAAGATTATTTCGATATCCTTATGTAGTTTGTTTATGTTTTTTTTTTGCTATGTCTCTAAGTATTTCTTGATGGCTAATGTAACAGTCCTTAATAGCTTGAAGGGCTGCTAAGGAATCTGTGAAAAATACAAACTCCTTCGGGTTTTGTTTGTCCAAATATTGCAGTGCTGTGATAATGACTATTAATTATGCATGGTATGGGTTGCATCCAATACTGTTAGTTGTTTTTAGTTCTATATTATGAGAGCCAAAAATGAGTACGCAACTCCCAGAATTGCCATTTGGATTTTTGGAGTCATTTGTGTAGATCTTTATTGAGTCAGGTTCATATTCCATTATTTTTGAAAGGGCTAATGATCTCAAGATTTCAGGGTTTTTTAAGGCTTTTTTTTCTCATGTTTCCCTATTTCAGAGTTGATAACTATATTTTTTGTGTCTTGATTTGGAGGAAATGCTGGGTAGCCGGCTATTTTATTTGGACAATCCAAGGGAATTTTATTTTCCATGATTTCATGCATTGTTGATTTTTTCTTTATTCTATTTGTTGGTTTACAGTTTTTAAAAAGTTCACTTGTTCTATGATGTGCACGGTTGGCTCTTTTTTCTACAAATTTGGTAAGATTTTCTTGCTACCTAATTTTTAAAGGAACAAGGTTGGATTCGAATTCAGCTATTTTTTCAGAAGAATGTATACATTGTTATAGTGAGATTAATGTGTTTTTGTATAATACATTGTATATAAGTGTGTTTAACTTTGTAGGGCTCAGTTTCTTTCAGTTTAGTTGTGTTATCCGGCGTTTTCTTTGTGGCTGTTTTATGTGCTATTCTCATCCATAACTGCCTCAAGAGACACTACAGGGTATCGTATGCTGTTTCAACTTGTTGCAGTAGTTCTTTCACAGATATATGTGCCTCGTATGTAAGTTAGGAGGATGGATCTTTCATTGTATGTAGTGACGCTTATTGTTTGGTATAGTGGGTCTCTGAGCATAATTGATTTTTTCGAATTGAAGTTTACAAGGATGGTGTGCATTGCGATCAGATTTCTATCATGATATAAAGCAAAGGTAAGGCCATGTTTGCTTGGGCAATTTTACGTTAGTGTCAATGGATATCATAGTTATAACCATTACGTGTTGGAGGATCTTGCCTTAAAGTGATCACTGATAGTTAAATGCATATAAATGTGTTAAGAGAAGAGATGCAGTTCCCTGTGGAATTTTACAAGTTTCTGGTAATTTTACACTGCGGAATGATCCAATGCGTGTTATTTGTTTTCTGTTTTGTGGGTAATTTTTAAACCATACGGACATCTATTTTAATATATGTCTTACCTTTGCTAGAAATTTTTATCATCATCATCATGTTGAATTTTCTGATATGTACAGTCAAGTGGTGTTCAGGAGAGTATGACGACACTACATGAATAAGTTTACATCATTATTAATCTCCTATCCACAATTTCCTTCAAATTAGTCTGTTACTTGTCAGCACTCCAATATTGTTGTATCTAACATTCGTGCTTTTAAGGCACTTCGGACTGAATCAACCACCTTGGTTTTCCTCTGGGACTCTTTCCTGCTATTTTGGTATCAAACACCTGTTTTACTATCCTTTCCTAACCTATTCTATTTAAGTAGCTATACCACGTTCGATTATCACTGCTCGCACATCCTTGAATGATAAAAATGTCAAGTTCCTTTATAATATGTTAAGTTTAATATGTTTCCGCCATTGATGCCGTCTGCCAAATTTTTCTCAGAATCCTCATATCTGTGGTCTCTAGTCTTTGATCACGTGCTTTATTTCTAGCCGAACTCTAAGATTCATAACTTCAAACTAGTTCGAACGCAGTCTTGTATACTGATAGTTTAGTTTAGTGTTTTGAAAAATTTCTATCTTATTGCACATAAACGTATTCAGCTGGCTACTCACCATACACTTCTTATTCTGTTGTCTATTTTCAGATTAAACTTGTCATCGTTACTGAAAACTGAGCAGTAATAGCTGCTCAGTTTTCAGTAACGCTCTTCACTCAGAATGCAGCTGATGGGTATTTTTATTGCTGATTTTCATGCCAAATTTGTTACAGTTTAGTTTAGTCAGAGAATCATGGAGAATTGCACAAGATGTCTTCAGGAGTATAAAGAGCTAAATTTGACATCTCCAATTCTAATATCAGGCCTAATGCCACTGTTTCATAATGTGATCCATATAAATGAATGAATAAGAGTGGAGATAATATGCATCCTTGTCTTAGCTTTGATTTTACAACAATTCATCTTCTTCTATCTCCTTTAATACTAACTGCTGACTCCCAACTCAGATATAGACTATGTATTGCTCACAATAATGTTCTGTTTATCCCATATAATTGTAGTATTTTCAAAAGATTTTCTCTGGGCATCTTATCATATGCAGTTTACATTTCCAGATCTACACAACTTAAGTTAAGATTCTTGTCATTTTTCCATGATTTCTCAATTATCTGTCATATATTGAAAATCTGATCTTGACAATTTCTACTTGGTATGAATCCAGATATTCTTCTCCAAGGAAATTTCTCTGTAATTCTCAGATTTATCTTTATTCCCATTTTTTATAGATGGGTACTGTGAGAGCTCTACTCCTATCATGTGGAATTCGACATCTAGGATATCCTTATCTCCAGTGTTTATGTCACATTTATCACCTTTGATTCCTTTTACAATTTCTAAGCATTTCCGATAGCATCCAGAACATTTAGCCATCTTTCTATATTCTTCCCAAAGTCTTTCAATGACTTTTGGTTTGCTACTTTTACACATAGCTTAGCTCTGTTACACTTTTCTTTTAATTCTTT
Source organism: Typopeltis vanoorti (assembly GCF_054136105.1). Lineage (NCBI taxonomy): Eukaryota > Metazoa > Arthropoda > Arachnida > Uropygi > Thelyphonidae > Typopeltis > Typopeltis vanoorti. The sequence goes on from NC_143572.1 coordinate 29,889,907, forward strand.
TTTATACCGACTGTATTCTTTTAAATACCGACTTACTTGCCAGGAAATTTTGGTATGCTTTCTTTTTTTCCAAAACTGCTTCCTTAACTCCTTGTGTCCACCATGGGGTTCTAATTTTTCTTGGAGACAACGTCACGACGTACCTCTTTAGCTGACTAAACCCATGTTTTCTTCAGAGTGTGTCACCGAGACTCCAAGGTTGGTCCTTGTATCCAATTTGTTTCAATTTTTCTTCAACAATGTTTGCATAGTCAACTCTACAATTTACCTGTAACTGCTGCCCGACTTTAATTCTTCTTTTAAAAATATCTTACATAGTGATCTTTTCAATGTAATATAAATTTTTATCCTGCTTATCAGTAAGTAATGGTCACTTCCAATTTCAAATACTCTGTACAATCTTGAACCAGCAAGAACATATTACTATCAACAATGATGTGGTCAATGAGGCTTTTCTTTTCTGTCATGTTTTCTTTCCACGTAAACTTGTGCATGTGGAGAGAAGACGCAAGATGTGGAACATTTTTATGTTGGAACATGTTATTACTAATGACTAGTCCATGTCCTGAACATAAATCGAGCAAATACTTACCATTATTATTGGCTATGCTTTTTTCTCCAAATTTTCACAAAATGCAATTATATGTCTGCTGTAATACGTTTTGCCTTTGCTATAAGTGTTTCATGTTTTAGTGAATCAATTGCATTCGACAGATCAATATAGATGATCGCCAAGATTTTGATTTTAAGGCAGAAAGATTTTGTTTTTAAAGCAGATGATTAGCTCTGTGAAATCTTCCAGGGGGATTGTTTTTTCTTTATTCTTCTGGAGACCGCACTGCATTTTAGGAGTAACTCCACATTTTTCTTTTAAATTTTATTAAGAACGATCCAGTCCATTATTTGGTTGATGGGCCCATAGTGTGACTATGGGTCTGTAGTGGCTCTGGAATGTCTTTTACCTTTCTTTCTATATAGGTTTGTTTAGTGTGTTCTTTAGTGGGTTGTGTATATATCCATCTTCAAATATTTTATTTACTACTTTTAGTATAATCCGACCAGGAGCAGAGTGCAGTTTCATATCTTTGGTATGATGCCACTGATTCTGGACCTTTGTTTCGATTTTTTTTTATTACCAGCGGAAAACAATTTCTGGATCCCTTTTGTTGGAAACCAACACGTCTATTGTTTACTATCCACGTGGAGAATCCCGGTTTTTTGAACGAAGCGATCGTTGTATTTAGTTCTAGGATGAGGATGAGTCTAGTGGTTAAATCATTTTCTTTTCCAACTATTAGAAAGATTTGATCTGTTCCATGGTCTGTTCTATCCACGTGGAGAATCCCGATTTGTGAAAACAAAGCGATCATTTAGTTCTAGGATGAGGATCAGTCTATTGGTTAAAGTTTCAAAATATTACAAAAGTTTAGAAAGAATTGGTCTGTTCCATGAATCTCTTTTATGGTTTCCAAGCAGTGAATTTAGAAATAAAGTCTATCATCTCGTTCATCAAATGCCAGATTTGGTTTACAACGTTTTTTTGTCTTTCTGGGTTCTGAAATCTTGAACAGCTGTAATTTAGTAATTTAGCTCACTTAACACGAACGTTTTAGACCTGCCACCTGATTACAGTTTTCTGTTTTATACAAGCACTTTGTTTTATTTGCTGTCTTCTAGTTTCATGTGTCAGCGTAACATTAGGTGTAATAATTTATTGCAGTTTATTTATTTATTCGTATGGAGTTTCTCCCTTTTTTCTCCCCAGTACCTATTGGGTATGAGCCCCCTCATGGGGAGGTTAAGTATTTATGGCTGTAGATCCGTGTGTGTTCACCGGGCTGGTCTGCCTGCTTGCGGGATGAAAAACGCCAGATAAACTGGCAGGAAAACCCTACTGCTCGCGCCCAAGACCGGCTAACTTGGCTATGGCTGAGGAAGATCCTCAAATTCCTCACGTCTTCGACGGGAATCGAACCCGGGACACTCCTTCCCGGGTTCGAATTTAATCGAAAATTTAATTTAATTAAATTTGAAAATTAAATCACATTCTAAGATTTCGTGATTTAATTTGCAATATTTGAAACTATGTCATTATTAATTTACTTATTTAGTTCATAATTTTTTGAGATCAAGGTAGATAGTTTATGACTGATGCAAAATTTTGTATCTGAATAATTTTATGTATGCAATGTATAAATAGTTTACATTTGAAGTAGAAGAAGAAGAGGAAATATTTCCTGGCAAACAAGTCGTCATCGTTTGTTCTTAACTAGTGAACACAGTAGCAACATTCGTCTTCTACAAGTCAAAGAACATTAATTATATTCTACGATCTGAACAGGTTTCTGTGGTAATTATTCTCATATGCATTGTGACCTATTCCGAAATTAAAATCAGCAGAAAACCAACTTCTCTGAAGGTAATTTAGAATAGTTAGCGCTGGTTCGAATGCTAATAAATTTATTAGAGAATAAGGTAAAATTGAAAAGTAAGTATATAGATATCAATCATTCTGCATGAACATTTCGAAGGCCTCGCTTCTATTTCGCGAAGGACGTAAACAACATTTTCTATTTTATGTTATCAGATGCTGCATTAAATTATTCACACAATAATGAAGGATTTTTTTTATTTCACACGATTAATTTTAGCAAAAGAGAGCAATATGCCATGCAATAAAGTAGAGTCTCTCATGACCTTGTGCTCCTTCTACGCTATTTTCGAAAGCTGCTAAAAAGTTCCACTTTTTTGTTGACCGGTATCAATGCGGCGGGAGGTAAGATGGAAAATGGGCAGCTGGTAAGGCAAAAGTACACTTACATTTACTAGCTATTACTACGACAAAAAGCGAGGAGACAGCAAAGGTTGTAAGTGATTTATTGCTACATTATTTCCGATAGTGTGTCGGAAATGACGTTCCTACATAGGGCATTCAGCATTCCATGGATTTCAGAATCTTAACTTAAGAAGATATACGAAAATCAAGAACAGAAAGGACTAGTAAGAATTATAAAATATAACAAGGTTTAATGATATATGCTTTTATTAGTGAGTAGCTGTTTTAAAATTCATAAGGAGAGAAATGCATTAATGAGTAATCTAAAAAAAACTTTATTATTACAGTGAAAACGCATTTTCATTAAAAATACATTTATCGGCTTTCACTTGTTAGTATATTTTTAAAATTGAATTTGTTCCTTAAACCTATTACTAACTGAAAAATTTGAAATCCCACAAAATAAAACACCCACTTTATCGACATAAAGCACTTGACTCATAGAGATACATGCTTTCAATGATATAAAAACACATCTAATCAACAATTAACCAATCCGCGTGATGAAGTCTTTATTGAATCACCAAAACTAACAAACATGGTCAAATCTATATCCCACTCCTTTGAAACATTCAAATATAAAATTTCACATTCAGTTCTTTCAGCAGTTTAAACTGCTTCATTGCTGATAATTTTCGAGACTAATATTACCTATAATTTCAAGTTAACAGGGGATCCGTTTGTTGACGTTTATTTTTTGCATGTGTTGGTGTATACATGATAGCTTCAGTTGATTTTTTAATGTATTTCCTCCTGTTGGAGGTAAAGCTATCTGAGCAACGTGCTAAATGGCTTGGTACGCTGCGAAAAGTCATCGCCAGCATTGTTTTCCTATTACCGAAAGGTCCTATAAATGGAATAATCCATTTCCAGTGTGATTTTCGGTTTTTCATTTATGAGATTGGCTAAGGGGTAGAATTTTGAATGGCGATCCACTAATTTGGTGTTTTTATGTCGAATATTGTTCTGTAAGAGACCCCATAGCTCACTCGGTTTTGAGGAAAACCCTTTTTTTTTGGAAAGACATGGAAAGACTGATCGTAAAATACTGAAATGATCAGTTAGAACATACAATAGTTTTATCAAAATTCTCGGAAAATGCAATACTGCTTTCGTCAAGTTTAACACACGGGATAAAAGCAGATACATATAGTGAAATGGTAGTATGTGTTCTCCTGCACAATATCTAAACAACTGTCCACTTACTCGCAGAACAATAACTTTTCTTCCCTACATGAGAGTAAGTAATGGGAACCATTGGAGGATATCCTAATCCGGATCAAAAAGTGGAAATCCTAAAACGTCTGCTAAAAACTCAAGATCAAAACCAAAATATTTATTAGTAACACTTAAATATTAAAATTATTTCCATACTTGCAACTGGTCACTTCTTTGTTCTTTGAATTTTCCCCCAGCTTCTGTGATCCGATACCTCTCCAGCTCTGTCATTTATTCACAATATCAATCCATCAATATAACTGCATTCTTCTAATATGTTCCATCGAATTTCTAGTAGAAACTTCCCTAGAAGACAGCATACCTCATTTGGGAATATTCGGTTGACTCTGGAACACGTTAGCTTTTCAATGGCACTAAAATTCACGTATTGAAACTCATTGATTTAGATCATTATCTGTCCTCTGTCATTTCTTGGTTCCTAGCTATCTAACATCATGTAAAGAAAGTGATTAATCAATATATATTCTGTACACTGCATCACTCTCAACAGGAAAACTATTGGTGTATATTCCATACAGAAGAGTCACGGAGTACACAATTACATATTAATTGCAGGCAAATCTCATTTTCGACAGTTTCAATTTAAAAAAGGCACAATAAATCATTACCCATCAATAATTGATTTCAGTTGGTTTTAATTAATCCTGAAGCAGCTCGAGCTATGAGTCCATTTCATTATCTCTCTTAATCGAGTGTTTATACTCGTACTTGTTTTGCAGGTGCGAAGTTTCTTAGACTTCGATAAAGAAAAAGAACCCATAAAATCTGCGAAGCTTATGCATAAAATTTACCAACATGCTACTTTTTTTTTGTAATATTACCACCACATGGAATGTGGAAATCAGGCGGATTCAAGAAGATTGAAACACAATCTTTCAAGGTGACTTTTACAAATCATGGCGTCATATATCTTGCAGTACATGGTGCATTATCATGTTGATATTAAACATGATCTGCCGCATGATGTCTTACCACACACAATGATTACCATTTCAACCATCTCATCTTGTAAAGTCTCCTAAAACTAATAATTTTTGGATACACCTGCTGATTTCATAATTTTTATTACATCTTTAAAATTTTCTTTCTTTTCATCGAACAAGGCATCGCTTCATAATTATAGAGAAAGCACGTAAATCATTAATTGAAAATATACTGGGAGTATCAATTTTCACTCCCGGTATATTTTTAATTAAATTTATTCCTGCTCGATAAACCTAAATCTAGTTTATAACTAACTGAAAAAATTGAAATCACTCAAAGCTGGTAAACTAGCTAGAAGAACACGCACACAATTTACAGACATATTACTTGCCTCATAGCATTACATAAGAATCTAACCTACAACGTCCTTTTTATCTTTTACGTAAGATGTAAGAAATATTGCGAAATCATTTTTTCAATAATTACTGTTACAGACTTTTCATTTACTTCTTCCCTTCGGCTGATAGGTATACTGTACATATGCCAGGTAACCCTTCTACTTTAATCAATATCCCACCATATATAAAGATAAGTATCCAGCATTTCAAAACCCTTACCTTTAAATTTTCGATTGCCTGAATCACCTCATTATATTTAGCATTTAGACATCGTGTATTCCATATGCTAAAACTGTCCGTTACTTGCCATGCCACCACCAATAAGATATATATTTCCTTTTTTTTTTCTGAGTTTCGGAGCAATATTATTTTAATGCAAACAGAGAGGTGGCGTGTTGTGGAATCCCCAACCTGGTGCACCAGATTTTGATTATATTTCTCTTAAGTATATCACCGACCAAGGCGAAAGAGTTTTTCATAGACTAAAAGACCCTGAGTCTTCGAATACTCTAAAAACGGAGGTTAGAAAAAAATAAGGGTAAGTAAAGAGAAGACAATTAGAACAGGTAAAAGAAAGGAGTACGAATCATAGTAAGCAGAAGAAGAGCAGATCCAGTTAGAGGACCATAGCAGAGCCCGCGTCGTCTCCCTGCTATCTAGCAATCGTCCTCTAGATAGCCTTATTGTACCAGTACAAAACGTTCTATCCATCTACGGGAAATGGATATAGTAATTCTTAAATCTGCTAGATTGTTGTTTGTTCATTTTTATAGTGTGTGGTTCCATCTCTACTTCTCTCTCTCTTATTTGATTGTTAATGGGTTAATTTTAAGTCAGACGTCTGTTATTTGTATATTTCAATGAAAAGAATATCAAATATATTTTAATAATGTTAACATGTTTTTATTATTTTATAACATTTTAAATACATGATGCAACATGAGAATATTTACATGAGTTCGCTGATGATGTTTTCCAGCTATAGTTATTAATATACAAAATGAGTTACAATATAGTTATTTTTCTGAATATTTATGATTACGTTTCAGATTTTTTTTCAGCCCAATGCCAAAAAGTTGTCTTTCCAGTATAGAACCGGATTTTTGCAAAACTCGCTCGCCTGCTTGGGTTTACAATCTCTCTCTCTGCTAAAATTGTTACTAAAATGCTCTTAAGCTAAAGAATGGTCAGAAAGTATTACTTATTGCGGATGTGACTCATGGAAGCCTAACGTTAGGAAGATTATTAATATTTTAAAAACATCCTCAGCTTAACGAATAAATTATCTAAATACACATGATTTATGTAAACTAAGTCATACAGTCATAAAGTCATAAAGAGCACAGTAACATTCTTTTCATAATAATTCCAGTATCTTCAAATCTTAAACTTGTGCTGCCGATATTTGGAAATCTTGAGATGCTGCCAATATCGAAACCTTGAGACGTTGGCAATAATTTCAGTCCTTGTGGAATCTTCTTGATAACCAAATTTTCTCATTAATCATTATTTTGGGATATACAATATGATATACTTTCAAAATTTATTTAAAAATAACAAAAAAACAAAAAAAGTATAAAAATATGCATGAAATATTAAAGGATAATTAAGTACAAGGGATATAGCTCGAATGATGGTTATAAGCGAACTCCTTGTTTGCTTATAACATAAGCAAACAGGGAGTCTGATCAAAAAGCATAGAGACTGACTTGGTTACGCCAGCGTTATTGCACAGCTGATTTTCTGTTCCATATAAGCAAACTTGACTTTGCTGACCATTGAACTTCGAGTATAGATACTCAGTAGATTGAAAATCTCTTTCCTCCTCTTTTGTGACTGTGAGCGTGATATACTTTGTGACACTACGTGACTATGGACAAAACCACGGGTTACTGGAATATAACACATTCATTCCATGCTGTACTAGTGCCACATATGACACAACATATATCCAAGTTTTAATCTATACTGCCTGGCCACTCCATGAATACAGATAAATCTTATTCTACTGCATCTGTTATCATTTTTGAACTTTGTTGTTACGAGTGTCACAGGCCTTGTCGTTGGTAACCATCGACTAAAACATATATTGTGTAGTGCACAGATAGTGTTGATGTAACATGAATATGGACTACGGCGGAAGATATTATCCGTATTTTTAAATATGGATAAACTCTATAGGTCATGAAAGCAACAACGAAGTGTCCGAAGTGGAGAAGTAAGCTAGTGGGCAGAGAGGGATGGAGGCAAGAAATTCAAGTGCTCAAGGTTCGAGTTGGTTTGTAAAACTAAAAGAAGAATAAGACGAAGAGAAGAAGAATTGAATATTTCTAAAAATGGCAGAAAATAATAAAAATTAGAATCTATCATATTTTATTGCGCCAAAACAGAAGAAATAACACCAATTGGTGTTTTATTTTCTGTCTGAAATCTTAGAATTGTAGATATATTTTAGAAAAAATTGTAAAATATTAGAATTAAGATGTTTATAAAAAGTAAGATAAATTATTAACCCATATACTGAATCTATTTTTTTAGGTAACGCAATAATAACAGAGATTCTGGAGGATATTCAGTATTAAAATGTGGCGAATGATAGAATGAAAGCGCGAATGATAGAAGAAACGCCATCTGACAAATACCGGAGATAGCAAGAATTTTGTAAAGAAGGTTAGTAAAAATGTTAATCAAAGGTTATAAGATGATAACAGCATCGGCAGTCTACTGCTCATAACTGGAAAGCAATCCAAAAACTTCTCGTGATGTGAATTTAATTTTCTTCCACATATACGAATATACTAATGAAAATTCTTAAAAAGTGTCACAAAGTCTTGAAATGAAAAATATTTCATGTGTTGAGCAATTTAAAAAAAACATTAGGATTTGACGATGCTCCTAAATACATTTTAAACATCCTTTCAGCAATGGCACGACAGTTGAAAAAAAAATGAAAGCAGGCGAGATTAACTATCACACTTTAAAAGTACACTACTTCGAAGTTTTCATTCTTCAGTCTCGATACTTTTTGAAAATTCCATGTAAGAGTATGCTCTTCTGCGCTGTTTTCTTTTGAAACATCGGTTAAGAATTAATTCGAAATACTCCGTTTTGCACCATGTCGATGAACTAATTCAGAATTCTCTGAATTATGTGTCTTATCTGACAGTTTCAGTTGATCTCCTACACAAGCAGATGTAACCGATTTCACATTTGAAGATATATTTGTACCTTTGATGTATGTTTGTATGTAAAAGTTCACGAAAAGTGCCAAAAATGTTCCACTCGTCATCATGTTTATTATGCAAAACACACCAGGATAGCCACAATTTTGGAATAACAGAATCTGCAGGTAGAATACGAATATACAGAAAAGCTGTACCTGAAAAACATGAAGAAAAGTATTATATAGAATCAGCACAATTGGACATCGTTTTATCCACATATTTTATCCACATGTGGATATTTTATCCACATATATTCAAATACTTTTTTCGTTAATTTCATAAGCTGTATTTCTTAAACTTCTAAACAAAGGTAGGAATGAAGAATATTTTTTCAAGGAAGGAATAAATGCAGAAGTCAATAATCAAAAGTGAGATGATATATCTACAAAAAAATTAATTTCCACAAATTAAGCAGCAACTGTAGTCAAAGTGAGTCCAGCTCTACATGTTGTATCAATAATTCATGAATATTAACAGATTGTTATTAATGCATCAATTTTCTCAATAGCTTTTCATGGAATACCAACATAAGGATGCTGTCCTAATATCTATGACATTACTTCAGGAAGGTGCGACATATATGTCAATATCTGTCCAAGCCTTTACGAAATTTCGCACCAATACAGCAAGTGGACTTATCCTTACAAAAATAATACATATTAAGAAGGAAAGGGCTGAAAGCAACGAGGAAACAACATACACCCAATAATGTGTTCCAATGTGGGCTTGCTCTTTTATAGTACGTCAGAGATAATTCATTATCGAAGAATACTGTTTCAAACTACATTCGTAGCTCTAACAATCAAGTAGAACAATTTGCCACACTTTATTCTTTGTCATATCTCAAGCAATAGAACTCAAGACCAGTCATCAAATGATCGCAGCAATTTAAAGTGACATCACCATGCATGACATAAAAGATCAAAACAACCATCCGTAAATAACAGAACAAACATTTCTGGTTATTATATAGTATATAGAAAATAAAAATGTTCTTTATACTTCCTTGCTGATTGGTCACTAACATTTGCAACACAGATGTTATTTCGTTCAGTTTTGAGAACAGAGAATACGCCGCCTATTGTTGTAATCCGGTTGCAGGCAATTTTTATGACCGTTCATAAACAGCAGTATTCCCTTTCCCGAATTACTTCCATGTTTAAAAATACACGACTTGGTCACTAACATCACGGAACACTTATTCACTTTCCGTTGAACACAATTTGGAAAACTCTGCCCTATTGTATGGCCGTAGTTGAAGACAAAACTACCAGTGCTCCGGGAAAAGCACGTGGAAAGCAAAAGGAGCTGCAAAACGTACCAAATGATGCTGTCTATAATGCCATGAGAAAATGAAGAAAAAAAACAGACACCAAGCAAAAGCAACAGCAAGGCAAGTACCTACCTCATCCTAAGATTACTGACAACTTAGATACTTTTAAACTCATAGATAAAAATTGCTTAATACTCACATGGAACAAATTAACAAAAAATTCGAGGAGTACGAACATTATATACAGTATAATATAGGTTACAAGAAGTACTTGGAACTGTGAGAGACAAAGAAATGAAACTAACGGTAGTGATAGAAGCGCAAGAAAATATTAAGCGCAAAAATAAAGAATTCAGGAAAGAGGTAAACACCCTAAAATATCGAATTGAGCATATATTACAGAAAGAACGAAAAACATTACTTCAAATAGAGGAAATACCAAAAGAATACTTGAATCATCTTCCTTATAAAAATTACTTAAATATACTGTTTTTTTTTTTTTTCGTTTTTAAAATTATTGTTATCAAAATAAAATTCTGGTCACTAATAATATATTCATTAATGCTTACAGTGTGAGAAACATTACATTACATTCAATTTATTACACTTACCATCTGTAGTTTAGTGAGATGTTTTTTCCACCAAAGATATTTCTGCATGTGTGGTCCTATCGCAGCCAAGGCATAATAGGTGTACATTAAAAAATGTACATCAGCATTCAAAAAAACAATAAAAGAGCTGCTTCCACCTAGTAAATAAAATAATATATATATATAATATTGAGCAATTTTTCTTCAAAATGAAATAAATAATACTAAAACAAAAAAAGAAAAAAAATCCAGTCTCATTATAATAATCCACTATAGATAACTTGACAATAGTAATCTATACAATCAGCAACACCTCATGAAATTTTATTAATAAACCATGAAAAAATAACACAAGCAACTTCAGCAGAAAATGTGACAGACCATCTGAATAAACATTATGTAAATGAACCGACACCATTATATCATGTGACAGCTACGAACATCACGTTTCGTTGTTCTTTTAGTTATCTCGAAGGAGTAGCTCCTTATAGCAGTTAATCAAACTTCTTACTGGAATCAACGCGTAACGTATATCGCCTCTTCAATCTTTCCTACACGAATGACATTTATTTACCATTTAGCATAGAATAAAGTCTACTCGTCCCATTCCATAGAAAGATGATAAAATTTAGCCAACAAACTATTGACTAACTGCTCTTCGTTCTAAATGGTAAGGTAACAGGTCATCAGCATCCATTTTCTACACCAAGTGGAGGTATGCTAGCTAATCTTTGACCAAGAATATTCATTTTGTCACTCCCGATCCAAAGTTGATCTGGCATTCACCATCCACTTCAAGACTCAGGTCGTGGAAAGGTTTGAAGTATCTAGCGTGGATTCTCTTGATATCTTTAAGGCATTTGATCGGGATTGACACAGAAGTTTGTTCATCAAGCCCATCCTATGAACTACCTTCGCCCTTTTGCAACTGGTTCGCCAGCCTCCTTTTGGTCGCTCACTACACGTCATCCTAAATTGTTTTCTCTCCTCGGGTTTTCGCACCAATGCAGGAGTATCCCAGCAATACCTCATCTATCTATAGCTATGGTGACAGCCACTATACTATTCCTCTTATATGACAAGTTTTTTAGTATCAAAAAGATAATTCTTTATAATTTTCAGCAAAAATATTTCGCACAAGCTTATTATCGATGACACTCAGAGATCAAAATACCATCTGATTTCTCTTCTTCATTTGCACCTCCAGCCTTTTCTGGCACAAACTCATACCAACTATAGTTTCTGAAGCCCCCAAAATTTAGGTGTACTTTTCCTTGCATGGTACTCATTTTCACCTATATACTTACTAACACTGCATAAATTCCAAACCTTTTAAATATGGAACATTGCTTACGAATTTGGTATATGTGATGATCTCAGTGAGCCACCAGAATTGTTTGATGCCATTCACAAGAGAAGGAGGAACAGGGCTTAGCCATCTTCCTTGTCGTACACTGGTTACCACAAATTAAAGAACAAAGAGAAAATTTGTAATTACTCGGGAAAAAACAAAGAAAACGAAATTCCAGTTGAAAAAGTGAAGGTGAGTTTGGCTATCATCTATGAATGAGTGGCGCTGTGAAGAGTATATGCAAATCTTACCAAATGGCGCTTTATATGGTAATAAAATGGCAAATATATCGGAAAATACAGTTAACAGAATAATACTTAATAATCTGGAATTATTTATAAGGATGTTTTGGTTTTCTTATCTGAACTAATCATCGATGCAACAGAATTAAGAATGCGAAATCTTTACTTGAGCAGTAAAAACAGAACCAGCTCGGAATTTAGATGTGATAGCGTGAGTTACATGAACGTTCACCTAAAAACAATTCACAGAAAGACAATTTATCGAATGAACAATTCATCGAACGACAAATCATCGAAAATGCAATTAACCAAAAAACAATTCACCGAAAATGTTTCGATGAATTATGAAAGAATTAATCGAAAAGTCATTTTTCTTGCAAACTACTGTTTATAAGCGCTCGATAATAATACATAACGTTACTCAAGATACAGACAACATATGGAAGTGGTGAATGAAACGTAATAATTATTTGTTTGCATTTTATTTATAACATTTTATGTAAGTGTGCACACTATTTTATTGTACAGATAGCGATTTATCTTTATGGAACAAATTTCGTTCTACCAAATTTTTTCATAATAACACTAGTTAGATTGAAATTAAAATTACATATATATCTTAACTGTAAAATTTCATGCAGCCAGAGCAGAATTACTAATATAATTACTAAACTTCTTTGCAGCTTCTTGTACTTGCCACTTCTGCGAATTACGTTATGTCACAGAGTTATTGTAATACATGATTTCGGCACGTTGTTTCTTTGTAGCTCCGAATAGGGCTTGCGTATTCAGTCAGTACAAACGAAGCTCTTTAATCGGAAAGACCTGGGTTGGAATTCCATATAAGACGAGCATATTTTTTACCAGTCCTCTTCAACTGAGGGTGAGTTAGCAGGCCTAATACGTTCCATGAACACAACAACAATACCGACATCAAACAGTTATCGGACACGAAAGACAATAAGAAACCATATTGTTCTGTAGTTATTCCCTATTAAAGTAGCACTGCTATCGCAAAAATCATTAAGTTGAGGAGGATGAGGGGAATAGCATTAATCATTATTAGTACTAATACTTCTACTACTAATGATAATGCATCTGTTATTAATAATAATATTATATTAATTAATCCTTTGAATTAAAGGATTTCTCAGAGTCTAATAATAAAATATATAGGAATTCATAATAAATATTGGAAAACACTTTAAAAAGAAATCATTCCTGAAGATTTTACAGTCATGTTTCACTTATTCACTCTTGTTTCTGTTATTTTCGAACGACAAGAAATGCCTTATGCCCTTATCTCACAAAGGTCTTCGTAGGCAAGTAATTGCAGTTAATAAAAGGAGAATTAAACTAAGAGTACTGATGAGTATACAGATATAGGTTGGTATATTTCTGAGTTTTGAAGAGGTGATCGACGTATCTTTTTTTAAATGTTAAAATGTTTTCTCGAAAAATAATAAAATGAGAAAGATGAATAAAGAATCAGAAAATAAAAAAAAACTTACAAAGCTTTGTGAAGTATTCTCATCTGTTCTTATTGCTATATGCTATACTTAGATGAGCAGCGGTTGGAATTAATAGGATTGGGTTGAGTTGTTTTGAATTAAGGCCGAAGCAGTTGGCCTTGAATCAACGCGTGCGTTTTTCTATGCGGTTTGCTTATTTTTCGGCAAGAAAAAACCAAATTCAAATTTCAGGGATGACCTAGGAGCATTTGTGTCTCAGGATGCCAGCATTCTGAACAGAATTCAAATTGGCCACCAATCTAGCAATTGTTGGTTATAGTGGAGGGCACCGTTCCCTAAAGTCCACACAAAGTGAGGACTTTTTTGCATCACGAAAAATGTGATGGCCGGCACTTGTGTGTCTTCAAATTTCTTCAAAATCTCTAAGATGTCTTCTTACATATATGCTAAATGAAAAAATAATAAATTATTACGAATTAGGAAACATGGGCGTTAAAGTATTTTGAGATAGGCACTTACGTTTGGTTTATACCAGTTGCTTTAATATCATTTTTGTTCTAGTAGGTGTTTATCAGAACTTTTCAGCCCCCCCCCCCAGGACAGCTTGTTATGTTCAACTGATCCTTCAGCCACACCACTAGTGACTTCCTCTTCTGGGATATCGCGCCCCCATACCCAACTTGCCGATACGTGTCAGACAGTCAATCTCCAGTCGAGTGCACTAATGTATTATCCAATACCATCTGTTCGACTTTAAATGCCAGGTTATTATTTGGCAATCTATCATAGGATTTAGCAAAATCTAAATATACTGCAGTGTGCACATCTCATTTTCCCAATTTACCTGTTTGGCTGTTATAATAAATAGTAAACCCATGCCATTCATTAATGAGGGTACCTCGAAACACATGGTGATATATCAACAAATCCTAGATGCTGATTGATATCGAGTTTGCTCAATTCCTCGTTATATCTGTCACTCACTATCAGTGTTCCTCCTTCCTCTCCACTGACCTCAAGTTCTGCAGGATGCTATTTTCACGCGTATCAAATACCTTCATGAAACGTTCATTTAATATCTCTACTACATCCATCTCAGTGGATATCATTCACTGCAACCACAGTACAGCTAGTTAACAATCGTTTATATCGCCCGGAAAATATCTCTCAAAACAATTAAAAAAATAAATAAAAATAAAAAATACAGGCACATCTTCACTCCACATGCTTTTAATTCATTTTTCGGTGAACTGTATTTTCGACGAATTGTGATTTTTCGATGAATTGTTGTTTTTCGATCAACTGCGTTTCGATGAATCGTGTTTTCGATTAATTGTCGATCAGTGAATTTCTATTTTGGGGAATTGCCTTTCGATGAATTGCTTTTTCGATTAACTGTTGTTCGATGACATAATTTTCGATGAATTGTTTATTCGGCGAATTGACTGTTCGATGAATTGTCGTTCTATGAATTGTATTAGATAAATTGTCTTTCAAGGAGTCGTTTTTCGGTGAATTCTTCGAATACCGATAGAGTGCGCGAACTATACAGATCCCGGATTACTCGCGATTGCGCAGAAAAAAAAAAAGGATTTTCCTTCCATCTACTCTTTTTACACATTCATCGAAGAGTAATAAAATGTTGATTGCTTCTGCAAAAAAAAATCCTGACGAATTTCTTTAGATGAATTTATTTATTTATTTTTATTATATATTACTAATTATTACAAATCATTAAACGAGTGAACAGGAATAGAATTAAAAGTAGATCTTGAGAGTAAAAGCAACCTAGTAATGAACAGTGTATTTAAATATTGTGCACTGAGTGGACATTAATTCGTACAGTTTTTTGTTCAAATGTTTCATTGATCGAGATTAAAAAAAAAATCTGCTATCGATCAAAACGCATGACTTTAGTCAGTCAATGAGATTCCATTTCCCAGATAATTATTCATTCGCATTACTTGGTAAACACTCAGATCTATAATGGTTTGCAATAGATGCTGATTCCTGTTGCTGGTAGTTGAGATTACGCCTTATTTTTACTATACTTGAAATCCTAATAAGTGAGATTGGAAGCATAAAAAGTAAGTTAGACATCAAACTAAGGAAATAAGAAGAGTCGCTAGTGGATCAAATAATATTTATGAAGTTTTTTATTTAATAAATTACTTTGAAAACGTATACGGTTACCTGGAGCATATTTAGTTCCAATCCAAGTGAATAGAAATGTAGCAGAATGATGAATGACGTGTAATGCAGTTACGTGGTCAAATTTCTTCCTGAGAATAAAGAAAGCCTACAAAAACAAGTACAAGAATACTATGTATTAATCTTCACTGTCTAAATCATATTCTCCAAAAATATCAATTCATACATAATATTAAAATTCAGTATACGTTTCTCATAAAAAGAAGGTTTAGTTCGATATTAGCTGGTTATTGTATTGAATATTACGCCTAAGTACATCTTCACAAAATGAATCCTCACATTTAGAAAATATTTCAGTTAATATCATTTAGTATTCTTCAAATGTAGTGATTTGTCTTTGTTTATGTAAATATAAGTAAACATATACATAAGAACCTTACTACACACACACACACACACACACACACACACACACACACACACACACACACACACACACACACACACACACACACACACACACACACACACACACACACACACACACACACACACACACACACACACACACACACTAGCATGAATACAAGCACCCTACAACATCAACAACAAAATATGCTTCTTTCCAGCTAATTACAAAATAGTTTCCAAAGGATCAGAAAGAAAGAGAGCTGCAATACTCGTGGTCAAACCTGAAGTCGAGGCAATATTAATTTCTCAGCACAGCAACGAGGACTCGGTACTTATCGAGATTAGGTACAGAGTAATTAAAACTTTTGCTGCAAGTATCACACTGACATAAAATACGACTTAGAAAAAATGGGCCACATCGGGGATTTTACCATCAATCTTGGCCTAATTCTTGGAATAGACAGCAACGTCCATTCGGTTTTATGGTTTAGCAAGGGCACAAACAATATAGGTAAAAATTTGGAAGAGTCCTTAGCATCAAATTCCCTACACATACTAAATGATGACTGTAACTCTCAATTGTTTCAAAATACCAGTGGAAGCAGCTTCATTGATCTGACAATAGCAAATTGTCAGACCTATTTTACCTCGGCTTTCTGAATGCAGATGCGAAGAAGAGTAAAGCTGTTCTGATCATCGCATATTAAGTTTCATTATCAGTTCATTTTCATTATAAAATTTAAACGGAACACACATCACATACCATCGCAATGACATCAAATAATACAGAAGTAACCAATATACAGATATTTGTAAAAGCATTAAAAAGAGAATTTTCATGCCTAATCTCAGAGCATCACTTTATCGGGATCAGCGAACAACAGCTCCGCTTAGCCACCTGGGCATCAGCACAAGCTGATACAGGCTTCCTTGCTTCTGCGCTTTCATCAGGTCTGAAAAAATCCAGCGACCAAACACTCAGATCAAACAAGAAGTTAAACATCGATGGAAGAAAATCACTACCTTGGTGGAATGACGAAGTAACGGTACTAAGAAAACATGTTAACACACTTAGACGACTATATCAAAGAATATACAATAACCAATATTTAAGAGCGACTAGAAGACAGAACTATTAAGAAGCCAAATATAACTATCAGTCCGAAATTACAAACGCGGAAATAGAATCATGGAAAAAACTCAGTACTATTTCAATCGTGTCAAATCATTGGAATTGCCTATATAAATTAGCAGCAAGCAAGAATAAGACAATACCTATATTATCAACTATTAAGTAATCAAATATCAACTATTAAGTAAACAGTCGGCATCTACACTAAAACCTTAGCAGAAACTGCAGCTATTATGATAAACAAGTTTATTCCCGATGAAAATGAATCAACAGATGAAGAAATCCACAAAACCTACAGACATAGAATGAAAATAGACATAGATACTCCTAACGACGACATATTTACAACTAATGAATCGAGTCAGTATTAAGATCAATGGATCCAAGAAAACCAACGATATACTCCTAAGAGCGTTTGTTGAATTCCCCGAATTCATAACAACAGTTTACAACGAATGCCTAAAAAGAGGGAGATTTCCTTTAGTATGGAAACCCACTAAATTATACCCATATTCAAACCAGGAAATAAAACACCCGACGAAATTAGCAAACACATGCTAATCAGTCTCATCGACGTTGCTGTAAGCTGCTAGAAAAACTTCTGATTAACCGAATAATTCACTATGTCCACTCAAGAAACCTGTTAAGCAGCAATCAATATGCATTTAGATCTCTGTCCAGCACAGTAGATGCAATTATGGAGGTTAAATAGTTCGCAGAAGAGTCAACAGGAAAACAAAGACATACTACTAATCTCACTCGATGTACAAGGAGCCTTCGATGCTGCGTGGTAGCCAGACATAATAAATCAATTAAGAGATTTAAAATGTCAAAAGACTTACGCTATCTTACAAAAAATGATTTTACAGAGATAAGAGCAACCATGACATTAAACACCACATCCGTAACGAAGGAATTTAAACGAGGCTGTCCGCAAAGCTCCTGATGTGGGCCAGGTTTCTGGAGCATCCAGTACGACTCACAATTAAGAGTTCCTTTCACTACTGAAACAAAAGTCATAGCTTTCTCCGATGATGCGATGAATCGTGGATGCGACGGCTCAGGACTAGAAGTAACGGCCAACGAAGAACTTTTTAAAATTGCAGAGTGGGCACGCGAGAAGAACGTTACCTTCAAAAGCAGCAAGTCTAAAGTGCTCCACATCTCACGTAACATCAAATCAACCTGTAAAAATCAAATCAACCTGTAAATCAAAAGCAACCTGTAACATATGAGATGTAACAAGCACATCTCATATGTTGCCGAAAAAAAATTTACAAATTGTAAACCTTCTAGCAGGTCGGCAAGGATTAAGTGGGGATTAGACCAATGAGCGCTGAAAACATATACCGGAGCTATACTACCTCTGATATTTTATGCTGCACCTGCCTGGAAACATTCACTAAAATCTAAGAAAAACCGACAAAGGCTAAAACGAGTTCAACGCCTTAGAGCCATACGTATAATTAAAGGTTACATTTTGCATTATTGCAGCTCTAACATCGATCTGCCTAAAAATACAAGAATTATCTCTTATATATAAAATCACTTCAGGAAGATATAGCGAAAATTACAACATCGATCAAAATTGCTACGAACCTGCCTCACCCAGCAAAGAGAACATATATTAAGGAGAAGGAAAGCTCTGAAAGCGACGATTTCTAAATATACTAACGCAAGCAAAACCGAAGAGAACGTCGGTTGCTCTTTCATTGCATATAACAGACATTTCATTATACAAGAACGCTGCTCTAGACTCATCCCATCTGTTCCAACAACCAAGCAGAATAACTTGCTATACTTCATTCACTTATATATCTCCAGGAATTAGAAGTCAGCACCTCTCATCAAAAGACCGCAACAATTTACAGTGATAGTAGAAGCACTATAGACGTCATAAAAACCAGAACAACCATATAGCGTCAATAGAACAGACAAGAAATATAATTTGGAATCTCACTCTAGAGAGATGGAAAATCAAGGTCTGTTGGATTTCATCCATATTTATATGTGTATATATACATACAGTATATTTACATTATAAAATTCGTACAATATCAGAAGCAGACTCCGTATGAAAAATGCACTATTTCTCCAGGTTTAACTACGCTACTAACGGGACATGGAAAACAGACACTACTTACACAGATTCCATATCCTGGAATCCATCGTGCATTTGTAGTCCAACCTTCAACAGACCACATACTTTACGACTGCCAGCTACTGGACTACATCCTGATGCCCCTAATACAGTAGAGACAAGTGGCCAGTGTCAAAACAGAGATTTATCGAAAAGTATTACTCGGAGCTAATTAAATTTGCCAATAAGATCAACTTCCAGTCGTTGTAATGTAACATAAATTACTTATATTGTAAATTTTATAATGTAAATATACTGTATGCATATATACAAATATAAATATAGATGTAAAGGTCGGAATATGTACATATAGTTGTAAAAATATAAATATAAATATGAATATTGATACAAAATTAGAAATATAAATGTTAATCACTTGGAAGCTATATGTAATATATGCATTGTATGCAAGTAGCATGCAGTATATAAAAGTATGCACCCTAGTGTGGTGATATATAACCATCCTCGATGTGTCCCCGACTTATTGAATGTCTCTGTTAATAATAATAATAATTATTATTATTATTTTTTCTTTATTATTTTATTTTATTATATTATTATTTTATTTCCTATTTTTTCTGGCACATTTTATGACTTAAGAAATATAACACGATTCGACAGCTATTTGGATTTGATCGTAAATTAATGGTTTGAAATTAATAAGATATCTTGAAAAGTATGTTTATATTCAATATTGTTTTAATAAATAAATGTATTTTCTTACAAATAATAATAATAATCTACAATTCACTAAGAATTTTTATTGTACTATTCTGTTTATTATAAAGAGATGATAAGTAAAACTAACCTAAATTCGTTCAGACTACGACGAAAAATAAGTTATTGAGGGTAAGTATATTGCATTAAATCTCTATGATAGAAAAGCTATGTCATTTCAGTGTCTGAAAATAATGCATTGTTCCTATAATAAGAATATCAGTTTAGTTTAGAAAATGAATTATATATTTATCGTGTGATATCATTACCACACAAGGAAGGTTGCAGAAACTATACAAAGCCGATGCCACATGTTAGGGAAAATTCTTTATGCCAGATATGATGCATTTCGCCTGCATATAAATAATATATTTTAATTCTAATTTGAAGAGAACTGACATTGTGCTTTAGGCGTGTATTTGTGCTATCTTGGGGATGCTTGCTGCAGAAATATTAAGATAATCAACTAAAGTAAAGGAAATACTCACCGTATCTGCAAATTCAACCAGCTTTGAAGTGAAAAAAACCCAGCCGATGAGGTTACCCTAAAATATCAAACATATCTTGAAAATATGAACCCTAAAATATCAAACATATCACGTGCAATTATTTTAAATTTGATATACAACATAAAAGTTTGAAAAACATAGCGTGTCGCTCCACAACTTTACATAAAAATATGGAACTCAGTTTAAATGTAATGAAGGTACAGTTACTGCATCCGTGTTAACAGCTTATTATTGAGTATAAATTACTAGTAATGAAATATTCACTAATTTGTATTTTATGTATTTAGAAAGAGTAAGCAGTTAAAACACTCTTGAATTTTTAGTTAAGTATGAAGCTACATTTGGCACTGAATTTGCTAATGGAGTCTAAATAGTATTATATTTGAAATTATGTGAAAATGAATAACCAATAAACAAGATTGAAATGACAAGATTGAAACATAGCCAAATATTACGCTATAAACACAAAATATACCCTATCTAATATAGTCATCATGCCAATTAAATAAGATAAATTAATCTCCGTTACTTTCAACTAACCCAATTCTACTTAACAACATTATCTCGTTATACCAGGAGGTAAGCAAGTTTTCAGCTTGCTCTGGTTAATGACGATCATTCAGAAATAGTCGAGATGCTCTCGAGCTGTTAGCTAGTAATTTATTCATTGGTTATGTCCTTTTTTTATTTATTTATGTTCAATCTTGTCATTCATATATTTTTATTTCTTGCTTCCATACTCATTATTTCCAACCTAATACTATTTTTGGTAGCAATTATCACATGCAGTACCAAACTTCTTATAAGTCATAGCTCCAAATTCCGGTATGTTCCTACTCTTATCCATATATTCATTTCAAATTAATGGCTATTTTATTAGTGGTAACACGTATTCAATAAAAAACTATTAATACGTTTCCTACTATTAGATAAATACGGGAAGCTCCATTCCTTTTAAATAAGCTTTGCTATTTTTTTTTCTAAATTTTCTATTTATTTTATGCTTTGCTATACTGTTTCCGTTGTTCCTTCTTTTTTTTTTTCTTGTCACCGAAAGGGAAAATAGATGCCGATGGTTATAACAGTATTAAATGAGTTTTGAAAAACTATTAATTAATATACGAGTATATTAATTGATAATATACTCGTATATTATCAATTAATGGTTTAATTTAAATAACTTTCACTTTTGCAGGAAGTAGGATCACAGGAAGTATTGTATTGTTACACAGTTGTATTGTTACGTTGTTTAGGGAAAGCCCATAAGTATGTTCAGGGATAAAATCATGAAAGTTATGAAAATAAGCTAATAAATTGGCATTTGTTAAGAATCCCTAACAGCAGAAGAAGAGAAATCTTGAGCATATAAATTAGTCCATAAAAAAAAGCATAATCTTGATATCCAGTTTCTATTGCACTGGGCTGAGTCTGGACCTACTAGGAAGCATAATAAAAATATAATGAGGAGTTATTAATGAATTTATTTTTTAAAATTAAAATTTAAAATTTATGGAATGGTTTCCCCTAAATATTGTGGATACATGTGTTAGTATCTTTAAGAATGAAGCAGGTAAATGTTATAAGTGGAGATAGATTAAAGGGTTTTTTTTTTGGAATTAGAAATAGGTTTAGCGTGCCCAATACATTTGTTGTGCATTCTGCCTGCGTATTATAGTAAGCGTTTTTGATACGTAAATGATATCTTATAAATTTTACTCTCGTTTTCCTGATGATTTAATTAATCTTTTCTTTTGTTTTCTTCTTTCATTCCATTGTTTTTTATAATTTACTAACGCAACGCAACATTATTTTTAGAATTAAATTTGGCGATAATGATTGCTTACTCCTTTCTGCAATTAAATCATTTAGTAAACTTTGAAATATTTAATTTAATTTATTTCTTATAATGCTTTCTTGTTTTCCTTTTGTTTTATGGTAATTGACTAGATAGTCACTTTATCTTCACTTTACTTTACTTTACTTTACTTATGGTAATTGACTAGATAGTCACTTTACTGCTAAGTAGACAGGAATTTTACTAGAATAATGTTGCTCCTATGCTAATTTAAATATGATTTCTATCATGTTCAATGAAAAACAAGCAACAAAATTCTATCAAAACTCCAAGAGGTCCAAGATGGATCTACGCAGCAGCACAAAATAAAGATCAAGTGACTGTCTAGGGAGTTACCATAAAGCAAGAGAATATCAAGGCATTATAACAAATATGACTTTTAAGAATATTTTTATTCCTCAAGATGTCCAAGATGGATCTTAAGGTTGAGTGTAAATTTAAGCAACCTTTGACGTCCGGTATCAATAGCTTCTTTTCTCTAGGACTCTATCAAGGAATAGCTCAAATTTTCAGTTTTTCCTGAACAGTATGATGACTCTGTTATAGCTGACGTATCAGACACATTGGCGTATAAGGCATACTAACTCTTTTGTGTATCTAAAGAAGTACATTGGGTACAATTGCTCCATGCTAAAACATGGACAAAAAGAGTCAATTTTTCTCCTCGATGTTTGGTAAAATCACTATGGTGCACTTGTTCGAGTACTTCATAAGACTGTCCAGCCTGACCAAAGTATGCTATGTTACAACAACTTCACCTGATTTCATGTACTCGTGTACATGTGTACTAAGAAAGCTGTTTTCGTAAAATTTCTATTCAGTAATCAAAGGAGTCCTCTGCCACATGTTTTAGGGAAAACAGTATCTGTAAATCGTTACCTAATTTTTCATTACCTCACTGAAAACGTTAATGAAAGATTATTTCATTAACTATTTTAGTTAATCAAATAATCTTTACAGGCGCTAGCTAATTTCAATATTCTTTCCTGTTATTTAAGCCTTGTTTTTTCCCCAGCGTTAAGAATGGAAATTCTTTCACTCCATTTCAGCATATCATAAGTGTCAGAAAAGCCCTCTTTTTTAGTCTATTGTTCATTGATTTGAAATTTTTCCAGTATGTGTTTCATGTACATTATTCTCTACAATTAAACATCTCATTCACTTATTTATAGTCAGGATGTCTCTCTGTTTAACAAACTGCACATTAAAACTGTTTTCACACTTTACACCAGCTACTGACTGAATATAACAAACAGAGCTTATAACCACTCAAGCCGATAACAATCAGAGAACACAGCTTCAAGTTGATGTTCTTGTCTTCTTCAAGGATATCATGTTATCATCCAGAAATTTAAAAACAGAGTAATAAAATTACAACTTAGATAAAGAAGTTGAAATTCAGGACGTAAAGCGAGGAACTGGTATGACATGAAAACATGAATGTTATTTAACTTTATTTTTCCTGAATAAACTTAAGTAGAAAACAACTTGTTAAAAAGTATAGAATGAGAGAGAGAGAGAGAGAGAGAGAGAGAGAGAGAGAAAGAGAGAGAGAGCCAAGTAAAAGAAAATTAAGAGGCATGGAACTGAAGGTCAGTTATTCAGAATACCATAGCTAGGTTTTCCTCTAGGAAATGCGAGGGGAAAAGCCCGCTTCTTTTGGCAAAACAACTACACCACGCAAAAGACCACTTTAAATTAAGAGAAATAAATATACTAGCCATATATAGTTAGTTGATCAAACTGTTATTTTCAAACGATCCAACCCACTTAAGCGTTACGGATCGGGAAATATTAAATATTGACATTACTCGTGTTGATCTTATAAAGAAACTTCATAAAATCGCTCATGAAAACAAAACGTGTTCAGTAGTTTTTGCTCTGCCTTAAATCAACTTCACTGGGTTTGAAACTGACCTTTAAGTACCAAGTGAAGAATCGCAGAAATGTGACAATATTTAGGCTGTTTGCGGAGTTCAGTAGTTAGTGTTCCAAAATGCGAATTCATCCCACAAAATCAATTCATCCCACAAGGCGGGATGAATCAATTCCCGCCTTGTGTGCAAGGCCATAAACGAAAATTTCCGAAATGATTTTGGAGTTTAACCACGGAAAGAAATGCAGTTTTTACCCCGCCAAACACAACGTTCTATCTTCTACACCCTCTGTCCAAAAAGAAACCGAACTCTTCGAAAATATAAGAAACTAGTGGCGCCACCTGTTGCATCTTTTGTTGTCGAAAGCGGCAACCTTCATTAGTGTTGTAGCAACTGTTTATGAAATTTGTTTCATTAGAAGCCGAGATACGAAGTTTGGAAGCGATTCACAGCGATAATTCTTCGTGTACGCCAAGAGTGACAGTGTGTTTTGACGAACAGTCGATCGTCACGATATTCATGCCGTACACGACGAATTATCGCTATCAGTCGCTTCAAAACTTCGAGATAAAACTCGCCATTGACCATTTGGCCAGAAGGAACGCATTCTTTGTGGATAATGTCCTTGGAATCGTAGAAACCAATCAGCATTGTCTTTACTTTTGACTTCTCCAAGGTCAGTTTATTCAGATGCCCCTCTTCTGGCGGTCTCCACTCAGTACTCTGACGCTTTGTTTCGGGCTCATACTCAAAATACCACGTTTCGCCACCAGTCACGATCATTTCAAGGAGGTTTGAGTCCTTACGAACGGTTTTAATGAGGTCCTTGCAGTGTTCAATTCGGTACATTTTTTGGTGGTCAACTTGTGGGGAACAAATTGCGAATTCAATTTACGAAGGCCCAAACTCTCGGTCAAAATGTTGTGCACAGTTGCGTTTGGAATCCCTAATTCACTTCAATCAATCTTACGGACAATGTGGGGTTTTCTTTGATGAAATAACGCACTTCTTGGATGTGCGTTATTTCATCAAATACGCATTTGATGCGTTTCGGTAAAACGTTTACCGAGTTTATCACAAAAGTCAATCGAAGCTCTCTGTTTGAAACTCATTTCCCGACAGTTCGTCAAAACGCAATGTCATTCTTGGCACTATAACTCGGCTTCTAATGAAACACATGTCATAAATAGTTGACACAACACTAATGAAGGTTGCCGCTTTCGATAACAAGACGATACAACAGGTGGCGCCACTCATTTCTTCTATTTTCGAAAAGTTCGGTTTCTTTTTGGATGAGATGAAACGACCACTCAGAGAATCCATGCTTACTCCTAAACATGAAGAATATGTTTACATTTTGTATTTGAGAGACTAGACAATTTGGAATCATGCCTTATTTTGGACTACAAGCCTTATGGAATAAAGCTTCTTTCAGGCAGTCCAGATTTTGAATAACCAGATGCTGTATCGATTATCCATTTCACATGCATCCAACTTGGATGCTTGTAAAAGGCTTGTGATGCTTGTCTTAATTGTAACCAAAGACCATTCCTGGAATAGATTTCAAATCCTTGAAATATTAACACACACACACACACACACACACACACACACACACACACACACACACACACACACACACACACACACACACACACACACACACACACACACACACACACACACACACACACACACACACACACACACACACACACACACACACACACACACACACACACGTTCTGTATGAACGTTAGATGATCACTCGGTGTGTTTTTGTTGCTTTTATTCATATTTTATTCAAATTTACTTTTGAGCAACTGTTTTTAATAAAAAATCCAGGAGTTGAGCTTTGCCGTACTCTCTCGTATTTTTGAATGTTTCTGGTCGAATATTATTTTTGTTGAGGTTTGCGAATATTTACTGATGTGCAGAGAAGTCCATCTCTTATCCTTGGAAAGTATAGCTTGAGAAGGTCAAATATTTAGCAATGGAGAAGAAAAAATAAATATCGCACTTTATGAACCCTGAATTCATGCATGAAAAGTCCGTTACATGACCAGGAAACTATTATTGATTTCTACGTTTTATTGATCTAGATCAATACTACTAGCTTATACACGTTCTGTATGAACGTTAGATGATCACTCGGTGTGTTTTTGTTGCTTTTATTCATATTTTATTCAAATTTACTTTTGAGCAACTGTTTTTAATAAAAAATCCAGGAGTTGAGCTTTGCCGTACTCTCTCGTATTTTTGAATGTTTCTGGTCGAATATTATTTTTGTTGAGGTTTGCGAATATTTACTGATGTGCAGAGAAGTCCATCTCTTATCTTTGGAAAGTATAGCTTGAGAAGGTCAAATATTTAGCAATGGAGAAGAAAAAATAAATATCGCACTTTATGAACCCTGAATTCATGCATGAAAAGTCCGTTACATGACCAGGAAACTATTATTGATTTCTACGTTTTATTGATCTAGATCAATACTACTAGCTTATATACGCACTCCGGTATAGGAGCACACAAAGAATGAATTACTGTAATTTCAACATATGTATTTCAAATCGGTATTTTACTTACTTTTTCAACTCCTTCAGGGTGCTTCATATGAACAGGCGCGCAGAAAAAATGATTCAGTGTTACGGAATAAAGAGAGAAATACTGTGAAAAAATAAAATAAATTAACACTATTGCAAAATTCGGAAAGTTAGTTATTGTTCATTTTTAACTTGTATTAGGAATTATAAAAATGCACAAATATAAATGAAATACAGATAACATATTTATGTAATCTAGTTTAATAATAATAACTATACTGACTTTTGTTAATAAAACCTGATAATAAAAATGTTTTAAATATACTGGTAATTTTATTTTTATTTTTGGTAATTTTTAAATGCTAGTCTGGCTGGCTGAGTGGTTAGCATATCCGCTCTCCAGCCAAAAGTCTGTGGGCTCGAATCCCGCAGTGGGCATGGACGTTGGTGATTGCCTATGGACATACTAGTGGTGGTGGTCGGTAGATGGCGTTGGTGTAGTTGGGTGAGTTGGTGGAAACAGAGTGTAGAGCAGTTGCCTTCCCTCGATGAGTCTTTGGACTCCCTGGAGGTGTCATGTAATAATAATAATCGTTTTTTGCCAAAGTTCGTAAGCGATTCACTTTTGAAATTCACTTCTTTCCCCTTCTTATAGGCGCTTCTGTGATCATATGAAAGCGATGATTTTTAGAGATTAATAACGTACTATTAATTTTGAATTCATTTAAAAAAGATGATTTTAAAGTAACTCATTTTATAGTCTGAGGGATATTCTAAATCAAATCAAGCTGCATTCAGTTACCTGCAACCTATAAATATTTATTTATTGTACAGTAAGTTTGGAAATATATCAAGAACAAAGCAGTTGACATTCGTGAGTGATATTTGTATGGCATTAACATTCATGGGTTTCAACCATTCTGAAACTATTTTTAATATATTTGTCTGCTAATATACATTAATACTAATACATGAATTCAAACAATAATGCCAATATCTATGGTAGATAATTACGTTATTTGGAAAATGAGGTTATTTAAAACCTAGTTTCTATTTTTAGCCTTGCTCTTTCGCATTACAGTGTTCCATTAAACGTTTACGAAAGCTGTAGCTACAAGTATATTTGCCATTCCAACGTGCGTTGAAGAGCATCATACGTCCAGCACACCCACAAACACTAAAACGTTGTGTACTGGAAATTTTCTAAATAGCTATAAGAATCAGGTGACCTTCTCTTAGTAAACCCATTCTATTCAGCAAATAGATTCTCTGTCAACCTATTTCTGTATTCAAAACAGAAATAGGTTGACAGAGACCTATTTTATTTTATAGATAACCAGCACTATGGAGATACTCATTAACGATAATTAGGCAATTAATCATTCTCTGCACTACCCTTGTCTAATAGAATTATCATCCATTCTTTCCACACACACACCTATGGAATCTTCTCTGTTCTGAGGCTCAAATTACAGTCTGGTCAAAGGAACAAGCCAGTTCAGCTGAACACTGTTTCAGCATTTGGAGTGACATCCCATTACTCTCTGTTGGTGAACTCTTATTCAGTTTGTGCAACCACTCTAACATCTCTTCCTGATACGCCTGAGTTTCTTGTGTTTCTGTTGGATGAAGAGATAGAACCTACTGCACCTCTCATCCACGATAGAAGATTTTAACAACGCCACTCATTAGTTGAGCAAAACTTCTACATCTCTCTCTTACACTTTCCATCTACGTTCAGAAGAGTTCTTTCGTATCCACTCTTTTCTTTATTTGCAACATAACGAGAGAATTCTTTAGAGTTGTCTTTAGCATGCATGGCCGGTTTTTTATATACTCAGACCTAGCTTTCGGTACAATACTTTCAACTCTTCTGGACTGCTTCTTATAATTTTCATAACTCATATCATTTCATAACCCATTTCTTAAGTATCTCTTGCTTGATAAGATTGCACATCCATTTCGCTATTACGTTATTTATTCTTTAACTCTAGGGATATATTTCGATGCATCATTTAAGTAATTTTAAATGTTTCACTTGCACGATATCCTTCTCGTCTTGCAAAGATATCATAAGAAACAACAGCATGTCCCTCAATTAGTCACAATTTTCTGCTTTGCAGTTTTCATTTGTGTGATGGTGATTTGCATAAGCACTATGTAATCCTGTATGGTGATTACACAAATCGCCGAAGACGATCAAAACTTACTCTCTCTCCAACCGACATTCCACCATAATCTTTTTTTGTAAAAAATCCTTTCATTTACTTTTTCAAACTCTAAAATCTTGCCATCACTTTCACTCACCAGGCTACCTTTTAATAAATAGCCTAGTGTTACACCTGATATCTTAAGAATGTAGAATTCTCAGCTATCATGGTGTAACATGAAGAATAAATAAATTAAAAACCCTGCAAAAAAAAAAAAAAAAAAAATATATATATATATATATATATATATATATATATATATATATATATATATATATATATATATATATATATATATATATATATATATATATATATATAAATGATAGATGAATTATTTAAAAGAAAAAGAAATATTCTTGCATCCAATAAAATATATAAAATATAAAGGTGTTTGTTGAACTAACTAACAAAAAGAAAGAATATATTAATGTTGTAATATGATATAAAAGAAAAAATTTAACTAAATAAGACAGAAAAGGATTAGTCATAAGAGATGGTATGTGAGAGGCTAGAGATTAAAATATTAAGTGAATTCATAGAAAACTTTTGGAAAGGGGATTAAGTTAGAGGCAAGCGGAAGAAAAACAACAGACTATCGCTCAGGGCCGATTCCCGGATTGAGACATCGTTTGGCAGGGAAAAAAAACGCCACCCTAATTGATCGGTGAAGTAAAAACAAGTAGGGGGCGGAGAAAAGAAGTTAAAGAGGGTGCCGTTAGGAGAGCAAGTATAAAAGGGTTGGAAACCCCTCCCCCCACAAGATTTTTGGGTTTTGTTTTGGTTCTGTTCCCGAGGAGTTCTCTACGAGCTCTGTGGCATAGGGTTCACGCGGTTTTCCTGAGTGGAGATTGGGGTTATATCTCCCTTCGTCACAACACGGAAACAAAAGTGAGCGGGATTTCGATTCCGGATTTCCTATGTAAGAAGCGAAGAATGCCATACGGTCAAAGAAAAGGAAACATATTCTTTATGTTTCAACTTCAGTGACAACCACGAGAAAGGGAAAGCTATAAAGATATCGATATCCACGTCGCGAGTCGCACAGCCATTATATAGATGATTCAAAGTGTGTCCTGAATTACGAAAGTTTAAGACCGTGTAAGCATAGTTCAACTCCAAAAGGAACGTAGGAGTAGCAGATTATCGGAGAGGTTATACCAAGCTAGTTCAATCAGAAGAAGATAAAGGCCCATATGAAAAACTCAAGAAAGCAAGGCACTGTAAAATATATCTAATGTTAACTAAAATTTGTCTGTAATAAGTATCATTATTCTAATACGGAACTGTTGAAGTGACCAAGGAAAATTTATACTAGGACTTTAGTATCTGACAGAATATATTAAAAGTAAGCTGGCTAGTGTTAATGTTATGTGAATAATTAAGTGTCCTGAGAATTTTGCATGTCTATTGTAATGTATAGGAAAGTTAAAATGTCATAGTTGTGTGTTAGTGCAGAAAAAGGTTTAGTTAATCTACTTAAGTTTGAATAGTTAAATAGTGTGAATTAATCTTATTTGTCCGTGTCAAATGAATTTAAGTGTTGAATTGTTATGGCGACATGATCGTAATGCCCATTATAGGATCATAGCCTAATTACTTGTAATAAGTTAATGTTAATTTGTAAGTATTTAGTTTAGCATTGAATTGAGAAATAACAAAAATCGAATTGTACCATGTTAAAGAATTTAATAAATCTTTTCTCCAATGATAAAACAGTTGTCTGAAATTGCTATCCAATGCACCACTTGAAAAATTACGAACCTAATCACGCGGGAAATTAATGTGTAAAGAAACGGATAAAGTGTCACGACTGCAACATTGTTTCACTTTCAGACATATTTGAGTTCTTTCTCCTTGTTTTTGTATATAATATCTCAAACTAAATATCCCAAAAGGCGCAGTATAAATACAAATATTAGGGTACTAAGGGGAGAAATAACTTAAGTATTAGTAAAATTTTTGGTGATATCTCGTGCGTAGATAATAGAAGAACATAGATAAGAGGAAATTACTAGATAGAATAAAAATCATAAATTGGGACACAACACTAGCACCCTTCAGATAAAGCTAAACAAATCTCAAATTCACAACACCTAAGAGATACGTTTATCTTTTTTCAGGCGTTTGGGGCAAGGCACCAATAAATCCCCTCACAAATACTTGATAGAGAGCACAGGATGGAA
Organism: Typopeltis vanoorti; assembly: GCF_054136105.1. Taxonomy (NCBI): domain Eukaryota; kingdom Metazoa; phylum Arthropoda; class Arachnida; order Uropygi; family Thelyphonidae; genus Typopeltis; species Typopeltis vanoorti. The sequence continues at coordinate 29,921,187 of NC_143572.1, forward strand.
GTTTGGATGATAAAATGATCATTCTCTCATTGGCACACTTTACGCACTGTCACATAGATGGTTGGTTCTTTTCAGCTTCTCATCTCTATTCTATACAAATTTGAAAAATCAAAGTCCAACTTAAAACACATCGAACCTGCACCTCGATTCTCCACAATACCCATTCGTGGGGGAATGGTGCTACTGAGAATTTTTTAAAATGAATTTTTAAATAAATAGGTACAAGAAAATATACTTACTTACATGCATCATCTGTTTTATGAAATGATATTCAACATTACTTTGGTGATAAGAAATAAGTTTACTTGCGACACATATGTGAATATCAGACAACACTATAAAATATGAAAATCAGATAAAATTAAGTGAAATAAAAATACATCAGGTTTAATCATCAGTAATTCAAAGAAATATTTAAAAATGCTATCAATAGTTGAATTCTTTCCATGTCTGCTGAATCAATAAGCCTAAATATCGAAATTCCGCTGAAATTCTCTGTAGTGGATTACAGTTTTGCTAATAGTGTGTACTAGTCTTTGAATCTCACCTCAAAAAAGATCATAGGGTTTTCTGGAGGTTTACTTGGGCAAGGTTTACTTGATTGTCCTGTTTAAGCTCATGGGAAGTTTACATCTAAGAATGTCCAAAGTGCTACATGAAAATCTAGTTCATCATTTCATCATCTGCTGAAAATGGAGTCGGTCCCGGTAACCTTTTCTTAAATAAAGCCACAAGTGTTGTTGACATGTCTGTGTATGTTATACTAGTGACAACACGTTCTACAAATAAGGAGACAACAACCTTTATCTTTGTAGCACCACAAAACACGTTGATTTTCGACTAGACACTACAATTTCTGCTGACATGCTGATATTCATTTCTCGGATGAGAATATCTGCTAATTTACCTTTTCCAGAGATGGGAAAATGTGACTTCATCACTGAAAACAAGGTTATTCAATGTCCGTGTACTTATGTTATTTAAAATTATACCATAATCGTCATTTACGAATGCGTGTTGAATGCTACAGCAAAACCGAATTTATATGTTAAAATTGATCGTCTGAATATATGTAGTTAAAGGAAAAGATACTTACCTGGAAGAATACAAATCCATTTACAGCAGCCATGAAGAAATTATATATAATCATTACTGTTTTCACGTTGAATGGTTCCCTGTCTTTCATTATTATTCTACCCAATTTCGTAGCAAACACCACATAAGAAATGGTGATAAAAAATATTGTTTTTGTGTTGTTAATAAGAGGCCAAGCTGCCATTGTTTTATCTAAAAAAAAAGAGAAACAATTTAAAGTACTGAGACTAAATACTGTTATTTTATTACTATATTTTATATAACTTTAAATATTTTAAAGGCATATTTCAAAGAATAAGTCCCCAAAGTTCCGGAAGCCTTGCATTTCGAGATTGAGTCGTTTATAGATATAGAACGAAAGCCAAGAACATGCAAATCAGATAAACAACTCGATATGTCACATGATTCGAGTCTACCAGAATCACACCACAAGCAAGAGGTGCTGGAGTTGCTCAGTGTCTAATAGGTTTGTCCTGAGAAAGTTGCAGAAGCTACTTCTTTCAGTGTTTTTAAGTATACATCGATATTTTTTCAATGGAGAGTGAGTTCATGTTTGCCGAATTGACTGATGTACACTTTTATTAGGGACGTGTTAAACGCAAATGCATATCACCACGGGTGGTTTATGAAGAGGAGTTCTCTGATCCTCGAATTCCATGCTCTATAACGAACCTTCCCCGTTTTTACCAGTCTTCGTGAGCGTAGCACAGTTCCTATACCAACAAATCAGAAGATAGACGAAGAATCACGAGAATATCGGAAACTAAGAAAATTCTGCCTTATAGTGGCATAGAATTCATGTACGTAGAAATGTATTAAAATATGATTTTTTCAAGAAGTTATGTGAAGGTATTACATAAAATCGACTCAGATCTATGATTTCCAGTTGGTCACCGGTGTGTCATTCAAAATCCAGATTATTCACCACTCGAAACATCGAAAAAAAATCAACCTGGTAGAAAACATCTTCCATGATGTGCCAGTGAGCCTGATGATAATATTATTATTATACTCGGTACTATCAATCGATATATTGCTTTTTTATGTAGGAGCTTAGCTATTCTTATTAATCCTGGCCTCCTCTCTTACAACGGACTCTATTTTCACTTCGTAGGCAAATGATCTCTCATGTTGTATTCATACAGACTTCGTTACTCGTACTGTCAATTATATTTACAATTCTGACGTCCTACATTTCTCACGTTTCTGGCTGGTTAAAAAACAGCCAGAAACAGCCAATGATGATTATTTATTCTTGTTCGTCGATTTCAATACCATTTTGAAAAAAAAAAAAAAATTTGCGACTTCTAGATACACGGAGTATTTTTTATTTTATTTTATTTATTTATTTATTTTAATTTCCCGCATTCAAGAAAACAGTATATGTTTAAGAAGGAATAACAGCCAAAATACACTGTGTAAGGACCAAAGAAAATTTGGTTATAAGTAATTCGAATGGTTATGGGGTTAAAAGGATATTTAAACTGTCCACGCGTTAGTCTAGTGGCTTTGCGCTTCGCAATCATATGCCTGGGGAAAGAGTGTCCCGAATTCTATTCCTGTTCTGAGAGATCAAAAATTTATATCTGAACACGATTCTAATTTCTGTATATAACATATAAACATCAGAAGATTAACATAAAAAATAGACCTAATTCTAGTTATGCTAAATGATACCAATTCAAGGATGATATGATCGTTTTGACTGAAATATGTTTCCTAATCTTGGATATCGCATATTTTAATGAATAAATAAATAAAATAAAATAAATCTTTTAAGGTAATTTTTTCTCCGACTAGACGATGCTCTTTCAGCCCTAACTTACAGAAGACTGACGGGATTCAGACTTCCACAATGAGCCAATCACTGACAAGTTTATCAACGCACTTATAAATGTATATATTATTTCATAAATTCCAGTTCACAACTGTTTGCATTAATTTGTATATTTTTGGCCCATTTTGAACATTTTGAAATAATTAACTAATGAATTTATTGTTATTAATTTCGATGGAAATCTCTTACCTGGTGTACCGAATACTGAATCCATATCTGGTGGCTGGAAGACACTTCACCCTATATCAAAACAATCAATAAAATAATTATAACCCATGGAAATATTTCTCAGCTAAGAATATGTTTCCAATGAACTGATTATAAATGCTTCATAAAAGAGGAAAATAAAGAAATATTATTATTACAAAAAATCGCCATGGAGTGAGACTCATCGTGGGAGGTTCACTGTTATACACACAGTTTATCATACCGTGCCTTAAATATATTCACTGTCTCTGCGCTCACCACACTCTCAGGCAATGCATTCCAATCACTCAAACTGTATCTGTGGAAAACTCCTTCATGATATTTCCACGAATTGAGTACTCTACATCCCATCTCTGCTTCCCAAATTTTAAAACCTTACACTTTGTAACATTGAACTGATATCCCCACTCATTTATCCATTCAGCCAGTGTATTCAAGTCCTCTTGCAAAGTTATAGCATCCACTCTACTCTTGATCTCTCCCCAAGTTTGCACGATCTGCAAACAACAAATGCATATCACCATTGAGACCTCTTTAAGTATCATTTACATACAAATTAAACAGCAATGAACACAAAACAGACCCTTGGGCTACACTACTAGTAATAACATTCCTCTTCTGGGATATCGCTCCTCCATAGACAACTCGCTGATACCTAGCAGAGCCAATCTCCAATCCAGAGAATTGGTCGACTGTTCAGCCCGATCCTTTCCAATTTAATTACCAGCAAGTCATGTGGCAATTTATCAAATGCTTTTGCAAAATCTTAATATGCCACTGTATATGCAACATCCTTATACAACGCATTTGTCACGTTATTATGAAAAGCGCAAAAAATAAAAAAATATATATTTATAGCTAAATGCAGCTGTCAGCAATCCGACAGCATAGAGTCACTGAGTATCTTTTAGGCTCCACACAAAATGCTTTCGAACACAATAAAAATGGTATCCATCTAAAATAAGTCTGGGCAAAATTGCCAACGTATTTGGCAGTTAATTTTATTACTCTTTTAAAAATATTTAAATACCTTGTTTATAATGGAAAAGATCGGGAATTTATTATGGTCATATTCGTTCGATGTTTAACCTGAAACATAAAATACAATTAGAATTATCACAACATTGTAGCATTTAAACCTGTGAACAAGAGTTCTTGATGATGAAAACTGGAAAAATTAAATATTAGTCCTTAAATTAAATACTGTTTATAAGTTTTGTTATATATTGTTTGCAAATAATGCTAAGCAATTATACTTTAAATATTGTTCTTCTTTCTCTTTTAAAAATCAACTCTTTCCTGTTGTGTCGCGTAATTCTATTCAGTTTAAAAAACATATGCATTTTTTAAAAACATTTTTTAAAAAATGTATATCATAAAAAATAGGGATGACTAGAAATCGAGACAAATTAAAACAAAGTTTAATAGCACAACTAGTTTCAGCTTGTATCAGTCTTCTTCAGGTGCACATTAAAAAAGAAATAACCAGTAAACATCACGGAAAGTTAGTGTATATGTATTCAACGTAGAAACGTTGAAGTCTGCGAAGTCAAAACTCTTCTCTCGTTGGCGTCATTATTGGGCGTATGCATCTCGCGAACGCCAGCATTTGATCGTATCACAATGACAGTCTGAAAGGTTGTAACTCAGGTTGTTGTGAGATTAGGGGGGGAGGGTTGAGAATGATTTCCTTTGATTCTATTATCTTCCTTTCTACTTCATCGTGGCAACGGAAAATGTTATTAGACTTGTCCCATAGGACTGTATGGCTAAGGTTTTCTTCATTAGAATAGGACGAGAACAGAACATGACTAGACAAAGCACTGGCTCGCGTTCTCCTGTAACTGACGTCTCTCTTATGTTCTTCAATGCGTAACTGGATCGATTTCTCTGTTTGGCCAAAGTATGGTATATCACAGTTGCACCAAATCTGGTAAACCCCGGGATATTTAAGGTTGTGATGTCTAGGTGTCGGACGGCTCACTAAGGAGCGGATTTTCGGAACAGGAGTAAATAAAATTCATTCTTATGCTATATTTCCCAAGAACCTTGGCCAATTTAGGTGAGACTGAGCTTATGTATGGTATAGAAATATTACCTTTCACCCTACTGGTCACTTCATTATTACGAGCGAGTGGGTTTAATAGGAATTTGTTTCAATTTTTCTTTGTGAATAACCATTTAGTTGAAAAGTAGACCTGAGGGAATTGAATTCTTTGTTAAGTTCTATCTCATCATCAAGAAGAGAGCGAGCACGATGTCCTAGTGTAGAAATGATTGCAAACGTTTGAGGAGGATAATGACGGGATTGACCGTGGAGATATCTGTTAGTGTGGGTAGCTTTTCTGTAAATCTAGATTTTTAATTTCTTTGAGGAAAGGGTCAGTTTGATGTCCAAAAAAAAGGAAGAGAACCATTAGCTTCAAGCTCAGCCGTAAATTTCATGTTCAGATGTTGATTATTTAGATGTTCTAGGAAGTTCAAGAGAGATTCCCGGCCATGGCTGTAAATCGGGTAAATGTCATCAATATATCTTTTCCAAATTCTTGGTTTTAAAGGATAAGAAGAGATGGCTTTAACTTCCAGATTTTCTAAATAGATGTTCGCAAGTACAGGTGACAACGGATAAGCCATTGCAAGATCATGATTGGATTGCAATGAGTAAGTAAGGCCATGATCTTTTTAGATAATTTATCTTTGAGTAGTACAAGAACTTCGTCCGTAGGAACATTGGTAAATAAGGAGATTATATCAAAACTAGCCATGATTTCATCTTCCTTAATAATAATATCTTTTATACATGAAACAAAATCTGCGAGTTTTTAATGAAAGACGATGCTTTTCCGGAAAAACTTTTGAGAGATTTAGTCAGATATTTTGAAAGGTTATTTTACTTTATGAATTTTAGGAAATCCATATAATCGTGGAATAAGCGGATGGAGAGAAAGGAGTATGTTTCTAGGTAGTTAAGAGGTAGATCTCAGTAGGTTGTTGGTCCAGTTGTGAAGTTCACGGGTGGGATCTCTCTCTAGGATCGAGAAAGTGTCACTCCGTAACAATTCCATCATCTTGTTATGATATTCATCAATGTTAAGAACAACTGTGGCGTTGCCTTTATCCGCGGGAAGAATAGTTATATTTTTGTTGTTTTGTAAATTCTTAATAGCCTGTCGTTTCTGATGAAGAGATATTGTCTGTAGGGGGTTTGGCGTTATTGATGATGAAAATGGATTCAGTGCGGAGTAGGTTTGCCTATTGGGTAGGTAGGAAGAACGGAGGTAGCTTTTTCGATCTTTGTAAGTAATAATTCTTTAGAAATAGATCTGGGAGATAAAACAAAATTTAGGACTTTACTGAGGACTTTTCTCTGCATCGGAAAAAATATAATTTGATTTGTTAATAACAACTTTGTCGGGATGGAGGTGTGGTTTCGAAGAAGTTGAATTTCTTTGCATTTGTTTAAGGGTTTCGAATTTTGTAATAAGTTCCAATTTATTGTTTTTGAATTCCGGCGGCTTCAGATTCAATTCTCACTTGAAGAAGATTCCAACTGTCACTATCTAGAGATTGTGACATCTCTAGATAAGTTCAAATGGGACTTCCATGGAACTGATGAAGAGATTTTGCTATCTTTAAGGTTCTGCTTTGTCTCTGATGAGAATCCATAGTTCAAAACAGCTGTTAGGCCAGTGAAACCTGATCAAGGCACTAACTAAAAGCCAATATACGTGCTACTGGGCAGAGCTTATGTCTTTTAAATAGTTCAAGGCCACGGCATCCTCTGTGCCAAAGGTTATATCTTCATGAACTCTCTGGCAAAATTCAAAACTTTTAAGCTTCATTTAATTTTGCTATAAAAATGATGGATATTTAATATTCTCATTATGAGTTACCTTTACTAATTTTTGTGGCTAGCATGAGTTTACATATTTAATTTGCATTAGTGTTGGTATGTGTTTCTGTGTTCTACATTAATGTCACCATACCAATTAGTAAAGTAACACCTAGCACGTCATGCCGTAATATGCGAAGTGGAAAGTAATACTCAGTGGCACATTAGACCTTCTAATAAGAGATGATTAAGAAATTTCGTGTTCGAAGCAGGTATTCCCAGTGGAAAAACAAATTCGAATTCAACCCTTCCTGTGTGTGCATAGGTTATTATAAAAAAATCCTGCAATCTGTGAATCATACAACTGACACATAAAAATCCCTTCTTCAAGGATTACCATAGAAAATGTGTCCTTTCCTAGATGCAAGATCCACTGCTGCTAGTATTCCTTCGCTTTCTTTTAGTTCTTACGAGAAGGCTGATTTAGATATTAATCAATATTTTTCGATAATGCTATTCGCTCATTTCCTCTAAGGGAGGAAAAATTCAATTCATCAATATTTAGTCAAATGAAATAAAGGTATTGCTTCATAAAGAAAGTTTGAAGATGTCCACTTGATTTTTTCGAAAAATGTTTTAAGAGAAATGCAGAAAAATATATGCGGGTATATTAGAGAACTTTCTGAATACTTTAAAACGTTAGTAATAGGTACTCAACGCCAACTATCAATTACGTGTTTTCACGTTTATCCATATGGCTCTGTTCAAGAAATAAAAATTTATCATTGTAATTAGTACATTACTATTACCTCCACATTTAAATACTACACAGCAACACATGTAAAGAGTAAATTATAATTTACAATTGCTTGAATACTTGTTCATATGTATAACCTTTAAATCTGATTCGGTTGCCTTTAGATCTAATCTTAGTATTTTACTATGTGTAGATCTGATCACTAATTTACTAAATAGTGTTTTCGTTGGTTAGTGCAACTATAATAATAGATTCAACTTAGCGCAAACATAATAATAGATTCAATTTAGCGCAACAATAATAACAGATATTTGCAATTATCCTTGAAATGACATTTTTAAATGAGTAAAATTTTGAAAAACTTACAGTGGATGAGAAAATTAGTCCTATCTTCAAGTCGTAGTTCCTATAATTCTGAAAATCGATGCATCTCCTGCTACTGATTTAATTGTGATTTCAAGGTGACACACCAGAACAGGTTTCATGAATCGTTACGTTAGCATATTTGTACTCTGGTTAAGAATCAAAATGAGGAAGGAAAAACTTCCATTCTGAATTTTGATAAAGGATTGAAGGTCAATCAGAGTTGTTTATGCAGTGCTACATGTTAAGGAAATAGAATCGTTTTTGAGAAAAAAGCTTAAAAGACTACACTTACTCTTATTTAATTTTTCATATTCTTAATCTTCTCTAAAATGGCCAAAGAACATTTGAAAGCCCTTGGTTCATTTGTCATCAAAGTATTAAGAAATATTTCGAAGACTCGTCTAGGTCTACAGAGGCTGATTTCATGTGAATCATACGAACTGTGGAACATTTCTCTTTTGGAACTGTTAAACCACTCTTGGAACACTCCAGCAAAGATAACGCACTGACAACTCATGACTTCAGTAAAAACCGCATGCAGTTTTATCAGAAAATGTAGCGCATGCGACATTCTTACCAAATGATTTTTTTTTTTTGAATTAAAGTTTGTCAAACAGTACATTGCCGAAGGAAATTATAAAGTGTGGATTTGTACTGCTATTTCATTAAACAATAATTTGTTAAATAGCATGCCATAAAAATGAACTGGCGCTGTACCATAGATGAACCAGCTTGCTATTGAACAGATAAGCAGATATGTTATCTGGAAGATTTTGAACTCATAATTCAAATATTATTTATTAGAACGGTGTGTATGTCATTCCAACGAAATAAATTATTGGAAAAACATTATTAATGATTTTTTATATCATTTGCAAAACATATATACTCGTTCGCTAAACCGAATCCGCTAATTATCCTACTAAAGAATCATGACTTTCTCTGGCTCTAAACAGAAAACTTCAAATGAACGCCAGAACCATCATTCATCTTTATTATATACAGATGAATGATGAATGAATCATCATTCAACTGTATATAATAATGGGAAGAGGTCGTAACCGAAGTGTCAACGAACGGGGTTATGATAGTTAGCAAATGCGTATCGCAAAACCTTGCAGCTATTGCAGACCTTCAGTAATGTCTCAATATGTCTGTTCTGACCGTATGTTTGTTTTGATGGCCTGAAAAAATCAAACTCTCCAACAGAAAAGCCTACTTTTCTTTTGGAGAGTTTGATTACCTTTGTGTGAAATGGAATAACTAAAAAATAACTAAAAAATAAACTAAAACTGGGGTGAGAATAAAGGTTATTCTCACCCCAGTTTGTTAATCTTCTATCCCCTGAATGACTTCCTCAGGGAACCATGCACAGCGCTATACTCGGAGGCTCCTAATACGATCGGGTGAAATATGTGACAGCTAGATCCTTCGCCATCTGATCGGGTAACTTCGTGATGGATTCCCATCAGATTAAATACCATGGATATTATCTGAAGAAGAGCGTTTCTGCTGCTGTTCCCTCAAAAATAGGTATTTTTGAGGGAGCAGCCTATTTAAAATCCAATACCTAATTAAAATAGGTATTGGATGTTCTTACACTATATATAAGAAGAGATGGAGACTGAAGCTGGAAGCCTTATCATCTCTCCCTCCCAAACACATACAGTGCACATAGTGCCATCACTGTGCTGAATATTAAATCAATTAGAAAATCTAGAAGAATGTTGTGAGATAACTTCCTATTGAGAACACAGAACTTGGAAAGAAGTCAACGGATATAGTGTGAGGAACAAACATCTAAGACCTCCACCGCAGTAAAATGCAGGACTTGTTTTCTCTGTGATAACTGCAGCAATTTTTATGGGCATAGTTTCCGCAATCACACGATACCATCAATGGGAATTTTGGACCATTCTTCCTGTAGGCATGATACGTTCATATCCACAAACCACTCAGTTAGAGTAGCAGCCTTATGAAACTGTGTGGTCTTTCTGAAAGAGACAATGGCCAGTAGAAACGCCACAAAGTAATTTGCTTTACGCAGAATCATATACCTCTCGGATTTGAACATTCGTGGCACCACAAACAGAGGTCTGAGGCCACGCCAGTAAAACATTTCATCGTTCGGGTTACGCACTCCGGCAAGAGACGCTTACTCGGCATCTCCCATAACTACAACCATTCATCTGCTCGGTGCAGCGTGGTTCGTTGATTCATAACACAGCTTTCCAACCTTCCGCATCTCATTGTCCACGCTCTTTGCACCTCTGAAGAGGACGCTGGTTCGGTTATATCGAGCTTGCATATTGCGTATCTACCGTAGAAACCGATGTTGTAAGCCTCGTTCTGAATGTTTTTTTTTTTTTTTTTTTCAGATTCGTGTTCCACTCGATGCCTAGAACGACGTATTTAATGCGTTCGCCGACGCATGGTGGCTTTTATTAGCCTTCGTAGCAACTTACGGTCACGTTCGGTGAGTGTGATGAGTAGTCCATTTGGGATAGCACTTACAGTTGATTTTCTGCGCTTCCATCTCAGTATTGAACCACTCACTGTTGACCTGGGATAACCCAATTTTTAAACAATTTTCCGAACAGATAGCCTGCAACAAGACATCCTATGAAAACTTCTCCTTTAAACCTTCAAAACGTCGCCTACCGTGCGAAGTAAAGATGGCGGCAACAAAGGCCAACAACGGAAGATTACCTCGAGTGCCGTCAGCGTAGCGTCGCCGATCACCAGCAAACCGAATGACATTATTACGAAGTGCCGCAGCTGTGAAACCGAAGTCAAAGAAGGGGAAAAAGGTATATTGAAGGTATATGCGATTTCTTCTTCAACTAGCTACTTTTTTCCTGCGCGAAAATAAATGAATCGGCGCACAAGCTTTTTACCGATCTAAACCAGCCCTACTTCTGTACGACGTGCCTCCCTTCCGTAAAACAAATACTAAACCTAGGCAAAATAGTCAATAACCTCGAGCAACAGCTTAATACCGTGATCAATACCTTCTCCTCCAAAATCGGAAAATTGGAAATTAAGCTCGACACGCTCAATGACCAGCGCTGGACCGCAAGTGCACCAGTGCCTGCTAACGAACTTCGTGAACTAATCACATCATCGGTACACGAGCCGCTCGAGACCGAAAATAGAAAACTCCACGCTGTTATCCTGAGCTTTCCGACAGAAAACGGTAAATCCTTAAAAGAAGACGTCGGAAAACTAGCAAGTGAATGCAATTTCGATGGCAGAAATATCGTCAAATGGAATCGTATTGGACCCATAAACAAGAGAAAGGACGGAACGAACTTTCCACGTCTCGTGAAAGTGACCTGCGACACACCAACAAACACATGCAAATTTATAACTGCGATAAATAACAAGCTAAAGGACATTTGCCCCCAGTCGGGCATACGTGCTCGACCTAATTTAACTTTGCCCAGAGAGAACAAAGACGTCAACTCCGAAGACAACTAGAAGAAAAACGCCAAAATGGAGACAATTGTATGATAGACTACAAACAATCCAAACTAGTACAAAAACCAAGTGATGCCACCAAGGACACCAGTATGCAGGCACTGCATAGGAAGCGTGCAAGATACTTGGGGTCAAATCCATGCCTCACAGATCCTTGCATATCCACTTCACCAACATCCGCTGCCTGAACGCCAACCTTAATAGCATCAACTACCATCTGCAGCCCACCAAACCCAACCTACTCTTTTTAACAGAAACTCAAATCTCACCTTCTTCTAGCACTATTCATCTCAACCTTCCTAACTATACACTATATAACTCCTGTGCATATATCCGCTCTGACATACCCTGCCAGAGAGCAACTAACTTAGAGTCGCCCGACTTAGACATCGACTGAAGATATCCCTCCCCCACTCAGTCATATTCATTTGCTGTGTCTATCGCTCTCCTAATGCCACCAATCACTCTGAGTTCTTTCATTTCCTCTCATTAAAATTGATTTTCTCCAGTCCCACTCCCCAAACAGCGAAATCATCCTCCTGGGTTTCAACGTCCATAAGACCAATTGGCTTTCCTCTTCCAGTCATACAGATCCTGCAGGCAGAGATGCTGAAACATTTGCAGTCACTAATGACCTCACATAAATTGTTCAAAAACCGACCAGAATATCAGATAACCCAAACCACTCCCCAAATATCCTAGATCTCTTCCTTACTAATGACCCCTCCAAATATGCAGTGAATGTAGTGAGCCTCCTGGGCAATTCTGACCACAATTTAGTGCTCATCTTCTCCCGCATGCAACAACGCTTACACAGTTACTCCTACACAAGAGTAGTTTGGCATTATAACAGTGCCAAATGGGACAGTCTCCGAGATTACTATGTTTCATTCCCATGTTTAAACAATGACTATTGTTTCCGGTCTTCCAGTCCAAACATATGCACTGAACGCATCACCAAAGTGATCTTTACAGGCATGGAAACATATATTCCCCACTACTCAAACCTGCCGTCCCCTAACTAAACCCTGGTTCTCCAAAAAATGTGCCAATGGAAAAATCCGGCATACCACAACTGGCTCAAATCAAGAACCCCATCCTCATTCGATGCCTATACTGAAGCCAGAAACAAATGCAAGAAAATTATCAATGCTTCCAAAACAGAATTTGAACGGGGGAAAAGCAGAAAGCCTGCAGCCTGTCCAAACGGCAGTCGTGCCTTTTGGTCTGTTGCCAAGGCAATTGGCCATAACGTTTTCCCTACACTATTCCCACCTCTATCATACCCAGATGGCTCAATAATGACATCATCCACAGAAAACGTTAACCTCCTGGCTTCACACTTTGCCTCCAATGCACACATAACTGACAATGGCAAATGCCCTCCAGTCATTCCAACTGCCCAACATACAATGCCCCCTGTATCCTTTTGCCAAAAAGACATCATAAACATGTTGTCTAAATTAGACACAAAAAAGTCACCTGACCCTGACAGCATTCCGCCAATTATCCTCAAGGTCTGCGAATCGGAACTGACTCCTATTCTATGACACCTGTACACACTCTCTTACTCCACTGGTATATATCCCAAAACCTGGAAACTGACCTATATTCAACCCATTCCTAAAAAGGGTGACAAGTCACTACCATCTAACTACTGCCCTTTCTCACTCACTTCAGTCCTATCTAAAGTAATGGATAAAATCATCAACTTTCAACTCCTAATCTACCTTGAAGGTACACGGCTATTAAGCGAACACCAGTACGGATTCCGTCAAAGCCGTTCAACAGGAGATCTACTCTCATACATCACCCATCACTGGACACACGTCATGGAGAAATTTGGCGAATCCCAAGTAGTTGCACTTGAATCTCCAAAGCCTTTGACCGAGTCTGGCACAAAGGCTTACAAGCAAACTCCCATCATTTTGATTGACGCAGGACTCCTGAAGATGGACTGCCAGCTTCCTGTATGGACGCACACTATGTGTGATGGTAGATGGCTCCCTATCCTCTCACCATCCAACTAATGCTGTGGTCCCACAAGGTTCAGTTCTCTCACCGACCCTCTTCCTTCTATATATCAATAACCTATTTCAGTTGACCTCTAACCCAATACACAGTTTTGCAGACGACAGCACATTACACTTCTCTCTCTCAACGCTAATCTATGCAACTCACTTCAACCCACAGAACATCAACCACCACCGCCCTTAATTCCGACCTCCAAGCCATCCGCCAATAGGGCTTAGATAACCTCGCCAACTTCAACGCTAGTAAAACCCAGTTCTCTCTTATTTCTCACAAAAAAGAACCATTTTCCCCCAGCATTGTTTTCGATAACACTCAAATTCTCAGACAAGATGGAATTTCTCTTCTCGGAATTACCCTGACATCAAGCCTCTCCTGGTATAAACACATCACAACCATTGCATCCTCAGCTTCCAAAAAATTAGGTTTTCTCTTTCGATCAATATGCTACTTTACCTCTAAGCAGCTGTTAACCTTATACAAGTCACAAATCTGCCCAGCTCTCGAATACTGATCTCACATCTGGAGTAAGACTCCAAAAAGCTCCCTCAAAATACTTGACTCAATACAGAGGAGAGCAACTAGACTAATAAATGACCCATCCCTCACCAACTCACTCCCCCCACTTTCACATAGACGCCTGGTCTCCGTAATTCGTATATATTCTATAAACATTTCCATGGGAAATGTTCATCTGAAACAGCATCGATAAATCCCCCACCCTGTACTAAGCCAATTGGAACACGTACAGCTGCCGCCCAACATCCTTTCACAGTACACCTCGAAACCCACAGAACAAGTTTCTTCTCCTCCTCCTTCATCCCTGCTACTGCAGTATTTTGGAACACTCTTCCCCAGACGTATTTCCCAAGGAATACAATATACATGTGTTGAAATCAAATGTAAACAAGTTTCTCCTTTCGCAACCCACACCCGTATACGGTACTAACGTACTATAGGTTGACCAGCCAACCTCCTGTATATGGGCCCAACATAAATAATAATAATAATAATAATAACAATAATTTTTTTTTTACATTGCATACATTTGTTACAGTTATTATATACATTACATACATTTGTTACAATTATTATATACATTACATTCATTTGTTTACATATGATACATTACTTACATTACATGTGATATTTACATTACGTACATTGGTTTACATATAATACATACATTGGTTTTCATGTGATACGTACATTACATGCATTTGGTTAAATATGATACATCTTGGATGAGAATTAATTTTTTTTTCCTTTCATCCTCGAAGCTTAAATGTATGCTCATCTGAGGATGACACCAGTTGGTTATTATGTTTTTTTTTTTTTTTTTTTTTTTTTTGCTGTTTTAGGATGCTACGGAATCTATGATTGAGAAATTCGCGCGCCCGCACTCACACGCACACGCACGCACGCACGCACGCGCACCCACATCCCTCCCTCCCGCCCGCCCGCCCACCCTGGTAGGAAAGATAAGCAAGAAAAAATAAAAAATGTGCAATATGATCATGACATTAAGCACAGCTGATTTGAGAAGTAACTGTAGAACAATGTTGATTTTTTTTTTTTTTTTCGAAGAATGTATTCTTATCAGAACTGTTGCTAGGTTTGTATTCCACCTCAATAAAATTTACAGAATTAAAGAAAAAGAAAAGAAAGCGGAAAAAACATAATTTTACTATTCTCCAAACTTGCCACTACCTGCTTACTACGCTAGCTCCTTTGTAAATTACAATCCCAGGCTTTTATGCAGAATATCTGTGAGAATTACAAAAATACATTAATAAATAACATGATTTATTATCTAATTAGACTGAAAGTGTTTTCACTATTATGAATTATAAATAGTTTATTTATTTATTGCCATTTTTGCAATGTGTAACCAGTACGTTAGGCAAACAACTGCTCAAATAAATTGAGAGAAAGAATTGTTTCATTGTGCATGCGTGTGACCCGAAACAATGCTTTCTGTTATATTGTGTTATTGGATATTTATTTTCACTCAAAGCGATGTTATCATTGTATGCACTTTATGATTCAGAAATAATGATATAATAGATATTATCAGTAAAACTGTTATTGTGTACAAGAACAGGCCTTCATTGTTTATCTGTTTTTGTTCCGTTTGTGTTGTTTCTATTGTTTTGTATTACCGTTATCGTAACTACACGTAATTAGCTATGACATCGTTCGTTGGCTGAGTGACGCACTGTACGAAAGTAATCGCTCATCTCTATTGTTATTTGCCTTTTGTTTGCAAGCAACAACAACAAGTATATTAAGAATTTCGAATAATGATTTGGGAGTGATGTATTTTAATCGCGTGCAGATATTCAGTCATGTGATTTTTATGGTCAATTACTGAATGATAAAGTAGTTATTTTTTGTTTTGTTTTTGCAATGGATTTTTCTTTTCTTTCACTCAAATTACTCATGGTAGTACAGAATACATAGCATGATTTATTTTAGAAAATTGCAGAAATCAAAGAATCAACGAATTTTATGAAATGAATGAATTTTATAATTTTATATGGAGAATTACAAGGCAGGTAATTATGACAAGCTTGAGAGAAAACTTGAAGTTGTTCCATGGCATGAACCCCCTTCAAGGGAAGGATGTTAGTAGTGCATGGGAGATAGTTAAAGTGAAAGTTAAAGAGAAAGCTAGAGGAAGCTATATTAAATTGCATAACTAAAGTAAGGAGGATTAATCAGGTAGGAGTTAGATGGATGAATAATATCATTAAGCATGGGCTTCAGAAAATGAAAATGCTGTGCTGGGTATATAAGGAGAAAGGCGCCAGCAAACTCATGAACTGTATAAGAGTCAAGCAAGAAAGATAACCAGTATGGTAAGAAAGAGTAAATCATGCTACGAGAATAAACTACACGAGCAGGCCAAGGGAAAACCCTTTTTCTATGTGGCAAATGAGAGGAAGAATGACCACGGAAGGATAACACAATACGGAAGGACTACACAACGATTTTGCTGGATTTTACAAAAGTATTTGACAGAATACCGTATGGAACTCTGTTACGCAAATTAGAACAAATGGAGATGGATATGACACTGGTTATGTGGATAAGAGGGTGGCTGCTGGACAGATATCAAAAAGTGGTATATGGTGGGACAGAATCCAAGCAAAAGCTGGTGACCACTGATGTGGTGTGGTGTAAGGTTCAGTGTTCAAATCACTACTGTTTAATTTGTACAAAAGGAAATATTCATTTGACTGCTGATGAAGCAAAATTAGATAGAGCAATAGTCAATCAAGGTGATGTGGAAAATTTGCAGGATGATTTAAATAGGCTGTAAACATGAAAAAAATATAATGGATATCGGTTTAATGTGCAGAAACGTAAAGTTATTATATTTTTGGATAAACAGATTACAAACTGCGTACCACTTTAAATGGAAGTAAACTATACTCAAAGAAATAGATGAATCTAGAGATTTAGAGGGTAGTAGACAGAGAGTTAAAATTTAGAGGACATATTGCTAAAGGTGATAAGGTAGCCCCTAAGATTACGTGGCTATTGAAGAACACATTAACAAGTAGAGATAAGGAACTTGTTATTCCTCTTTATAAGGCCTTCATACATCCACATCTGGGGTACTGTGTTTAGGTCTGGTGTCTCCTGGATTTCTTGGTGAAGAGGAAGTAGTGGAGAGGATAGATTGGAAAAACGATCGATAGGAAAAAAAGAGGGGATACAATAAAAACATTTAAGTTGCTTGAAGGGTTTTATAGGATTGATGCAGGGGAAATATTTCAGCACTTAGCTAGAGGGGGCAGAACAAGAAGTCACCACTGGAAGTTGAGTCCAACTGTGTTAGTACGGGCGTGAGAACTAGATTTTTCACTTGGAAAGTTGTGAATAAAAGAAATGGGTTGCCAGAATCCGAGAAAAGTAGAATCAAAATCAAGGAGAGGTAGAATAGATTGTGTGGATAAATTGGGTTTACAAAGTAGATCTTTTCTTGTGAATTAAAATTTAAAGTACATCAGTGAACTCCGTTCTTCAAGACGAACATATAGATGTAAAAACTGTAAGTATCTGTTAAGTAATAAGTAAAATATAAGTATTCAAAGTTCGAAGTATACGTTGGTCAACTACGCGAGAAGAGAATAAAGGAGGACGCCATATTAGAAAATACAGCAAGATCGTTAAACAAGAAGTATGAAGTGCTACAAATGCCAAGAAGACCTAACGGGGGAAGAAAACCACGTAACATGTAGGAACTGCCAAAGAAACATGCATTTTTTATGTTCAGGATTGTCCGAGACTACCTGGCAGCGAAAATCAAACAAGAATCGTGACGAGTGGAAGTGTCCCCATTGCAGAGATAACAAAGGAACGTCGCCTTCGACCGCAGGCGGAAAACAGCCAACGCAGAAAACAACCGCAGGCAGTAAACAGCTATCAACAACAGAGGGAATTAAAAACAAAGAAAACAACAACGGAAACCCAGGTGAGCCATCTTTAAATGCATTACTTGAAAATAGATTACAAAACCTAAAAGACTGTTTAATCGATTTTGTTGGAGAACTATTTAAAAAACATACCGCACAAATTACAGAAAAATTTAACCAATACGAGGCATTTATTAAATTTAATAATAACTCGATAGAAGATATGTTACAGACCGTTAGAGAAATTAAAAACTGCGTCAAAGAGCTAACTGAAAGACAGCATAATTTAATTAAAGAGACAACGGACCTACGGCAAGAACTAAACTCTCTAAAGCAACAGTACGAGCTCTCAAACCAACAGCAGCACAAAAATGACCTCCTCATAAATGGTCTCCCAGAAATAGCTACGGAACCTCTAAGAGACACTGTAATACAACTAAGCCAAAAAATCGGCTCCTCCATTGAACCAAGAGACATCCAGTCAGTGCATCGGTTACCACAAAAAAGGAAAAGAGAAAATAATACCCGTGCTTCTCCCGTCGTAGTGCGACTCACCAACAGCCTAACAAAAACTACACTTATAAAAGCTATCCAGTAGTAAAGGATCTGAAAGGAGACCACGACAATACCCCAATATACTTGTCTGAATACCTTACTGCACACTATCAGAAAATATTCTACTAAGCAAGGAAAGTAAAAACAGAAAACAATTACCAGATTATATGGATAAGAGACAGCAAAATATTCCTTAGAAAGACACAAGACTCAAAACCAATCGAAATAAAATCCGTAGATGACCTCAACAGGCTGTCACATTGAAAGGAATATTGAAAACTCGTAAAGAAGGACCAGCACCCCAACCAACATGAATGCACACCATCAAGCAGACGTAATCACCCTGGAACATGATAATTGCCACATTCTGAAATCAATATCAGAATGGAAACAACTGACAATCCCCAAAAAAGGACTATCTATTCTCCACATCAACATCAGAAGCATTCAAAAATACTGGCTGACCCTGCAAGCTTATCTGAAGGAAGATATAGACGAAATAGACATTTTAATACTGACTGAAGTATCTACAACAAACGAAGAGGCATCCTCCTACCAAATGCCACACTACCAACAACACAAACACTGCAGACAAACAAAACGAGGCAGTGGTATAATAATATTTACCAAACATAAACTAGAAGTAACAGAAATAAACTATAAATTAGAATACGCAGAAAACATATGCATCGAAATTAAAAACATCAAACAAGAAAACTCCCTGATATTAAACGCAATATACAGACCACCCAACTTAAGCACCACAAAATTCCTAGAAGAACTAAACAGATGGCTTTCAGCCACGAAAGTAGGCACCTCAAAATACTTGATAATAATAGGAGACATTAATATAAACATTAGGAACATAAATAACAACAGAGAACAATACCTAGACCTATTATCGGCATATAACATAACCCCATCCATACAGTCGTATACACGAGAAGAGATAGTCGGAAACACAACAACCTCAACCTGCATTGATCATATAAATATAAGGGCCCCTCCAAACAGCCACACAGCAGCCGTCATAACATGCAGACCATTATTTCACAGCATTGCATTTACACACTGAACCAGAACCCATAAAAATCACTGAGACTACAAACCAGTATGATAGCATTGTAAACGAAGCAATAGTGAACGATGAAATCAGAAAAACAGACTGGATGCAGATAGCATCTTTAGACTCTGCTGAAGCTGTATATAATAACCTTAAACTTGCATTTAACAAAATATACAACAAAGGATTAACAAAAATAAAAATACGTCCCCAAACGAAACAAAATCCATGGATAACAGACAACATACTAACAGACATACAAAGAAAAGATGCTCTGTGGAAACAACTTAAGAAGTCACCGAACAATATCGCTTTAAAAGCTGAATACAAAAGAAAACGGAATCTCCTAACAACCCAGATTCGAACAGCAAAAAGAAACTATTACAGCAACAAATTAACAACAGCACAGAATGACATAAAGGAAACCTGGCACCTGATTAATGAAATGCTGGACAATATACACAGAACCACTGCCACAGAAACAATAAAACACAGCTTTGCCTGCGACCCCAAATCCCTCAAACAGTTGGCAAACAACTTTAATCAGCACTTCGTGAACTCTGTCCAAAAGCTACAAGAAACAACCTTTCCTCACACATACGAACATTCTCCACTAGGTCCAGGAGCAACCCAGTCGATGTGGTTCCCCACAGTAACAAAAGAAGAACTATCACTGGCAATTCAACAAATTAATCCTAACAAAGGACCGGGGATAGACGGAATCAGACCAAAAGACATCAAGAAACACTCAACCGACCTACTTCCGGTTATACAAAAACTGTTAAATAAAATCTTCGAAACGGGACACATACCTGAAACACTGAAGACTGCATTAATCACACCCATACACAAACAGGGAAAAAGAAACATAATAAGTAATTACAGACCTATCGCCACGCTGCCTAGAATCAACCAAATCATGGAGCGCATTGTACATCAGAAACTCTCCACATACGTTGAAAAATTTCAAATCATACCCAAAACACAATATGGCTTTCAAAAAAATAAAGAAACAGCAACACGCCTGGAAGATTTCACAGATCTAATAAACGCTGCATTGGATAAAAACAGAATAACATTAGTGGTATTCATTTACCTAACAAAAGCATTTGACACACTAACACATAAAACCTTGTTAACGAAACTTACCCATATCGGAATTGGAGGTCGTCTACTCCAGTGGTTTAAAGCATACACGAAAAACAGAAAGCACATCACACGTATAGGATCAGCACACAGCAAAGAGGTACATGTAACCTGTGGAGTACCGCAAGGAGCTGTCCTATCTCCCATTCTATTTAACATATACACACACGACATAAGCCAACTCCCCCTAAAAAGTAAAATCTTCCAGTATGCAGACGACACTGCCATAGTATCCATTCACAAAACTGCAAAAATCGCTTACAAAAATATGCAACACGACATCAATCAAATCACTAACTGGTTAACCGAAAACGGCATATATATAAACCCTGGAAAAACAAAGCTAATGATATTCAAAAATTCCCAAACCCTGCCCATAGAAACTAAATATCTCACTATCAAACATTCATCTTCCTATACACAAAGTGCAGAACCTAAAATCACAACCATCACACAGATGAAAACAACACGCTACCTTGGACTTCACTTCGATGCAGATCAAAGTTGGAATAGCCATACAAACTACCTACATACCAAGCTTAGGATAATAGCAAGCAAACTATACAGATTAAAAGACATTGCCCCAACCCACATAAAAATACTAATCTATAAAGCATTATGTGAAAACATTTTAAGATATGCAATCACATCATACGCATTCTGTGCAGACTACAGACTTAACAGGCTACAATGGTTGCAAGATAAAATGATAAAACTGATATTCTGGGAACAACCCACTCTTATGCAGGAAGCATGGATAAAACACAAAATATTTAAGGTGATACAATTACGCCACTACACAGTCATGTTAAAACACTACTGCAGCCCAACATATAGAGTAACCAGAACAACATATCAAATAACAAGACCACAGTCAAGAAACTACATAACATATAAGTACAACAATCACTACCGCAAAGCCACCCGAAACTTCTACGTACCTGACATGATTAACAAACTGCCGTTCGACAACAGAAACCTAGGAACATACAGAGAGCTGAAACAGGCGCTATATAAATATTATAGCGAGAATGAAAATTAGAGCAATTCCTGTTTCTCTCTCCCCCACCACACATACACACACACACACACAAACTTACCACAACCCCCCCCTCTCAAAAAACTACCACTACAAGAACACAAAGAAACAAACACACCATGTCTAAATCCAACCCTATTTGCACAGAAAAAAAAAAGTTAAATTGTAATAGCAGACGAAGTCTTTCAAGCACGTACCAACAAACAGTTAAATCACCACCTGGCTTGTGACCACTATAGGAACACAACCATGAAACCATCACCCTCTGTCATCTATTATCTTCCTCAGATAAGCTCTGCTAAGCTTCGAGGAAGAAAATTACTAACTTGCAAGTATTTGTTATACACACTTGTAATGCGTTATAAATATTATATACATATAATTACTACAGCAACTATGTATGCAATTCATCTAGGACATAAAAAAAAAAAATTCTGTGTAATCCTTATTGTAATTACTGTAAATATTATTGTATGTAACTTATATTGAGACATAATAAAATGTAAAAAAAAAAATATTATTATTATTATTATTATTATTTTAGTTTAATAGTTTAATACTTTATTTTGTCTCTGATAAACTGCATGCACATGATACAGAATTTAAGCAATGATACTACATTTTCTTTGATGTGTTTCAAGAACAATTTCTAATTAATATCATTATTGCAATGTAAACTACACATTGCATATTGAAATTTAAAGGTTTTTTTTTTCAAGTTTGACAAAATATGGTCATATATATAATTATATACATAATATGGTCATTCATATGAATCATATATAAATATGTTTACATACATACATACATACATACAACTACACGGCCCATCTTTCCTGATTGGGTTGTGGGGGCAACAGCTGCAAGAGGAACTTCCAATGGTCACGATCTTCCGCCACCAAGCTCAGGTGTTCTGGTGGGATTCCCAAACGTGTCTACCCAAGGTTTTGGATAAAATCTATTCAGCGAGTCCTTGGCCTTCCACCTGGCCTCCCATCCTCTGGCTTGGCAAGGAGGGCCTGCCGAGGGAGCCTCTCTTGTGGCATTCTGACCAGGTGCCCGTACCAACGTAACTATGATCTCTCAACACGGAGAAGCAGTGTTGAGTATTGAGGGTTTATCGAATTGCAGAGCTTCTGACACTGTCGAGTATTGTCATCCCCGCAACGCCTCGAAGGAACCTCATTTCAGCCGCTTGGATTCGTGTCCGCATTCTTTCGGTCATTACCCAACTCTCATGACCATAGGTGAGGATGGGGACATAGACTGTATTGAAGACAGCAAGCTTTGCCTTCTTGCTTAACTCCCGCTTCAATACTACCGAACGGCCAAACTCCGGCAATATTGTGCTTGCTAAGCCAATTCGAGTATCTAGCTCTACGTCCCATTTTCCATTATTCATGAATATGGACCCAAGGTATTTAAACTTCTCCACCTGTCTCATTGGGACTCCATGCACATTTAGAGTGCACTGGGATGGTTGTCTTGAGACCACAAATGTTTCGGTTTTGGTCACACTGATCTTCATTCCGGCGTCTGCAAAAACAGCTACAAACCTATCCAGGGTCCGCTGGAGGTCATCTATGGAACAGCTAAGCAGAACTAGGTCATCTGCAAAAAGCAGACGTAAAATGCTACATCTTCCAATTCTGACACACTCACTGCTTCGGCTGTGCCTATCAATCCAGTCCATAACTATTATGAAAAGGAGGAGTGACAGAACACACCCTTGGAGGAGGCCAACGGAGACTGTGAAAGGTTCAGACTTTGTGCTGTTTACCCTGACACAAAACTCTGGGCATTCATACAGGGACTTGATGGCAGCTAATAGTTGGCCATCCACACCATACTCCTGTACTACGTGCCAAAGCTTATCCAGAGGAACCCGGTCATATTCCTTCTCCAAGTCCACAAAACATGTGTAGACATTCTTGGCATATTCCCAAGATTTCTCAGACTTGCCTTAAAGTAAAGATTTGGACAGTTGTGCTTCTACCAGGACGAAAGCCACATTGTTCTTCCTGGAACTTTGACTCAACTATGCTCATGCACCGTCTTTCCAAGCACTTAGCATACACTTTCCCAGGCAGGCTGAGCAGAGAGATGCCACGATAGTTACTGCAACTCTTCTGGTCTCCCTTCTTAAAGACTGGTATTATTATGCCTGTCTGCCATTGCTTTGGTTCTCGCCCAGATATCCAAGCAGCCTGACACACTCGAGTCAGCCAGAGAACAACGTCTCGATTTAAGGCTTTTAGCATTTCGGGCCGAATTTCATCATTGCCAGCAGCCTTGCCCGATTTTAGAGATTTTATTGCTAAATGGACCTCTTCTGCTGTGAGACTAGTCATTTCCCCGATCTGCACCTCTTGGATGTCCACAACTGCTGGGCCACCGGGGTTAAGAAGGCTCTCAAAGTATTCCCTCCATCTGTGGAGGATATCCTTCTCGGTTGTTAAAAGTGCACCATCAGAGGCCTTAATTGCCGTTGCTGTGCGCGATTTCTTCCCTCGAAGGCGGCGGATGGCTGCCAGAATACTTTGTTTGCATTTGCACAGGATGAGTCTAATCTTTCTCCAAAGGATTCCCAAGCCTTCTGCTTTGCTGTCTTTACTGCCTGAGCAGCAGCTTTTCGTGCCTCAGCATACCGCAAACGCATCTCAGGTGACCTGACTCTAAGCCATGTTAGGTGGGACTCATTTTTTGCCCGGACAGTTTTTTGGACTTCTTGGTTCCACCAAGGTGTCCTTTTCTCAATGCCCGTTGCCACGCAGAGCCGCTTTCTGCCACACCATGAGAGTGCAGAGGCAGTGACAGCTGTTCTGAACAGCTTCCACTCCTCCTCAACATCTGCAGTATGCTTGGGAATCTCTTTGAACCCGGAGGAAATATCATCTGCAAAATTCTTCCTCACAGTCTCATTTTCCAATGTCTCCCATTTCACGCAGTATAGCTGCTTAGGCCTACCACAGTTGATGGTAGCATCTGGTTTCTGAAGCCGTAGAGTGCACACAACAAGGTGGTGGTCAGTTGACAGTCTGCCCCTCTTCTCACACGAACGTCCAACACTGAGGAAAATAGGTCTGCTGAGACTATAAAGAAGTAAATCAGAGACCTTTGTTCTAGTGTATCCCTGGTACAGGGATACACTAGAACAAATAGACTTCTCGGTGCTGGAAGAAGGTATTCATTATGGACAAGCTGTTAGTACAGCAGAAGTCCAATAATTTCAACTCATTCGCGTTAAGGTCAGGGGCACCGTTCCTCCCAAACCCACTCCTCCATGTCTGGTCATCTGTTCCAACATGTGCATTGAAGTCACCCATTAGCAGGACAGATTTCATGCCTGACACCCTGTAAAAAGCAGCATCCACTTCCTCTAGGAAGGCAGAGTATTCTGACTCCAGATTAAGTGCATAGGCTTGCACCACAGCCTAATCATGGTTTTTCATCTGAAGCCTTAACACACATACCTGTTCCTTCAATGGGATCCACTCAGCAACACAGTCTGATAGCTGGGGGATTGTGAGTATCCTCACACCCGCCTGAGCAGACATTGTCGGGCTCACACCAGAGTAGTAGAGCTTCCACCCCTTATCCAGGTTGACAGTTCCAGAGCCTCTTCTGTTGGTCGAAGAATGCCTGACTAAGTCTAGCCGGTAGCGCTTGGCTTTCTCGACCAGTTCCAACACCTTCCCTGTCAGAGAGAAGATGTTCCAGTTGTCTAAAGCCATAGTCTGGTGGCGTTGTCGTCGCCATTTCCGTCCTTTTGCAGAACCATTTCTTTGCGCTGCCCCTAAACACCTCCTCAAACAGGTAGCGGACCCATTGATGAAGTTTCCTTTAGCAGTGTGGTGTCTAAGGAAGACTGTAACATATTTTTCGGATGGGCCCCTCTGCCTAAAGCCAGAACGCGTCCCTTCCTAACCCCCGCGACGGGCAATGCGGTATGAACAGTTTTTGATGGATATATTGGATAGATGGCTCTATCCAATATGTTTAATAAATATGTTTAATATCAATAATTATTTTATTATTTATTTATTTATTTATTTTTAACTGTAATAATATTTTGTTTATCATAATACAGAGTATTTACATATATACAATAAAGCATACTATTACAATTTCTGTTCAGTACAAAATGTAGAGTACAGTGTTTTTTTTTTAATAGAAAAAGCGTCTCCGTAGTGCAATTGGAAGAACGAAGGTGCATTGCACCATTCGATTGGAAAAGGCGTAAGTTCGATTCTCCTCATGACGGTAGGAATCTTTATATGGACCTTTTTCAATCGAAGGTGAGTTAGCCGATCTCATACGGAGGTAGCAGATTTTTTTCTCCCGGAAACTCGGGTTTTTCATCCCGCATAGGGACAAATCGGCTGTTCAGAACACACTCAATTTACAGACATAAAATACTAGCTGTGGTGGTGTCGTGGTCGGCAGTAGATGGTGCTGATGTAGATGATTGGTAGTAGAGGATCAGTGTAGTGGTGGATATGGAGAGTTGTCTAATAGGTGTCCGCCCGCGATGAGTCTTCGGACTCCTTGGAGGTGTCACGAATAATAATAATAATAAATGTACATTTTTTTTCGGTATCAATATCATAGCTTATTTTTATACAGACTATATACATATACACAATTAATAATAATAATAATAATAATAATAATAATAATAATAATAATAATAATAATAATAATAATAATAATAATAATAATTGCTTCTTTTGTTGTTGTTTTTTGGGAGGCATTTCTCATTTCTTCCTCAAAACTTTGCAGAGCTTATCTGAGGAAGATAATAGTTGGCGGTGGTTTCGTGGTTATGTTTCTATACCGGTCTCAAGCCAGGTGTTGATTTTACTGTTTGTTGGAACATGTGTGGAAGACTTAAACTGCAACTTGAGAGCGGTTTGTCATAGGTTCCGTTTTTGTGTGTGTGTGTGTGTGTGTGTGTGTGTGTGTGTGTGTGTGTGTGTGTGTGTGTGTGTGTGTGTGTGTGTGTGTGTGTGTGTGTGTGTGTGTGTGTGTGTGTGTGTGTGTGTGTGTGTGTGTGTGTGGGAGAGAGAGAGAGGGAAACAGGAATTTCTCTAATTTTAATTCTCGCTATAATATTTGTATAGCTCCTGTTTCAGCTCACTGTATGTCGCTAGGTTTCTGTCATCAAACGGCAGTTTGTTTATCATGTCAGCTACGTATAAGTTTCGGGTGACTTTACCATTGTGATTGTTGTACTTATGTGTCATGTAGTTTGTTGACTGTGGTCTTGTTATCTGATATGTTGTTCTGGTTATTCTATTGGTTGGGCTGTAGTAATGTTTTAACATGACTGTGTAGTGGCATAAGTGTTACACCTTAAATATTTTGTCTTCTGCCTGTGGTGCCTGCATAAGTGCGGGTTGTTCTCAGAATATTAGTTTTACCATTTTATCTTGCAACCATTGTAACCTGTTAAATCTGTAGTCTGTGCAGAATACGTATGATGTGATCGTATCTTAAAATGTCTTTTAATCGGTATAGTTTGCTTGCTATTATCCTAAGCTTGGTGTGTAGGTAGTCTATATGGCTATTCCAACTTTGATCAGCATCGAAGTGAAGTTCGAGATAGCGTGTTGTTTTCACCTGTGTGATGGTTGTGGTTTTATGTTTAGCCCTTTGTGTATAGGAGGATGAATGTTTGATAGTGAGATATTTAGTTTCTATGGGCAGGGTTTGGGGATTTTTGAATATCATTAGATTTGTTTTTCCAGGGTTTATATATATGCCGTTTTCGGTTAACCAGTTAGCCAATTAACTAATTAATCAATAAAAATAATAATAATAATAATTTTTTCAATGTCAAATAATACTGAATTATCTGCCAAATAAATTATATACATATGCATACAATTTAATTATACATACAATTTATATAATACATATAACACACACAAAATTATATAATACATACAATATAATATAATTACACACAACTGAAAAGATAATGCAACAATTTTTCACTTGTGGTTCAATTCAGATTGCAGTTTATCGCATACTTTGTACAGTGCGCAAGTCATAATAGTTCAACAATTCATGTATTATTAGTAGTAATAACCATTTTAGTAATAACTTATAATCAGTTATAATTCAGTTACACAGGATAGATTACCCAATTATCTATCTATCTATACTTTTTTTTTCAGTACAGAATGCTAAGAAAATATCTTATTTAAATTGCAAAATTAATGATATTAACAAGGTGTTTTACATCTTTTTCACCATTCATATTTACAATGATTCATTTAAATTTAGAATGATTCATTTTTTATTAAATCGATTATAATATTTACTTGTTCCTTTGGGTAGCTTCTTCCTCGAAGCTTTGCAGAGCTTATCTGAATAATGTTATCAGCATCTTCATTATTGTTATACAACTTACTGATTGATTTGTTACATATTCTGGTCTTTGATTATGAGGATTAGGTGTAGATGAATGAGGCATATTAATCCCACCTTCTTCGAAGCTTGGGTTAGTTTTTATGAAGAGAGTCGTATTTAGCCTTCACTATTTATGTTGTTCTTACTGTTTATGGATGGGATGTAGGAATTGGGTGCTGGTGAATTGCGATGTGTATATTAGTGTTAATGCTATATTAACTTCGTTTGTATATTTTTCACAGTTCGTTGTTGAAGGGTGGGATGTAGAGAGTTGTTGTAGGTAGTGTTATACGACATGTGTCTCTGTTGTTTCGATAGGTGATGTTGAAGTAATTCCTTGTTAATGTCATGTAGTGTTTCAGGTTTTTAATGCTCAGGTTTCTATGTCTCCATGTGCTGGTCATATGTTGGTTGTTGAGTATAAGGTGTCCAAATCACTCTTGACACAATTTTCCTGTGTAATGTTTCTAATTTTGTTATGTGGCTGTTTGATGTGTTTGCATAGACTGTTATTCCGTATCTGAGTATGGATTCGCAGATACCGTGAATAGGAGTTTTTTTTTTTATGTTGGAGGGAATAATGTCTTTTGCTTGGAAGAGTTTTGCTGCGATAATACGGAGTTTGGTATGTAGGTATTCTGTATGTTTTATCTATTTAAAGTGGCAATCTATATAGAGACCAAGTATTTTGCCTGTGTTACAGGTTTGAATTCGGGACATTGGCAGGTATTTTTGTTGTTAATGCAGCGGTATGTGTAACAGTGTATCGATAGTGGTGCGGGGCGCATAATTCTTCGGTTGTTGATTATCAACCTCTTTGTTTTCGTGCAGTTGATTAGAATTGAGTTTTGGTAAAGGTATGTTATGATTTCATTTAGGTTTTGTTGTGCTTTGCAGAGAGCCGTGTTGATGTCTGTGCGAAATGCTGGTAGTGAGGTGTCATCTGCGTACTGAAATATTTGACTTCTTATGGCCATGTTACGAACATCGTTATTGTATATGTTGAACAGAGTGGGTGATAATATGGCACCTTGAGGTACACCGTGTTTTATTTGTATACCCCGGCTGTGATATGTATCTATTTTTGTTACTTGTGTTCTGTTTGAGAGGCAGTTCTTGAACAATGTATGCAGTGTTCCTCTTATACCTATTGAGTATAGTTTGGTGAGTAGTATGTCATGTTCAAGTGTGTCAAATGCTTTGGTTAGGTCCAGCAGTATAAGGACGGCGTAATTGTTTTTATTGTTATATTAAAAACACCATCATATTATTAGTAAATATTATTTACTAATAATATGATGGTGTTTTTTATTTTCTGAGAGCCGTATTGGTTTTGTTAGATGATGTACTTCTGTAGATAGTTCTGTAGTCTGGTGTGTGTTATTTTTTTAGTATGTTTGGTGTGACTGGTAGGGTAGCTATTGATCTGTAGGTCTGAGTATCGTTTATTTTACCATGTTTGTAAATTAACGTAATTCTTAATTAGAAGAAACACACGTATAAACCACAGTGAAAATTATTTAATTGTAAATATTTCATCCTAAGTATCTTAGGACATCATCAGTACAGTATTTAAACAAAATTAGGAATAACATACAGTTAGGGCGCATGATTACAATAGAATCTCATGAAAACGTGCATAACGTGCTAAAGTAGAACAAAAAAAAAACACGTTAATTATTTAATACAATTTTGTATGATAATTCCCATACTTTAGGAATAGTAAGAACGTCATTGCGAAGCCCTACTACACAGACCAAACCTAAACCGCAATGACGCTCTTACTATTCCTAAAGTATGGAAATTATCATACAAAATTGTGTTAAATAATTAACGTTTTTTTTTTTTTTGTACTACTTTAGCACGTTATGCACGTTATCATGAGATTCTATTGTAATCATGCGCCCTAACTGTATGTTATTCCTAATTTTGTTTAAATACTGTACTGATGATGTCCTAAGATACTTAGGATGAAATATTTACAATAAAATAATTTTCACTGTGGTTTATACGTGTGTTTCTTCTAATTATGAACTCACCACAGGTTTCGTTATTTAAAAAAGCGTAATTTTTGCAGTTTTTAGTTCTTGTGGAATAATGCCCGTATCGTATATTATGTTCACGAGTTTCAAAAGGATTGGATTTATTTGTTCAAAGTGTGTTATAATATCTGTGAGTCTTATTTTGTCTATTCCTGGAGTTGTCTTCGGTTTTAGGTGAAAGAGTGCTTCTTTAAGTTCCTGTTTTGTTATGGGTGGAAAATACATAGTTTGATGTTGACTTTGTGTCAGTAGTTTTTGTTGATCGTTGGAAGTTGGTCTTTTTTGAGTTGTGTGATGTTGTTTATGAAAGCATAGTTGAATGAGTTTGCTAGTTCCTCTTGGTTTGTGTCCTGACCGAAGCTTTTTGCAATAAAATCTTGTGCTGAAGTTTTTTTTTTCGGGTTACTAATTCGTTGAGTGTAGCCCATGTTTGCTTCATGTTGTCGTTAAATTCCATGGATTGTTGGAAGTAGTAGTGTCTTTTTGCCCTACGAATTTTTGTTTAGTCGGTGTGTATTAGTTGCTTTTTTATATTTTTGTATAAGGTTTGTAAGTGTGTGTTACTAGGTGACTTTTTTAGTTTTTTCCATAGATTTTCGTTTACAGTAATATTGTTTATTACGTCGCCATTTATCCGTGGATTGTTGTCTGCTTGTCGCCTCGTTTGTGTGTAGGCGTTGTTGCTTTTTTGTATATTTCTGTGAACTTTAGTTGGAAATTCTCATATAATGTTTCAGGATCATTTATGTTAAGTAGGCAATTCCAGTTTGCATTTTTTACATGGTTATCGATAATGCTCTTTAATACGATTGAGTTTTGTCGACGTTTATGGTGGTGGGAGTGGGGCGAGGGAGGTAACGTAATAAAACGAAGTTGAGACAAAGCCGTGATCGACAATTTTGACGTTAATTACCGATGATGTATATGTATGGATTGGAGCTCGTATATTGATATGATCAATGCATGATTGTGTTAGTGAATGGTGAGCATTTATTCTCTTTTTGTGGAGTTAATGGTAGGGTTTATGTTGTACTGACTTAGTATATCAAAGTATGTGTTAGTGGTTGTAAAAGCATGGTGAAGAGTATTTATGTTAATATCTCCTGTTAGGATGAGCCTGTGTGTTGGATGGGGTTTGATGTCGCTTAGCCATGCTTCTATCTCATTGTATCGTTTATTGCATCTTCGGTCAGTAATAGCACACCAATGTTTGTCAAGGTGTAGTTGAGCAGTGTTATCAATGTAAGCCAGTGTTTTTTTATACTTCTTATGCTTTTGTGTACGATAGTGAAATCGGTATTGGTGGATATATTGTCTGACCATTTCTTCAAAGAGTCAAAGACTTTGAAGTTTATATTGTCTGACAGGATATGTTCGTCTCTATTTGAGATCTCTATTATATAGTTTTTAAGTGATTTCTATCTTGTTCTTAAGAATGTGAAGAGTTAGTGTTTTATATTGGTAGGCTGTGTAGGTTGGATTCTCTTGCCATTAACTGAACTCAAGTGCTTTCATTCGTTCTCATAAATATCTGTGAATCCGTAGTCAACAGGAACTTAGTTTTTTTCTTTGTCTTCCTTGCTTGGTATAAAAGATTTTTAAATAATAATAATAATAATAATGTTTCTTCTAGAACAGTAGACTGATAAATGTGCGTGTTGAACAGTGGTGACGAAATGTAACATCCTTGTTTTCTCCCAGTATTGGTATTTCCTCACTTATTGTTAAATTAACAGACGACGATTTCTGTATTTCTTGTTTTTAACGGTTCGGTTTTAAACTAAATACAATACGTAATTCTGATACAGTTTCAGCAAGTAAATTCTTTACTTCAAATAAAAATATTAATATACATAAGACAGAAAAATACTTAATAGAAATTGAAAGCAATTTTGTTGTAGAATTCGAAATAATTTTACTGTTGCTATCACGTATTTCTAAACAGGTTTTCTGGATATTCAATTTCAAACAAAAAAATAAATAAATAATAAAATAACAAAACTATAAAAAGAAAAACAAATCTGAATCCAGATGAGGCAGAGTTAGAATTTCGCCTTGAATCTTAATTACTATATTAAAATTTATCTTGAGTATCATCGAAATTCTACATTCGAACGCAAAAGTAATTTTATTATATCTGAAAACTGTGAAAAAAAAAACAGGTTTTGAATGTTTCTCAGGTTTGTATGATGTATCAATCGCATCTACTTCGTTCTTCAATGTTGCCATGTATGAGTACGTGACAAGAAAGATAAATACTGAAGAAGAAAGAATGAATATGTTAATATGTTTCTTGAAAACAGCTGGATATCACCGCACTTCTTCCAGTAAACGATACAAGAAAAGAGAGAGAGAGAGAGAGAGAGAGAGAGAGAGAGAGAGAGAGAGAGAGAGAGATCAAATGAGAAACAAGAATGAGAACTTCGATAAGTTTTATACTATTATCATACCTGGATTATTATTTTCTTCTGGGCATTAAAACAACTTTAAAATTCATAATAACAATTACTTAAAACACGATTTTATATATAAGTGATCAAAGTTTATTCTACCTTTACCATGAGTTGCCTTGGTCTTGCACTACGTACAGAGTCATCTAGACTTGAAACACTTGCAGGCGCAAACTTGACTGACTTGTCTTTTGCTTACTTAAAACCAGGTTTAAAATAGCTTGGTATCTTTAACATTTATTATACCCAAGGTAAAATACTTTCTACATTTATATCTCATCTAGAGATTTTTATTTAATAAGGTCAAAGCACCTTATGGTAACTTGTGTTAGTAAAATATTTATACGCTCTGTATTACTAAAATCTTGGTATTTCTAGCCTGGCTCCCACCGAAGAGACCTCAACAAATGTCGAAACCGTTTGGGGGCTATTATGAGTTCGCTCTCTTAAAGTTTTTGCCTTAAGTGAGCAATTTGGGTTTCCGGGGAAAGTGTTTTCTGGCACGGCCCGGTGAGGGACTTTGTCGGTGAATGCTTTTCTTCGGAATATGAGCGGTTCTGCTTGATGGTGGTGGTGGTGGGTGGAAGGCCATCACTGAGTGGAGCGAACACTGAGATGGACAGTCTTTCGCCCACAATTGAGGAGCCTAGGGATCGTCTGAATTTTTAGAGACGGCTTTACTTATTCATAAGGTCGAACCCGGTCTGGGTAGTGGCCCCTTGCCTTTAATACATAGCATCATACATCTCCTCCAGGATATGTGCTTTGCATTAAGGGTAAATATTAAGAATAGTGATCAGTATACTACCTTTACCATGAGTTGCCTTGGTCTTGTACTACGTGCAGGGTCAGCTGGACTTGCAACACTTGCAGGCGCAAACTTGACTGACTTGTCCGTTTGCTTACTTGGGAAATGGAGTAAAAAAACAGGTTTATATTTAAAATAACTTGGTATCTTTAGCATATATTATACCCAATTATATATATAATTGGGTATAATGGGTATAAAATGGGTATAATGGGTATAATTGGGTATAAAAAACATGTTATAATTAAATCTGTATTACGTTTGTCGTTTTCATCGTTATACATGAGCCGTATATCACTCCTATTCTTTACTATTGTATTTTTTTTCTTAAAATTATAAAGAATATCATGCCAGGCTGCATATAAATTACTCTTCTTATGGGAATAGTATAATATCGTTTTGTGTTCTTGACTTCATGCAAATTGAATTTATCATTGCTCCTAAACATCATCTCTTTACTGTCTCGAATCATTTCAGTTTAGATATAACTTCTTCTAACCTTTGGTTATTCCCATATGATTATTTTTTTCACACCCTCCTGTTATTTTATATCTTACTTAATTATAATGCTAAACATATATTTGATTTTTAGAAACGTACCTAGCGTTCTCTAGCATGTTATAATAAAAACATCAATCATAAAAGGTGAATTGTATAATGTAAAAATGCTATTTGCTTGTTTAACTATCAAAAGGTAAACATAGTTTATTATTATTTTAATAATAATAATAATAATAATAATAATAATATAAATTAATTATATCAAGAAATTATATACTTGATTTAATCAAAGTTTGCGCCTTATATATATATATATATATATATATAGTTATAGTTATTGAATCGTCTCGTGTGAATTTTTTGAAGAGTAGAAGGTAATGTACAGGGTGGCTATAAATTAACTTTCCCTCTTTGGAGGCATCTGTAGCTATAACCAATAAACGGAATGAGACCAAATTTTATATTGAGACTTTTGAAGGCATGGGGAAATGATTTCCGCGAAAAAAAAATTTAGTACCAAAAGTCACAATAGGGGAAATTTTGGCGTTGACGGAGCCGAAAACAAGGGGATAATTACACTAAAGGCAAATAAAATGGAATCATAACATTTCGACGGTGTAAGAGACAGCCACGTCACTCTTTCCAGCTGGATATGTGGCTCGTTACAATGATAAGAATAATAATAATTAAACTAAAACAACAATTTGCGAGAGACACAGAAATTAATGTAGTGATTGAACTCATACGAAATAATGTTTCATTCATCAAAATCAGGGTCCCCTGGACCACATACACGATTTTCAATGTGCTGACCTTTCTTTGTGTAAAACAAATTGCATCCGGTGTGCGACATGCTCTACAGCTGTGCGTAAGGAGGCGGATTGGATGTTCATAACAGCCCGTTTTATGTTGTTTTTCAAGACACGGAAGTTGGGAACGCCACCAACATACACAACGAATTTCAAATACCTCCACAGCCGAAAGTCACTTAAAGCACTGTTTAAGGTAAAACAACTTAATAAGTAAAGCACGTTGAGGTAAGGTAGGACGCATATTGAGTAAGTCATTCGAATAACTGCCTGAACGTTCCCAATCCCTTTTTAAGTGGAATTGGTGGCGCTGTTCTCACGTACGCACAGTAAAATTTGCATGATCCTTTTTACCTGCGTTTACTGCAAATATTTGACTTCTTTCGCCTCCGGCAGCGCCAAAATTTCCCCTATCGGCGACGTTTGTTACTAAGTCTTTTTTCCTCGGAATTCATCTCCCCATTCCTTCGAAAACCTCAATATAAAATGCCGTCTCATTCCCTGTATTAGTTTTAGCTACAGATACCTCCAAAGAGGGAAAGTTAATTTATGGCCACCCTTGTATAATATAATGGCCTTGTTATCTAACTGATTATTAAACAGACTTTGACTGTTGGCCAAAGGTAAAAAGTTACGCGGTGTGATGCAATGTTCTGCATTAGAACAAATCTGTGACACCTCTGATATCATAAGTAGATCGCCGGGTTTTCCGCCCGAAAACTCTGGTTTTTCCATATTTTCATTCCTCTTACCTGCAGTTACTGCAACAGTAATACCAAACATTCTTGTCAAATTCCAGTACAAAAGCTAGTACTATGCAAGAGGAATTTATGGTTGGTAAATCTGTATGAATGAACTTGCACTTATCCCCTTCGTCACCTTTTATTTTTTTTTACACCTTTAAAGAAAAAAAGAGAAATCGGGATGATTTTTAATTAAATGTAATGCATCACTTAGATACAATTTCAGTGTCCGTGGTAATATCTTTTAATTCAAATAAAAATGTTAATATACATAAAGTAGAAATTGGCTTTCAGAAATTGACAGCAGTTATGTTGTTTTCTTCAAGGCACGTTTACTGTAACTGTAGACTTATATAATTCGAAATATTCAAAACCGATAAAAAAATCTATTTTAAACAGGTTTCCTGGCTATTCGATTTTACGCAAGCAATAATAATAAAACCTATAAAGACAAACATTGAATACAGATGAGGCAGAGCAATAAAATATAATTTATCATTGAATATAAAATAATATATTAAGATTTTTTGTGGTTATCATTGGCATCCTACATACGAATTGGCAAAATAAAATTAATACCTACGAAATAATAACACTGGCCAACAAAAAAAAACTTTTCTGCTGATTACGATCTGACACTTGTTTATTACTAATTTGGGTGCGCTGATTTCAAATATCAAACCCATTTTTCTCTATCACGTCAGGTTTTTCCTCTATGGAATTTTCTTTTTGCTAATTTGTAAGTTTTTGATAGTTTTAAGGAGGCAGTACTATTTAGAGGATTAAAAAAATCAATATTTTAATATTATTTTCTGAAAGTATGTACTTTTAAAAATCTGTTCCTAACTTTTTATCAAGAAATTCGAAAAATTCCCGAAGATATAGCCTATTATTCAAAGCGGTGCGCAGATCAGAATCGGAGCGCTCACCGCTCTCGCTTGTTAGTAAACGAATAAAAGCGTAAGAACCTGCAACGGCAGGTTCTTACGCTTTTATTCGTTTATTTTACGCTTTTATTCGTTTTATTAGTACTGGCGCTTTGAATGCGAGAGAGGACGATAACCGGCCTAATACATTTAGGTGATGAAAAGTAGGCGATGACAACTGCCTAAAACAAATGAATGCTATATGCGTCATAGCGGACAAAGAACGATCGAAATCGGTCAATCGTTAATCGATCGTGAACGTATGATGAGCGCTTATAACGTTTCAATAAAGTCTCTGGTTTTTTTTTGTCTTGTTAATTGCATGTTAGTCGGCAGTGAAGAAAATACATCATGTCTACTACTCGAAAATTTGTCAATAGTGTAAATTCCTTCTGCTACACTTGTGGCAGCTTTACTTTTCCCAGTCAAAGGACAAATATCACTGATTTCGTTACGAAAGCGTACTTTGCATACTTTACGTAAAACTTGAAGATCAGGACAATGCGTGGGCTCCAAATTAAATGTGTAAGTCATGTGTAGAAAATTTACGACAGTGGAGCAAGGGAAAACGCCAAAAATTAGCTTTTGGCATTCCAATGATTTGGCGTGAACCGAAAAATCACGTAGATGAATGCTATTTTTGTTTAGTTCAAACTTCTGGTTATAATAAGAAGAAAAAGAAAAATATTGTGTATCCAAATCTCGTCTCAGCAATTCGGCCAGTTGCTCATTCCAATGAAATAGCCGTGCCAATTTATAAAGGATTTCCTTTACTTGAGAACGAGCATGATCGGGATATGCCAGATGTTCTTGAGGAGCAAGACTCGGATGTTGATTTCGACAATGAAAATTTAATTTCTAGTTCTGGACCGCAACGTTTTACTCAAGCGGAATTGAATGACTTAGTAAGAGATTTGGACCTATCAAAGGAATCACTGGAATTGTTAGCTCCAAGATTAAATGAAAAAAAACTTACTGGAGCAAGATACGAAGATAACTTTTTATCATTACAGGAAAAGTAATGTTGTACAATATTTTAAACACGAGCGTGGGTTTTTTTACTGTAACAATGTGTCAGGTTTACTAACTGAAATGAGTGTTGTATAATATCATTCAAATGAGTGGCGTTTATTTATCGACAGCTCAAGCAGAAGTCTCAAGTGTGTCTTACTACACAATGGGAATGTATATGGCTCAATTTCTATTGGCTATTCAGTCCACTTAAAGGAACCATATGAGGACATTAAAAAGGTTCTGAGGTTATTAAAATATACAGACCATAACTGGATAATCTGTGTGGAACTTAAAATGGTGAACTTTTTACTTGGCTTTCAAAGAGGATATACAAAGTTTCCGTGTTTTCTATGCTTCTGGGATAGTCGAGCTAGAAACCAACACTGGAGTCAGAAACATTGGCCTCTTAGAATATCCTTAAATGTTGGAGAACAGAATGTTATAAATCAACCTTTAATCGACAGAGAAAAAATCATTTTTCACCTCTACACATCAAACTAGGTCTTATGAAGCAGTATGACCGCAAATTAGAACTTTAATGAGAGACTCAAATTTCATGAACTCTATGAACGAAATTGAGAAAGAGGCCTGGACTTCATTTACGATGGTTGCGAATAATTTTCTTGGAAACAAAAAAGCGTGCAATTACAAAGATCTAGTGGAAACAATGCTTGAAAATTTCCAGCGCCTAGGTTGCAACCTGAGCATAAAGCTTCATTTCCTATACAGTCATCTTGATAGATTTCCCGAGAATTTAGGTGCTGTAAGCGATGAACAAGGCGAAAGATTTCATCAAGACTTAAAAACTATGGAAGATCGGTACCAAGGAAGATGGGATTCTCACATGATGGCCGACTACTGTTGAAGTATTCAAAGGGATTGCCAAAACAGAACACACAGCAGAAATTGCTACAAACAAAAATTTATTCCCTGAAACTCAGGTGTAAGTAAAATTGTTATTTTTTTATAAATATTCTTGTAATTTTTAATGAATATTGTTAAGTAGTTATGTATCTAATTATCGGCCTCTCTCGCATTCAAAGCGCCAGTA
Source organism: Typopeltis vanoorti (assembly GCF_054136105.1). Lineage (NCBI taxonomy): Eukaryota > Metazoa > Arthropoda > Arachnida > Uropygi > Thelyphonidae > Typopeltis > Typopeltis vanoorti. The sequence goes on from NC_143572.1 coordinate 29,959,780, forward strand.
CGTGCCGTTGCAGGTTCTTACGCATTTATTCGTTTACTAACAACCGAGAGCAGTGAGCGCTCCGATTCTGATCTGCGCACCGCTTTGAATAATAGGCTATATCTTCGGGAATTTTTCAAATTTCTTGATAAAAAGTTAGGAACAGATTTTTAAAAGTACATACTTTCAGAAAATAATATTAAAAAATTGATTTTTTTGATCCTCTGAATAGTACTGCCTCCTTAAAACTATCAAAAACTTACAAACTAGCAAAACGAAAATGCCATAGAGGAAAAACCTGACGATAGAGATAGAGAAAAACCTGGTGATAGAGAAACATGGGTTTGATATTTGAAATCAGCGCACCCAAATTAGTAAAAAACAAGTCTCATATAAAAGTCAGCAAAAATTGTATTGGACTGTGTAATTATAACCTACGAAAACGAAATCGGTTTTGATTGTTTTCCAGTTTTTATCGCATATTAACTGCACGCACTAGAGCAGTGCTTCCCAAACTTCTGGATGTCAGGGCCCCCTTTGCAAAAATTAAAATATTTCACGGGCCCCCCTCGAAAAAAATCGTAATAGAGAGATATATTATTATAATATGTATTGTATTTATATTCAATACAAAACATACACAGCGAATATTGCAAAAATCAAATGCATATATTACATTTTTTGCCTCTCACCGTTTGGTTCTGAAGACGATGCGGGCTGTTCTGGTAAAATATGAAATACTGTCCTTTTTTTTGAGTCTGTTTCTGCTTCTTCTGATTGCTCTTGGGCTTTTTTTATCAGCCACTTATCCATCTCAGGTTTAAATTTTTTTTAACGTAGAATAGATCAACTAATATCACCACTTACCGATACTGACACACCACAGACTGATTACATGAAATTAGTGAATATTACCTGAATAAGGGAATCCCCAAACCAGGAACATTTTTTCTCTTTTGTGACTTTTCTCCCTTTACAGTAATTAAGCCTAACGCGAAACAGACAGCAAAGGGGTTATTAAAACGTGCATATGATTGGTGCGGTATTAATAAAATATTGTGCAACTGAAAGATAAAAGCATAGCTAACTACTTAGTTTTAACACTTTTACGAATTTTAACACGTTGAATTTTATTGCTGCCTTGGGAAATCGAACTCACACACATCTAATTAACAACAATAGTTTTTAGTTAGATACTGTGTTTGCCCATGCAACATATGGTTTTGTTTAAGTCAATACAGCATAGTTTCTGTATGAGGGGACATGTGATTCATTAATTAGTGTGTTTTTATCCCAGTTGTCTCTAATTGCACTATTTGTTGAGAAATATATTACACAGTCTCCTCATATCTTATTCACTGGCATAATAAAAGTACTTGTTTTTATTGCCTCTGCAGTATAGTGGCTGTCAGGGAGCGCGTGTTGTTTACCACTGCAAGCGAGTTACTATCTCCCCACATGAACTTATTTAAGCTTTTTTTCATGTGTGAAGTATATGCGAAACTTTTATTGGTAATAGAAAACTAGCTCGGATGACAGTGATAATATAAAACGAGTTTTGATATGTATATAAAGTCAATATCAACAGTCCCTGATTACGAACGCGTGATGAAAGAGACAGGAAGATTTGGAGCTTCCCTGGAGAGCATTCGAAGTAAATACAATTAACCACTGCTTTGAAATGAAACATATGAATAAGCGATATTTACTAATATTCATTAAGTGCCGAAATACGCAGGAAGCAAAGTTTGTGAACAGCACCAATATGTGAATTTTTCCATTAAAATATAAAAAATAGCAAAAAAGAAATATTAAATAATAGAAGTTAAATACGTTTCTTTTAAAATAAAAAAATCTACTTCTTAAACCATTTTAAATCTACTTCCAAACTGTGGGCTGCACTAGAGCATATAAAGCTACTGAGTGGGTTCACGTGGTTAGTAAGAAAAAAAGGAAAAAGGAATCTTTTTATATGTTTCCTGAGTAGCTGAAATTATAATTTCTGGCATCAATGATCTTCTTTTACTGCAAATTCAATCGAATTTATTTTCTGTTGAGGACATGCTTCAGTACTCTTTGCATTTGAAAAATCATACAATGAAAAAATTCAAAAAAAAAAACAAATTCAAGATATGAAAATGATGGAATTCGAAACTCTGGAACTTAAAATTCTAATCTCTAAACCATTATTCAGTGGGATTTTGAAAACTTTATTAATTGTTATATTAATAAACCTGAATCCATTCTTTTTTATAGCAAAAAAAAGAAAAGAAAAAATCTTTTATTCTTACCTTTCACTAAAACTGGATTGCCGGAACACAATGAATATCTTTTCTCAGTATGATAATTTTTGTCCTCGCGGTTAGCTGAGTGGCCATGTGCTTCGCAACCATATGCCTGGGGAAGGAGTGTCCAGGTTCGATTCTCGTCGCCGACGTGAGGAGCTTAAGGACTTTTCTCAGCCATAGCCAAGTTAGCCGGTCTTGCGAGTGGACAGCAGGGTTTTTCTCCCTAGTTTATCTGGGATTTTTCATCACGCAAGCAGGCAAACCGGCCCTGTGAACACACGCAGCTACAGACATAGGACACACCGGGAGGCATTGGGCTAACCACCTTATAATGAGATCTCACCAAACAACCATATGAGTTGTTGAAGGGAGTAGGGATGTAGAGAGTTGTTTGAGTCGTTATATACGATATGTGTTTCTGTTGTTTCGATAGGTGATGTTGAAGTAATTCCTTAGTAACATTATGTAGTATCTCAGATTTTTAATGCTCAGGATTCTGTGTATCGCCATAAGCCGTTCAGATAATAACTGCTGTGTACAAGGTCTCCAAATCATAGGAAAATTGTGTCAACAGACACAATTTTCCTATGAAATATTTCTAATTTTGTTACGTGGCTCTCTGATCTGTTTGCGTACACCGTTTTACCGTACCTGAGTAGATATTCACAAATATCGTGATATAGGAGTTTTTTTAATGTTAGATGGAATCATGTCTTTTAATTGGAAGATGCTGTGATGATGCAGAGTTTAATATATAGGTATTCTATATGTTTCGGTGACCGTCTATGTGAAGAACAAGGTTTTGCATGTGTTAAGGGTTTGATTTCGGGATATTAGTACGTATTTTTGTTGTTAATGCAGCGGTATATGTGATAGCGTAGGGATAGTCGTCCGGGGATGGATCATAATTCTCGGATTATATATTATTAACATTGTGTCTTGCTGCAGTTTATTCCAATTGAGTTTTGGTAGAAGTATGTTGTGATTTCATTTCGGTCTTGTTGTACTTTGGAGAGAGCCGCGTTGAAGTCTGTGGGGATGCTAGTAGCGCCGTGTCATCTGCGTACTGAAATATTTGACTTCGCGTAGCCAGTTTATAATGATCATTAATGTATATGTTGATGAGAGTAGGTGATAATATGGCGCCTTGTGGGACACCGTATTTTATTTTTATTCCCCGTCTGTAACATGTGCCTATTTTTGTTACTTGTGTTCTCTTTGAGAGACACTTCCTGAATCAGGTATGCGGTGTTCCTCTTATCCCGATTGGGTTGAGTTCGGTCAGTAGTATGTCATGTTCAAATGTATGAAAAGCTTTGGTTAAGTCAAGCAGCAGTAGAAAATGCATATTTTTCTGGCAGTTCCTGCATGTTATGTGGTTTCTTCCCACGTTAAGTCTTTGTGCCATTTATAGCACTTCATCTTTCTGGGTTTGGCAATCCTGGTGTGATTGCTAAAATGGCGACTTCCTTTGTTCTTGTGTCATGCGACTGACCACTGTCTGCTTTGCAAACTTATAACGTACTTATTACTTAACAGTTACGTACAGTTTTTACATCAATGCGTCGGCATGACGAACGGAATTCATTGATACACTTTGAATTTTCATCCAGAAGTAAAACTGTACTTTACAACTTAAAATATGGGATAATCGAAATAGCGTGCGTTCTCCCACTTGCTGCTAAATTGCTCATTATGAATAATAATAATAATAATCCTCAGCATCAAAGAAATTGTAATTTCTCTTTCTTTCATGGTATCTCCCTCATTTCAGAACAAACCATTAAAGTATACAAATTAAAATCCTTACAGCTATCTGAATATCGCTCTTATATTTGGAATGGTCCTAGATGAGGCCAAAAAACTCACTGACTAAGAACAAAGGATATTAAGAGGTTTAATAACTTCTTAATATCCCTACCGTTTGTATCATTTTATCTAGATCAACCCAACTTCAAAAAAAAAAGTTTGTTAAAAACGTAAGCCTTTCGAAGATGATTATTTAATTACCCATAACTGAGCTATTTCCACAGCACTCGACACTTTTCTCTGTGTACCGCAGAAATTTTTTTTCCCACTAGGATCCGTTTTCCTGCTTCTTGCCAGATAGTAAAATAATTCTCTTGGATTTCTTTGTACCAGTTCAGTTAATTTTTTCATAATGTGATTGCACTTTCCTCATCACAGTTATTAGTTTATCTGCTCCTTATACTGCTCATACGACTGTTCCTTTATTTTTACACGTTATAAATTCCATAACATTTTCTTTTTATCTAGCTCATACTTTAAACTTTTATTCATCATTACTGAGAACAATTCTGTCTAGGGGAATTCGATCAATTATGTTTCTTTAAACAATAATAATAACTTTATTAAATTAAAAACAATAATAACTGGCATATATCTGAAATAATAATGCTATTTGTGTAAACCATTGGAAAATTAAAAAAATAATAAACGTATTATTCAGAACACAGTTGAATTACAAACAATTAAAAATGAGCTCACAATTAGGATAAAAATGAGGATGAAAAAGCGACATATATCAGAAAGTTACTGCTCACCGTTATAAAAATCATAATGTATATTATAATTAAAAGAACGTTCGTAAAAATAACCATCTATAGAGCTTAAAAGTGAAGTAGAGCCTGATCACTTTGTCAAATTTATTTTCAAAAATTAATACTGAAAATGTTGAAAGAAATGACAAGTCCCAAAATTAAAGAAGAAACTACACCGTGCTTTTACACAAATGAATGTAGACGAAGCTGCGTCAAGAGATTAAATATTATAAAATATTATTACTACGTGACACCTCTAGGGAGTCCAAGGACTCATCGTGGGAGGGCACACTACTCTACTTCGTAAAATACATCTCATCCTCTCCACTACTATTTAATTCTCCAACCACGACACTATTACCATCAACGCCATCTATCGTCCATCATCACCACCAACAATAGTATTTTTTGTCTGTAAATTAAGTGTGTTCTGAAGGTCGATTTCTCTGTACGCGGAATGAAAAAACTCGAGTTTCCGGGAGAAAAAAACCTGCTACCACCGTATGAGATCGGTTAACTCACCTTGAACTAAAAAGGTCCATATAAGGATTCCTCGTCACGACGAGAACCGAACCTAGGTCTTTTCCAATCGAAGGGTGCAATGTTCTGTTGTTCTTCCAATTAAGCTACAGTGTCTTATTATTCAAAACAAAAAGTGCAATTATTCATCTATCTTTATTCCTGGAGATATTCCGAATGAAGGAAATTGGGATGCATAACCCTATATAAAAGATACTATAATTACGATTATTGAATATATATATTGCGCTAAAGAGTTTTTGGTTAGCCAGTCTATGAGCAGAATTATGTCATGTTGCATATTTATTTGGGCTATGCTTGCGTTATTATGTATGGATATTAATGCTGTATCGTCTGCGTATTGGAATATCTTACCTTGGAGTGGTAACTGATTAACATCGTGAGTGTAAATGTTGGATAGAGTTGGGGAGAGTACAGCTCCCTGTGGTACTCCACAGGTTACTGGTAGCTCTCTGCTTCGGTTTGACCCGATACGTGTGATATGCTTTCTATTTTGAAGGTAGTTTTTAAACCACCTGTGAAGCGGCCCGTCTATTCCAAGATGCCTCAGTTTTTCTAACAAGGTTTGATGTGTAAGTGTATCGAATGCTTTATTTAGATCAATAAAGACTACCATGGCAATTTTGTTTTTGTCTAAGACGGCATTAACAACGTCTGTAAAGTCTTCCAAGGGAGATGTTGTTCCCTTATTTTTGTGAAAGCCATATTGTGTTTTGGGGGTAATATGAAAGATCTCAGTGTGCTGTGAGTTTCTTCAGTATGATGCGCTCCATAATTTGATTGATAATTGGTAATGTTGCTATGGGTCTGTAATTGCTGATTAAATTTCTTTTTCCATGTTTGTATATGGGTGTGATTATGGCGTTCTTTAGCATACTTGGTATCTGTCCTGTTTTAAATATTTTATTTATTAATTTTAGTAGGATAGGACTTAAACGAATTGCATGTTGCTTTTATATCTTTAGGTTTTATACCAGCGATTCCTGGTCCTTTGTTTATATGATAATTATGGGCCTTGTTCAATCAGATAATTAGATTTATCTGATTGAACAAAAAGACAATTTCATCGAGAGGAATAAAAAGTCAAACCCTTATGAATTAAATGATTCTAAAAAACTCAAAAAGACGAAAAACTAATTTCGACATGGCATGGATAGACTATAAGAAAGCATTCGATTCCTTCCCACACTCCAGGATCCTAAAATTACTAAAATATTTGGAATTAGCAAAAACATACGTTCGTTTCTGGCTGCTGCTCTGTAATCATGGAAAACAACTTTAATAACGAATAATGAACAATTCGGAGATATCAGCATTAAACGTGGTATTTTACAAGGTAATTCCTTCTCACTGATCTTCAACATTTCTTTGTTCCCTTTATCTATGATGCTGAACAACAACAACAAAAAAACTTGGGTATGAAATTCCTAAATGTAATATTAAAATTTTCCATCTGTTGTGTATGGATGACTTGAAGCTATATGGAAAATCGGCCTAGCAAATAGATTCTTTATTGAACACAGTTGGTATTTTCAGTCAAATCAAAATGGAATTTGGTTTACATAAATGAGCAATTTTATCTATTACACGAGGAAAACGTTAGCAATTTTAATTTTGATAAAGAAAAATATATAAATGTAATTTCAGCTAACGAATACTATAAATATCTAGGAATATTAGAATCGAGTGATATTCTCCACTCGAAAGTTAAACGACAGGCAACAGCAGAATACACCAAAAGAGTTAGAAATATTCTGAAAGCAAAACTAAATGGATTAAACATAGAGTAATGAATTCTTGGACTATACTACCAGTGATCCGATAAAAAGCTGACATAATAGATGGACAAAAGAAAATCTCGACAAATTGGACCGCAAAACTAGAAAATTAATGACTGTGCATCATTCATTACATCCACGAAGTGATGTTGATCGGTTGTACCTGAGGAGAATAGGTGGACGGGGTCTGCTGAAGTGAGACAGACTGTGGAAGAAGAAGAATTAATTTAAGAAGTTACATCGACAATAGCTCTGAACAAATGCTTCAAGCAATTATAAGAGGGCCTTCTAAAAGCAACATGGAACAAATCTGATTACAAAAATGAACAGCAAAATAACTGATATGTACGCTGGAAAAATAAACCTTTGCATGGCCAATTTCTTAGAGATACTGAGAACAAAATCGAGTTGAACAAGACGTGACAATGGCCACAGTATGGATATATTAAAAAAGAAACAGAAGGATTTATTCTAGCAGCTCAAGAACAGGCATTACAAACTAATGCAATCAAAGCAAAAATTTTGAACATCAATAATAACAGCAAATGCAGATTATGCGAACAGAAAGATGAGACTGTAGAACATCTAATCAGTGCCTGCAGCAAGATAGCTCAAACTGACTATAAATACCGCCCTGATCAAGTGGCCAAAATAATTCATTGGCATGTATGCAAAAAACATGGCTTCCCTACTTCTGATAACTGGTGGTAGCACAAAACAGAGATAGTATTGGAAAACGAAACAGCAAACATTCTCTGGGACTTTAGAATACAAACCGATCAGCATTTGGAACAGAACAGACGTGACATTATCGAACATCGACAAGTTTGGATTATTGATATCGCAGTACCCAGTGATAACAACATTAATAACAAAGATATGGAAAAAATGACTAAATATCGAGATCTGGCAATCGAAGGTTGGCCGGCTGTGGCTTAAACACACCAAAACCATTCCAATAGTTCTACCAAACCATTCTACTTGGTGCAGTTTCAAAGAAGCTATCCAACTATTTACAATTAAACATTAACGAAATGACCACATATGATCTACAAAAAGCAGCATTACTTGGAACAGTCCGTATTTTACGACGCACCCTGACACACTATTCTTGGGTAGAATGTAAATTGTTCTGTATCACCAGTCAAATTGTTGTTTGAAAGATATCCTGTTTTTACTGTTTATCAATTTTGTGAAAAAAATAATAATAAATAGAAGTAATCTTTAGAAGAAATAATAAATTATTACTTTTAAAGATTTATACTAAACAGAAAATACAATTTGTGTATCTTCTTCTTCTTCTTCTTCTTCTTCTTCTTCTTCTTCTTCTTCTTCAACCTTCTGGTTCTGTCCACTGCTGGATGAAGGTCTCCCCCATAATCTATCCTCAAGGACTCACTTTAGTGAGTACGGGCATGGCAAACCCGAGGTACCTGATGCTGGACCATGCCTTACTTCATGTAATATACATCTGTTATATTATCTGTAGACTGGTCCCTCCTCTTCCTTCCTTGCTTCTTTCTTCTCTTCTTGCTCCTCCCCCAATACTATAGAGTATTCGAGGGCTAGGGGTGATTCTTTCCTATTTTGCTGTGTTATTTCATCTTATGCACTATTGTGAGGCACCAACCCGTCTGGCCAGCGTGGTGCTATAAGGCCAAATATCTCCCCATGAATGAATTTGTGTATGGTTTGCATCAATGGATTATTATTAATATTTATGCATATTTATAGTATATGACATTACATATTTGATTATTTGTAAAATTATATTTAATGTTGTCATTTTGAAAAAAAATAATTATTAATTTTATGATTATCAGAGATTTCTTAATTTCTTCGGCTTCGCCTCATTTTGTTTGGAAATGCCATGCAGGGTGCGATGAACCTAGCCATTTTTTTTTCAATTGAAGGTGAGTTAAACAATCTCATACAGGGAAGATTGGATTTAGTCTCCCAGAAACTTGGGTTATTCATCCTGCAAAAGAGACAAACCGGACAGAAAAACACTCACACACCTGTAACTGGCAGCCATATAAATAGGAAGACTTTAAAACCTAATTTATTATGTGATAGGCCTTAACTGGCCTGTTACATAATAAATTAGGTTTCAAAGAAGCCAAAATACCTGGGCTTGACAGATAATTGAGTCTAACACACTTCAGTAAATTGGGGATTATTATTTTTTGATTGTATCTTTTCGTCAAGTTATTTGGCAATAGCATTAATGTTTATTCTTATCCTTGTACTTTGATTCCAGCAACACATAAATCGACTTTTATATTTCATTTTCTTCTTGTTTTTATATTGTAAAATTCCTAGCATAATTATTTTTTGTAACTATCGATGCGGACATAGATAAAAAATAAATATGCTTTTAATTTCATATTTACAAATCTTATCTCAATACTGCTTGGAATTACCTTCCATTGTCTTCCAGTTTATTGTTAAATACTTGGCGTTTCCTTCCTGTCTTTGTTCTTTACTGAAATAAATTATCTTCTGTAATTTCGGAGATGTTTCTTGCCCAGGTTATACCAGTTATGCTAGGATGATGTCTGTGTATCACTCCACTGGTTCTACATTCTTACTGTTATTGTTAGTATACCAACAGCAAGCACGTAAAACCATATTTTCACTGCGATGCCTTTCAATACATATTCCGAAATGTTATTTCTACTTTGAAGCAATGGAAGTCCAGCTTAAACTCTCTCATACATTTTTATATATGGAGTTTTACCCTTCACAGGCATTATTATGGGATGAATGTCATCTTAATAAAAGCAGAAAATTCTATTAAAATGAACAGATAAGCAATGGATACAATATTCATCATCATCATCATCATCATTATGCCAGCCTGGTTGGCCAAGTGGTTAGCGTATCCGCTCTTATATTCGAAACACCAGTTATTTTCAAGTCTCAACGAAATCCAAACCGGACAGAAAACATGGGAAACGAACGCAAACTGGAAAAGATTAAGAAAATTTGGAAAAAGAAAAACGTGGTGAAATATGCTACATGGAACATTGAAAGCATAGCACATAAAGAAGAAGAATTCGATAAAATTTTAAATGACGAAAATATAGAAATTGCAGTTCCCACAGAAAGAAAAAAGAAACTTAAAGGAACAAAAGAAACAGCTAACTACAATCTCATATATAGTCGAGTGGACAAACAAATACTTGAAAAAGCTGGTGTAATGATTTGGATCCATAAATCAATTAAAGCAAAAATCACTCATTATGCATACTGGAATGAAAGAATATTAGAAGTGCGATTAAAATTAAATAAAGAAAATTTAATAGTTGCTGGAGCGTATGCCCCTGAAGAAGGAAAAGAAGAAGAAAATGATTACTTTTACGAAGGAATATATGAAAAATTAAATAAAACAGACCATATAATTACAGTCGGAGATCTTAAGGCCAGAATAGGAATGAAAAAAATTAACAATAATATACAAATATTTCGAAAACCAACAGTAAACACAAATGGAAAGCGACTCAATGATTATACAATACATAATAATTTAAAAATAATGAATACATTCTACAAACATAAAAATATACACAAATATGCGGTGTGCAAGAGGACAAAAATCAATAATAGACTACTTTATAGCAAATGAAATAGCAGGCAAACCTCTTCCTAGACGTTAAAGTTAGAAGAGGGCTAGAAATCGACACAGATCACTATTTAGTACAGGCAAAACTAAGATTTCCATCAAACTGGCTAGGAAAAATACAAAAAAAAAAAAAAAACTAGAGAAACAAAATATAATCACAAAGTAAGATTTCTAAATGATTCAAGTACAAGAAATTTATACCAACAGAGGATTAATAACTTCTTAGAAAAAATACAAGCAAATGAAGACATTGAATGGAATAATGTAAAAGAAATTATAGCATCTGCAGGATAGGAAAGTTTAGGAACACACAAAAAAATCATAAAAATGGGACAATGAAATAAAAACCATAATTGAAAATAAAAAGCCGGCTTTCAAAAGATGGCTAAGTAGCAAGAAGATGAAATTGAATATAAAAAAGTGAGTAACAGGCAAAAGAGAAACCAAAATGAGACACAGAGAAAGCTGGGGAAAATTTGTATCATATCTAGAAAATGACATACAAAATAAGACCCGATGCATATAAAATACTAAAACGCATGAATGTAGATATATAGATATAAAAGAAACTGCAAATATAAATTTTGAAATAGATGTAAAAGAATTCTTGGATTATTTTATAGATCTTTGGACCGATAATACTGGTATCAAAAATAATTACTCCAGAAACTTATAAAATATCTTAAATGATACGATAACAATGAAAGAATTAAAGGACAACCTAAATAAAATAAAAAATGGCAAATAAGCAGGAGAAGATGGGATAAACTCCGAACTGTATAAATTTGTTGGAAAAAAATTTCATCAAAGATTTTTCATCTGCAAGTGAGATTCTTTGTTGTCTGTTATTTTCCCTCTATGTAGAGTTGCGCATTCTTCAAGATCAAATTCCACATATATCTTCACTGAAGATTTGGACAGTGTTAAATAGTGATTCAGGTTCTTTGGATGGTTTTCCATATAATTAAACACAATGCGCATTATATGGTTTGAACTATTTAGCATGTCTAGTATTCAATTACTCTGACGAATGCTGTGATCATTATTGCTCTTTACGAGAACTAGTGTGTCACTCGTAGTAACATTGTTAAGCTACTCACGTAAAGACCTGTCATTATGTTAAATGACAATTTTTCTGCGATATCGTTTTCAACGTATTCCGGAATCGATTTCGATATCAAGTAGTTTGTCCCTACCTGTACCCCCCTTATTGTTATCTTCCTCTTAAAGTGTAATGTTCAACGTGTAGGAACGACCTGTCATGTAAGTTTAGCTTAATACGCGCATCAAATAAATATCAAGAAAGGATCTGTAATCCTATCTGTTGTTTGTTATGTGTACAAAACGTCGATTCCCTGGAAGATTTGTCTGTCTGTTGGATGGAAAACTAATTTTCCAATATTAAAATGCTGCAGCCCTTATATAAGACAAATTGACTTACTCTCTTTCAGGTTAAAAGTTCTTATACAATTTTTTCATGTCATAGACGGGATTTGCATCTGGTTCTTACAGGAAGAAGAATATCGTCGATAGCCGTTTAACTTCCGAGGCTCCTGTGGTTGTTTCATTTAAAACAGCACTCAGTAGGAAATATTTCAAACTTCAAATTAAATACGTAATTATTAATTTGGTGTATGTTAATTCGATTGCATCCAAAAATGATAGTAGAATGTTGTAATCTTTGTAAATTTGAACAGACAACCATCTACCCTGATTCTGCCCGAAGTTCAGATCCACTAAAATCAAAAACCCAATTGCGGTTTTAATTATTTTTGCCGGGTTGCATAGAATTACAATATTAAATAAAGTGAATTTTTTCTTCTATATTTTTATACATGGTTTATTGGAAATCATCTCTGACACTCAATTTTTCAATGAACAGAGTATCCACTAGCATATTGTCAATAACACCTGACACATGGTATCATAAAAGCTTTTACCATAGACGGCATCGTGCCACTTTAATATATATACCTGAACATACTTGTTCAAGAATACGGCCTGAAATATTTCACTATCAGCTGGGTGCGTATATTATGGAATTTCCGACAAAAAATCAATTGTCGACTACGACAATTGGCTGAAATTATAAGAAACAGTTGCACGTTCTTTAAAACTCGTAAGAAATGCATAGTTATGGTACGAACGAGAAGGAAAAGACTAGTGATTTTGTGATATAAAAATATGTAGCACATCGATTTAAATGATGAATTAGGCATTTGAGAATGTGTTCTGAGGTTGAGACTCCCAGGTTTATTCTGTTGCTTCGGATTGCTCAGCTGTAGCAATTAGGAGAGTTAAAACTGTAACACACACACACACACACACACACACACACACACACACACACACACACACACACACACACACACACACACACACACACACACACACACACACACACACACACACACACACACACACACACACACACACACACACACACACACACACACACAGGGTGGCCATAAAAACCAATAAACGGTATGATGCAAATTTTTTAATGATACTTTTGAAGGTATGGGAGAGATGATTTCCGCAAAAAACGATTTAGTACCAAATGTCGCCGATAGGGGAAATTTTGGCACTTGAGGAGCCGAAAACAAGCGGATAATTACGTTAAAAGCAGATAAAATGGAACAATAACATTCCGCCGGCGTTAGCGATAGCCGCGTCACTCATTCCAGCTGAATATGTGGCACGTTACAATGATAATAATAATAATAATAATTAAACTAAAACAACAACTTGCGAGAGATACAGAAATTAATGTAGTGATTGAACTCACAGGAAATAATGTTTTATTCATAAAACATTATTTCCTGTGAGTTTTCAATGTGCTGACCTTTTTTGTGCACATCTCAATGTGCTGACATTTTTTGTGCACGATTTTCAATGTGCTGACCTTTCTTGTGCACAATAAATTGCATCCGGTGTGCGACATGCTCTACAGGTGAGCGTAAGGAGTCGGATTGGTTGTTCATAACAGCCCGTTTTTTGTTCTCTTTTAAGACTTGCAAGTTTTGAACGCCATCAGCATACACAACGCAATTCAAATACCCCACAGCCAAAAGTCACATGGAATGACGTCCGGGGATCGAGGCGACCATGCTGTCGGAAAAGACTTCGTTAGCCATTTGAATAACTGCCTTAACGTTCCCAATCTCTTTTTGATCGAGCGACAAGTTTTTGTATATTTACATGATTGCTCCTCATTATTAATTAAAAATCATTTTGTTTAACAAATTGACGTACACATTCCATCAACGGGTTACGTGTGTAGTATTTTTACTACTAGAAGCTGCGCATGCGTCTCGCATAAGTTAAGTAAGATCGGAAAATTTATTTCTTTGTCTTCCAAGGTTAACAACTTAGAACAGAGTATTTTCACCAGAAACAAGAATTTTATATGCCATTTAAGATTTATCGAATGACCTTGCTCACAGAGAAGCCTGAAGCGAATTTGTAACATCGCGTGCGATGAAACGAGGCCATCAACTGCATAGAATTTACTAGTCTAAGAAAAGAGAAAAACCAATGTATAATTTTCAGAATTATGAAATGCGTGTCCCAAATATGCAGACATCGTGCATGGAAAAATGATGCATAATGCTGTTTAGGAAACAGAAAGAAAAAAATCGGCATGATCCCAGGGGATTTATGGCCGTAACGCACAGGAATAACTAAAATGAAGAGAGTTGTTTTTTTCAACTTAAATTAACAGTCTTATATAATGGAATTTAGAGTAATAAGAAATAACATGAGTCTCTGTAGCTCAGTCGACGAAGCCCTTTGGTTGTAAAGACCTGGGTTCGATTCCCTTCAACGACGTGAGGAACTTTTATCTGATGTCTTTCGACTAAAGATGAGTTAGCCGGTCTCATACGGAGGTAGAAACAAAAAACCCAAGTTTCACATGGAAACTCGGATTTTTCATCCCCCCAGAATAGACATAGCAGCCCCTGAACACACATGGATTAGAGTCATGAATACATCACAACCAGATGCCGGTCCCTAGCCCGGATAAAATTAGGGGGTTGGAGAAAGCAATGGTGAACTGTCCTGTAAACAAAAATCTCACCAGGAATACTTTGTGGCCAATGCCTACAAAGTAACCTACGGTTGGAAACGACTGAAAGGGAAAACCAGAAAGAAATAACGTTTTACATAAAATATTTCTTATTACTCGATGCTCCTCTACACAGATAATTCGGCAATAAATTTCTCTGAATTCAGGCAGAGGGTTTACAAAGCAGTGATTGCTAAAATCCTAAATTTTAATGCTGTAACAGATCTTCATGGTTCAACAAACTAACAAAAAACAAGCCACGTTTACAAAATCTTTGTTCATTTGCAATTTGTTTCTATTTTATTCTGCAGATCGCTTTGCTGCTACACCGCAAAGGGAACTGCGATGCTGTTATCCTGATCAGTTAGGAATTGATCCCGTTCATTCCAGTGTTCATGGAATGAACGGGATCAATTTAAAATCGTTATTCCCACTCTGGTGATGACGACGATGCGTGTGAAGAAGTCGCTTAATGCTCAGAGTAGAGTTTGATGTGTCTTCTCCTGTGTGTGTCAGAGATAAAATTGTAAATAAAGCCTTCCCTATGATAACGAAATAGTTGTAGACTGAGTGCCTTCTTAGATGTGTATTGATAAGTACAAGGTATTCTTCATGTTATTCTAAGTGCAGATAATTGTTCTAATATCTCTTCGACTACTATGCAGGAAAGAGGTTTTTTTATCTGTAGTTAGTCTTCTTCTGGGTATTTGAGGAGGGAAGTCCGTCAATGTGTGTACAGTTCGAAGCTTATCAGTCTTTGAGGGAATTTCTATAAAAGCTTACATAGGAAACGTTGCCATTCTTAAGGTAGTAGAGTGGAGAAAAATAAGATGTATTTTGTGGTATTTTTTCTATGGTTTTTCAGATGGAATATTGAAAAGAAGCACAATGCAAAAGCATATTATCTTCTGGTCAGTGGATGACAAGTTTTCGAATTCTTCTCTGAAGAGAACGGCATAGCATCAGATCCCTTTGTTTTTTTAATAGTTGTTTCATATGAATCGGTAGATCGTCCACTGTGTATTTTCTTGAAAGAAGGACGTGTTGGAGAAATGAAAATGTTTAGTATGGTATACCAGAGGACGCTGACAGCTATCCGTTGCTTTCTGTAAAAGACAAAAGAAGAAAAAGATACCTGTTTTCTCTACAGAGGTCAAGTTAGAAATTCAGTAATCAGTTCGGCATCTCTACATTCCACACTTGCAGTAACGCAATGCAGTACTGAAATAGAGAGCCAAAAGGCTTCACTTCGGCAATGCAAAATTATTCAAATTAAGTGGATATTAAATCCAACATTATTTCAAAGCCGAATAGAGAAACCACACGAGTTTCAGAGACACTGCAAGAGCGGTCATGAAAGTTTTGCTTACGGATGGATCCGCTTAAAACTTTTAGTGAATTAAAGTGAGTATTGAATGCAACATTATTTCAAAGCCGAATAGAGAAACTACAAGAGTTTCAGAAAAACTTCAAGAGTTTAATGCCGAATATAGATAGAAGCCTTGAAGTTTTTCTGAAACTCTTGTAGTTTCTCTATTCGGCTTTGAAATAATGTTGCATTCAATACTCACTTTATACAATGCAGTATTTTTGTGTGGTTTTAGTTTGTTTCCTAAAGCCGCTTGATATAATTAATTTATTTCCACTTTATGCGAGTAATCTTCCTGCGGGCTACAACTGGCATATCATCAGCATCGACTATTGGTGTTATATCCGTTTTAAGCTTACATGTTAAACACCTTAACGGACTCAACATCGTATCATGTAGGCTCTTCGAAACCAAATTCGATAGAATAGGGCGTTAATCCTTATTTTTGTATTCTAGTCTGTTTGCCTCTTTCGCCGGATGACAAAATCCTAGTTTCCTGTAGAAAACACTCTGAGACTCACAAACTAAATCACAATTGAAAAGCTCTGATAAATGTTCTTCGCATCTAAGACGGGATTCGAACTCAGATCTGTTTGGACAATGCCCTGGGCATCGTCTAAACAGATTGAGCTATAGAGGCTCTAAGCATATAGTTAGGTACGAAATAGGTAAGAATAATTGACTTAATCAAAATACACCCCATGTTTCTTAGAGGAATATGTTCAGTTGCTTTAGAAAGCTTACCGTAAACCATGGGAATTGTATAGACGGCACCTAAAAGTACAGACTGGTTTTATAGCTCTAATGTTTGGTAAAATACGTGAGTTAATTGTTGTCTTAATGCAGAAGTGGGCATTAATGGTTATCATAACGGCATGGCCAAATCGTTGGATTCCTTTAATTATTCCTAAAACAGTTCAACTTGTGGATTTTTTCCCTGAAGTGGATAAATGTTGACATAATATTACTTCAGCGACAGTTAATCATCTTCGTTTCGATGCTGCACAAATTCTCTCTAAGTCTAAACTTCCCATACGAAATTTCTCTTATCCAGAATTTATAGCATTTCTATCCATAAAGAAACGTAACACAGTTTGATAAAAGAAAAGCAAATGCGATTCAAGAACATGAGCTGAATGTATCGAAATGTATTTTAATGGCATGCAACTGCACTACTAACTTATAAAGCAATAAATGCTGTTAGTATGTTTTAAGATACAAATATTCATTTTTATATTTTATGAAGAGAAGTAAATATTTTAAATAAAATTTGTAATTTTATACTTGATTAAGGATATTAGGATAAAGGAATATGATATATTCCTTTATTAGGATAAAGTAGCATGATTAAGGGTATATTAGGATAAAGGAATATGATATATTCCTTTATTAGGATAAAGTGGCATGGGTATTAGGATAAAAGAATATGATATATTCCTTTATCCTAATACCCATAATCATGCCACGTGATTCCAACAAAGCTACTGCAACATTGAAAGGCATTATAAACCCTAGTAATTCTGATAATGTACATTTATTTCCTTATCAGATCAAGAAAACACGTGACCTAGTAAAAGTGACTACGTGCTTTATTACAAGAAACTATAAGTTATCTTTAAGAATATTATGATCCTCGGTTAAGCATCACAGAACTAATAATAGACAGAAGATATGAAGTTCCGTGGCAAGATATCCTACATGAACTTCACATCTTCTGTCTATTATTAGTTCTGTGATACATTAGTAAAAATCGTATTATTGTTAAAGGTAACTTATACTTTCTTGTAATAATCATGTAGTCACTTTTGCTAGGTTACGTGTTTTCATGATCTGCTTCAATTAGTAAGGAAATGATCTTATCCAAGTATTCTTAAATTACCTAAACAGGAAAAGTAAGTAGCTAGATGATCGATCGAATCCGGTTAGTTTTTTTTTTTCCAAAGACAGATAATCAGATAAACAGAAAATATGAAATTTCCACACATGCACGCACACACTCACATCACAGATGGCATTCATAATTATCTTTGTCCTTCACATAAAGCTAATTTCAAGTGTGAATAAACATTTTAAACGAAGCTGAGTTGAAACCATGCTGTATCTCGAATAGAGTGTCTAAGATATTCTTTTATCAAACTAGCAAACCAGGTTTGTTTTCCCAAAACAAAAAAAGTCAAGCTTGAGAAATAACAACATTGATAAATGTAAATATACTAAATTACCTTGGCCTTAAAAAGACCTTGTTTATCAGTGAGTAACAAGAAACTCAGTCAATCAATGAGGTTTAGAGAAGTGAGCAAATAACATTTACTGATCAACTCTTATAGAATACTAATATATTCAGAAACAAAAACGGATTGTTACTACAGACACGATTAAAAGTGATAAAACAATATCCTGGGATGACATTTAATGGGAAAAATGTGGTGGAGGCGAATCGCAGAAAAGGCACTTTTTGTAAAGTAGACAGCCTCTGTCGTCGGAACGTAAGACACTAGAAATAAATCAATATAATATATTGTAATGACTTGCGTTTTGTAGGCTGCTACATATATAAATAAATTTATATAAGTAGCAGCCTACAAAAGCCAAAGAAACTGTTTACGTTTCTTAAAGATTTTGAAACGCCAGTCGGATTGGTTTACAAAATTCTTAATAATTCTTAATTATCAATAGCACTTTGATAATGTAATTAGTTTGAATGAAACCAAAACCGAACTTATTGTGTTTGTCTCTGATCCAGAATTTTATTGGATTGTATCCAGCCACGAGCGTTATTGTAATGTATAACTATGATATATATCTCTCTCTCTTGCCAATTATCTTCAATGGGACGCTAAACAACAAATTTCAGTGAAACTACAGCCAGAGAATAGATTTATCGACAAATGGCCAAGACAAATGATAAATAGCTTTTGTATTTGCAATATACATACAGTAACAATAGTTATTTTTAAATATTTTATATTCTCTCTCTCTCTCTCTCTCTTCGTCGAAGAAAATGAAATACAGATAAAAGCTTATGAGAAACAAATCTACCTTAATGGAGAAAGAATTGAGGAAGACAGTAAGTTCGAGTACCTGAAATCCATTATTATGAGACGAATTGCTATTCAGAAGAGTTTAGAAGATTACGAATGGCTAAAACAACAGTCAGACACTTGTCTGAAATACGGAAGGATGGATCAATCTGTATAGGAACAAAGTTGAGGATTGTGGATGCAGCTATTTTTCCAAATGCGACTTATGGATGAGAGACTTGGAACTTAAAGAAGTCTGATAGGAAAAGAAGCTGTTTTTTTTGAGATGTGCTCTTACAGAAGGCTGTTGAGGATATCATATATACCAAAAGCCAGACAAAAGGATGGGTGATAGAAAGGATCGGCGGTATTTTAAGGTTCCTTAAGATGTTGACAGAAGAAAGTTGAAATACTTTATATACATTGAAATGATGTAAGGAGAACTCCTCAAAACAGTAATAGAATATAAAGTTTTGGATAAAGAGGGAGGAAGTAGGTAGACTGTCAAGGAGATGGATTGAATGGTGTGTTTCGAGTTACTGACCTTCAGAGAGTTGAAGACTCCAGAAAAGCATATAACAGATGCCGTATGGTTACTCAGATGCTCGGTAATGTACCACTGCAGTGCTCCCCAGATGGTCGTGTTGTATGCTTTTATGATAAAACAAACACGTTCTGAGAAAAATAAAACTTCAGAGAGCAGAAAAAAGTACTTCAACAATTGTGTCGATGTGAAGATTTTAATGTTCAATATCACTTATACAATGAGGATGGGATCCCAAGTATTGAGGAAAATAGGAATAAAATAAGTCTTTCAAGAGAGAATAAGATAGAAACTATACGAGTGGCAACTTGGAATGTAAGAACAACATTGAGAGCTGGTAAATTAGAGAACTTGAAGAAAGAAATGGAGAGGAATAAATTCGATGTGGTTGGTCTAATTGAAGTTAGATAGGAAGATAGGAGATTTTGAAAGTGATGGTTATAGAATTATATATTCCTGTAGAACACGAGGGAAAAATGGAGTAGTACTTGTGTTGAAGTACTACTCCATTGAAGTACTTGTGTTGAAGTACTACTCCATAACAGAAGGTTAAAAATTCAGTAGAAAAACAATATATAAAAGTGACAGGGTGATTATGATTAAACTAAAAGCAAAGCCTGTGGACATAGTGATTATACAGATATATATGCCCACAAGTGACCATGGTGAAAATGAAGTAGAAGAGATATATAATCGAATAGAAGAGAGAATGGAGGAAGACAGAACTAAAATGTGTACCACTTGGGAGACTAGAATGCGGTGGTAGGAGAAAAGGTAGAGAAGAGAATAACAGGAAGATATGACCTTGGAAAAAGGAATGAGAGAGGCGAAAGACTTATAGAGTTTTAAAAGATACAAACTAATTATTAGTAACACTTGGTTCAAACCTCCAAAAAGAAGAAGATATATATGGAAAATGCCAGTAGATATCGTAAGATACCAGATTGATTATATATTAATACAAAAAAGGTATCGAAACAGTGTTAAAATGGATATCAACATATTCAGGAGCTGATATTGATTCAGACCATAATTTACTTGTTATGGAATTAAGAACATGATTTAAGAAAATAAACAAAAGTAAAAGCAAGAAAAGGTTGAACCTAGAAAAATTCAAAGGAGATGCGGGTAAGAAATTTAGAGAAGAATCGGAGAATAAAATAAGAAATAAAGAAGATATATCTGAAGAGACTAGTGATGTTAATGAAAATGGACTCAACTGAAAAACTTGATATATGAAACAGCCGCTGACGAGATAGGTTTTGTGGAAGGGAAATGAATTAAGAAGCCATGGATTACAAATGGAATGATAAGAAAAATGGAGGAAAGAAGAAACAGATGGAAAAATGTAAACACTGAAAAGGGAAGAGGAAAATGCAAAGTATTAAATAATGAACTGAGAGGAGAAACTGATAATGCAAGAGAGAGGAATAGTTAAATTTGAATGCAAAGTAATTGAAGAAATGGACAAATGGGGCGATACGATAAAATGTTTGAAAGAGCAAAAGAACTTAAAAATATTTACAAAAAACATAACCATTAGAAGATAAGCAAGGAAAATTAATTTATGATATTGAAATACAAGGTGAAATATGGAAAGACATCGAAGAACTTTATGCAAAAAATGAAAGATCAACGAAAATTGAACTAAAAGAGCGAAATTAAATCTCAACAGAAGAAAGAGGGCCTGAAATACTAAATATTGAAGTAGAAACAGCAATTAAGGAATTAGAAAGATGGAAAGAGTGGAATCATAAAACAACTGGAGGAAAAAGGTATAACAGAAACATGGAAAATATGTAACCTCATTTACAAAACAAGAGAATGGCCTAAAGATTTCACATTATATTTTTCCGTAAGTTACATGTATTAACACACACTTCTCTTCATTTAAAAGTTTGGACCCTTCTTCATTCACATACAAGATGTCAGAAAGGATGGATAGCTGGAACCCACCTGAATCATGGAAGAGAATAACTTGTATCATGATGATTCGTGCCCGCCATCAAAATAAGGATATTACGACTGCTGCCCAATGCTCCCTGAATACAGTAAAAACAATCAGGCATGAACTAGAGACTTGCAATGGTGACTACGAGGATGTAGCAAGAAGAAAGATCCCTAGCAGACGATCTGATTGCGTTCGTACAGCAGAATTCCTCGCAAATCTGCAGGAACAGGTGTTGAAGAACCCTGGCATTGGAATTCGGGCTTTGTTCGTGGAGTTGCTAACTGTAGTCAAGCCCTGGATAACAAGGGTAGGCAATGGTAGGCCGTATGTATGGCAGCAGGATTCTCCCCCTTGCCACACCTCTGGGAAAAGTCAAAAATGGTTGTCTGAAAATTTCTACGACTTCACCAGTCCAAATGTTTGGCCTCCAAACTCCCCAGACCTTAACCCCATGGATTATTTTGTATGGGGCGCAGTTGAAAAAGACACCAATCGCACTTCCAGTAATACAAAAGCCCAGTTAATGGATAAAATTAAAACAGTTTTTGCGGCCCTTCCCAGGGAGACTGTAGCATCAGCTTGTTCGAGGTTCCGAAGCAGAATTGAAGCTGTGATCGATGCTAATGGTGGTTATTTTGAGTAAATCTTGTTGATAGTATTGTAATTAACTCTGCCTGTAATGTTTTTTTGTCAATTCATTAAATTTAATAGATACAAAGAAGATTTTCTTTTTCCTTACGAAACTGTCAAATTTATCCCGAACACCCTGTATTTGCAGAAGAAATGATAAAAGAAGCGTTTGATGAAGAGAAACGAGGAATCACTATTTGGGGAGGAACAATATAAAATATTAGATTCGCAGATGATCAAGCAATATTAGCTAATATCTGGTGACTTTCTAGATGAATTACAGCACCTAATGCACAAATGTGAAAGTATATGCAAGAAATATGGTACGAAAATGAACACAAATATAATAAACGTGATGAGAGTCTCAAGAAAACCAGGAAGTGTCAAGGTGATGATGAAGGGAGTAAGTGTAGAAGAACAAGTGAGACAATACGAAATACATTGGTAGTATAATACAAGAAAATGGAAAATGTGACATGGAAATAAAAGAAAGAATTAAGAAAGGAAAAAATGTATTTTATAGAAAGAATAAATTGGTTTATTAATAAAATGGATAAAAATTTTAAGAAAAGGCTTATTAAGTATTATATTTAGAATATGACCTTATATGGGTCAGAAACATGGACAATTGGGAAAAAAGAAAATTAAAATGTTGGAGGCATTTGAAATGTGGTTATGGAGAAGAATTGGGAAGATAAAGTGGACTGAAAAAATTGCCAATGAAGAAGTATTATATAGAGTTGAAGAAGAAAAGAATTTACTAAAGACCATAAAAAAAGAAAGCATAACTAGATAGGACATGTATTAAGAGGAGAAACTCTACTGATAGAAGGGAAAATTGAAGAAAAGCGACCAAGAGGAACGAGACGACTAATGATGCTTGATGATATAATGGCCACTAGAGGATATCAAGAAATGAAGGAGGAAGCAAGAGAAAGAGAATTTGCTGAGATACACTATTGGACTCGTCAAAAGCAGGACACTAATGATGATGATGATGATTACTTATATTCAATGAATAGATGGGTATGTGTAAGTGATATTGAGCATTAAAATCGGAAGACCGTATATACACGCAAATCGAATTACACGAGGAGGTGCTGGTATGCCCACAAACACCTTCAAATGTTGCATTGCTCGACCAATATCGAACGCACATACAATAATTTTGTTAGTTCTTTTGCTTAAGAGCATCTAAGAAATTCAGAAGATTTGACTTAGTTTGTTTACTTTTGCTGTTACTCCATGATTTATTAAGCAATTTAAAGTAATATATTACTCATTAATTGTAACAGGTTGAAATATTCAGCATGCACAATAGTTTCAGCAGGAATTATCTGTTCTAGATAATATATGATTTCAAATCCCATGCGAGTGATTTAAAAATTCCAAAAATGAATTAATGCAAGCCAGGGCGACAAAATTGAAACAAATAATTTAATTTTTATCCTGAAACCAGTAAAATATATATGACATTTCACAAGACTCGATTTTTCTCCGGTTTATCGACAAATTAGTACTAATGATTTAGTTTGTATTTTAATGACTCCTTGTATTTTAATATGTAAATACTATTTTCAATAAAAGAGTTTTCTGTTCCTTATCAGGTATTTCACAGACAAAAATGTAGATTAAAGGATAGAAATTAAGGGTTGCCATAATAGCGAATTAATAAATATAAATAAAAATGTTAGGATTTATGGAAAACTATTTTCTCAGAGATCACAAAATCAGTGGATTAACGAAAAAGCAAATAAATACTCCAGAAAATTGGAATCTCATTGGTTTGAACAGAATTAATGCTTATAATGAGATTTTAAGGGAAGTATTCCATCTAGAGAATGAACAAGTTTCGAAGCGTAAGGTTTTGTAATTACGTATTAGTGGTGAAATCAAGTAGCTTATTTTTCCCATTTGGTGAACGATTAGGATATCAGTAGATATCCTGTTGACTGTAAATATAAAGAAATCCTTATTGAAAAGAATATATTGATCTGTCATTCACAAAATGATGGATGGAGATTTGTGAGTTACAAAAGTGGAAGAGTACTTGAAGCAAACGAAAGGCTTCTGAGAGTACGAATTAAAAGGTGATTTAAGACACTATTCATGTGAGATATAATATCACTCAGTTTCTCTGGAAAACAGCTGAAAAAATACGTCCGCTTCCTAAAGAAGTTCGAATTAATCTCTTCTTCTGCCTCCTCTTATTATTATCTTTATTATTACAATCTAGAGCTGCAGCTTTAACACAGGGTTTTGGATAATTTTCAATTGCAGCACACGCATTTAAGTAACTGTGCCTTTCAATTTTTTCTCACTTACTTTTTTCTTAGCTCTCTTCAAACTAACGCTTCATTTTCGAGAACGTTCAATTTTCTTTCATTTTTTGTCCATGAAGTGAAGAATGGGAATATTGTATACTTTTATTTCTTACAGAAAATGTGATAGAAATCCTCTGATAGCAAATCAGCGTAACAGAACTTGTAATGAGCATTCCCTCAGTAACAACAGAGAATATCCTATTCGTTATAATACATGGAAGCATTATATTACGTGCATATTATTAAAGCTGCGGAGTATAGAGCTATTGCAGATGGGAAAGCTGCGTCGATTTCTGGCAGATTGCCGTATTCCAGTGATAATTTTGTGTATTCAGAAACAGTAGTGAAAATTGCATTCAGATTGTTAGCGATTACAGTAAAGGAATGCAAGTTTTAGTTGTATGGAAGTTAAAAATAGAGAGAGAGAGAGAGAGAGAGAGAGAGAGAGAGAGCATTAATAGTGATCTTGAGCATTAAATTCTTCACATCGCAACAATTTTTGAAGCATTTGTTTTCTGATTTCTGAAGTTTTATTTTTCTCAGAGCGTATTTTTTTTTATCAGTAATAGTTTCTATCTTGGTGATTAAGTAAATATAGACAAGAAATGAGTTCTTGTTTTAATCTAATACTCAGATATAAGTAAACAAAATTTGCACGTAAATTACCTTTACAACTATAGGCTAATTGTATACGTAGTCTAAGCATTTCATAAAGATTCCTTAAGTATCCCACAATGCAAAGCAAATTTCCTTTCAGATATTACTATGCATTATGGAACGGGTCACTACCCAGATTAATTTCAACCTTTCTTGAGGTAATATTGAAGTACTCTCTCTCTCTCTCTCTCTCTCTCTAAAATTTTGATTTATCCACAAATCACTTTAAATCGCACTAAGTGATTTAAAGTGATTTGTGGTAACGTCAATGTTGTAGTCCATATTACATAATAAATATTGTAGGATTTTTTTCTTTTCAAAATGTTTATTTCTGTTAAACTGATCAAAGATGATTTCTAAAAAAAAAAAAAAATAAAATAAAAATAAAAAATCAACTAACGTCTTTTATTCCCTTACAGGGATCAGGCAAGGTTGTTTTAGCCCTATCTATCTTTGAGTGGGCATTTCAGTCTCTACTGTTATTCATTCAAAGATAGCTGGCCCAAGACTATCAATTTGTCGGCCTAGTTGGCTGAGTAGATAGCTACCCGCTCTCTATTCAGCGGGTCACGAGTACGAATCCTGCCATGGGCAGGAATGTTTGTGATTGCCTTTAGATGGGAGATGAATTTCATTCCCGGTGTGAGACCACTATACCGCTTGTTGGAGGCCTCAAGTGGCTTGGTATTCCATGTTTGGTCTCTAAGAATAAGATTTCCGGAGTGTGTAAAAATAAATAAAAAATTACAAAAAAATATACAACATTGATGAAAATGGCAAAAAAAAATCCGTAGACTACCTACAGCACAAAATGTATTATTGTATTATAGGTTTATGATAACCTTTCGTGGGTGTGAACTAGACATAACATATTTATATATTATATACATTTTGTACCGTTACATACACCCACCATCAGGGAATAGAGGCGGCTGACAATTTCCACCATCTCGTATCCCTAATCCCAACATTATATATTGCCTTAGATAGTGTATGTTTTACTGTCGATTTTTCAGGTTACGAGACGAAAAACTCTAGTTTATCGGAGAAAATCCCCACTTGATCGTGCCAGAGATCGACTAATTCGGGAACTGGTCGAAGAAGGATTCAGCAGAAGTTCCTAAATTCGGCGACGAGAATCGAACTTAGAAAGCTCTTTCTTCGGCTGAGAAGTGCAAAGGCCACTATCACTGATACGTAGCTCTAATATTTGTTTTGCTTCTGAAAAAAAATGAGGAGACCGAAGCATTTTGATGTTTCGTCGAAGCGAATATTTTCAATTTCTTGTTTTGACACGATGGAGGAAAATAGTGATATTTATCACAAGAGAAAATTGCTTATATCTTTAAGGATGTTTACTGTCTTCATTTATTAGCTCATTGATTTACAAGAGCGTTCTCTCCCTTTCCCTCCTTCTCTCTCTCTCTCTCTCTCTCTCTCTCTCTCTCTCTCTCTTATTTTTAACTTCTATACAAATAAAACTTGCATTCCTTCACTGGAATCGCTAACCATCTGAATGTCATTTTCATTACTGTTTGTGAATGCACAAAATTATCACTGGAATACGGCAATCTGCCAAGAATCTCTACGCAGCTATCTCAGCAGCGATAGCCTCTATACTCTGGTGCCTTAAGAATATGCACGTAATATAATGTTTCCATGATAAGGAACAGGATATTCTCTGTTATTACTGAATGAATGTTCATTACAAGTTCTGTTACGTTGATTTTCTTTCAGAGCTCGACATTTTCTCGTAAGAAAATAAAAGCATGAAAATGAAGCGTTAGTTTGAAGAGAGCTAAGAAAAAAGTAAGTGAAAAAAAATTGCAAGGCACAGTTGTTAAAATTCGCACGCCGCAACTGAAGATTTTCCAATACGCTGTGCTGCAAAAGTTGCAGTTCTGGATTGAAATAATAATAATAATAATAATAATAAGAGATTGATTCGAACTTCTTTAAGAAGCGGATATATTTTGTAAGCTGTTTTCCAGAGAAACTGGGTTATATTATATCTCACATGAACAGAGTCTTAAATCACGTTTTTGCTTTATGCTCTCAGAAGCATTATGGTTCCTTCAAGTACTCTTCCACTTTTGTAACCCATGAATCTCCATCCTCATTTTGTTGATGGCAGTTCAATACATTCTTCTGAATACGAATTCCTTTACATTCACAGTGAACTCCATATCTACCGATATCCTAATCGTTCACCGAATGGGAAAAATAAGTAAAATAAATAAATAATGGGATAAACCTAAGTCTATCCCAACAAGACATCCTCACTTCATCGGACGCATCCTCGCTATACACCAACGTTGACGTCCCCAGAACGTTAAACATTGTACACACCCTATTCACAGAAGATCTCACCCTAGGTTCACGAACAAAATTAACACCGAGCAATATAAACCTAATCAATTTAGTAATATCACTTCTTTATATTTAACAATAACATTTATATCCAAAATTTCGGACTTCGTATGGAAATATTAGCCGAATTATTCCTATCACCTATAGAATCAAACCTACTCAGCCCTTCTCTCCCCCCCCCCCCCCACCGCCATCCGGCATCACCTTTTACGCCCTGCACGTGTACGATATCCTTTGCATTGGAGAACCAACATGTATCATCACTTTACAAGCGTCCCTTAACGACTTCAGCAACCGTCTAAAATTCACTATAGAAACAGAACATGAAATATCCATCAATTTCCTAAACCTGACAACAACAAAATAACATCAAAAATATTCCACAAACCCACACATGTCGGAAACTACCTACACTTTAACTTAGACTCTCCTTATTCTATAAAAAATTTAGTCATCCTAGCCCAATTTATAAATGCTTACAAGATTGTAACTACATATAAGTATCTCAACACAGAAATAAAGAAATTAACACTGATTTTAAAAGCCGAAATTAGCCAACACAGCTAATAAATTATGCTCAGTAATCAAAACAAGCTTCCCATCACAAAAAAAATCATCAAACTGAAGCACATCCAGAACACATACAAAGTCTACAAATACATTTTCAAACATGCTGACTATAAATCGGTGTTCACCACGAACCAAAAATTGGCAAAACTTCTAAAATCTACAGAATCTAATCTCTCTCTCTCTCTCTCTCTCTCTCTCTCTCTCTCTCTCTCTCTCTCTCTCTCTCTCTCTCTCTCTCACACACACACACACAAAAAAGAAATACTAGAACAATACAACGTAGTTTACAAATTTCCTTGCCAACAAGACTGCGATGTCACCTACACAGGCTCTATGATCAGATCGTTATGGGCAAGACTACAAGAATACTGCAGTGACTGCAACATACCAATTCCAGAACATTTAAACAATAAAAACGTAACAACCAAAAGAAAAACAGAATAAAAAATACAGGAAAAACTGAAAAAACAGTTTACGCCCTTGAAGAAGCATCCCCGCAAATCGACAAAGCCATAATAATAGACATAAAAGAAAACGAATCAATGCTTAGAATATCGGAAACGATAGCCATAAAAGGTGACAAAAACTTACCAGATTTAAAAATTAGGTCACGACTCCGACCAATAGAAAACAACACAGATACATCAAAGACATGACATAACCTTCACTGCCCCAATAGCTCCGAAGACAACGCACTGTCGAAACTCCTCACACCCCGTTACTCCCCGTTGATCCCATCCCATCATATCTTTCACCTCCCTCCCAAAGAATTCTCTGCCCACCCTTAAAAAATTCACACGCTTCTTGCCTCACCGATAAATCTCCCACATCTCTCTCTGTCATCCCACATTTCCAATCCCCCCCCCGTCCTTTCAGTCATACTTCAACAGTAGATAAATGCATATCGCCATACGCCAGCATCCGGCGTATGGCGATACGTGCGGCGTATAAGACAATCAGCAACATTCTACAAAGGTAAGTCCGAATTATTCTTCCCATATATTCTTCATATATCTGTCTTTAAAATATCAGTAATGTTCTAAAATTGAGTAATAAGCCAATGATATTATAAAAAAGGGGTACTCCTAAAGAAAAATAGGCTAAATAGTCATAAAATAATATTTCCTTAGAGGAGTAACATGGAAATTTTCCAGAAATAATATCTAAGCTACTTGATTTCACTAGTAAAATGGCTTATTCCCTTAAAATCTCATTATAAGCATGAGATTCCGATTTTTTGCAGTATGTATTTGCTTTTTCATTAATCCACTGATTTTTTGTGATCTTTGTTCATAAATCATAAAATTTTTATTTATATTTATTAATTCGATACTATTGCAGGTTACCCTTAATTTCTAACCTTTAATCTACTCGTACATTTTTGCCCGAGAAATACTTATGACGAACAAATAACTCTTAATGGAAATATTATTTACATATTAAAATGCAAGGAGTGATTAAAATACAAACTAAATTACTAGTAATAATTTTTTCGTTGAAATAAAACTGGTTTCAAAATAAAAATAAAATTATATTCTCAATTTTTTCGCCTTGGCTGCATGAATTCATCTTGGTGAATTTTAAATCAGTCACACGGGATTTGAACCCACATGTTATCTAGAACAGGTAATGCCTTCTGAGACTATTGCGCATGCAGAATATTTAATGAGTAATATATTACTTTAAATTGCTTAATCAATAATGTTAAAGAGTAATAGCAAAAATGTCTGTAAATAAAACTAAGTAAAATGTTCTGAATTTCTGAGATATTCTTAAACAAAATTGTTATACGGGTGTTTGAAATTGGTTGAGCAATGCAACATTTAGAGGTGTATGTGGGAAAAAGCATACCAGTTAACCTTTTGATGTAATTCGATTTGCGTGTATTTACAGAGTTTCTTATTCAGCAAGGAATAACAATATTCGAAATTCGGGTCAAAATCATTCTGCCAAGAAAGAAAAGTCTAAAGAGGAATTTATATAGGAAGAGAAGAAAGACTTTTATTTGGGGGGGGGGGAGGAGGATTAATTACGAGTTAAAGGTTTATCTGATAGCGCTCACTACGTTTTTTCATGTTTTCAGAGACAAGAGACTGATGCATCACTCAGCTGGAACTTGATCCCATATATAAATTTGGAATATATGTAGAAACAGTTTGCAGCACCTCTTCAATCACTTTTCAGCAGTAATCAAATAAAGAGAAAATAATCAATAAGATAGAAAAATTGGAGAATTCTAATTGGTGTCAGATAAATAGATCTAATTGTGGCTTGCATGCACTTATATATAGTAAAGTATGCACACATATACAATATACTCGTATTACGTTGGAATAAAACTGGATACTAGCTGCAATTAGGGCTGAAGTAATTATCATATCCATTAAAGATAGTAAACCTATAGCTGTATTAGTACCAATCGAAAAACCCACCGGCTTGTTAATTTTTGATATTCAAAACAGATATTTTCATATGAAAGACCGTATTACCGTTTTCGTTGATATTATCTAATATTCAACCACAGATAACTTGTAAAGACAGTCACCCAGCATTTAATAACTATTTTCTTTTATTTCAGAATTTTTTGTACTAGGCTTCATTTTAGGTGCATGCGCAAAGAAATACTATCATCACAAAGCCTATCAGCTTTGTGATGACAGTATCTTTCGCTCTATCTCTTTTCTCTCTCTCTCTCTCTCTCTCTCTCTCTGTACGACTGTCATTATGTACGAAAACTATTTAACGGTGTTTGATAATTTTTAATAATTAAGACTTTGAGAAAAAAGTGTAGAGCAATTTTATTTCAGTTTTGTTAAATCCAATGTCTAGCAATTTACATGGCCAAAAATAAGGAATAAGCTGATATCTTATTTGAAAAGGAAGTACCATTATACTGTAGAGAGGAATACTGAATTATCACATCTTAAACAAGAACACAACAATTAATACTACAAAGAGCGCATTAATGTACAAAAGGTGATACAGTTAATTGATAAAATGTACATAAAGCAGATAAAGTTTGTGGGAAATACTCGTAGGTACAAAAATTTCAAAGCCGAATACAGAAACTATAAAAGTTTCGTACTAAATTTGACCAAAGAGCTTACGGGAATACACTCGCCACCATATACGAGTTGCCTTAGCCGGACTTTATAGGAGACATGATCGCTTTGCTCAAGGATCCATATATTCGCCTCCAATTGGTCCATTTTGATAAGGATTCACTGGCCTGACAGCTGTTTCGAACTAATTGGTTCTCCCCAGAGACCAGGCAGAAAACTTAAGAGAGCAAAAACTCTCGTTCAGTACTAAGGAACTCGAAGTGTCGGAGAAGTGTATTTTTCCTGAGCGAACTATCGGTCGATGCGTAAAGTATTCACTAAAATAAAGAGCCAAAAGACTTCATTTCGGCAATGGAAAATTATATAACTCAAGTGGATATTAAATCTAGCATTGATTCTTTCATCCCATCTCTTTCGTTCTCAGTTTACAGATAACTTACCAGAGATGTTTGTTTTCTGGAGAGGAATTTCACCCAGTAATGCTCCTTCCTATTGCTTCCCAAACGTGTTTTATGGAGTAGAGATCGGTGGATCGTGCTAGCCACTCGATTGGCTTAATATCCTCGGTTTACAGTAGTATCTCCATCACTTATGTACGATGTGGTGTGGCACTGTCATCCATAGAAATGAATTCTTAGCTTACAGCACCACGAACAATCGATCACGACTTCCTTGTAATATTGTTCAACTGTCATAGTCCCTTTTTCTAGCACTTGTAACTTAACTCCATTAAGCATTATGCTTCTGCACACCATGACGCCAGCATTGCTGTATCTATCCCTTTCAAGAACATTCTCGCGATGGTAAGCAGTACCATTTTCACGTCGGATGAAGTACTAAGGAACTCGATTTCCTTCGATTCTTCTAGAATCGAAGGAAAGACTAAAGCGACTCTCATCTGCAAAGCGTACATTATCCCGTTGATGTCTTTTCCAATTGTTATGAATAAAACACGACTGAAAAAAATGACACAATTACAGGCCTGCAAGTGTATAGGCCTACTTGTGGCAGACGTCCTTTCACAGTTTGTTGAGATATTCGCTTACCCGTTCTTGAATGGAGCTGACTTGCAAGCTGAGCTGATGTGGTTAGTCAGTGAACCAAAACTCTGTCTTCATTCTATGTTCATGCTATGTGAGATTCCTAACTCTCTGGCAATATTGGTAATTCTAGGGCCTTCTTCGAGCTTTCCAATAATTTTTCCTCGCGGTAAATCATCTAGATGATGTCTTTATAAGAAATTATAAGACATCTAAAGGTGTGTAGTAGCTTTATTTCTTCGCGAGAAGAGCTTCCTTCAAAAACAGTTCGCTTACCGCAGCCGTTATCTTTTATCCTATTCAATGCTACCACGTGACCCTTTTGTGCGCAATTCGAATATTTGAATATGTACGTGCTTTATGCTCGAATCCTCAGTTATACAAATTGTGACAAGCTGATTTTCCAATGTTATTAACAGAATTATCTTATCTGATATCTCAAAAAAAGGAATAGCACCTTTGGGTGCTAGTATATTAGTTAAATTCAGTGACAAAGTTGGACCATCTACGCAAAAAGGCAGGATTGTTTTTCTAGAAACACTCGCAAATATCAAAGACATTGACCGGATGTACAATATTAAACGCTTCTGAAGGAGTACGAAATACGCCGATCCATCTGAATGAGAAGTTCCTTGAAAACAGAATAAAAATGAGACACTTGAAATTTTAAAAAGCCGACCAAATTCAGGTCCAAGATGAGATGCTGGCAGCTTTCGGCTTCTTTAAATTTGGAAACAGTACATAGCAACAATAAGCTACCTGTCTGACATCTCGATGCTGTATTCGCATCCTGTTTAAATTCATTCAATACATAACAGTTATTAACGATATACTTAAAATGTTTTGTGCTTATTTAGAAACCAACTGTAACCCTCAGGAACAGGCAACATATTGCTGACGTTGCATTATAAAGTATGGAGGAGACAACAGCAGAAAGTTGCATTGCCTGATGTATCCTGCACCAGACGGCGTCTCATACTGAAATGGCAGTTTCCTTCAGGAAACTCCGGTTTTCCATCTGCAAAATAGATAAACAGGCAATAATACACTGGCATCATTGCCTTAGTTACTTCAGCCATGATTCCAAATAACCAAATCTAACCCCGTACTCTAATAACAGTAGTCTATGTTGGAGAGTTCCCTATCAACAGCCTTTCAACTCATTGGCTTCACACACTCATCTTTTTTATGTGAATCTCACCCACTAAACTCAATTAGGATATAATACACTAGCATTAGCACTTCGTGTGGGTTAGGGATCGGATAATCCGGAAATATTCTAAAGACCAAAAACAAAACTTTTCCAAACCACATAGTCCCTCCAAAAAATACTATCTTATTTTTTGGAAGGACTGGTGTTATCCACGGTAGTACTCACACAGTAGATGACTGATTTATCACCTATTAAGAAACATTCATGCTGACGGTTGTATTTGAATCCACAAAATGTCGGGGAGAGAGAGAGAAAGAATGGACACGCTAACTCCTCGGCTCAATAGTCCAGCCAATCTGTTCAACGGAATGTCTTCTTTCGGTTGGCATCAAGAATTCACATATATATATATATATATATTCTCCAAGTGGAATGTTGTACCATTCGTCGATCTAAATATCTTCCCACTACTTGAGATATGATGGAGGAAGGAACCTGGTTTTTACCTTGCTCTCCAAAATTGCCCACAGTGGTTCGATGATATTCGAGTCAGATGAATATCACAGTATGGTAGAAAGTTTGTTTCTCAACAATGAGCTCGCCAGGGCAGATGATGAAGTTCTCGGCGCTCCTCAAACCTATAACTGTTCTGGCTGTGTGTAAAGACGCATTATTATCTGTTAAAATGATATCATTGTTGAGAAACAACATTTCTACCATAGGATGCACCTAATCAGTCAGAATATCGACATTCAGGAGCAGTAACTCGAACCTAAATGGTCCCGTTACTGCCATCGCGAATGATGGCACCAGCGGAATACTAAGATATGTTAGAGTAATCGCCTAAATCATTACAGATCCACTCCCATGTTTGATAGTTGGAAGCAGTCAGTCCCGAATGAATCGCTTTTCTGGGATTCTCTATACATAACGCCGACCCGTCGTTGGGAATAAAGTAAATGCTGCTGACTCTTAGGACCATATTACTCGTTTCCGCTCATCAGCTGTTGAGGTTTTATGTTCCTAAGACCATCATTTCGTAATTTCGCATTGGAGTCTGTGATTAAAGGTTTAGCAATCGCAGATCGTCTATGGATGTTGACTTTGCTTTGTGAAGTTCTTTAAGGAATGTTTTTGTGGAAAGAGTGTCTTCAAGATGGATATTGAGTTCAGCTGTCACTTTTGCTGCGGACGGTCTGAGTTGTTTGGACACAATGCTTGTTGATGTTCAACTATCCCTGTCATTCTTTCTTAGTTTTAGGCCACTGTTCTTCACCGATGCAAGCCTTGTCATGCTTAGTGTACGCAGGCATAACTGCGGAGATTATTGCTCGCTGATCATCGACCAATTGGGCTGTTCTAGTAACACAGACCTCCTATTAAACGGGCTCTTACTATCTGTCCACTTTAGAAGCCTGACTCGTCATCCATTTCACCAACAGCTGGGAATAACCTCTGCTGAACATAACTTGTACTCATTGGCATACAGCCTAGAGAACACAAAAATGAAAACGAAAGCACTAATAACGTTAACCACTTAAACAAAGGGAGTGCTTTGATCGAACGTGAAATAGTTGAACGGAAGACAACACCAAATTTTTGGAGGCTGGGGAGAATATGGATGTGAAGCGTTTGTATCAAAAAAGCCAAACCAGCACAATTAGATTCGATCCTTTTATTCAACTAGAATAACTTAAGATAGAAATAATTGTATCTCAAGTTTGAAACCGGTTACAGGATTGAAGGCACATTATATATTGAGAGGGTTATGTTGCAGCTATGCCAACAACATAACACGTGTTCACCAGACAGTCCTTTAACTGGCTTAGATTTGATGGAAGAGGACTTTGCTTCTGGATCTGTTTTTTCTAACGTGTTCCATACATTCTCACTAGGATACACATCCGGGCTCTGTTGGTGACCAGTGAAAATGTTCCACTGATGAACGACTGCTGAACAATTCTTGCGTGATGGACAGTAGCGCTGTTGTCCAAGAAACAAGTGTCATGCTGGATAGAAAGTCAGCATTGCAGAATGGACTTGATCGGCAACAACGTTCAGACACCTAAACTTCCAGCGATTTCAGGGGACCCGTTCCGTACCAACAGACATACCCCACACCATGACATTACCTTCAAAACCTTCAGTCAAGCTGGTTTCGTTGCTTAATGACGCCCAAACCCTATGCCTATTGTTAGTATAGGACATGGAGCACCGTGACTCATCGGACAGCATGGCTTTTATCCAGTCTTCCAGTATCCGGTCACGGTGTTCCTGATACCACTATAAACTAACCTTCCGGTTCTTCGTAGACATCAATAGTTTCAGTATAGACATGAAACTGCCAAATACCGATCCTCTTCAATTTCCTGCGCATACTTCGGTCAGATATGGGTAGGAAAAAGTCTTCGTTAAATGCTTCGACTATTGCGCTCAGGAAGTTCTGTTTGTCTGTAAAAGCCTTCTTAGACGACGGCGATTTCTTTCCACAGATTCTTAGGACCACAATTACGCCTCTTAGACGAGCAATGAGTAGCAGAATTCTGAAATAGTCACCTAGAAACATAGTGAAGTACGTGACCAAGTATTTAGCACATACGTGAAGCTGTAAGTGACGTTTACGTACATCTTAATAAAGGTTTCTAATTCAGTTTCCGGTGTATATTTTAATTATTATTGCCAGTGCATTATTATAAATTGTAAATACATATTAGATGTGATATAATCATGTTTAGGATAAAAGTTATATGAAGAAATTTTTAAAACTTCTTTACAAGTTTTTTTTTTGGCTCAGGCCATTTATGAAAATAGGATCCGATAGAAATTTATTTATCTTCATTTATAGTGGATCGCATAAAATTATAATTAAAGAAAACCCACTTCGCTGATTTTCTGAAGCTCATGTTAAACGTTTGAAATGGCCTATGACATAGTTTGCCGTTGGACCAACTGAGTATTCTCTGGCATGTGTTTCCTTTCGAGGAATGGTTGATTATCTCCTGCACATGAAGTCGTAACAGATTTCACCATTGGCGACACCTTTCCAGATTTGATGTATGCCTGAACGTAAAAGTTTACGAATAGGGAAAGAAATGTTCCAGATCCAGCCACATACATTACAGCGATCATGACCGGAAAGCCACAGTCCTGAAATAAGATCACCTGGAGATAGTATGAGAATATAAGGAAGAGTTGCAGCTGAAAAAGAAAAAAAAAAGATTGTAGTAGTTAGAAATATTCCATTATTACTTTATTAGTCAAATAATTTACTTAGTTTAGAGTACTAATTAAGAGTACTGATTTACAATAGCTATATCTGTAACAAAGAATATTGCTAACAATAAAACGTGATCCATATGCAAGCTCATGCCATTTCTATGTATTATTATTATATTATAAAGAGAAAAATAAATATTTCTTAATTACTGGAAGATTTTTATTTTATTTTTTTTGTTTATTACTTGCTGATCCTGTTAATGGAATTTTTTTTTATAATTATAATATCGAGAACGGCAAGAAACATTTAATAATAATAATATTTTTGTTTGCTAAGGGAAAAATAGATATAATTTACAGATCTAGAGTATTGAATATTCAAAAATAAAAAAATAAATGAAAATAAAATAAATAAATAAATAAAATAAAATAAAACTGGATTTCAAATCAACTCACAAAACACTTAGCAAAATTCCTGTCCACAGACGACACTTTTATAGATTTTGCACCCCCCCCCCCCGCGACGCTCTACGAGAAAATAATCCCAGTCCTCTTTGAAATGGTATACATTTATATTTGTCGGTAAGAGGACTCTTACAGCATCAACCATTTTCTTTCTTTTCAGATGCTAACGTCGTTAGCATTAGTGAAACCTGAATATCAGATTCAAATATTGTAAATGGGATCGAGTGTAAAGGATATAACATTTTTAGGAATAACAAAAGATGATAGGAGAGGATGGGAAGTACTACTAAAGATATCAGACGACTTGAATCCAGTTAGGGTAGAAACGTATAAAAGAAATAATAATAATGCCCCATGTAGCAGTGAGTTTGAGGCTATGGACTATGAGATGGAAGCTAACAGGATCAAATATATGGCGGGGGTGTTAAAGACCTGGCATCTCCAATTTACCCTGATTAAGGGTAACTTCATTTTCGAAACGTTGATGTGGTAGAAAAGACATCTCATGATAAGAATGCAGCAGAATTTCTTGAGTTGTTTCGAGACAACGTTCTCAAGCACCATCTGAAATAAAGAACTCTAGATCAAAGAGTGTTACATTTGTCCACAACGTCAGAAGTGGTCCCTGTTAAGAATATGTTATTTCACTACCAGTTGATGACAGAAATCATGTCTTGCCTTCTTGGGAAGTATGTAATCATATTGATGTTCCAATTAAGACAGGTTACATGCTGAACTACAAATCTGGAAATTATCGTTAACATAGGTGAATACTACATGTGGTTCCATTCACTAATATATCAATATTGAAAGGCGCTCTCAAAAAATGATTAAATGGGACTGTTATCTGGATGTATCCCTACAGTTCGAAGAATTAATAGGGTGGTTACAAAATGGATGTACAACCGTATAAACAAACGATCCATATGAAGAAGATCGTGTGGAAAGATATCGTGAGAAGAAAAGTGCGAGAAGTTTTGAAATATAGAGAGTGCAGGCCAGAAAAGTAAAGAATATTGTGTGGAAAGCTAAATCGAAGTATTAAAGAAATTGGCTATGCAGGCTAAGGACAATCCTAAAGAATTTTATTGTTATGCCTCAAGTAAATACGAAAGAAAATGGAAGAATATATTTACTGTGCAGATGGTGATCTAGTGTCAGAAGCTTATGAGATTGATCAATTAATGAGTACTCATTTTGCTAAGATATATCAAGAGGTGTATGTCACAGGTGCATAGTGCTACTGTTACATTGGATGAAGAGTTAGAGGTTCATGAAAATGAGGTTGAAGAGCTGTTGCTTGGATAAGAATTCGGCAATAGATACAGATAGAATATCTTTACGTATGCTAAAGGAATGTTCATCCGTTTGACATATTTGTGTAACTTGAATCTCAGCTTAAGAATGGTACCACAGGAATGGATCGAATGTATGATAGTTCTGTTTAGCATAATGCAAAAATCGATGTGTCTAAATCTTCTCTAAAGATTTTTGAGAAGCTTTAGACATATACAGAAATGGGTAGACAAACAAGCTATATTCTGCATGCGTTTACTAAAGATAGGTTGTGTTTTGTCAATATGATAATATTTTATAATGTTACGGCTGAATTCGATAAAAGGAATGGATACACTACAAAACTATTGGATTTTGTGAAGGCATTTGATCAGATACAACTTCAAAGGCTGTCGAATAAACGGGAGAATATGGGTCTTGAATATAAACTCTTGACTTGAGTAAGTAGATGGTTGACAAACGGGTATCAAAAGTGGTACATGATGGGTGTGAATCTTGTCCTTGGGCCATTTTGTTCAAATTGTACAATAAGGACATTAGAAAGTATATATAACAGGAGATATGTAATTGTCTGTTGCTGATGCGAAGTTAGGCAAGGATATCATGGGTGCTACTGATATGCAGCACTTAAAGGATATTGAATACATTTAAGATTTGAGCAAATTAAAATGGCTTACAGCTTAATATTATAAGTGCACACTTTATCGTGATGAGATTTCCAACGGCATATTATATTAGTTGGATATGCTACAAGAAACGAATGAAGGTACGGACCTTTGCGTAATGGTGGATAGGAATCTAAAATTCAAAGTTCAAAAATTGCAAATACAACCCTGAGAATAACAACAATGTTGCAGCGAACTTTGACATATAAAAATAAGGAAGTAATTTGCCTCTTCACTAGGCTTTGAGAAGACAACATCTGGACTACTGTGTGGAGATTTGTTCCCCCGGTTCCAGTGGGATAAAAAACTGTGGAAGGGATGCAAGGAAGAGTTACAAAGATTTTATCGGGGTTATGGAATTCGGTATTAGAACATATTGTGAGTATATGAACTACAGACTCTGGTTAATAAGAGAACGAGGAGTGATATGCTAGAGATCTGCAAACTTCTTAATAGGTGTTACAGGATATCGTCTGATGAAATTATCATTATAAGGAAGGGGGATATCCATAGAAATTAAGTTTTTTCATATTTAATAAACGGGTAAGAGCTAGATTTTCTCATAGAGTAGTGAGTGAGTGGAATAATTTGATTTTTGAGGTAATGAGTTCATGTAACGTGAATGAGTTTAAGGGAAGGTATGACTACTAGTCTGGGTGAATATAGCATCTCTCGATGAATTAGTGACTCGTGGAGGTCTCAGATAATAATAATAATAATAATAATAATAATAATAATAATAATAATTTTTTTTTTAGAATAATAGAATAAAATATTTCTTTTTATTGTTCTTTCAAATATTTACATATGTACATGTGGACATCTTGGATGAGAAGTAGTTTCTTTGCAAGATTATATGCAAGCTTATCTGAATTTCTCAATATATGATTGAGAAATTCGTGGGTGCGCGCGCGCGCGCACGCACGCACGCGCGCACGCACACACACACACACACACACACACACACACACACACACACACACACACACACACACACACACACACACACACACACACACACACACACACACACACACACACACACACACACACACACACATTAACTTGGAATGTATTGATGCGTCACTGTCACTGAACTGGGAGCTTAATCGAATATATTATGTTTTATTAAGTTTGTATGGTATTTTAGGTGCGTGTTTCTTGTTCATAGTATGTGCTTAGAGCTCTTTTCAGGCTATTATAATTTGTAAGGTTTCTCTATTCAAAAGGTAATTTGTTTATCATGTCTGGGATGTAGAAGTTTCGCGTGGCCTTTCCGTAGTGATTATTGTGTTTATATGTGATATAATTAGTTGTCTGAGGTCTTGTTATATGGCATGTATTTCTGACTCTCCTGTGGTCGGCATCGAAATAATGTTTTAGCAAAGCTGCATACAGACATAAATGTTTTGCTGTCAGTATTTTGTGTTCTGACATTGTTATAGCGTATCTTAGTATATTTTGGAATAGTGCTTTTATATTACTGTTTTTAGGCTGTGGGAACTATGTCTTTTAATCTGTAGTTTGGCAGTTATTGTTCGGAGTTTGTTGTGTAGATGGTTTATGTGGCTATTCCATATCATATCTGCATCGAAGTAAATTCCAAGGTATCGTATTGTTTCAACCTGAGTGATTGTAGTGGTTTTGCTGTTCTATATGTGTTTTTTATGTTGGAAAGTGGATGTTGGATGGTTATATATTTGTTATCAACTGGTCGAGTCAGTGGATTTCTGAATATCATTAATTTTGTCTTTTCTGAGTTTAGGTGTATGGAATTTTTCGTGAGCAAGTCTATGATCAGATTTATGTCATGTTGCATATTTGTTTGTGCTATGCTTGCGTTATTATGGATGGATATTATTGCTGTATCGTCTGTGTATTGGAATATCTTACTTTTGAGTGGTTGTTGATTAATATCGTGCGTGTAAATGT
The DNA here is from genome assembly GCF_054136105.1 of Typopeltis vanoorti. Taxonomy (NCBI): domain Eukaryota; kingdom Metazoa; phylum Arthropoda; class Arachnida; order Uropygi; family Thelyphonidae; genus Typopeltis; species Typopeltis vanoorti. Next base: position 30,000,884 of record NC_143572.1, read on the forward strand.
TGAATAGATTTGGGGAGAGTACAGCTCCCTGTGGTACTCTACAGGTTGCGTATGATATGCTTTCTATTTTGAAGGTAGTTTGTAAACTACCTGTGAAGAGGCCCGTCTATTCCAACATGCCTCAACTTTTCTAACAAGGTTTGATGTGTGAGTGTATAAAATGCTTTAGTTAGATCAATAAAGACTACCATGGCAATTTTGTTTTTGTCTAAGATGGTATTAATTACGTTTGTAAAGTCTTCCAAGAGAGAGAGAGATGTTTTTCCCTTATTTATCTGAAAAGCATATTGTGTTTTGGGATAATATGAAAGGTCTCTGTATATGCTGTGAGTTTCTTCAGTACTATCCGCTCCATTAACTGATTGATAATTCGTAATGTTGCTATGGGATTTTAATTGCTGATTAAATTTCTTTTTCCATGTTTGTATATGGGTGTGATTATGGCGGTCTTTAGCATACTTGGTATCTCTCCTGTTTTAAATATTTTGTTTATTAATTTTAGTGGGTTAGGACATAAGCTAGTTGCATGTTACTTGATATCCTTCTGTCTTATACCATCAATTCCTGAGCCTTTGTTTGGTTTAATTTGATGTATCGCAGAGAAAAGCTGTGCTTCTTTTATCATTGGGAACCATAATGTCTGTTTTGATTGTGGTCCGAGTGCAGGATCACGTTTTGTGAGTAGGGGAATATTTATGTGCAGTTCTTGGATGGAGTCTGCAAAGTATTGGTTAAAGTCATTTGCTAGTTGTTGGATAGGTTTTGTGTCTTTAATGAAGCTGTGTTTTATGGTTTTGGAGGCGATGGTTTTGGGAGCACAATATAGCATCTCGTTGATATTAATGAAAAAAAAAATCAGCTAACGCCTTTTTATTCCCGTATACGGGAGTAGGCGAGGCCATTTAGCCCTATCTAACTTTGGAGACTGAGTGGGCAGTTCAATCTCCACTGGTACCCAATCAGAGACAGATGGCCCAAGGCTATCACTAGTTAAGCGGTACGCAGTGAAGAGAGACGGCTCAAATGTGCCGCCATCTCATGGTCCCTAACCCTAACACAATATATTTAATGTCTGAAATAATGTGGGTTCTACGGTCGATTTTCTCGAGTTTACAGGACGAAAAACCCGAGTTTCCGGGAGGAAAAACCTGCTTGCCCGTGCCAGAGATCGACTAACTCGGGAACCGGTCGAAAAAAGGCTTAGAAAAATTTCCTCTAGTCGCCGACTAGACTTGAAACCAAGCCTTCCTTCGTGCGGCCAAGCGCGGTGGTGTGCAAACGCCACATCCACTGAGCTTATTGATATTAATAAATATTAATAAATAATAAAAATAAATAATAAATAATAATAATAAGAAGAAGAAGAAGAAGAGGAAGAAGAATAGTGATGGTTAAACTCCACATTCTTGTATTCAGTCGGGTTTACATTAGCATTGATATATAAATAAATAAAGATGAAAAACTAGAAATAAAAATATAAAATTGTGTTAAAGAAGAGCTGGATTTCCCAAATAATATCATAAAAAATCAAATGAAGAAATGTTTTAATCCATTTGAATAAAACAAATTAATTATTGCATAAGTAAATATAAACAAAAATGGAATCGAATATGCATTAGCAGACTACACTATAGATCTAAAATAAGCGGATAAAGAAGCAAGTAGAAGACTGAAAAAGTGATAGCATGAGACTAGAACAGCCCAATTGGCCTAAATAGTTTAATTAGTTTTTCTATTAATTTTTTTTTTATTTTCAACTTATTTTCGTAATTGAAGTTAACCGCTTGTATTGTTCCGACCAGAAAAAAAGAATATTCATATGCTAATTTACTGTTACTTATTTAATTCATGACCCTGTTAGATTGACTTGAAGCGCTACTATTTCTTTGTATATGAAGAAACGAAAGTCGCAAATGCATCAAATTATATTTTAACATAAGATGCAAAATCACTACATATAAATTGCAAATTTATGTTGACAATACAGCCAATAAAAGATATAAAAGATAATGCTACTTTTGGTTTTCAAATGGATAAACCTACGGCTGTAATAATAGAGGATTAGAGGAAATAGGACAAGATCAAACGACCATTTTTCTAACATCTAGGAAGAACAAAAGTATACGACACACACAGTATAATTGAACTAAACTCTGATTGCAATGGAGCACTAACATTATAGGCGATACGAGTGTCTTGCCTGGAGAGCGCAGTTTTCCAAGTCGAGTAAAAAAAAACGACTTCTCCAAATGCATATTCAGATTAAATTAGAACTCCCAAAGCTGTATCCTTAAGCTTGAGGTTGGATAGTTTTATCACCTAATAGTTAAATATTTTTAACTGTTGGATCAAGTGATGCTTTTCTAGTGCTTGGTTAAGAAAGCGTATTTATTTGTTTTCTTATTTGCAAATTATTCACGAATTGCTAGCATTTTATTAGGATATTATCATGTGGGAATGAAAACGAAAAAGAAGGGTTACCCCATTCTTCAAGCAAGTTCACTGCTTCAGGAGATTTGCATTCCTATGAATAGACAAAAAGATATAAGATGATTAAAAAAATTAAAGAGAGTTTTAGGCTTCACTAATATATGGCATATTTAATTTCGTTGAATCAGGACGAACTGTTTAGGGAGATATTGTTCACTGTCTCCATCCGTGTGTGTGTCAATCAAAGTTTCACAAAACTACACTCAGTGGCTACTTTATTAGGAATAACTCTCCACATTTATTAAAATAGAGAGGTGTTCCTAATAAAGCGGCCACTAAGTGTATATTCATGAAATCTGAAAATTTTCCTTTGGTAGCGGATTAAGTATTGATGCGATACAAAACATTTTCTCCACTTTCCCAATATCTTTTTTATAAATTATTCTTCGGAAAACAACATTATTTGAAGACTAATGCGATAAATTTGATCTCAATCCCGAAACATGTAGGTCATCGTAACTTCAGTTTGTACTTTCCTCTTATTATCGATGTATGCATATATATATGCATTTCTATAGGAATATTGGAACTTTTTATATCTTAGGCACTAGAAAAAAGGGAAATTAATTAAAATCTAGAAAAATAAGTTATATTACTTACCATCTGTAATTTCGTAAGGTGCTTCTTCCACCAAAGATATTTCTGCATTCTTGGTCCCATTGCTGCCAATGCATAATACGCGTACATAAAGGCATGTACTATACTGTTTAGAAAGATGGGAATACCACCACTGAGACCTGGAAAAATATAAATGGGTCTGCAGGTTTTAATATTTAGCAGAAAGGAAATAATCCACAGTCAACTATAAAATTCTGCCAGAATTCTATTTTATAGTTTGATTATTTTATAATATGATGGATTAAAGTTGAATATTTCACAATGTAATTTTTATTATAACTGTTTAATACTTATTGTACACTATACGTTTAAATTGCAAATTGATGGGACACAAAAAGAAAACTTAAACGAAACAGATATTTTATTGTTTAAATGCTATTTTGCAGTTTAATTGGAACACGTTTCCATATTCAGGTTTCAGTAGCTGTCGTGTGTTGATTCATATTGAAGTTTCTGGAATAAAAAGTACGTGGAAGTGGAATGAAAATAACTATCTGAATTACAGTATATAAATCCTTTCAATGGAAGACATCAAAGATAAGCATGATTCACTGTTTATGGTTATTATATGATTCAATAGAATAGCGAATAGGTAGTTTCTTTTGAAATGTCATTATGATAGTTTAGAGGGCGTAAATGAAATAAAACAACAAAGTTATAAAAACAGATTAACAAATTCACTTATCAGAAAATATATAACAATATTTACCACCAGTAAAACGAACTCCAAGCCAAGTTATTATGAGAGTGCCAGTGTGGTGAACAACGTGTAAGACTGTCACATGACTAAATTTCTTCCGGAGAATGAAGAAAACCTTAAAAAAATAGAAATTGTCAATATAATGAATTCTAGTGAAGAGATTAGAGATTCTAGAGATTTTACACATAAACACAACAAATAGTCACTAAAATGTTGATAAGATAATCTAAAATTAATGTACAATTGCCAATTAAATACTATATTTGTTTACTAAGACTTTGCGAAGGCATATGACAGAATACTACATGAAAACTATTACAGAAACGTGGGCAAATGAGAATGGATAGAGATATGACTGAAAGACAGATACTAGAGAGTAATGTATGGTGGAGTGGAATCTAGGAGATTGAGGGCGATTAGTGGAGTACTTCAGGGTTCTACACTAAGGCTACTAATCTTTAATTTGTATATTATGATACAGGAAAAGATTTAAGAGGGGATATTCAGGTGTTTCCAATTGATGCAAAATCTGGGAGAGCAATAGTTGATAAAGGAGATGTAAATATCCTGCAGGATGACTTAAGTAAATTGGCTGGAATTGTGGGCAACGGATAATGATTATCAATTTAATGCTGCAAAATGTAAGGTCCGGGTTGAAAAGGTTGCACACGATGTATCATAAATGGTACTGGATTGCAAGAAATTGATGAACTAGGGATTTAAGGATAATAGTGGACAAATAGTTGAAGTTCAGTGGACATATTGCAAAGGTTGGTAAATATAACTCAAAGGTTTACTTGGATGTTGAAACACATGCTAACAAGTAAAGATAAGGTAGTTATTATCGCTCTTTATAAGACTAAGATTCGGCCACATCTTGACTATTATGCACAGATTTGATCACCTGGGTTTCTTAGTGACCGGGAAGTTGTAGAGAAGATTCAGAGAACTAGTGACCAAGATGGCGACAGATCTGTGGAATACTCCTTACGGAGATAGGTTGAATTTTGAGTTACAAAGTTTGGCATACGCGGAAAAGAGGGACATGATAGAAACTATTAAGATATTAAAATAAGTTTATAAAATTGATGGAAAGGAAACTTTTCAATATGTGACAAATAGCCAGAGACCTAAGGACTATTTGTGGAAGTTGTGTTAGAGTGTGTTAGTAGGGGATGTGTGGACCAGATGTTTTTGCGTAGAGAGTAGTGAGCGAGTGTAATGTTGTGAGTTCCCTGACTGTGAATGGATTCAGTGAGGTATGATAGGATTTATGTGTATAATGGTTATTTTGGGTCTCCCACAATGAGTCTCCGGACTCTATGGAGATGCCATAAAATAATAGTAATTAATCAGAGCAAACAAGTTAGGTTTTGCCGAAGGATGCAAGGACTGTGTTGACTGCCAGGTTATAGAATTATCCTATTTATTCTAATTTGTGGTTTTACATTTGAATTTAAAGCTGGATATGTTCATAACACAGGATCTCAAATGAAATGCAGTATAGTATTTTTAGTAACCTACTAGAGAAAATGTTTCCTGTATGGGAGACAAAATCTAACTATTATTATATATTATTTGGTTTTCAATTTAATTAGTGTTTATTTTCTTAAAGAAGGCATTTCTTATTTCTACGATTATCATAATATATTGTTAATGAATCTGAAGAATATTTTTGTAACAAAACATAAGCGAAACTCAAATCGTGCTTAAGTGTGAAATATAAATTAACTAGTAAATATACTTACAGTATCTGAAAATTCAACTATCTTCGTAATGAAAAAGATCCAACCAATGAAGTTTCCCTGAAAATGAAAATCATTCATAAAAATGTAACTATGTTCATTATTTAATAAAGTGTTGGTTTTATTTTAGTGGTTCTCTTGCACATTTTCTACATAGCATAGTCTTATTCTCAATATACTTCTTATCAGTTTCAAAAGAATAGCATATATTTATTGTCTTTGTTAAAGAAAGTAACAGAAGTCCCCTTTGCAACCACAATTTCAACTTTTGTAGTTATATTTCACTATCAAGGTTTTTCTTTTAAGCAGATCATTTGGCATATACCGGCTTGGTTGGCCGAGTGGTTAGAGTATCCGCTATCCAGTGAAAAGGCTGCAGGTTCGAATCTCGACGTAGGCATGGATGTTTGTGATTGTCTGTGGTAGTGGTCGGAGGTAGATGGCGTTGGTGTAGTTGCGGTTAGTTGATGTGGGTGGATTGAGTGGTGGAGACGGAGAGTTGTAGAGCAGGTGCCCTCCTTCGATGAGTCTTTGGACTCCCTGGAAGTATCATAATAATATCATTTGAATGATAATGAATTAATATTTCTTCCCTCTAAATATTGCTAGTAACCACATATGTTTTTTATTTGTTATTTTTTTATATTATAGCTTGAGAAGCATATCAATAAAGTAGATGTTAAAATCGGGCCAAGCACGTAAACTGATCTTGAATAGGAAGAACGGGAAAATTATCAAAATAAGTAAGAAAGAAAATAATACAGGATCGCATCTCATGGTAGTAAAACTAGAATTCACTAGATTATCTATATCTCCGACGTTAGAATCGTCAAAAGATCAGTGCATACGATATGTTAGCACTGATCATATGGCTATGGAAAATCTTGAAGTATTAATCATTTAAATTATCATCGGGAAAACTATGGATAGTATTTAAGGTTAAAACAGAATGAATATCTTTGACAAGTCATTCATTGAAAACTTACCAGAGAGGATAATACTGGAAATCCAATCATAAAAATTAGCAAGGAGATCATAAGGTTGTATCTTGGTAAGAAAACGTCTATGTACCACACACGATATATCAAGGTATATTATACTTGACTGTCAAAAAAATTCTTAATGGGAATACTTTCCCATGAAGTATCCTCATGACTAGTCTCTTGTATATAAAAATTGTTGGCTTTACATCAAATGTCTCCCAAAATGTAAAAACATTATGCCAAAGGTCACAATCCAGACTGGTTTCAATGATAAGTATAGGAATGGTCTCCAATAACTAAGTGATCTTTTAGATCGTTCTAACTTCAATTACTGACCCGAAAGATTATTCTAACTCAATACGCAAAACCTTGCCTCCATTCAGTGAAAGACAAAATCCTATCGTATAGCCAAACATAGTCTTCCGAAAGCAACAGGAAAAAGAACTGCTCCATTCTTGCTCCAAGCACTAATCAACGGGCCTTAATCAAGGTCATATCAGTAAGATCCATGTCAGAGTCAAGCATCTAGTGGAATTCAGTGATGACGAGTGCTTCAGAAGAACCCGTTAAAGTGAGAGCGTTCCTCTCCAGAAACTCCGAGTGAGCTAAAGGATCACTTTAAATCTCAGTGAGTAACCCTAATAGATCAATATATTCATCACTCCACACCTGAATTACTCCAAGACAGGATAATGAGAGGTGGCTCCACTCAATGAAAAGCAAAACCTACCACCGAAAGAACTGCTGTCCATCCGGAAGCACAAATAGAAACATTATTAAAATGTCATTAGTGGGAGCCAAACTACTTCACGGGTCTGTTTAATTGACATATCCTCTAAAAAAACTCAGTGATCTAAAGTATCAATCCGAATCTAGCTAAGCGATCCGAAAGAATCAGTAAACTCATTAGGAAACGTCACCGTGGTTCAATCAGTGACAGGCAAAACCCTACCAGGATGCAGAAACCTCAGTCCCCGCAGCAAAGGTATATACCGGGCAACGTCGACAAAGGCATATCACTGAGAAGCTGCGCCAAAGGCAAGCGTACATTGGAATGCAGTGACTACTTTAGGGAGGAAACTGGTCCGTCAAAGCACATCAGCGGAGGCTAGACCCAAAAAAAACTATTTTATTTGCATTAGTGATTTATCAGTTGCAACACTGATATAATCTTAGTATCTTCCGCGGTCTAGACTCTTACTTATGTACAATTAGACTTCACTACTAGTCTAATACAATTAGACCAGTTGTGAAGATACCTCACACGCTAACTTTGCTTGCAGTTAGATAAAGGATTAAAAATCGAATATTATTTTATTGATAAGAATATTTTTTTTCTGGTTACAATACCTTGTAACTGAGTGAAATAAAACTTTTTAAGTTGTACGACATTTATTTTCTCGTACCTTACAATTTTTATATGAAACCACACATTTTAAAGCTTTTAAGTTTCCAAAATCTGTTTATTTAAAAGTGTTTAGTATCATTTTAACAATAGTGTATGCGAAAATATAAACTATTACCTTGAACATTTAATTAATATTTGCATGCTTAACACAGTATTCATTTAATTAAAACTTCTATTATTACATCACTTTTAATTTATCATCGAAATATATAGTTTTAGTTATCTGAACAAATTAAACGCTCTTCAACAAAGCATGTATAATTTCCGACACACCAGTACTACGAAATCACTTAATAAACTTCAGTACTTTGAGACAATAAAAGTTGCCGCAACATGCTGAAGCTATCACCGCTATCATCTTACTACGTACTTCGTTCTAAATCAGTCTCAATAACTGATTTTCCTTACCGCGAATAGCACATCCTTCGCTTCAAGGAAATATTCACTGCTTGCCCAAATTCAAATGTTCTTATTTATTACTTTTTGGATAAACTACCTCTTGAAATTACTACATAACATGGTTATAAGATTATTTTCAGTTTATTACATTGTTATAACATTATTAACAATAATAATAAATTTTCCAATTTAGTGTTTTCATTCTAACAAATTAGACAAATTAATTAATCAATTTTTTCTAACAACTGACACATTTCATGTATTATCGTTATTAACAAAAATTAGAAACATGAACAAAAACAAAAAAAGTAGTTAGTCATCACACACATACAAACACACTTAGCACGAGAGAGAGAGAGAGAGAACAATTATTTCATATCACAGTGTTATCTCATTTCAGCTCTCTTTAAATAAATCCTTATTGATTTACCCGTTCGGCTCCAAGTGGATGTGTCCTGTGAAGAGGTATACACAATCTTTCTTCGTAAGGAATAGACGGAATTACATAAATACCCTGAAAAATAAAATGAAAATCAGGTATTGCTGAAATAAGTAAGAAATAAAATGCTAACGGCATACTTTTCTTATATATATATATATATATATATATATATATATATATATATATATATATATATATATATATATATATATATATATATATATATATATATAAATCTTCATCGTTCATCAAAAACACCACAAGCTTCGTTTCTCATATCAAAAATATTTTAATCACCGAAAATGATATCCTAGCAAGTTTTGACATTATCTCATTATTTACGAACGTCCCTACGGAGGGGGTATTAACATTACTAAAGGACAAATTGTCTAAAAAGATATTTGCTTTATTAAAGCATTGTATTCAATCTGGCTACTTCAGATATAGGGACTCCATTTACAAACAAAACCAAGGCCTAGCAATGGGCAACCCTTCATCCCCGGTTCTAGCAAACATTTTCCTGGAAGATTTTGAAACGAAAGCCATATCGTCCTTCTCACTTAAGCCGAAACTTTGGAGACGTTATGTTGACCACATTTTCATGATATGGAGTCACGGACACACATCGCTCATGGATTTTCTTCATGATCTTAACAACCAGCATTCTAATATAAAATTCACTGCCGAACTAGAACGAAATAACTGCCTTCCATTCCTGGATGTAATTCTTACACGATGCTCTGATAGATTTAAAATCTCTATATACAGAAAACCCACTCATACCAACAGATACCTGCACTGTCAAACTTATTACGTTCAACCAAAAAGCTCGAAACTATTTCTACCTTAGGACACAGAACACGCTCTCTTTTAAATGAACCAAATGAGCTCAAAAAAGAAAGTAATCACCTTTCTCTTATCTTTAAACAAAATGGATATTCTGAAAAAACGATTACGAAATTTCTTCTGGATCCTCCTAGGCAGTGTACTACGAAAACTACTAATTTTAAAGGTAGCATCTCCATCCCATACATTAGTTCAGTCTCCAATAAATTGGCTAAAGTCCTTAAAAAATACAACATCAGGACGTTTTTCACTACACTTCCTAAAATCCGATCTCTTATAAGCCATCCGAAGCCTATTCATCACAACCTGAAATATCCAGGTGTTTACAACTTGTGGTGCGATTGTAATATTCCTTATTTTGGACAGACTAACAAATCTGTTGAACTTCGTATAGAGGAGCATAAGAGAGACATCTCCTATAAAAGATCACGTGAATCTGTCCTATCCAGTCATGTTCTCTTCTTAAACAATCCTCATAATGATCTACAGAGTCACTCAGTTTCCTAGGATAATTCGGAAAACATTTCTCGCTGCAGTGATGAGTTTGAAAGGAAACTCGTTCGTATTTTATACTCGTGGAGTCCAGGAAAATCCTCCTTAATCCTGAACATTTGAACAACAATTTGAGTTACAACATCCCTGATAGCCATGCTTCAGTTGTTCAATACTGGCGTTCACGAGAACTTGCAAGCTCGCATACAATATACCATAGCGCGTTAGATAGAACGACTTGAAAAGTTAAACGTTTTTGAGTCAATTATGTATAGTATTTTTCCCTGTAATTCTCAGTTTTTTGTAACTTCAATTTTTATTACTGTGTTATACCTTTAGTGAATACCTGAAGAAGGCTGTAAAAGGCTGAAACTAGTTGTATCATTTTCATTAAAACTTCATATTTTATCTCGGTTTAAATCATGAAATATTTATTCTTTAAAAGGTACCATTACAACCGAGTAGAAGGCTAAGGAATATATATATATATATATATATATATATATATATATATATATATATATATATATATATATATATATATATATATATATATATATATATATATATATATATATATATATATATATATATATATATATGGATAAAATGGATAAAATTGAGTATCGTGCGGTTATAAAAGTTTTTGTTAAAGAAGGTTTAACGCCACAAGAAATTCATTCGAAGTTCATGAAAGTTTATGGGCACTCTTCTCCTTCGTTTTCGACAATTAAAAAATGGGCTGCCGAATTTAAACGTGACCGTACGAGCCTGGAAGATGATCCACGGAATGACTTCCAAAAAGTGTAACAACAGCAGAAATCATTGATCAAGTGCACGATATATGGGATTGGATGACCAGCGAGTCAAAGTGCGTGAAATTGCTGAGACTATAGGCATATATTTTGCATGAAGAACTGCAAATGAAAAAGCTTTGCTCAAGATGCCGCACTTGCTCACAGCAGATCAAAAAGGCACTTGCATGAAAACCTCTGAACAGTGCTTGGAGCGTTTTCACAAGAATAAAACTGATTTCGTGAGTCCATTTATTACTATGGTTGAGACTTGGATTCACCATTACACACCAGAATCCGAACAAATTAATAAACAAAATGCTAAAGGCATTTTGTTTCTTAATTATCTTGAAAAGGGTAAAACCATAACCGGGGAATATTATTCCGATCTTTAATCAGATAAGACGAAAAAATTCGTGACAAAATACTCTGTTTGCAGAAGAATGAAATCAACTTTCATCAGGACAATGCACCTGCCCACAAAATGTTTCGACAATGAGAAAATTAAGATTAAGGGATCTGCACTATGAATTGTTGGAAAATCCACCCTATTCCCGAGATTTGGCTCCATCTGACTTCTATCTCTTCTCAAAACTAAAACTCTTCCTGGCTGGTCAGCGTTTTTCTTTGAATCAAGAAGTGATTGCAGCTGTAGAGGATATTTTGCAGATCTTACTGAGACCCACTACAAGGACGGGGTAATGGCGCTAAAGCATCGCTTGAATAAATGTATTAGTCTTAAGAGAGATTATGTTGAAAAATAAAAATAATTTTGAAATTATAAATTCGTGTTTCATTGTTAGGCTGAGAACCTTTCAGACAACCCTTGTAAAAGGAAAATATACGATGAGGGTCAGGTGGACTGTTTAGGAATTTAATTCATTTAAGATTCTTCTGATGTCTTTCAGCTCAGCGAAAGACACAAATTGCATGTGATATACTTTCTAATATTGCAGGAAGTGATTTGCCTTTTTCTTAGAAATGGAATGACATTTGAAGGTTATCTTTTGGTGTTACTGCAGGTGTATTGTGTGTGTGTGTGTGTGTGTGTGTGTGTGTGTGTGTGTGTGTGTGTGTGTGTGTGTGTGTGTGTGTGTGTGTGTGTGTGTGTGTGGGTGTGTGTGTGTGTGTGTGGGTGTGTGTGTGTGTGGGTGTGTGTGTGGGTGGGTGTCCTTTAAAAGCCAGAAGGCATTATTACCATTTCTATAGAGGCAAATTTTCTACATTTCGATTTGGTGATGAATTTTTGATTCAATGTGGACTAAGAATTAGTTTAGAGTTCGTTTGTTAAGCGTCTTGCAGTATGCTGAATTCTACTCTTAAATTGCCTTGATACACCTGTTGGTAGCCCATGGTTTGGACATTGAACTGTGATTTTGAACAGCGTGAGGAATAAAATTCATACATAATAATTTCAGTTATTCGCTTGGAGCAAATATTTAGAAAGGAGAAGGCAAGTGGTAGTCTGACAATGAAGAGAAGTAGATATTGTGGAGATTTCTTCCTTTGAGGTTCTTGTAGTGGTAAAGAAAACTCAGTTGTGAATGACGTTCCATGAATATGAAACGTTTCTAAAGTTGTATTTCCACTACCTTAAGGAATAGTTAAAATATAACTGTTTCAGAAGAGGTTGTACGGATTTCTGATATTCTGCTTTCTACGTAAACGTAGAAATTCTCCTTCTAATTCTGCTTTCTACGTAAACAATTACATTACATCACTACTTACAATGCAGTTCGAGTTACGGCCGTTGAATTCATCCACGAAGAAGGAGAATTCACTCATATTCTTAAGAATAGAGCGGGGATGTTCAAACTTTAATGATAGGAAATTGAAACTGTAAGAATGATTTTCAGAATTTCAAGAGATGTTGAGGCAGTAAATGAGTGCAAATGAATGGAGATAGAAAACCTGAAAAAATTTGATATGCTGTTTATTTTGGCGATTAGTTGAAACAAAGCCAGGACATGCTCTGAAAAAAAAAGTACTCGTATTTTCCTCATACAAAGAATCCTCCTTAGAATGTCGCAATTCTTTAGGTATTACCGAACGGATCCCCTGAGGTACCTTCCAATAGTTTTTCCCGGACGTTTTAGGTTTTTCCCAATATTTGCCAATACTTGAAGCATAGTATTAGCATCACAAGGGAAAACAAGCAAGAAGACAGACTTCAACTCTAGAAATTGCATGGCATCAGCCAGTACAAGTGGCGAGTTAAGGAGGTGGCAGTATTCTTCCTTGCAATGAAAATCATTTACCACCTAGTAGATCAACAAGTTCGAATTCTTTATTAAAACGGTGTGCCTCTAGAGAAGAAAGCCCTTTGTTCAAAGGAATCAGAACACCACGAGAAAGTGACGTGGACAAATAAGACCCAGAAGCAGTGAGATATTTCAATATTTAAGATTTAATTAATTCGAACGCCAATAAAATATATTGACAATCGAAAGGAATACTATTCTCAGGGTTCCACTGTGTTGTCTCAGCCGCTTTGCAAAAGCGTAATTTGTTAATTATATAGTCTATCACAGAGACATGACAAAATGCATCGTGTTTCAGCTTAGAGTTGGTTATATTGAAATGGTTTTCCTAATTTTCTCCTTAATTAACTGGTTCCCAATCTTTTCGAAACTAATTATAACTCTCTGAGGATGCCATTTAATAGCTATAATCCAATTGTCATTTCTAGAACCATGCAAACCATTTGCGTCATCTGTTGGTCTATACACTGCTTGGAAAGAATCCCACAAATGTTCAATGGGGTTGAGATGAAGGCTTTATGGAGGCCACTTAATGTAGTGATGTTCACGTCCACAAACCACACAATGACAACAGAAGTCATATGACACGGTGCATTGCCTTCCTGAATGAGACACTGTCAATGACATGGTCAGTTTCGTTGATACATCACAAAGTAGGAAGCATTATCCAGAATGTTCACATACTTCTCTTAATTCAATGTTGGTAGCCCCATAACAGAGATCCGAGATCAAACTAGGAAAAACAAGAACATGCCATTATCGCTACCACAGAATTTCATAGTCAGGTTTACGCGCTGTAGTAAGAGACGTTCACAGCGCAGTCACCACACACACATCCATCCATCTATCCATCTACCCGGTAGAGAGTGTAGTGTGATTCGTTGCTCCATAACACAGCTTTCCATGCTTCAAAGATCCCCTGTAGACGTTCTGGTAATGCGGGACTTGCATATGTTAGTTCTACGCATGTTGTAGTACATATCGCTTCTGAATGTTTTTGTGTAGATTCGAGTTTTAGTCGGTTATCTTTCTTAGCAACCTACGGTCATGTTCCGTGAGTGTGGTTGGTCATCCACTGGGGATAATACTTGTAATTAACTCCTGTACTTCTACCTCAGTACAGTATCACTGATTGTTAACCTTGAATGGTTCAGTTTCTCAACAGTTTGCCAAGACAGGTCGGCAAAATGGTATCCTCTCACAATGCATCTTTCAAACTCCGTCAGTTCCCTTCTGGCAGCAACTTCACGCTAACGCACTAAATTGATAGAATCATATTCCTTCAATCCATACGGATACAAATCCGTGAAGTGTTATATGGCATAACGCATCTTGCCTATGAGGATGTCCGTTGATTTCTTTGCAAGCAGTGGAAGTTTGCTTTCTTCTAAACAAATGAAAGAAAAATGATACAGTACAAACTGCTAACATGGTAGCAAAAAATAATAATATTATACATATATATAGAACCTATCATTCCATAACCGAGCACTATACCAGATATACTTCCAGAAGAAATAGAACATGCCCTTAGATAGATAGATAGAATTACTTTCAGAAGGCTCAGAAATATAGAGATGTCAAGTTATTTGACAGTAACATGCCGTTGATTCTAAAAATAAAGGGGAATGGAGATAGATAATTTTCTGTGTAGTCATGATATTACTTGAAATATACTTCACAGAATAAAAACTCTTACTTCACATATAATCCACGTGCTGATTGCAGCCAATACTGTGTTATAGATTAGCATTACCGTTTTCAAGTCAAATGGCTCTCTTTCCTTCATCATCATTGGACCAAGTTTTTTAGCGAAAATCACATAACTGATAGCGATTAGTAATATTGCTTTTGGGTTCGATATCAGAGGCCAGTCATCCATACGTTTATCTGAAAAATGGAAGATATATATATAAATACAAAAATTACAAACAGAAGTTTCGCACTTTGTGATGTGTATTAGTATACAATGTCTGATATCGTAAAACAGATCTATATATTTGAAGATTAGCTGCGTACAGAGAAAGAAGGAGATTGGATGCAATATAACAGTATAATTTTGTCAATAATTAGTGCATTGGTTTTTCTGTACTTTGCGTTTCACGGTCATTATGAAGAACAGAAAAGAAACAAAAATTCGTACGATTCTAGCTCAGTTGGTCTCGCCGAAGACCTTTGGCTGGAAAGGTCTAGTTTCGATTCCATTTATGACGAAGAGCCTTTCGAATAAGGAGGTGGAGTTTCCTTTTTCTCTGAAACGCGGATATTCCTTCCCTCAAGTACTAATGTAGCACTGCTTCTCCACCAACTACTGGGTTGAGAGAAAACACTCACACGATGAACTGGACTTCCTACAATACCAATAAAATATTCAACAATTCACTTTCCTCCTACTTTCCCACAGACGATCAAGAAAAATCGCATGCTACCATATCTGATCACCGTATGCGTTCTGTGATTTTTCGGCAAAGATACCTCAGTATAATACTCAATAACGTGATCACTAATACTTGTTCTAGTCCCGATGGTATCTCTTTAACTCTAGCCACTCTTTATGCTACAGAGGCGAACAGCTGTTCTTTATCATTTATACGATCTCTTATGGTAAGAGATCGTATAAATGATAAAGAACATCTGGTACGTTTCTAGATATTCCAAAAAAAGTAGATATATGTGTATAATTAAACTACCGACTGATCGCCATCACCTCAATCTTCTGAAGAATAATGGGGAAATGCATCACTAGCTAACTTCTCCACTACCTACACCACCAGTATGGATTCTGCCATTCATGATCCATGGCAGAATGGATTCACATTACAGTAGTAGATACAATATGTTCGAATATATTGTAAGATAACATCAATGTGGCTTATGATCTTCTTTAACGTCTAAACAGGCCTGACAGCAGTGGAACATGAGCGATGTAAGGGTGTCTGTAAGATACCATGAAAAGAAATCTTATTCCTTGACCAGAGCAGATATTAGCTCAACATATAACCAAGGTGGCTGGCTCTCGCATGAAATGGTACCACGTTCCTTTTTCTCAGACATATTCGATGGGATTTAAGTCTGGTAAGTGTATTGGAACTGGTAGTCGTTGGATAGCTTCAGTTTCAAGATTCAAGATACTCCTCTATCACAAATGCTCTGTGAACAGTTCAGATTATCATGTATGAAAAGAAACTCTGAGCTAACTGCACCCCTACAAATCTCTCGGCACACTTACGGCATCCCTATCAATAACATGAAGAGGTGTGTGGCTGTTGATAATTATTCGGCACCACACGAGAACAGCGCATTCCCCTTGAATGTCTCGTTCTCTGATGTTGACAGGGTGGTGCCACATTCTTTTATCTCCAATCAATGAACTTCTAGAATCCGTTTGAAGGCTAAAATGAGACTGATCAGATGATAAAACTGTATTCTCTTTGTCACGGCTGCAAGTCGCATGTTCCTCTTACTAGTTTCATCATATTATGCTGTTATTTGTAATGGAATATGTCATGGGATATGAACCATTATTTGTTTCGTTGCGTAGCGTCTACTTGACTTGAGACATTTGAATCGTTTCATTGGCAATGTTTTTACATTTGACTGCAGCAATCTCAAGAAACAATTGATGACTTCTACAGTTCCATCTTGCGTTAGAGCCCGACAGTAGTTTGTTCTGATTGACATACTCAATCGGCCAAGGGCAGTTGTAACGTTCACATCTTTTGAAAATACGTCTTTAGTGCTGAACACAACACTTCATTACACAAGCCAACGTGCCATCTTCGCCTGCGACTTTAAGTCATCCAACGGCCCACTGAAAAATCATCATCTCACCGATGATGATTTGCCATCTTCATTATATTTAATTACGTATTCTCTCGTTTTTAGTTGTTATTTAACTTTAGAAGCTTTATTTTTGTATGCAGTAGGGACACAGGGCGAATAACTTCTAGACATGAAAAAAGTTGACATTCCTAATACAAGAAATGGCGTATGAGTTTAGGTATGTTTGCAATTTTGTTATCGTCAACTTTTTGAGATAATTGGAAGAATTCAGTTACTTCTCCAACTGACACATTTCTTATTGAATTCCTTTTTTTCCCCACAGCTTTTATGAAAGTGGCTGTGTAGTCTTTGATTTCAATTAAAAGCTTCTGTTTTTGATTCCCCTCTCCCAATTATAACTAAGAGATGTGTTCTTGAACTAATACTTTTCCTTTAATCTTATGATAGCCAGCTGACATTCACCACAAAGCATGGAAGGCAAATCTATATTCAACCCACTCAAAAATAAATATATAAATAATTGCATCAAATTTCTGATATACTGCTCTCCACTCTGTGCTCTATAAATTAATACACAAGGTCATCAAGTATCAAGTTCTTAATCGCTTGGAGAACAGTCAGCAAATCAAAACTATTCGTAAGATTTTTGCCAATCATAATGCATGGCACATCTTATTGCCTATATTACCATCTTCTGGACATAAGTTCTGGATAAACGTAGAGAAACCCATGTTATTGCACTTGACATTTTCAAGGTACTTGATATATTCTAGCATAGAGTTTGTCTCCGCAAATTGTATCTAATTCTATTCCTTCCACCATTTGTAACTGGTCTGCTAATTTCCTTGGGCAGTACCCTGCCTGTAATAGGGAACAGTGGTCTCCTTTCAAATTTCTTTTTTAATGCAGGCATTGCTAATGTTTCGTTTGTATCACCCAATCACTTCTTCATATATATCAACAATCTTCACCTACTCATCTTATACAGTCTCTTTGCTGACGATTGCTTTACCCGTTTCTCCTCATTCGACAAGCCTTGGGGTATTCAAACATCTTAAGCGACAAACCTTCTACAGACAATGCCGAAAAACGTTACTTCTAAAATGAGGTGACGGTAACCAAATCAAAACAACACTCTTTCAAACACATTTTTCAATTCTTGTTCTCGCAAAAATCTTTGTTATTCTCCTCTTGACTTTGATAACGGCCAGCTGAACAGTCAAGATCAAATCATTCTTCTTTGGTTGATACTTTATTGTCATATTTCCTGGCACAAACATACCAATTCTATACTATTTCGGCCTTCAAGACACTTGACATTATTTTACGCTCATGAAACTGTTCTTCACTTATCCGTCTACAAACTGTGTACATATCTTACGTCTCTCACTTCCTTTATTTTTTGCTTAGACCTAAAGTAACACAAAAACAGTAGTGCCCCAAGTCTTGCTGTTCAACTACTCTTATTGGTCTTTCTTTCCGTCTACGCCTGTTATGTGGAAGCATTTATCATAGACTACCCCAACTCTCTACTCTTCATAAAGCACACCAGCAGATACGTTTTCTTTAAAACTGCCTACAAGTGGTATTCATTTGCTTTTAATCTGCAGCCTCTCATGTATTGGAGCAATGTATAAAAGATTTGGATCAGTAAATGTGTATTAATTTGATGTTTCTGTGATAGATTATGAAATAAAATCCTACCTTGTGCACCAAATATGGATTCCATGTCAAATAACTGCACTCAAGTACTGGTAAGTACTGGAAGAAAAAAATATTAATATTAAAAATTAGCAAAAACGTATGTTATATAATTTCAACATTAGGTGTATACATTTTATACTTGTTTATGGAATAAATGCATAATAATTTCTAAAGTGAGAAACCTCATTTATACTAATATTATTGTTATGTAACACCTCCAGGGAGTTCAAAGACTCATCGAGGGAGGTTACTTACTCTACAGTTCTCCGTCTTGACCACTCCAGTAATCGCAATTATCTTCATCATCTACACCAACGCCATCTACTGCCGACTAACACCACTAGTATTTTCACAGACAATCACAAACATCCATGGCCACGGCGGGATTCGAACCCGCAGTCATTTGGCAGGAGAGTGGATACACTAACTAGGCCAGCATAAGTAGAATTTGTTTCATCCTACACTTGTCTTCTCACTGCAGATGTCCTTTTATCATTATTGTCCCCAACGTTTGAGCTCATGTAGCCAAATGACATTAAGGAAGATTCAGCCCAATTTCACAGTATAACTTACAGTAGATCTTTACGTGATCTAATTCCACAAATGTATTCAACTCATCAACCATTACCAAGTAAAGAAAAAAAAATATTCCTCTTATTCTTCTGCTCATTCCTCTTTCTTGAGAGATTTTCCTGAACAATATCAATATTTTCACACATCCTTGTTTCCGTCCAGTATCTTCAACTGATATCTTAGCAGTGAGAGGTTTTATTATTTTAACTGAATATTTTACTATTCTTTCTGTAAATATCTCTAACTTTGTATTTTCCTTTGTTTACTACCTAGCGTCTTATATATTGCATCGCTGTGAGTGTTTCATTCTATTTCATGCCAGGTTCTCAGCGCTGCAACACTTATATTTTCACATGCATAACAAATGTTGTTTACATAGCATAAATTGCTTTTACGAGTAAGAGTAAAAGGCATACACGCAAGAATTCTGTGTATCCTCCTTATCATGGTAGCAATACGAAAAGAGACACAAGTCAATTTCAGCCTTTAGTAAATATTCTTTCTACGAGTACAATATCAACACGGAATATATACATCTCAATAATTAACAGGTAATGCTAATGCTTTATAAGAGGTAAGAGGTAATCCGATGCTTTAAAGCATTCAAATAACCCTATAAAATTATTTGATCTGTACCACACTAATTTTAATAATGATTAAAGAGACAGAGTGTCCTAATATTTTCTTGGTTATGTACGAATATTTATGAGGATTCCAATAAATGAATATTTTTGCATGATATCACATCTGTATTTCAAATTTAGTTTTCACAGTTTAATCAATCCCAGATGTTTTTTTTTAAGTTCTGATCATAACAAATTCAAATTACTATTACCTAAATCTGCTTCAACTTATTGTCCAAATATGAACAAACCAAACTAAAATTTATGGAATCAAATCGTATTAATTACAAAGAACTCACTTATAGGATGAAAGTGAATTATGTTTAAATTAGAAAGAAATAATTTTATTTTCGTATTTCTGTTTGTTGGAATATACCTTGACATTGGTTAGAATTATAATCGAGGGAATCATCCAGTTCAAAACATGTTTGCAAATATATCAGACATTGGAATCGCGGATGGGCTAAAGGTAAGATAAACTGGAGGCCCTGCCTAGAAACCAAACGTTGAGCTTTTTCAAGCAACTAAAAGCCTACACTGAGAAAGGCTATAGCCGTCTCACACAGAGCAATGAAATTCATCTCTACATTATGAAAACAATCACAAAGATTCATCACTACATCCTGTCAGAAACAAAAACCAATGTTAATCCAAGTTTCTACGAGTAACTTTGGAAACGGATGAACAAACTTTGTTGAAGACTTTAAAATACTGTCAAGCGGTTTATTTCATGTTTATTTCATTTTTGTTATGAACAATAATTATAATTATATTGTCCATTATAGTGAACAGATGCTTAAAGAGGCACTTGACGATGTAGAAGAAGGAATAAAAATAAATGGAAGAATCATTAATAACGTATGCGGATTATGCAGTGGTGATGGCAGAAAGTGAAAATGGATTACAACAAATTGTTCAAAGCATTGAAAACTCTTGTAAAGAGTACGGACTATGGATTAACACAAAGAAGACCAAGATAATGATAATGGGCAGAAAAATAGGAGATAATGTAAAGATAAGATGTAGAGGAAAGATTTTAGAAGAAGGGGAAAGATTTCAATATTTAGGTAGCTGGATATCAGAAAAAGGAACTTCAGAGTTGTACATTAGAAATAGAATAGGCAAAGGTAAATCGGCATTTATGGAAATGAAGAGAATTTTAATAAACAAGAATATTAAAATAGGTGTTAGAATTGAAATAGTTAAATCAATAGTTTGGAGTATTGCAAGTTACGGAAGAGAGTCAAAGACACTCAGAAAGAGAAATATGGAAATAATTAATGCATTGGAAATGTGGTGTTATAGAAAGATGGAAAAGATTAGCTATACAGAGAGAATATCAAATCAAGAAGTTTTAAGAACAGTTGGAATTGAAAGAACGCTGCTCATGAATATTATGCGAAGAAAGACCAGATTTGCATGACATCTTCTGAGAGGTTCTTCGGGACACCTGACAAGAACTATATTACAAGGGAAAGTTAAGGGGAAGAGAAGACTTGGAATACCAACTAGCGAGTGGTTCAATGACATCGTGGAATGGACTGGTTTAAGAATGACAGAGGAGACAGACAGAGAGAAATGGAGAAGAGCTGCTCATCTGCTGCAACCCTCTTGCTAGAGGATGCTACCAGACGACGACGAAGACCATAGTCCATTAGTTAGTAATCAGAGTAATGAAACACAGATATTCGAACTGAGGGCTTTAATTGTCTTGAAAAAGGTATTACCTTTTGTTTCTAATTCAGAGTTATGTATCATATCATCGTGACAATTAATGTACTATATTACAAGTAGCCTACATCAGAAATGTTATAGCAGAACGTCTGCATCAGTGAAATATTACAACAGTCTGCCTTAATGTACTAATAGAACAGAAATTCGACATTAATGTACTACATTATTTCGAAGTTAATATTTTTTTTTTTTAAAAAATGAGTAAATGTTGCGGCGTCAGTATGAAACCAACTATCTTTCTTACGTTCAGTTGTTTTATATAAATATAGGTTAAATAAAGATTAATTCAGTTGTATACAGGATTAGAACCTATTTTTTATGTTTTTATTTAATTTTTTATCCAAATTTGATTGTCGTTATCGACTGAGCGGAACAGATTTTCAGCGGGAGTCAATGCAATCGAAATTAAAAATTATTAAATAAAGAAATATTTTAAACAACTTACAGATACTGAGAATATTCCTTTTGTTACCTTAAGTCCTTGTTACAGTAAATCCGAATAACGACATCCACTCTTGAGTTAATTTAATTCATTAAAGAGACAGTCGAACAGGTTTTCAATAGCGCGACATGACATACTCGTGTAATCTCGTTGAAATGGATATAAGGTAAGAACAAATATCAGCTGCATTTTAATCAAGTAACGAAGGTCAGTTAAGGTGTTTACTTTATCTTGTGTTTTCAGGAAATGTAGGCAGTTCTGAGAAAATATCGTATAAAACTGCAGTTATTAATAACTAACTTTCTCGTTATCGACAGTCCATCTTAAAAAATCACGTAATGTTGGAAAATCATTTATTCGAATGACATTGGGGATTTAAGAAATATTTCTTGGAATTTTCTAATGGGGGCAGCGTTCACCTCGATGAAATAGTTGTATATTCCTCTCTTACAAACCGCAAATAATCTCATCACACACACACACACACACACACACACACACACACACACACACACACACACACACACACACACACACACACACACACACACACACACACACACACACACACACACACACACACACACACACACACACACAACTATTACTATTACTCTGACGGTCCTTTGCACTTAGTTTAGCGATAATAAGCAATAAGTGTCTGTTTTTCAGTGCTTGAAAATACACAACAATCGACGTTACGAGCTTTTAAATTACTCTACTAACATATGTTAGTAGAGTAATTTAAAGCTGTATAAAATATTCCCATTGCATTGACTCCCGTGTTCTTTCTGCTGCCTTGAAGTTTTTTAACTAATACACTATATAATATCGATATGGATTTCACAGTGTTGATTAAGAGGAGTCATTAGTTATATACTGATTGAAAAGAAATCAACGAACATCCCCCTTGCGCAAGGTGCATCATGCCGGGTAACATAATGCTATACTAATGGTAATATATAAAGGAATATAATGCCCCCAAGTCAATGCTACTATATCGGGTGAAACGGCTGCGAGAAGGAACTAACGGAGTTTGAAAGAGGAGTTGTGAGCGGATGACATTTTTGCAGACCTATCTTTTTTGCAAATTGTTGACAAATTAGACCATCCCAGGTCAACAATCAGTGATACCATACCGAGATGGATGCGCAGGGAGTCAAATGCAAGTGCTACCCGCAACGCACCACACTTACCGAAAGTGACTGTAAGATGCTACGTAGAATAATATGTAAAAACTGCCGTTTTCCGACCGCCATGTTGAATGCGAAATCTCGGGCTTCGACTGGCACATGCATCTGCATATTACCTTTCAGAACATTCAGCACCGAAACTCACAATATGGGTTTCCATGGTAGGATCGGAATATGTAAGCCCAGCATTACCCGAACCAACATGCATCGTCTTCAGTGATGCAAAAATCGTGTACATTAGGATGTCGAGGTTCAGAAAGCTGTGTTATGGACGAATCACTCTAATATACCCTCTACCGAGCAGATGGATCGGTGTGGGTTGACGGATGCTCGGTGAACGTCTTTTAACAGAGTGTGTATATATTACTTGGTCCTTTATAGAGGACGTCATGGTTTTGTTGATAGTAGTTTGCATATGGTTTAAAGAGTGGTTTACATTTCATGATGAGTAACTGAAGTATTGTTTAACGGCAATAGCAATACTTTTTTATTTGCCAAGGCATTTGACAGATTCTTCATGGGTGCTGTTATACTAACTCAAAGAATGCAGTATGTCAGATAGTCTTGTGACATGATTACTTGTGACCGGAGAGTAGATGACTCACAGGTATCAGAGGATAAAGGATCGAAGTATGTCGGGGCACCTAGTGTAACAAAAATTAAGGGTGTCCAAGGCACTACCGGATTCGTATTTGGACCAGTGTTGTTTCATCTTTATTGAATAACGGGGATTATACGAGGATTGGCATGGTAGAGTTCCATGAAATAATTTTCTTCTAAAGACTCCTCTCAGAGTGTGCTGAAAAAAAAGGTTGTATGAGCAAATGACAAAGAATGCCATTATTTCTAATATTTCTAAGTGCAAGTTGATGCATTTGTGATATAAATGCATCAAATAGAAGAGATAATTAATGTTCAGGAACAATAATTTATAAGTAGTTATTCTTCCAATATAAAAATCTCTACTAAGAGACCATATAGATTACTTTTCTCAAATGTTACAAATGTGTAACATTTGAGAAAAATAATTTTCACTTGTTGGTTAAGATATCGGATTAAGCATAAATTGGAAACCAATATCACCCACGCTCAACGTAGCTAACATGGAAGACTACTGAAGAAAAAAAAATGCATTCACCGTGAGAACAGGGATCTTACTTCTCTAAAAGTGACAGATTCTCTCTCATCGGTCATCTGCATATGTTATCCAATAACTGTTACTTCAGAGCTGACATCCGCACCACACTTACAAGATCTGCCGCGTTCCGATTTCATGGTTGTTTATCTGAGATAATATCGCAGTTGTAAAGGCACAATTTAGTTTCAGCGGTTGACGGCCGTGTTTCAAATGGGGATTGCCAGTGGTATTTCGAGCAGTAGCAGAACCGTCAGGAAATTATCACCTAGCGTCTAGTCTGACGGTTCTGCTAGACTAGACGCTAGGTGGTAATTTCCTTATGAATGGAATAGTGTGTGAACATCACTCTGTAAGTAATTTAGTACTCCACTCTTTTATTTAGAAAACTTCCGAGTATCACCTAGCATATAATGTGTTATTATAAAAGCAAATATTTTAATATCTTCATGGGGCATGTTCAATTATATAATTCTGTCATCGTATTTTGTAAGCGTTCCATGTGAATCGTCAGTAGTTATGATACAGGGATTTCCCATACATATATGCATGAAGCCCTGGCAAATGAATTCTTCATTCCGCCATAACTGGTTGGCCTTGAAGAGGATTGTTTTGAAGGTCGACAGATGAATTGCATCATTATGATAAATGTTAATTATAATATTGTCCAGTTTGTTGTTATTTTTTCTGGTCATTCTTTCGGAATTCTGTTTTCCTACAGTTTATATAATTTCCTTGGTTCATCTTCAAGGAGCATTTGGAATAACAAAATCTCATAAAATTAATAAAATAAAATAAAAATAATAAACCGATCAAAAATCTTTCTCGGATTTTCGAGTACATATTCAAATGCCACGCAAATTCCGTTTCGTTTTATTTTATCATGTGAAAACCTTCTGTTGGCCATACCTATCAAGTTTTCTAAGGAACCGAGGGATAATTTTCCCGTGGTTCTATCCTGAAGCAGTCCATATTCAATAATAGGGAGAAAATCGCAATCTACCTGTTTGTAATATTATATCATATATAATTATCGGAATAACGAGGCTTCCAATTGATTTGAATTTCTGTTGCGTTTTTAAATACACATACAAGAAATTAAGCTAATTTTCTCACCATTATTTTACCCTAGGGTAAGAGCTAAAACTTTTTCCTTGAAAATATCTTCACAATTCCTCTTCTTAATTTCTCTTAAATAACTAATCGAATTTGTTAACATCGACTTCTTGTTTATTCTGCTACCTCAAATTACTAACAGTAATTAACACGCGACAAAAGGTAACAGGAAAAACACCTATTTTTGTTCTATGTATTAATATTCCCGGAATGTCGTAAAATATTAACAGCCATTTCTCTGAAAAACATGTTCATCCACATTTTGAAAAATAGGTTAATTTAGAAATGTCCATGTTTAGAATATACGGGGTATTCTTTTCTAAATGAATTTTCTGCTATTTGAACTTTGAATTCATCGTATTGTCAGTATATATGAAACATGCAGGAGACTAACAATTCTTTACAAAATATATAAATAAATAAATAAATCTGGTATAATATTCTTGCAATACCGATTAATGAAACGTATCTAATGAAGATTTGGGATGAGAAAAGTGATACGACCTCTCTAACAAGGCTTTCTCACTTCTCAATGCAGGTTGAGTCATATCCTTCAAAAGTATGCCAGACATAATTAGAAACACAAAACCTTATCCATTTCGCAGGTATATTAGTAAAATAAAATAAAAACGGTAGGCCGCAGGCCAGTCTTCAGATACTACAAGTGTCGAGCCTCATGAACAAGTCACGACGCTTTGTCCTTAGTTGGCGTATACGTTTACTGTCATATGCTCTGCAATATCGTGTCTGGAGCCGAATTCTGCATAGTGGTATGCTGCACTGTCGAAGCTAAAAGATACTTTTCTGTATGACTGTAATGTCCGGTCTAACCCTTCTAACTGCATATTCCCACTCTATTATTTTATTATTCTTAACATTGAATAAAAATCAAATTTATAACAAATAGTGTCAGCGACACTATGATTGAAATGAATCTCCTTCAGAAATTTATATATAAAAATTCCAAATGAAGCACAATATTCAAAACATGCAAGGATTCTTAATACAGGGTGTTCGGGATAAATTTGACATATTTATAATTAATTATATTTTTCCGTAAGTTACATGTATTAACACACACTTCTCTTCATTTAAAAGTTTGGACCCTTCTTCATTCACATACAAGATGTCAGAAAGGATGGATAGCTGGAACCCACCTGAATCATGGAAGAGAATAACTTGTATCATGATGATTCGTGCCCGCCATCAAAATAAGGATATTACGACTGCTGCCCAATGCTCCCTGAATACAGTAAAAACAATCAGGCATGAACTAGAGACTTGCAATGGTGACTACGAGGATGTAGCAAGAAGAAAGATCCCTAGCAGACGATCTGATTGCGTTCGTACAGCAGAATTCCTCGCAAATCTTCAGGAACAGGTGTTGAAGAACCCTGGCATTGGAATTCGGGCTTTGTTCGTGGAGTTGCTAACTGTAGTCAAGCCCTGGATAACAAGGGTAGGCAATGGTAGGCCGTATGTATGGCAGCAGGATTCGGTCCCTTGCCACACCTCTGGGAAAAGTCAAAAATGGTTGTCTGAAAATTTCTACGACTTCACCAGTCCAAATGTTTGGCCTCCAAACTCCCCAGACCTTAACCCGGATTATTTTGTATGGGGTGCAGTTGAAAAAGACACCAATCGCACTTCCAGTAATACAAAAGCCCAGTTAATGGATAAAATTAAAACAGTTTTTGCGGCCCTTCCCAGGGAGACTGTAGCATCAGCTTGTTCGAGGTTCCGAAGCAGAATTGAAGCTGTGATCGATGCCAATGGTGGTTATTTTGAGTAAATCTTGTTGATAGTATTGTAATTAACTCTGCCTGTAATGTTTTTTTGTCAATTCATTAAATTTAATAGATACAAAGAAGATTTTCTTTTTCCTTACGAAACTGTCAAATTTATCCCGAACACCCTGTAAATAAATAAGATAAAAGCATTTTTGCATCCACTTTACCAACATCCATGTCGTAACGCCAACAAAAGTGAAGGTCATCATCTCTTAACGACATCCTGAGCAGACCTTCAATTTTTTGGCAGAAACTCGAATTGCATTTCAAACAATCATAGTCCATTTTAATTGTCCAAAAATTACACGCTTAATAATTTGTTTCGTTACAATCGTAGCACTTATCCTTTGTGGAGATCAGAAATTGGTTGTCACTGAATGCCAAAATTGGAATCCTCTGCTTTTCACTTATTCTGGCTAAAGGTTTCCTTACTCCCATTTAGTAACGGTCATCCGCTGTATTTAACGCTAGAAATTCTGAAAACACTTTGTATGCTTCACGTTTCCATACATGAAGTTTGTGCTTCAGTAATCAATCCAGTTATATAGTAAGGTCATCTTCCTTGAACTTCAATATTCGCATATCTAACGGGCTCCTATTTTCCAACATTAATGAACAAGATGCAGAAGTGTTTGCTATTTTAACCAATTTTCCTTCCACATATACATAAAGGTCACCTATGCTCTCAATAAATTAGATCAAAATCTTGTGCAAGTTTCCTATAATACAAAATACTCTCCCTCTAATACCTTCAAACTCTAATCCATTTACCATCACTTTTTCTTCCTTTCCATAATCAGATTTCTATATTTTTATTAAAAATATGTTCCGATTGAATTACAGAAATCATACTCGCTGGTAAGAAAACTTTCATTCCCCAATATGCCAAAGATTAGCCTCTAATTTCCAAATCCTGGTTGGAAAAAGGTTTTAAGTTTCATCAAAGCAGTTGAAAAATGACAACTCAGATTTCCACACTTAACTTGCACAAGATCTGGCTTCATATTCAGCCTATGCAGAAGCAGGAATTAAATGAGAACAGTCATCAGCAAATATAAATCTTACTTCATAGAGGACCATATTTAAAAACTTGCCTCCAATTCAAATGGAAGTGTGCAATTTCTGGTCTTTTTGCAAATTCCATTGTATGCCATTACTGCTTCCTTGTGGTCTCATCATTTCCGTCTCTCTCTCTCTCTCTCTCTCTCTCTCTCTCTCTCAAGTATCAAAAGTATCAAGTATCAAGTATCAAAAGATGAAGCTGATCTCCTGGTTCATCTCGCTTCCTCCAAATTGTGCACAAATGACTAAAACTAATTGTCAGCTACCAAACACTAAGTACCATCCATATATTTCCTGTGGTGTTTCGGCAAAAATACATCAGAAGAATATTAAACATTTTAGATATTAAAATGTCTTCCAGACCTAATGGTATCTTTATCTAACCTTTCTTTATATTGTACTCCACAGTTACGACCTGTTCTTTATTGTACCTACAATCTTCTGTATACACACGGAGATTATAGGTACAATCTCGCTTTTATCATCATCTCTGGAAGCAAGTTCAATATATACCTAATCTATTCCAATAACTTTAGTTAAAATATGCACCCAACTACCGACCAGTAGCCAAAATCAATTCTATCCAGTAGTAACTTATTCCACTACATGATTACCATCCAATCAACAACAAACATTTGCTGTAGCTCTTGACATTTCCAGAACTTTTGATCGTGTCTGAAATTGAGTCTTAGTCAGTAAATTTCCATTCTTCGGTTTACGTACTACCTGGTATAGCTGAGTAGTTAACTTTAATTCCGTATCGAACTTCCGGGCGCATTCTTTCTTCTATATTTAAATGATCTTTTTTTTTTTTCTTTTGTAAAAAAATAGGTTCGGTGTTCATTCTTTGCTTGCAAGAAAAATTGAAAATTAAAACAATATCGAAAGAAAAATAAAAAAATATATATTTACTGATATTTTTACGTAATAGTGTGTTTTGGAATAAGAAAAACAAATTAAGTATGTAACCCAAAGTTTATTGCGGAAATATTTGTTGTACAACTATATAAAAAATAAGTAAAAAGTAAACAGTAATTTAAAAAAATGTATCAAATAGCTTAAGAATAGACGTAGTGAAAAATGCAAATTCCGTAAAATAACTAGGTTTACTTTCATACTTCTTATTCTCCTTTCCTTCAGGTATTAAGCCTAGTGGCCTGTTATGGAGTTATCTTTAGCCCATCTAAGCCGTAAATGTAACGAATCCGAGGATAAGGTGGCTAGCCCTATTCCTCCTGGTGTAGCCTATGCCTGTAGCTACGTGTGTTCACAGGGCAGGTTTGCCTGCTTGTGGGAGGAAAACTCTGCAGTCCAAGCCCAAGACCGGCTAACTTGACTATGTCTGAGAAAGATCCTTAAGCTTCTCATGTCGGCTACGGGAATCGAACCCAGCACACTCCTTTCCCAGGCATATGGTTGCGAAGCGCATAGCCGCTCGGCGCTAACCGCGTGGACTACTTAAAATTTCTAAATGTAACGAATCCATATGTTAATAAAGCTATCAGTACTCCGCCTACTGTTGGATACCGTTCTGAAAAAAGCTCTAGAGAGTACACTCCATTCATCCTACACATTCGATAAAACATGCATATGCTTCGTTTTAAGCATACATAAATCTGAAGACAGGATCAGATCACATCTTTGAAATGACATTTACTTGTAGGTTCTCCTGGCATGAATACATCACAACAATAGCTTCCACAGCCTCTAAAAATCTGATATTATATTCAGCTGTAGATGAATCTTTTCACCCAATGAACTACTAAATCTATATAAATCAAAATCTCTAGAACACCGTTCACGTGTTTGGAGTGGTGCGCCTAAAACCTTCCAAAAATTCTAAATGTTGCTTAGAAGAAAGTAATTCTGCTCACAGATGATCTTTCCCTCACTGAGTCACTACAGCCTCTATATCACAGGAGCACTGTGAGATGTGTGTTCAGCTTTGTGTCTTTTTAAAGGTACTTCCATGGTTGCTATTTCACTGAACTTGGGCCATCATTTCTGAACTTTTTGATTTGCTGCTAAATCAGTAATTGCAGCTATCCACTTCATCTTCTGAACTACTGTAAATACAATATATTGCTTCTCCTCGTCTTCCTTTTCTCTTTTTCGTTTCTTTATTAACATTTCCGTGTCTTCTGGAACAGCATTACATAGTGTTTCGGAATGACAACAATTTCCTACTCTTCAAGAAAACTATAATAAATTTCTTATTTCCCCATTCCTTTACTGCACCCCACGCAACCAACTGACGTGCTACAGGTTCTACTACCTCTCATGTATACTGTCGATATACAAATAAAAAGTAATGAAGCTTTCTCCTTCAGCGAAACTTTCTTTCGATTCCTATGAAACATATAAGTTAAAAAAGTTTAACATCTAATATCTATCATGCTAACATCATCACTTGTCGAATCATGAAAACATAGATAATTATTTTTGGACTGAGTAAATAAAATGTATTTCTTTCTTCAGATACAATTTCAGAAAGCGAGCAAGAAATTTGCACATTAAGAAAGCAGAAAGAAGAACCGAGATGAGTGTATCACTAAATCATCTGGTAGGAGTAAACTCCAATTAATTAATGAGCTCATTGAGTGAGAGTAGCTCTTAAAATGTTGAGACTACAAAATGCCAGAAAGTTAAAGTTTATTTAGTTTACTTGGTTTGTACTTCTTTCTAGTTCAGTAAATTCCTGTACAGTGTGTTTGCATGTGTTTGCTATACAATATCCACAGGTAAGCTGGAGGATTTGGCATTAAACAGAGATAAATTATTTGCTTCTACAGCGCTGAATTATTTTCTGAAATAAAAGGAATCTTTGTACCATGGATAAACTTAAATTATCGCCTCTCTACAAATGTACTTAAGTCATACAGAAGTGTTGATGCAAAGTAATTTGATTTATTACCTATGTAAATCGAAAGATAATTATTTAGGTTAAGTCATAAA
The DNA here is from genome assembly GCF_054136105.1 of Typopeltis vanoorti. Taxonomy (NCBI): domain Eukaryota; kingdom Metazoa; phylum Arthropoda; class Arachnida; order Uropygi; family Thelyphonidae; genus Typopeltis; species Typopeltis vanoorti. The sequence continues at coordinate 30,032,172 of NC_143572.1, forward strand.
GTTTTAATCCAACTGAAACTTTTCCAGACTTCTCGCTGAAAACGTAGAGATGATAGAGGCAAGTACATATAGCTTAAAATGAAGTTACGTTTTGTGAACGTTTCAATGAGATGTCGCATACTTTATCTACGTTTTTGTCCCTGATAATGATATGGGAATGGTGCAACCAGGTATGAGATTTTATAATTCAGAATAAAAATTAAAGACTAGTATGCTTTAAGAAAGACGTTTTTTTGAAAGATTATTGACAAGATGGTAGAGGCAGGGGTGTTGCCGTACTCAGGTTAGGACCTTATTACCTGGAGGGGGATATGCTAAGCGTATAAAAGCTAATCTCAATAAATAATCGTTTTTTTTTTACCCTAGACCAAAATGAATCGTTGTATTTTCATCAATTCTGATTAACTTTAAAATTTTGTAAGAAATAACGATGAAATTGATAATATTATCTACTTTTATATCTGCAGTATATTTATCAGAGTTGTTTAATTAATAAGATAACGAATGTAGCACTGTAAAGAACCAAACCACGTTACCGCCAAGACGTCTATAGATGTCAAGTTTATCATGGATGCGAAGTGCACATTAAACTTTTAATACCATTGATATTACATTGAAATATGTGATGGATACGAAGCGTATGCATATCCATATTTGATCCATAATGGCTGTTGAGCTGGTTAAGGAACACTTTTTTATGATTATCTGAAATGACTTCATTGCCTGTTAATGTATTTATTGTCGGCGCGGTTAGCTTAGTGGCTGTGCGCTTCGCAACCATATGCCTGACGAAGGAGTGTTCTAGGTTCGATTCCCGTCTGCGACGTGAGGAGCTTAAGGATCTTCCTCAGCTATAGCCAAGTTAGCCGGTCTTTGGCGTAAACGGCAGGGGGTTTACCCCCCAGATTTTCTGGGGTTTCATCCCGCAAGCAGGCAAACCAGCTCCGTACCCACACGGATACAGTCAAGAATACTTAAGACAATCCCTCCAGCCAAAGGTCTGAATTGTCAGCTATGCCAGTCCCGAGCCAGGGTAAAAATAGGGGGGAAAGAGGTGGTGCCATACCTCCCCTTGATAGCGGCTCAAGGCCGTTGAATCCATATGAAATGAATGAATATTTTGTTTTTAGGTGGGGCTGCAAAGCGCAACCTTGTCGCCACATTAGATTGACTCAACTAAAGCTGAATCAATCTTGTAATGCGGCGAAGGTTTTCTTTTCTGAAACTCAGGTTTGCGATATCACAAAATAGGAAGCAGTCTGAGAATGTAAGCAATTAACTTATATAAAATGTTTTCCTCGTGTTCTTAATGTTTCTAAATTGATTCTTCACAATATGAAAAATCTTCATGATTCATAAAGCTGACCAAGTTGAAACTTCGAATAAAAAAATGAGCGATTTTAGTAGAAAGCCTAAATTTAAATCTAAATTATAAGGAAAATTCCTTTTTATTTTCATTTCGTGAAACTTAAAAAGAGTTATCACTGTAACCGTATGGCCTTTGTGCCAATGAGAATGTTCTGATTATAGCAATAATAAAAATAATAAAACAAGAAAAAGAAAGGAGAAAATATTAACCAAACTGTATTGTCAAAATAATAAATTATTTTATTATTTTATTATTACAAAATATTACTTTTAAAACTGAATATCCCTTTGCCATATTGCTGTGCATGTTTTACTTTTTTTTAAAATTCTGAATACCACAACAAGGTTGTTGCTTTTTATAAAAACAATACTTTGTCATTACAATTATGGTGTAATTAAATGTGGGAAAAGAAAAAAGAAATACGCCAGAAAGTGAAATATTTGTATTCAATCTAAACAGTGCATTTTAATAAAAATCCTTCTAACAGAAATTCAGGTGTAACATTTAACATTCTTCAAACAAAACTCACCTAAAAACTGCTTAGACAATGACAAAACACATTTGAAAACAAACTGAACATATACACTGCTCAAAACAATTAGCGGATATTTTAGTTGTTTTGTAAATTATAAAGATATATAAACAATTTACAAATGTAACACATTTATTTTAAAATATTCTTAATAAACAACAGTGTAGAACACGCAACTGCGTACAAAATCATGTTAAGACTTGTCGAAACGTGTCTTAGCCGTATTAGAGTGCGAGGGGTATAAAAGCATGGCTTGTTGCGCTCCCTTTCACAGTGCATAATTATCACTTCAATTGTAAACTTGTGTCACTTACCACCTATTATTTTGTTAAAAATAGGATATCAAAATGATATCAAGGAATTCATGGCTTCGAGAGCCATTGGTCGATTACAAGCTGGACAAACGCAGTAAGCATGTCCTGTTTCTCAAAGCGTAATTTCGCGACTTTGGAATCGCTTTCTGGAGACAGAAAATGTTTGCCGAAGACAAGGTCAAGGTCGCTTATCATCATCAACAACTCCAAGAGACGATTAGTATTTGTCATTACTTGCTAGAAGAAATCGGACACTTAACGCAACACAACTTCGAAGTGAACCTGCAGTAGCAACAGGGAGGCTGGTGTCGACACAGACAGTAAGAAATCGTCTTCATGCGATAGGTGTATATGATTGAAGACCAATGGTTTACATTCCACGTACTGCAAATCACAAAAGAGCCCCAAGAATTGGATTGGGGCACAGGAACACCGCAATTGGACAGACGAGGATTGTACTCGTCACTAAAAAGTGCGCGAATTGAATCGCATACTTTTTGGTGAACCAGTCCATGTTCAGTGTGCAACCAGATAATCGACGTACTTGATATGGCGTAAAAATGGAACAAGAATAATCCACAGTTTGTTCATGAAAGACCCCAACATCAAGGTGGGAGTTTGATGGTATGGGCTGGAATAAGTATAGGTGGAGATACTGATTTCTATTTTATCAGAAACGGTTCCTTAACAGCCCAGAGTTATCGCGATGAGATTTTGGAACCTATAGTTCGTCGATATGCTGCTGCAATTGACCAAGAGTTCATTTTTATTGATAGAATGCTCGTTTACACTGTGCAAATTTGACACAAGACTGGTTTGAAGAAGAATGTATTGAACGAATGGACTGGTCTGCCTGTTCACCAGATTGTAATCCAATCGAACATGTCTGGGATGCTTTAGATAGGCGCGTTTCTCTCTCGACTGGTACCTCCATGATCGCTCCAAGAGCTCGAAATTACTCTCACAGAAGAGTGGGGAAATAACCTACAAGAACTGTTTGATTATCTTATCCGATCCATGCAATCAAAATGTACCGCTGTTTTGGCTGTTAATGGAGACCATACATGTACCCTATTAAAAAATTAGCAAAAGAGTTTTTGGGCTATTCTTGTTGTTATTCTTGTTAAAATTATTTCACGCTAAAATGTATAATTTGATAAACAGCATTGTATTGAATTTTGCATAATATCAAGAATATTTTATATTTTTTAATATAAAAAATAAAACATTTTTATATTAAATATTTTATATTATATATTTATATTAAATATTTTGTATTTCTCTTCTTTGATATTATCAAGTGTTAAATATTTGCTCCACATACCGGTTGCACATGGCCAGAAATAAGTTTTGAAAAATGGTATGTGGCTTCCGAGTCTAAAACTTCGAATATCTATGCTCTTATAGTAAATAATTACTAATGACCTCGATACAAATCTTCAAACAACTTACGAGACACTTACTGCGCTGGAAGAAGAAGAACATGAAGAATTTAATGTTGCCGAAATGCTGCTATCAGCTTGTCACTAAGGTCTAAACTGGTCTCACCAACGACTTTAGTTAGAAATGATTCCTTATATTGTAATGCCTACCTTAGACCTGCTACTACAAGTTTGGTGAGTGAAACCTTATCTGATAAGGTTTCACTCACCAAAGTAAAAACATGAAAAAGGGGGGAAAACGATCAAGGTTAAATAAATAGTTTTCACAGCAAAAATGGTGATTCTCTCATTGGGAACAAGCCAAATGATGTGATTACGAAAGTTTCACAAGACTTTATTTCCATTCAGACATTAAACCTAATTATCATTTAAGGGTCTTTTTAATATATAGGAGCTCCTCCCCCTGGCGCCTACAGTTCCCCCCCCCCCCCCGAATTCCGCGCTGGTAAGCCGGTAAGACAAAAAACGTGTCGTTTCAAACTTCAGCTTATCTTTATACATATAGCATCCAGGAATCCATTAGCAGAGCTAATCTCAGGTGGTATGGTCACTCAAGCAGAATGGGAGAGGAAATATTAGCAAAACAAGTGCTTTCTGCACGTTTGCAGAAAAAGACCTTGAAGAAGAGCAACTAATAGGTGGATTGATAGAGTAAAAAAGTGCCTTAGAAGAGAGAAATATAAGACCTGATAATATCGGACTATTGATAGCAAACTGATTTGGAGAAAATTGTAGATAGGAAGTTAGTAATGGTGTAAATATTTTCATGTATTTTCATATCCTGTACACTCCTATATATATACTGTATATATATATAGGATTCATATATATATATGACTCATATATATATATATATATATATATATATATATATATATATATATATATATATATATATATATATATATATATATATATATATATATATATGTACCTTATGGCAACTGTATAGGTAAAAATTATAAGTTCTGCCTTACTTCAACCTTGGTATCACCACCTCTGGTTAGGGGTCATATTGACGAGACCTCTATGTCGAAACCGATTGGACCTCCTGAGTAGTGGATAGAATGCTACCTATGCTACCCACTTAGTATGCTACCATATTAGGGAAGTGAATATGAGCAAGGGGGTCTCCCGTTGCCTTCCTTACCGCGCTATATCCTATGGCTGTATCCTGTATGTTCAAGAGGCGGGTTTGCCTGCTTGCGGGATGAAATATCCCAGCAAAACTGACGGCGGGGGGAGGGGACCTGCTGTCCATTTCAAGAAGGGAAACTTACTTAGATATGGCTGAGGAAGATCTTTCAGCTCTTCACGTCACCGACGGTAATCGAACCCGGGACACTCCTTTCCGTTTGGTTGAAAGCAAACTTTTGAAAACTGATTTCTCTGGATAAACTTATATACATACTTGGTACGAAATAAATGCGCTAATGATGGTCATGATGGTGTTGTAGATTATCATGACTTTTTTTCACATTGAATGGCTTTCTGTTTTTCATGACCAATATGTCAAATCAACCAGTAACTGGTTTTATCCAAATCTTCAACATTTTCTTCTGTTGCTTATACCACAGCACTTAACATTTGCAAAAAAACCCTAAGCACATTCAAACCTCAGCAGTAAATTTGCATCCTATCCAAATGGGAATCAGGTCAGTTTCCCTCATGCTAAAGCTATCTTGTGTAATATTTTTCCTACATCACTCTCACCCTAGTTATATGAACTGATGTATTGCATCTTCTCCCACACACAGTAAACTAGTCTTCTGTCCTCTTGCTTTTCCTTACAACATTGCACATAGTTAACCTTTTTAAAGGTCCAAATCCAACCAGTCCAAACATTGAACAATTAATGTCATGTTTGATGTTTTCCCATAAAGAGATCACAAGATTAAGGTCAAAATTGGATGCCAAAAAAGTCTTCTTGTCCGGATGGTATTTCTCTGATTGTTCTAATGGTTTGAACAGTTGACGTATTCCTATAATTCGTATTTTATGCTCCCTTATTACACCACTATCTATTCTGCATGCTGGAAATCCTCCCAAATATAATCCATTCCTATTCAAGGTGACAAATCTGGATCATCAAACTACAGTCCAATTTCTCTACAATCTAATAACTCTTCATTGCACAACGAAGAGTTCAGAAAGATGCTCACGTCAGTAAGGTAGAGTAGCTCATCATTTCACCCTAGTTACTCTTATAGAGTTCAGTTTCTACAAATATTCTAATGGCCATTCTTCATCTCAATTGGCTTTAATTGCTCCCTGTTAAACAGATGAAATACATTCAACACTACTCAACACTTGCCTTCACAGTTCAACTCCAAACTCAGAACAAATTTCTCTTCTTTTTCATGAATTGACACACATAATGAATGAGTCCTTTACAAGGTTGTCAAAACAGAACTTGTAAAAGTGTCGTGTAAAAGAGACCGCAGTAATTCGAATTTTGCGCATGAAACGTCTGTTGAAATTCATTAATTATTATGTGTGTTTTATTACAATGTGAGTACGGTATGTCCTTGAGTATGAAGAACGAAGAACATTAGTAATCACGAAGCGTGTCGTCAAGAAACTGATTAATGTTAGTTAGCAAGCCAGAAAAAAACTACAAAAATTACATGAGATCAAGGAGGTTATCTTTTAGAGTCAAGTTTGCATAAGAACCTGAACGATAGACAGACAGACAGATAAAGAGAGAAGTTGTTCTTTCCAGGATCAACATAGATTATTATGTTCATTTCACCCCTTCTTTCTTACTGAGGGCTAATTAAGAAGTACATGAGAATTTTGTACTTTTCGCCTAACAGTACGTTATGTGGAGTTTTGAATATCACCATTCAAGACATTTCTATTTATATACAAATTAAACAACAGAATCTCGAAATCACAGATCATGTTACATTTCGTGCACTCTCTCTCTCTCTCTCTCTCTCTCTCTCTTTCTCTCTCTCTCTCTCTCTCTCTCTCTCTCTCTCTCTCTCTCTCTCTCTCTCCTATTAATGCTTTCACATAAATATCCTCCGCATCTCTCCAAACGTGCATACTGCACTCATGGCACCTTACTATTTTTGAAATATCTGCACCACTGACATTCGTCTTTCGCTCCGATCTACGTCTCATTGCCATTTTGTTCATTCTCAAAGTCGGACACAGAAATTAAATAATCCACAATTTTAACTAAACTAAACACCTCGCGCCAATCACAACAATCATACAACAAAATATAATTGACAATCTATCAATATTGCCCCACACAAATATAGATATTTAATTACTAAATATATGAAGAGCCAAAGGCTTCAATTCGGCGACATATAACTTAAATTTATATAACGACATATAACTTGTTTAACTTAAATAACTTAAAAAATAGATATTTAATTTATTTTTACGCAGCAGTTTCTCTCAGTGATATCTTCGCCACCAAGTGGAAAGTTAAAGTTTTCCTTTTCGTTCGACATTACATTCCTCCTAAGTTTCGCAACAGATTAACTGTAACAATTTTATGTTAACATATTAAACATTTATGGTCGAATATGATTAACTCTATCTGCGTTTTCAGGATTCTAACGGTTCCAATTACTAAAATAATTTCCCAAGTGCATTTCTGTTGAACCTTTTCTACGAATGTTTCGACGCATTTTTAAGGAGTTTTTCAAATCGAAACACATTAGGCGACAAGAGTACCACTTAGAATACTTCGATATGATCTTCCAATCTTGCAATTTTTGTGTGATGACACATGACGTTTTCATGCAGTAAGAGTCCAACCCTCGAGTCATATTGTCACCGTGTAGGGCAATACTTAGCACGAAACAATTCCCTGATTAGACTTAGCGATCAAGGTCTGCTCAATAGGGATGGGAGAAACAGCCGATTTTCATGAGAACCATTCCTATTCCAGGATATCCCAATCATCGACCTGTTTCCGGCCAAACATGCAGTCTTGGTTGGCCTCAAATAGCTCAAATCTGAGTTATCCTAATCTTTTGTTTCATAAGTGTGCTTGAATTAACTGTTCTCTTGAAGTCTTTGATTAAATGTCTTCTATGTACGTTATGTGCGTTCGATTGTCTATATTATGAACTCATGAATATATTCCAAATATTCTAAATCATATATTATTAAGAGATTGAACAAATATGAAGACATAACTGGAATCGAACCCAGGACACTCCTTTCCCAGGTACATTGTTGCATAGCCACCTTGCTAACCATGCGGACAACCTGAGGTTTAAGCAAAATGAAAGGTTTATGCAACAGATTGTCCCTGGATAGAAAATTATTTTCTATCCAGGGAATAAATATTCACAATTTAATTATTATCCCACTGCAAGATGAACACTGATATAGTAATTGTTGTGCTGTTGTCTCCGTAATTTACTTATTCATACTTGTGGGCTCAGCCTCCCCAATCCTCCACCATCATCATTCTAATGAGGGATAAATTATACATTTATGACTGTAGAACCATGTGTGTGTGTGTGTGTGTGTGTGTTCGCGGACCGGTTTGCCTGTTCTGAAGGACGAAAATCCCGAGTTTCCGATTGAAAAATCCCTCTACCTCCGTATTACACCGGCTAACTTACCTTTAGTGTAAAAATACGAGATGAATCTTCTCCACATCATGGAAGGGAATTGAACCCAGGTCTTTCCAGTCCAATGACTTCGTCTATGTCGACTGAGCTACTGAGGCTCTATCTCCATAATGGGAAACGTAGTCTACTGCTTCACATGAATAAAAACCTGAGGATTATGAATCTCCCCGAAATTGACTCTATGAAAATATATCGTGTTTAATAGCAGATGAATATCATCGCTCAGTGTGAAATGGAGTGCCGTAGAGGAACTATTGTATCTGGTTCTAAATGGAGTTTCTTGATTACCTAGCCAAAAGCTCATACTTGATACTAAGCCGAGATAGACATAGAAACGTACATAGATTAGACACACGCACGCACACATACACTAACACACACACACACGCACGCACGCACACACGCACGCACGCACGCGCGCACACACACACACACACGCACGCGCACGCATGCACGCACACACACACACACACACACACACACACACACACACACACACACACACACACACACACACACACACACACACACACACACACACACACACACACACACACAGATACGCGCACTTACCAAAAATCATTATAGTCATCTATGTAGCAGTGAATTGAGCCTCCTTTGGCATCAAATATTCAAGACACTTACGTGATCTAGCGGAGAAAATTTCAGGACTGGGATCATGGCGGTCATCTCTCAAAAGGTTGCTCAATTCATTGCTACATACAACAGGCTGTCACATTGAAAGGAATATTGACAACTGGTAAAGAAGGACCAGCACCCCAACCAACATGAATGCACACCATCAAGCAGACGTAATCACCCCGGAACATGATAATTGCCACATTCTGAAATCAATATCAGAATGGAAACAACTGACAATCCCCAAAAAAGGACTATCTATTCTCTACATCAACATCAGAAGCATTCAAAAATACTGGCTGACCCTGCAAGCTTATCTGAAGGAAGATATAGACGAAATAGACATTTTAATACTGACTGAAGTATCTACGACAAACGAAGAGGCATCCTCCTACCAAATGCCACACTTACAACAACACAAACACTGCAGACAAACAAAACGAGGCGGTGGTATAATAATATTTACCAAACATAAACTAGAAGTAACAGAAATAAACTATAAATTAGAATACGCAGAAAACATATGCATCGAAATTAAAAACATCAAACAAGAAAACTCCCTGATATTAAACGCAATATACAGACCACCCAACGTAAGCACCACAAAATTCCTAGAACAACTAAACAGATGGCTTTCAGCCACGAATGTAGGCACCTCAAAATACTTGATAATAATAGGAGACATTAATATAAACATTAGGAACATAAATAACAACACAGAACAATACCTAGACCTATTATCGGCATATAACATAACCCCATCCATACAGTCGTATACACGAGAAGAGATAATCGGAAACACAACAACCTCAACCTGCATTGATCATATAAATATAAGGGCCCCTCCAAACAGCCACACAGCAGCCGTCATAACATGCAAACTAGGAGACCATTATTTGATCGCTTCTCGGCCATTTGGCTAAGATCAAGTGTATAGTTCATTTTTGTGAACTTTCCCCATAAGTGATTAGCAAATTATTTAGCTAAGCGCAAATTGTAATATAGTATATAGTATATATTAGCTCAGTTAGTATCGGCAAAGCTTCTCATAGAGGCACTTGATAATAAACTACAGCAGCAGATACAGAATAAACCCCAGACTGGGGAAAGAACAACACACTCGGTGGTGGGAATAGCTTAGGCCCCCACCTCACCAGCATGGCTTTGCCGCGTACGCGGACCCTTGGAATCGAAGTGGAAGCTGATCTACGACCTCGATGTTTGGCCAAAGCCCTCATCGAAAGCGTCGGCGCTGAGCAGATTTTTGGGTTTACTCCCTTTGGTGGAGGCCGCTTCCAAGTAGTAGTAAGGAGTGAGCAAACAAGAGACAAACTACTTGCAGGATTCGAATGTAATGGAAAAACAATAGTTCCATTTTTGGTAGGGAGCATTACCAAACTACTTAGAATCCCCAGATTCCCTTTAGAATATATTGAAACGGATGTAAAGATCATTCACGAAATATTCGGGAAATGGAGCGTTATACACAAGGTGGAAGTCCTAAATGATGCAGAAAACCCCAAATGGAAGTCGGGTGAAGTCCACATCTCCCTCGAGATGAAAACGCCCGTTCCTAACTTCATTATTATTTATCGATTATTTAAACAACATCTCATTAATTATACCCTATCCAAGAGTACTAAATATTTATTCATATATAAAGTACCCAATAGTTATAATTATTTGCAGAAATTTATAATTATCCGACAGCAACTAAAATATCCGCTAATTGTTTTGAGCAGTGTATATAATGTGGGCGAAATTACTTTCTTTGAAGAAAAATCTGTTATCTTAATCTAAGAAGTATAGAATGTAATGTAAGGATATGGAATCTTAAAAAATAAATAAAACATAAATAACTAAATACTGTATTGAAGTGTTGAGGTGTTCTCAGCAAACTGTCAATTTTTAATCTAACCCTTTGTAATTAGATTATCACGAGTGACTTCAACCCAAAAATGGTTGAAAAATTATAGTATTATATATTAGAACTGTGGGTGGGTTTTAATTTTATTAATTTTATATTATTTTTTACATAATATGAAAACCAATATGAGCATTTGGTATTGTTTCGTCGACGAATTGTAATTTTCCTACAGGTATTTCCATAGGCGCGTTCTGCAAAACTCATATATTTCTGCAGAACAATCAATTCTATCTCATTTCAGCTACAATTTAAAATAACAATCAAAACAAAGACGAACATCTATTTTCAGCTGAATTTATTAAGCTCCTCCTACTCTCATTCATTCTTTCATTTAATCTATTTCTGTTCTCCGGAACAATCGTCTTGTTGAGCTATTCCCTGAAGGCAACTCTTCAAAAAAGAATATCAGCAGATAATTATTTTCTTGACATCTTTGTCAAGAAAATCACATAGCATTATTGTGCTATAGGTTTGCAGCTTATCATATATAGGAATAATACAACAAAAATGGAGTCGACTTGTGTAATGACATTTTCTGCAAAATCAGAATGTGATAGAAAAAGAAATGAAGTCTGATTTAAGGAAACATAATAATAATTATTGAAATTAATCTATTAGAAGAACGGTGTAGAAATTAAAAACTGAAGCATGCTTACTTTATATCTTTTGGGGAAAAAAATTCTTATATTTCATGTATGAAAAGATGTGATTTTTTTGAAGTGTGGTTGTTGTAAATGTTATTTGAGATTAGCCCATAGCAACTAAGTCTGTGGAGGCCAAATCATTATGGCTATAAATGTGTGATCTTCTGTCCAGTTTGAGTTTTGTAAAAGCCAACGTTTCTGACAGGAATCCATCTACTAGTTCCATTAGACTGGCACTCTCTCCTTTAGTGGTAAGACGTTATTAAAAGTTGTTCACCCACATGGAGGGTATTCGACGCAGATTTGTTTAGCCAAAAATATCATTATACCGACAAAGATACCTCCTCTGAAGTAGGTATTTTATTGTTTCCTATTATTAAACGGTGCTATCCCAGTGGATTTAAATTCTAGATGATAAATCACAGTTTTAATTTTATTTCGTCCTTAATTTTTTTTTAACTTGATGTATTCAGCGTTACTCTTTCATTATTCACACCTCTGATCCAGATGGCCAAATCTCAGATGGAATATAGAAACATATGAATGTTTAACATTATAAAATATGGATGCCTGGCAGCGTGCATGTTTACTAAAGTATTGAAGTGTCGGCATTTACGAGTCGCACCAGGGTGACTCGTAAATGCCGGCGGGTGTTTTCCCGTAAGCTCTCTGGTGAACTTAATTTTTACCAAACTTCCATAGTTTCTACATTCGGCTTTGAAATAATGCTGGATCTAATATCCACATGATTTTTATAATATAAAATATTGGTTTGAGCGAAAGTAAAAACTTAAATTCTTTATCTGTATCATGGTCTTTAAGCTGTTGTTGAACAAAGTAATCGTCAATTATTCAGATTTTGCATACTGTAAAAGTTGCACAGGTGTCGCAAACGGAGAGTTTGTATCCTGTGACTCCGTCGTAGCTTTCGTTTGATCTACTTACGAGTTTAAAAACCTGAAAGTGGACATTCGGCTCCATGAATTGCATGTTTCCTGGATTCTCCGCATTACGGAAGTTACGATGCTGAACTGAATCTTTTTTGCTGTTCAAAGGATTTTGCGGAAATTCTTCTAGAGCCTAGGCATGTTATTAAAGGGTTTGTGCCCTTCTTATTGGATACTTCGATAATTGCGTGTCGTTTTTAGTAGTCTGATGCCAATTACATCAGAACAGTCATTTTCATTACCTTTGATTTTGAAAGTGCTGTAGTTTAATAAAAGAAATGATGTGAATTAGTTTTATTAATTTGGAATATTATATATTTGCCATTTATTACTGGGTTTGATTAAGGTTTCAATGACGCTGATGTCAAATTTTACACTCATAAGTTTTCTGTTCATTTCTGAAATTTTATACTTTCAATATATTTCACTAAGAAAGCTTTCTTCATCTGCGTACTCAACAACCAACTAATATAAATTACATAAGTCATAATTTTATATCTACTAATGAATAACCACTTTCTTTATATAAAATGAATGATATTTCTGTTAATTCAGTTAGGTTAGCAATGGCACATGAATGTCCTCTAAATTCATTAGGTTTGGAAAATTAGGTTTGGAAAATAACCGTCTGTAATTTTACAATTCCAATTGAGCCAAAATTAGAGTTGACAGGTTGAGAAATTGACAATCACATGAACGTATTCTCTGCTTCTTATTAATGCTAATTTAAATCAACTCTTCCTCGATACAAAGAGTAAACCAAGAAATAAAATCTATTTCATATTTAATATTATTTATGGTTTATTAAGAATGCTCTTCTTTGACACATGTTTGAAATACATGAAATAACAACCATTTAATTATGAATATAACTTGAATAATAAACGATATTTAATTACCAATTTGCACATGTATATTGCGATAGTATTAAGTCGTGTATATAGAATATAAGTCACTGAAACCATACTAAAATATTATCTTGTTTTATACTAAAATAATTTCCCGTTTCACAGACCAATAAAATAAAGGCAATACGAGGTCTGATTAGAAAGTATTAATCTGCAATGCTTCTTCTGTATATTACATGGAAATGTTCATTTTTTAGTTTAATCATTTGTGGTCATTATTCGTTCCATCGAGAAATTTTCACACTCAGACGACAGAAATAGTGAAATGTATGAAGAGTCAATAAATGACTAATTTATTCAATGTGACTAGTCAAATATAACTAAAAGACGGCTCCAGAATGGTTAGCATGTTAGTCAATAGTTTGTTGAATGATAAACAATAACTGTTGGTGCTGTTGAAGTATAACTCGTTGACTGATATATTATTTATGTAGTCTCTTTCAATGTCACATGATTATAATATAAAAAATAATGAAAGACACTCTGGTGATAAACGATAATATTCCTACACTTGAGAATTTTGGCTATAAAATTCTTTTAAGTGGCAAACTGTGAAGGCGGTATTTTCATTAATACTAGAAACCGTTTCGAGCCAGATTGATATACTAGATCGACAGCGATTGCTTATTAATAAATGCTAGGCATGCGATTTAGGCCTTTCATTGTATACTCAATCGCCACTTGCCCTATTTTGCTGAGTGTGGAAGAATTTCCGGTAGGGAAACCAATCCGTCTATACACGAAACCCTAGAAATGGTATGCGTTTGTGATTGTGGGTAGAAGGAGTCTACTTCTGAATTGAGTAATCGAAACTCTAACTTAACAGGTTCACAGTCGCTGTTGTTGTAAGTTCAGTCTTCTTACCTTTTGATGAGACCTTGTTAACATAAAACCTCCTTGGCTATTATTGATGAGTATTTATTGAGTTTTCAATGCTTTATGATATAACGTGATGACAAACTCAATCATACTTCTCTGGAATGTGCTTGTTTTCTGATATTTCCTGATGATTACCAATACAAGTCGTAGTAACCGATTTCACAACAGGAGAGACATTGCCACTCTTAAGATAGGCCTGCACGTAGAAGTTCAAAAAGAGGCCGAGAAACAGCCCATTTTCCAACACTTCCACTACGCAGAGTATGGTAGGAAAGTTACAATTTTGTAATAAGATAATCTGCAGATAATAAGCAATATTGAGGATCAACTGCACCTGAAAAACAGGAAATAATAGTTCTATAATGATCGGCAGGGGTATTTGAATATGATAAACACTGTTTTAAGAATGCAATTTTTTAGTACTAATCACAAAATTCATCCTGTATGCTTTGTCAACAAGCTGAATAGATAACATGCTTTGTCTGTTCATCTTGGATTATCAATTGACTTATTACATATACTTCTTAAAATTCATGCTTATAGTAGAATATAGTAAATAGTGTTTCCGTTTTTCAGTGTCTAGTTAAACACATCAAGTCATCCGGATGCATTTAAATAGTTCGTAGTATGTCTATAATTTATGCACTTATTAAATAACATAAGGATATTACGTATTAACATATCATTCTATTAGTTTCTATCCACTTGTGTTTATTATTTCAAAATAATTATAATAATCCTAATAATCCTATAAAATAATCCTAATAATAAAAAAATATCATTACATAAAATATTAACAAGACAGTCGAGCAACATGATGGCGTGCTGGCCGTTTCGATCAAATCGCCGTCATAAGGATGACAGAGAAAAGTCTAGATTTATTGTTTACCAGAAACAACCAAATCTTCCTGCAGTCGTTTAAATAACTTCCAGTATTACATAATTTCTGCCAAATAAAACAGATTTTTTTTTGTCAATTTCCTTATAGCTTTATTTCCTTTATTTATGTAATTTATTTTGTCTCTAGACAAGCATACACGCCAGTGTTATTCTTGTAGTAACACACACACACACACACACACACACACACACACACACACACACACACACACACACACACACACACACATTAGCAAGACCCGTGCTCACTTATGAAAGTGAGGCATGGACGATCAAAAAAAAGGAGATTAAAGAAGAATAATTGCAGCAGAAATGAGATTTATAAGGAGAACCGCAGAATACGAGGCTTGTTAGATCATAAAATAAATAAAAAAATCGTGGAAGAAATGACTGAACAACCAATAATAGAATATATCCACAGCTACAAATGGAAATGGAAACAGCACACATTGGAAGAATGGACGATAGTAGAATCACCAAACAAATCATTGAATACAAACCCATGGGGTAGAGATCTGTTGGAAGACAATATAAAAGATGGAATGAGACCGTAACAGTCCCGAGGGCTAATACAAGATAGGAAGAAGAAGAAGAAGATGATGATAAATCAAATTATCAAATCCATACATATAGCATTATAAATCACAGTTTAATTATTGTTGCTATAAAGAATGGAGCCACTATACAAGAAAGTATTTTTCGCTTTGTTTGTTGAGTTCACTTCTGTATCTTCTGTAAATTACAGGGAAGTAAACGTTACACCATTCTTACGGAAATACATTTGCATTGTTAAGAATGGAAATTCTAAAAATACTTAAAATAATATCAAGTAATCATATTAATTCTAATGAAATAAAGGAAAATTACAGGGAATTATATTTCATATTAATTACAATTTCCTTTTTTTCATAAGAATATTTTTTTAAGAATATATATTTCTTAAGAATATTATTATTATTATTATTATTATTATTATTATTATTATTATTATTATTAAAATAACATTCATTTATCTAGTGGTCGTGTTTGGCCAATGTCGGTTTATAGTCAACTGTCCTAGATATAAGGCATTAAATTAGATTATTTTCAAATCATGCTTACCATTTGTAGTTTAGTGAGATGTTTTTTCCACCAAAGATATTTTTGCATGTGGGGTCCCATCACTGCCAAGGCATAATACGTGTACATGAAGGAATGAACAAAAGTGTTAGTCGTCACAACGAAAAGAGCACTTCCGCCTGGAAAAAAATAATATATAATCACTTTAAAAGTAGAGGAACTGCGCAAGGGATGATAAGCTTTATAAAGTTTTCTATTGCCCAAGTAGAATGACGAATGACACGTGCGTTGTTTCCATTATCGTCTTTACAAGAATTTACAAATATTATTAGTTTACCAAAAAAAAAAAACTATGACATGTAGCATAAAGCACGTTTTTCCCACGAGTTCTGTTGCAAACATTCTCTTTAAAATATTTTGGATTTTCTATTGGAAAATGGAAACCATTTGTAAACATCTTACTATCTTTACGGTCTCTACACTTTTCGTGTGTTTGACATTTATAAATTATATCTGAATGTTTAGGGGGACGGGACGGAGAATCAATACTCATGAATGTATGTAACTGCTTGTTCAACCATGTAATTTTATTTTCAGTTGAACCACTAGCATTTATAGAAACATTGAAATTGTTTCAAAATTATAGAACTCTACTGTGAATAACTAGAATTTTCTAACACATGGCATTTACATTTTCACAAGAATATATCTCAACATCACCTTTCAACAACATGGCATATACGCCAAAAATATCATTAGTAGTTTTCATGAAATTAATTCAATGAAATCTGTTATTTAGTACCTCTAATCTCTGTTAAACCTAATTCGATCCATTTCAAGAATCTACTCGATCTATAAAAATACCTCTCTTTTGGTATTTTTATAGATAGTTGGTAATTTTATACGATCAGTTAATTATAAAATATGTTTTGTTAGGAAATATCACTTATATTTTACATGATAGGATCGCTCGTTCGATATATTTATGTCTCTCTCCCAATAAAAGGTAAACGTATAGTACATTATTAATATGAGTGTGTTAAGAATTTTATTTTATATATTTTGTATTAATTCTATACAATTTCGGTATTGTTTATTGATGTTTAATATAATTGGAAAACCCTGATTTTGAGATCAAACATGTTTTTTTTTTCCAAGCCATTTCAAGTCTCCAATAACTTCTCCGGTGAGAAAACTATGAGATTGCTTATTTTAAATTTCTTGTAATTTGTATTTCGTATAAACTGGTTAATGAAATTTTGAGTATTATTTTTTCTCCTATTTAATAATAATTTTCTATATTTTATAGAAAATTATTAATAAATTTCTTGTGTTTTTTTATACTATATTTTGCTTCCCCTCTAATTCTCATTGTTGAAGGCATTCACGAGCAGTTGGTATAGACGAAAAGTTTTAGTTAAAAAGACATGGGTTCGAATCCCCTTTCATTAGAGTCTTTTCGACTAAAAATGAACTAACTGATCTCATACGTAGGTGGAAGGGATTTCCCAGAATCTCAGGTTTTTCATCTGCCAATCGGCCAATGGCAATGTAAACGCACATTATATGATTCTTCCAATAATAGTAAATAGTGGAATATATGACTTAAAGCTCTACACGGAAATCTAACATATCTTAGAAAATCATTCTATAAATGTTCACTATCTCTTTGAGCATACTACAAATGTTAGACTGGTTCGCCTGTTTCTGATTTTGATTTGAATAGAGAAGAACAAAGACATTTTGTTTATATGAAATCCTTATCCCGACCCCCATGAAAGGCTGTAAAAGGTTGTAAATTTCTTCAACCCATTATAGGTTTATAATTCGGGAACTATGGCAAGACAATGGACTCTCACTATCTGCGGGTGACGAATTTATCCTACCACTTAAAGACATTGACTGGCACGTTATATGGAGATCGGATTCGCTACTGACTAATATGTTTCATTACCTCTTTCTTAGTTTTTTATTGGCACTTAATTTGTTTCAGATTAAATTAGAAATTCTAAGACGTAATCTCTACATAATTTAAGATGGCGTGGGAGGTATGAAAGCTCCAACCAACCCAGCTTATCTCATTTAAAAATACAGTTTCTGAATTCATAAAATGCATTCAAATGTTAAAAGATCGGAAATAACAATAATGATATTTTACTAGAAAAAAGAAGAAGGCATACCTGGAAAATATTTAACACCGATCCAAGTTACTATAAATGTAATCGTGTGATGAATTACATGTAAGACTGTTACATGGGAAAATTTTTTTCTCAAAATAAAGAAAGCCTAAAATGTGTAAAATAAAACATAATATTAATTGTAAGTCCGAAACAAAGATAAATATGAATTTCACTGAATATTATAATAAATTTACAGCATTTCAAATATAAAGTAATAAGTAGGTCCACTTTCAACAAATTAATCTAACTAGGAAACAGAACCCACCTTTTAATCTTCTTTGTCAAAACCTAGAAATTCATCTCCATAGCTAAATGAAGAGACACTTGAAACCTCTTCTAAATCAGAATCTGAGTCCTCATACAACAAATTGTCCTCTGTGTCATCCAGTGCATTACTAATGCCACACTTCTTAAATGATTTAACCACTTTTCACAGTTTTTCAGTTTTCCCAGCATCCCATGAAGCTTTGATCCACTCACAAACTTGAGAAATGCTAGGCCTCTTCCTTCTTTAGAGAAAATTTAACAGTAGAAATTTATCGCCGTTCACAACAACCGCGACAACAGTTGGAAAGTTTAAATGAATAGTAACACAATTGTTATCGTCGATGACATCGCATGCGCATCCACTGAACTCGACGTAACCGGAATGCTCTCACAGAGCGCAAGGAAGCAAGAAAGAAATCGCGTAACTCGGAACAGAGAAAATTTCCAGAAATGAAAGTAATAAAAAATTGAGTATCGGCGTAAAAGGCGCACCCTGTTTTTCAGACCTATTTTCAGTGAAAAAAAGTGCATCTTATACGCCAGAAAATACGGTAATATTTTACGAAGGCACATTAGACTTTCTCCTGAAACTCAGGTTTTAACCTCACACCCAGAAACTCACACCACAAAAACTTACTATTTTGCATGATACTAGGGAGAGAGAGCAGAAACAATTTAATGTTGACTCTCACCACCAGTAAAAATTAAATGGACCATCGATAATGAAGATGAGTGAAGTATAGCTACTACTTCTAGTTTCCAAAACAAATTACAGTATGTCTAAAATACTTAAGTCATTGAGCATAAACAAAAAGAGAAGCTAGAATTATGGACCTAAAATTTTAAAAACACAATTGAATATTTAAATCAATCACTAACATGTTGATGCATAATTGAACAAAAATTCAAAGATATCTGAAAATGGATTGCATTTCCCAATGTAATTTTACTTTTAGATAATATTATATTAAAATTTTTTCTCGGCTCTACTTGTAACTTTTATTCGGACGTGTCAAGCATTTTACTAGCAGACGCTCTGAACATACTCAAGAATATATATTTAGGAAGGAGAACCTTATTTTAAACATGTGGTCATGTAAGACATTCTGAGTAGGTCATAGGCCTTAATGGACAGTTAAGTACCCACGGTAATTATCACTACTCAACTTCTAATAAAATATAGCAACGAGAATAAATTTTACAGCTTATGAATTTTATTTATAAAGATTAAAAATACTATCCTATTATTAAATATTCACTGATTTAGAGTATTATTATTTTATTTCATACCGATTTATTTAGCATTATAATAATAGTTTAGTATTATTATTAATTCACAGTGCTCTGTAAAATTCAAGGTACTCTATTAATAAATTTTTCTTCAGGTTGTACAGTACGCTAATCAACATAATAATAGTGCAACCAATAATAAATAAATAATATATATATATATATATATATATATATATATATATATATATATATATATATATATATATATATATATATATATATATATATATATATATATATATATATATATATATATATATATATATATATAGGAACCAAAATGGAAGCATCGACTGGAGAATAAAATTCTTAAACTCAGAGCAGACGTGAGCAGTTTGAAAAACCTTAACAAAAAGAAGCTGAAAAACACGAATATCCGAAATAACTTCATAAAGAGTTATAATACTGGAACACGACCTATTGATGAAGTATTTGAGGAAGTGAAGCAAAAAATAGTTGTAGTTGCAGCTAAAATAAGAAGCTACAGTGCACGCATTGAACAGTACAAGCAAAATTCGATGTCTCGCGCAAATCAGCACCAGTTTTACAAGAAAATTGATTGCTGCAGGAATGATAACCTTAAAGAAAATATAAATATAAATACCAGAGACAAAGAAAATACACAAAAGTTGTGGAAAAACCTATGGGACAACCCGAAGAGGCACAATAACAAGGAAAAATGGATTGAACAAATTAAGAACGAATCTCAAGAACGAAAAATGGACCAATTGAAAATAACAACTGAAATGGTTCAAAAGCAACCTAAAAAAATAAACAATTGGCCAACATCCGGAAAGGATGAATTACATGGCTACTGATTGAAATATCTAACAGGCTTTCATGAGAGACTTGCTGACCAATTTTATGATGTTTTAGAAGGAAAGAGCAAAGAAGAGTGGCTCACAGTAGGGTAAACGTTATTGATTATAAAGGATAAAGAAAAAGGGTACAAAACCCAGAAAACTTCTGACCAATAACCTGCCTGCCAACAACTTTTAAGCTACTCACAGGCATACTAGCTGATAAAATATACAGCTATCTTAAAGCAAATTCTCTTTTCCCAATTGAACAAAAAGGTAATATCAAAAATTCAAGAAGCACAAATGACCAATTGCTAATTGATAAAATGATTCTGAAAAATTTCAAATATAGAAAAACCAACCTTCAGATGGCTTAAATAGATTATAAAAAAGCGTTTGATTCGGTGCCTCATAGTTGGATTTTAAAATGCACAGAAATATTCGGAATTAGCGAAAACGCACAAAAATTTGGAATCTAGCATGAAAAACTGGAAAACAACGTTAGTTTTGAATAGAGAACAAACTGGAGAGGTAAACATAAAAAGCGGTATCTTTCAAGGAAACTCATTACTCCTATATTCTTTATATTGTCATTTATCCCCTTAACTAGAATTTTAAATAAAACTGCTCATGGTTATCAAACTGCGCAAAAGAGTGCAAAGATATATCACCTTTTATGCATGGACAATCTGAAGTTGTATGCAAAATCAGAGAATATACTCGGATCATTGCTAAACACTGTGCACATATTCAGTCAAGATATATCAATATATTATTCCAGCAAGATATTCCTCTTGCTGGAATAACAAGAGGAAAGTTTGAAGATCTGATTGAAATCGACCTGCTCAATGGTGAAATAATCAAGGCAATAAAATTCGAAGACAGCTACAAATATTTGGGTATTTTAGAAGCGCCACAAATTCTGCACAAAAAGATCAAAGAAAGAACTAGAGCAGAATACATAAGAAGACCAAGAAAACTCCTTAAGGCAATGCTTAATGCTGGAAATTTGATAAAAGCAATTAATACCTGGGCCATACCTGTTCTGAGATATTCAGCAGGCATTGTTGAATGGACTCAGATAGAGGTAGAAGATTTAGACCGAAAAATTCGAAAATTAATGACAGTACACCATGCCCTCAAACCTCGCAGTGACGTTGATAGGCTCTATCTATGACGCAAAAAAAGGAAGTAGAGGATTATTACAAATGAAGCAAGTTATTGAATAAGAAAAACGAAATTTCAATGATTATCTGCATCAAACAACGGAAAATATGTCTAATTGATGTAAGAAATGAGGATTTATTTAAACCAACCAAGTACCTTCACAGCATAGAGGACAGCGCTGACAGCAACTTGACCTGGCAATGGTTTAGAAATGGAGCACTAAAGAAAGAAACAGAATCGGTAATTTTTGCATCACAAGAACATGCCATTAAAACTAACATTATGAAGTCAAAAATACCAAAAATCCAAGAAGACAGTAAATGTAGATTGTGCAAAGAAAAGGAAGAAACGGTAGACCCCATTATAAGTGGGTGCAGCAAAATCGCACAAATTGAGTACCGTATAAGGCATGATAGCGTAGTTAAGATAATCCACTGGCATTTATGTAAAGAGAATGGGTTTGGAGTTTGTATGGGTTTATAAAGACTATTGAAAGTATAAAGTTCTCTAAAAAGGTTGAGAATGAAAAAGTTAAATACTCTGGGATTTCAAAATCCAGACTGACAAAAGCTTGGAATGTAATACCCCCGATATCACAGTGGTTGAAAAAAGTGAAAACAAGGGTGTTCAGTTTATCGAAATATCAGTGCCAGGAGATAGTCGGATTGACCACAAATAAATTGAAAAAATTACAAAATATTGCGATTGCAAGTCGAAGTTGAACGAATCTGGCAAAAGAAAACGAAAGTTGTTCCGATAATAATAGGTGCTTTAGGCGCCATCCTTAAAACATTGAAAAAACATCTAGAAGCACTCGAGTGATGGATTAACTCGAGTTAATCCATCGAGTGGAATTTGTTCGGCACAACTTTCATTTTCAGAAAGTATTTCCACAACTCATAGGCCATTGGTTAGGGCTCGAATTAGTGAAATATAAACAGCCTTTTCTTAATACTGATTTGATGAATATTATATATATAATGGATAAAGCTCTGATCACTAAGAATAGTGATCAGAACTTTATCCATCTTTACAACGAGTTGCCCTTGAACTACGTTCAGGGGCAAACTTAATTGTATATATATATATATATATATATATATACAGGGTGTTCGGGATAAATTTGACAGTTTCGTAAGGAAAAAGAAAATCTTCTTTGTATCTATTAAATTTAATGAATTGACAAAAAAACATTACAGGCAGAGTTAATTACAATACTATCAACAAGATTTACTCAAACTAACCACCATTGGCATCGATCACAGCTTCAATTCTGCTTCGGAACCTCGAACAAGCTGATGCTACAGTCTCCCTGGGAAGGGCCGCAAAAACTGTTTTAATTTTATCCATTAACTGGGCTTTTGTATTACTGGAAGTGCGATTGGTGTCTTTTTCAACTGCGCCCCATACAAAATAATCCATGGGGTTAAGGTCTGGGGAGTTTGGAGGCCAAACATTTGGACTGGTGAAGTCGTAGAAATTTTCAGACAACCATTTTTGACTTTTCCCAGAGGTGTGGCAAGGGACCGAATCCTGCTGCCATACATACGGCCTACCATTGCCTACCCTTGTTATCCAGAGCTTGACTACAGTTAGCAACTCCACGAACAAAGCCCGAATTCCAATGCCAGGGTTCTTCAACACCTGTTCCTGCAGATTTGCGAGGAATTCTGCTGTACGAACGCAATCAGATCGTCTGCTAGGGATCTTTCTTCTTGCTACATCCTCGTAGTCACCATTGCAAGTCTCTAGTTCATGCCTGATTGTTTTTACTGTATTCAGGGAGCATTGGGCAGCAGTCGTAATATCCTTATTTTGATGGCGGGCACGAATCATCATGATACAAGTTATTCTCTTCCATGATTCAGGTGGGTTCCAGCTATCCATCCTTTCTGACATCTTGTATGTGAATGAAGAAGGGTCCAAACTTTTAAATGAAGAGAAGTGTGTGTTAATACATGTAACTTACGGAAAAATATAATTAATTATAAATATGTCAAATTTATCCCGAACACCCTGTATATATATATATATATACCAAGGTTTTTAGTAATACAGAGCCTTATCAACTTTAATACAAGGTGAAAACAAAAAAGGTTGAAACCGGTCTTGGTAGTGACCCCCCCACCCATAATGTATAACAGTATACATGTCTTAGTGAGATGTGTTTTACATTATGGGAAATACCAAGAATAGTGATCAGAGCTTTAACAATCTTTACAACGAGTTGCCCTTGTGTTGGATTACCTTTAGACTTGAACTACGTTCAGGCGCAAACTTAATTGTTTTGCTTACTTGGGAGAAGGAGTAAAAAAACCAAGTTTATAAAATTACTTGGTATCCTTAATATATATTATACGCAAGGTAAAACATTTTTCATATATATATATATATATAAAATATATATATATATAACTCATTTTATGTATATAAATATTATATATATACTCACCGTATCGGACATTTCTACCAGCTTCGTAAAGAAATACAGCCACACTATGAAGTTTCCCTGAAAATATCAAATAAGTTCTAATATTATACAATATATTTCATGTTAAGTTTTAATTCTTAACTACCACTTCCATTTCTATCTTTTATCGTGAAGATAAAGGGAGATAATTATCTTATGAATTTGGTTTTCTTTTGAATTATGAATTTCTTATGAATTTCTTTTGAAATTATGAAGCGTCATTCCGTTGTTGGTGAGAACAGTTAGAACTGAGGGAAGTTATTTAGTTTTTATGGGGACAGTAGGTCTCACCAAAACAGTAAATATATAAATAGTCATGACCCTAGAGAAATGTATTCTGAAACCAAAAATAAACTACTTTTAATGTAAATGATATTCAATTGTTTGGCACCATGTAAATATGAGTGCAAGCGATATTTTCTACATTATTAGAATTAGTTCTGAATAACCTTTATCATTTGAAATAGCAGATTTTCATCTCTTATCACTATACAAACTTGTTCCAGCAAACCAAATCACTTGAAGTCAACTAGGTAATTGTGCATTGTGCATTTAATGAGTTACACGCATTTATAGCCGGTATGAATTGCAGGAATACGAGGGGTGCTGAAAAGATCTTATTTATTTTTTTTCGTATGGGGTTCCGACCTTTCCTCCTAAAGAGGAATTAAGTATGCATTTGATGACTGTAGATCCGTATGTGTTCACTTAGCCGGTTTGCCTCTTCTGGAGGACGAAAATCGTAAGTTTTCGGATGAAAAAGAAACCCCTACCTTTTAGTCGAAAGAGACTAGATAAAGGTTTCTCACATCTTGGGCGGGAATCGAGCTTCGTCTATACCGAATGAGCGACGGAGATAGCTCATTCGGTATAGACGGTATTATCGGTATAAACTGGAGGAATACAAAAGGAGGCGCTGAAAAGTCCTGATAAACACCTAGAATAAAAATGATACTACAAAAACTCCTCTCATATACCCTAAAAGGAAAACAACAACTTATTACAATACGATAAACATAGGGGTTAAAGGATTTTAAGATGTACTCTATCTTCTGGTTATGTTAGTTGCTATAATACGAGTTTTGTTTCGTTTATGTGTGTGTTTATCAGAACTTATCAGTTCCCTCCCCCCTCGTATGATGCTCCCAATTGAATCCAACTGTGTCTAGGTGAAATGGCTGCGAGAAGAGAGCTGATGGAGTTTGAAAGAGGCGACGTGAGAGGATGCCATTTTTGCTGGCATTCTGTTCGCCAAATTGTTCACAGACTGGACCATTCCAGGTTAACAGTGATTGATAGCATACTGAGAAGGAAGCGTGGGGAAGTGCAAGTGCTTCCCGCAGTTTTTGCTGACCACACTCACCGCAAGTGACCATAGGATGCTACGAACGATAATATGTAAAAACAGCAATTCATCGGCTGATACTTTAAATGGGGAGTTCAGGCCATCGACAGTAAGACGAATCTGGACAAATAAACAAATATTGGGGTGAAGAATCAAATTATACATTTGATTCTTCACCCCAATTCGCCACTACCTAGAGACTCATCAGTTAAACAGCGAACACAAATATGGATTGGTCTCAATTTCCCATTGATAGCTATCGTACGCTTATGGAAAACACGTTCCGTAGAACTGTTGCAGTCATCGCAGCGAAAGAAAGTCCTACATTATTTAAATTAAGGGGATATTAAATCCCACATTATTTCAAAGCCGAATAAGAAACTCAAAGATTGGCTTTGTTCGCCTTTGAAATAATGTGGGATTTAATATCCCCTTAATTTAAATAATGTTACATCGCCGAAGTGAAGCCTATTGGCTCTTTATTTAAGCAAAAGTCCTACATTTGTTTTTAAAAGTGAGTATCATAGCTGATTATTAATCACACTATGGTGTGCGTTGACTTCTTTCAAAGCAGCGAATATATACATTGAATGTTATACATTTGATTCTTCTCCACTACCTACAGACTCACTAGTTAAACAGCGAACAAAAATATGGATTCCTTCGTTCATCCATAGATGATCGCATAGTTTACAACACTCAGCTATGGACATGTGTCTTGGAAAGTTTCGGATAAAACTTGTACAGTTACTCTTAACATTTGCATAGCTTTTCCTTTGTCAGACATTGACGCCTGTTAAACAAATTGTCATCTTTTGGTCTAAAGCCGCCGTCTCTAACAAGTTAGAGAGGGCGGCTAGTCATTCACTGTAGGTCATGATTGATGGCATCCTCCCTCTTTGTGATTCTCTAGCAATGGAGATGTTCAGGGCTGTCTCTTATCTCAATTACTGGAAACTGAGAGCAAGTGACCTACTCTCAATCGACTAATTCCGTACACAATGCAGTCGATAACACTTTTCATTCATTCGGAGACCTTGTGGTGCTCAGATAGACAGAATAGGCCCCAAAATCATCCACAACGACTCATTTAAACTGTGATCTACGAGCACGTACTATCCCCTTCAATGAAGCTCGGATAATTTCGTTATCTTCGGTATCACCAACAGACAGTCTTGCTTTTTCTCTAGTAAAAGACATATCAGCTTATTTACTTTTACTCTCAGTAAGGCACAAATCAAAGTCACATCTTTCTCTGCTTAGTTTACGCTTAACTCTAAAAGATTCCTGGCATAAACCCATCACATTACATCACATCAATAGTCTCTTATGGATTCAAAAAAACTAGGCATGCCTTTCATTCAAGATACTGTTTTACTCCCAAATAACGCTTAACTCTAAACATATCAGAAAGATTTCTAAAATAATTGATGCTATTCAGAGGAGAGCAGTTTTTCAAAGATTCTCTCTCTCTCTCTCTCTTTCTCTCTCTCTCTCTCTCTTATAGATTCACTTCAACCTCTATTTCGCAATGCAGTGTTTCAGAACTGTGTCTATTCTTTACGTAATTCGATGTTCATTAGCGTTCATTACTTAACCGGCAACCCTCAACCCCCACTTTCTCTTGCACTTGTGAATACAAGAATGCCCGCTGCTCTATCTGCTTTACTGTCCAACTGCAAACACACCGAACTTGCTTCTCCTCTTCCTCTTTTTTCCATATACATCAGTCGTCTGGAAGAGCCTTCCTCACGAAGCAAACAAATCTGCAGTTCTTTAAAAAAATGCCAATAACCCTTGCCTGTACCCTATCACCCTATACATAGCACTAATGTGTTTATAGGTTCTTGACCTCTCCTATATTGTGTGTGTGTGTGTGTGTGTGTGTGTGTGTGTGTGTGTGTGTGTGTGTGTGTGTGTGTGTGTGTGTGTGTGTGTGTGTGTGTGTGTGTGTGTGTGTGTGCTGGCTGTTTAGAAAATTACAAGCGAAGCAACTAGGCCTAGGAAGTCAAGGTTTTATGCCATATAATGTTAATTCCATATATTGGCTAGTGGTTAACCATTTTGCGAAATGAAACTTACTTTCCTGGATGTGCCACTGAAATTTACGAATGAGTAAATCAACTTGAATTCAAAAGCCTTTATAAAAGTTTCTCGTTTTTTGGATGAGAAAAATTCCAGGTTTTCATTCAGAAACATTCATGACTCGTCTTTCTCACTAATTTGTGATGGTGTCACAACAGCAGAATGTGATACAAATAGTAATATAATTAGTTTAACGCTTTTCTCTACAATTTACTATTCATTTTAAATAGATACGTACCCTTTCGATTCCTAAAGGATGTTTCATATCAATTGGTGCACAGAAAAAATGCTTTTGGACCATAGAAAAAATATTTAAACACTGAAAAAAATTAAGGCAAAATATTACTTTTATTCATAACAATCACATACAGAATTTGTTTTCATTTATAATTCTTAGAAAAGAAATAATAAACTCAACATTAAATAATGATGTTATTCGATTTAAAATAACGAAAAAATTACGTATATTATTTCTGGGAAAACTCTCATGTTACTCCTCTTAATAAACTATTATAATTACGGCTACTTTGCCTACTTCAGTTTATGAGTGCCCCTGTTTAAATGTCATTGGCTATTTACTCAAGAATTCTTAGGGCATTGTAGATGTAAATGTACCAAAAAGTATATGTAGCATAAGGAAGAGAAACTTACACATACCTTTTTCTGGGTGTTGCAGCTTTTCTTCTTTCTGCGATGTCGAAAAACTACTCAGTGTGTGTGTGGGGGGGGGGGGGGTAGGCAATTTGGGAGAATTAAGTAAGAAATACCCGTTTTTTTTTTCAGTAATATATATAAAAACATATATATTATATTATTATGTTATATAGGGTAGGGAAAAGGTGAAAGGGTTGATTTTTTATATATGGAGGGGAAGGGGAAAAGGGGGTTGACGGGGTGCGGTCCGTTTCGACTATTCTTGGTCGTCATCTGAACACATTGGGAAAGTGGATGCTATGTAAGGTAGGGTAGGTGCTTCTGTTTTTGAAGTGTTGGAGGGTAGGTGCTTCTGTCAAAAACAGAAGCACCTACCCGACCTGACATAGCAGTTAAATGAATTAACCTGTTCTAAGATCTTGTTATCTATTACTATTTTAGTTCTTGCTCGACCGTGTCCTTTAAAGGCCATAGTTTTTGATTTTTCCGTTGATATTATCATACCATAATCTTTGGATATCTCATTTAGATCTAAAATAGCTTCTGTAAGTTATCTTCAGAATGTGAAATTATTTGGTGATCGGAAAAAAGGAGAATGTTTAAGTTCACTGTAGGAAAAAGTGTAATTCCTTGATGTAAATTTTTTATTCCATTTTATTATTATTTTATTTAAGTAGATATTAAAAAGTGTTGCTGAGAGAGGATATCCCTGTCGAATCCATTGGTTTATCTCTCTCGTATAATGATAGCTTGTGATTTAATCTTATTTGTAACTGATTATTTTCATATATACTTGTGATAGCTTTTAGGATATTATTTGGTATTTGGTCTTTTAATAATTAAATAATATGTCAAATGCTTTTTCAAAGTCAACAAATGCAATATGTGTTTCTAAATTGTATTCTCTTCTTTTCTCTATTATTAATTTTAGGCAAAAGTCCGGATCTATACATGATCGTCCTTTTCTAAATCCATTCTGTACTTCTAAAATAAAGTTTTCGGAATATTTCGTTAGTTTGCTATTTACGATTCTGCTATATATTTTGTAACAGGAATTTAGTATACTGATACCTCTATACTTTTTAGGGTGCTCTCTATTACCGTTTTTTAAAGGTAGGAATCACAAATGCTTTTTTCCATTCTATTGGGAGATACTAGTTGAATAAATTTTATTGAAAAATAACAAGAGTCTTCCTTTGAATCTTGTTTCTGCGTATTTATATTGTTCTGAACCTAGCTTATCTTCACCATATGATTTTCCTTGTTGTTTCTTTCAGGCTGATTTCTAATTCTTCTTTAGTTATTTCCTTTTCATTTTCGTTTGTTTGCCAGTTGTCTTTTTTAAAATATTTGTCTGTCCACAATTCTGTGTAGTAATTTAGAAATTCTTCTAATTCAATTCGGTGTTTAATTTTATGTTTCCTTTGGTATCTGCATTTAATTCTTTCAAAATCTTAATATACATTGGGTCTTATTTTATATAAATCCTGTTCTAAATTTTAAATAAATTTGTTTGTCAGAAAAAGACATGATTCTCCATGTCTTTTTCTGACTTCTCTTTTAGCTATGGCTCTTATTCTTTTATATTCTATTTCATCTTCTAATCTTCTACTGCTTAACCATTTGTGATAGGCTTCTTTTTTCTTTTTGATTATTTTTTGGTTGTATCATCCCAGATGTTCAGTTTTTTCCTTTTATTGAATTTTTTGGTCTTTCCTAAGTTTTCATTTGCTGCTGCATTTAGTATCGTTTTTATATTAAGCCATTCTCTTTCTATTTCTTCATTTTGTTTTATTTTATCTAGATATTGGTTAATTTTTTGTTCATATAGCCATTGTACATTTGTGTCATTCAATAGTCTAGTTTTATAAACGAATGTTTCATTCCATTTAGGTGGTATCGTAATTTTATTTTAACAAAGAAGTGGTCACTGCTTATTTCATATCCTGTAAACTCTAACATCTAGTGAAAATTTTGATGTCTTTTCATTTAAAAATAATAATCTAATATTGATTTCCATACTCTTGCTGCCCAAGTATATTTATGCATGTCTTTATGTTTATAGAAGGAATTCATTATTTTTAGGTTATTATAAACTACAAAATCATTCAATTTTTTGCCATTCCTGTTTAGAGTATGTACTCCATGTATTCCTATATTATTATTAGTTTTCGTGTTTCCAATTTTTGCATTTAAGTCTCCTGCAAAAATTACGTAATCATTTTTATTTATTTTATTATATATGTTTTGTAGCTGATTATAAAAATCAATATTATCCTGTTCTCTTCCCCCTTCTGGGGCATATAAACCAATTATTATTAAATAGCTTCTATCTATTTTTATTCTAGCTTCTATTATTCTTTAATCCCATATTTCATAATATCTTAACTGTCTTGAAAGGGAGTTATGAATCCAAATCATGACCCCTGCTTGTGCTCTTTGGTCTCTGTCGACTCCACTGTATATCACATTAAAATTTGGTTCTCATAGTTCCTTTTAATTTCTTTTTTGTTCCAGTGATTACTGCTATTTTAAAATTTCTTTCATTTAATAGTTGGTCTAATTCTATTTATTTATATGCTATTCCTCTTACATTCCAGTTTGCTGTGTGTATTATATTTTGTTTCCATTTTTGTTTTACCTTTTCCATTCCAGGGTCGTTTTCCATACATTCAATCCGATTATCTTTTTCTGTCAGCTTACTAGTAGAATTATGCTCTCCATGATTACCCCTTATGGCCCTGTTGGTCCATGTGTCCTTATTCAGTATATTCGGACCACCCCACCATACACACACACACATACACACATGGTGGGCTCTCCATCCTCTGGGTGAGTTCCTCACTCAGGGGACATGCTCTCTAGGGGTTACAGGGCCCCCCCGAGAGATACTTTTAAGATGTTACTTTTAAGATGGTATAATGCTTAAGCATTTTTAATAATCATATTCAGTGTGTTCTGTGTAATTACCGTAAAAATAAATAATGCTTTAACGTTAAATTTTCGTTAGTTATCCAAACGAAAATTTAGAGCAATTATACGAACAAACATTTTTGAATAAATTTCTTTTTTGCCGAGATGGAAAAGTGTTTTTCATTTAGACAAAAATTCAAATTAAAAATCTTAAATCTTCTTATTGAAATAAATGCGATTTTAAAACTTTTAAAGCTTCACCCCTCTTGTCATGACTGCAAAGCAATGATATACCAGAGAAGGAAACGTTTTACATGTAAATGTCAGCAAATACTTTCAGTTAACTGAGCAGAAGACACATAAAATATTTTGATGGAAATTATGACTTAAAAGAATGAATGAAATTTTCCTGCAAGTAAGAATGAAATGTAATCAGAAATGATGAATGAATTTAACTCCAGCTTTTCAAGAATGAGTTATAACTACATGTCCCACTCTAGACTTCTTCTTACACGATTTTTTTTCAGATTTTCAAGTGCCGAAAACTGTTGAAGTATCCTTGGATTTCTTAACCATGATTTGAGGCTCAATCTCTATGGCTACAAGTATACTCTGTGTTTAAATTGAGTGTGTTTTATTCTGTCTGGTTTGCCTACATTCAGGTTGAAAAACTCGAGTTTCTGGGAGAAAAACACAGCCTCCTCCGTATGATATCGGCTAAATTTCCACCTTAGCCACTAAACTGCATCTGAAACCTGGTCTTTCAACTGAAGGGCATCACGAACCCGACTGACCTATGCATTCTCTTTCCCATTCCCCACAATTAAAAGATACTCTAACTTCAAACCTGAAGTTCCCACAGAGTTCTTAAAGTTTAATTTCACCTCACAGTGGGGCCACACTATTCTTGACGTTTTCGGATGCAGCTTACCAGTTGACGCGGCTTTGGAACTTTTATAGAACCCACTTTCAGCTTCACTGGAAAGCTCTAAGAATCCAGTTAAAAAAATTCGAGATTCCATATCGAAGTTCTAGTTAAGATAAATATTACTTGGAATTGCCACAGTTAATAATAATAATAATAATAATAATAATAATAATAATAATAATAATAATAATAATAATAATAATAATAATAATAATAATAATAATAATAAAACCAACTGGCTAGAAGAACATACGCAGTTAACACGCATAATAAACTGGCTCTGAATAGAGATAATTACATGTAGAAGGATAGCAGTGTCAAGCATTGGGAAGAATGGAGACTCTTGGTCAAACTATAAAACTGCTTTGTTAAATCGAAAAAAATCTCAATCAGAGGCTTCAGCTAGAAGAAAAATGTTTTCCAGAAACAAAATAAAAAAAAAAGAAAAACCCTGTCCAATCTATACATGTTTTCTACAAAATGGCACAAAATGAGAAACTAAAAATATTTCTACATCTGACTTAAAGAAATATATGATTAAAGATGATTAAATATATTAATTTCTTCAAGGACATCAATAACAACAAAAATCTGAAGGTGAGGAACCTGTTTGATAACAGGTGCGAAGATTTTCGTGATGCAAACTGGGATGTTTCTTGTTGAAAAACAAGTAAACTGACTAGAAAGCACACCCAGTAATTTGGTCGAAGCGATCAAAGAACTGACTGTATTATACTGACCTTGGTTGCTTCATAATCAAAAACAGCTCAAGATGATCTTGTTTTCCTTTAGTACAGTTTTCTCCAACCTGTGATTCGTTAACCACTCGTAGCCTTGAGGAGTTTGAATGAGATCTTCAAAGTAATGTTTATCTGAATATAAAGACGAATGGACATGATTAAAAAAACTTTATTATAAGTTATCACTTAGTTTTTCTATTTCCTTACTCAGAATTCCTATATTTTTCTGAGAAAACGATTTTAATTGATAACATCATTCCTCGTCTCTAATCTCAGAAATATACCCACGTGTGCACTCTTGTAGTATTCCCAACACAATCCTCGACTGGACAACTGTAATTACCTCTTGCCCATGGGGAGACATATGTGAAAAGGCTATGTTACACTTCTGTCCTTGAGGTATAGCAGAAACAGAAATAAATATTTGTAACATGATTCAGGATTCCTTATAAATAGTCATTTTTCTATTTTTTTTACTCTGAATTCCTATATATTTTAATACTCTAAAAGAATGTTAGCAAATCAAATGACTGAAATCCGCAAATACCAAAAATACATTTAGGTGCATAATGTATACTACCCAAAGCTTAATCCACACCTTGTCAACTACACCTTCCACTTTTCGTGGAAGAAATGGACGAAACAAGTATGAAGTATCACTTCAAACAATATGAATTCCTGTAATTTTCATATGCAAAAGCTTTATTAAACAGCTTATGTGATCAACTGATCTAATGTCTATGGCTACATCATTTAGCACCATTATATTTCGAGGTGATCAAGTAACACAATTATCAATACATACCTTCACTTAATGCCTAAGTATCTTATTGGTTACTCTGTTAATATTTACTTACCATTTGATTTGACAATTTCATTGCCTGATACATGAGAATTTCTCTTTCTTTATTCTTTTTTTTAATAGAAATCAGGTAAAGGTTTGAAAAAATAACATAATTTCGTGTCAAATATAATATACTTTGTAGCCAACCGATAAACATTTTACAGTTGACTGAACCATGTTATCAAAATATTAATTGAGTTTGTAAAAAACGAAGAGTCATGCTTCCGGCAGACCATAAAGCCTTTGGCACAGGATCAGGGAAAGATGAAAGCTGATAAATTTAAAAAGTTTTTTTTTTATAAACAAATTGGCAGGAAATATACAGAATAAGGGGAATTATGGATGACTATTTTCAAATAATACGGAATACATCTTTAAACCTTCTGCACGCAATTCATTTCTAAAACGAAATTTTATAAATAGTACTTGAGAAATACTTACTTCACAAAAAATAAGCAGACTAATAATGGCTAGGACACAGTTGTAGACGAGCATCACATTTTTCAAATTGAAAGGTTTCTTGTTTTTCATTAGAACTTCACCCAGTCTGAACGCAAAAACTACATATATGACTGCGATGGCAAATATTGTCTTCGTATTTTCAATCAGTGGCCAAGCAGCCATGGTTTTATCTGAAAAAAAAAAAATGAGAATATAAAACACCCAACATTATTCACTGAAAAAGATGTTAATTTTATATTTAATAAGAACACTATAGCCGAGAATTATAAAAAAAAAGCATCGCGACTGTCCTAATCGAGTACAAAGTTATCAATCTCTACATTTTATGCAGGATGTAACTAAATACATACTCCGTTTTGGTCACAAGTTGTTTCAAATATAAAAATAGTTGTGCACTGTAGTGAATAATTGCACAACGTAGTCATAGACACTTCCGTGGATCATTTTCAGAATATATCAATTACCATTATTATCATCATCAGAGTATAGCATTACCATCCTTCTAAGATGAATTCTAAAATGAATCATTATCATCAAATTCAAGTACCATCAGAAATCTTGCATTTTTTTAGTCATTCCATCTGCAAGCTGACACATATGTTTTATTTATAAATCATGAATTATGATCATTCGTGGGATTTATGGATTATAATGAATTATATATTCCATCTGAATTATCAGAAATTAATCACCTTAATTATAACAGATTTCATTCGTGTGTGAAACACTTCATGGAACTGTAAGTTCTAAATTAATTAAAGTAAATTTAGAGTAATATTCACTTACCTGGTTTGCCAAATATTGATTCCATATCTAATAATCGCAGGATACTTCAGTGAGGTCCTAATATATGAAAATAATAATTAGCAATAACGACTGGTACTATTAAAATGCATTTCCTCTGAGTAGAAGTAATAACAAGATTATTTGTGAAGAATTAAAACAACTCAAATCTTAAAAAAAGAAAATCCAGCCAGTTAGTATTACCATTATACTGTATCTACTTTTAGTATTAAATAATATGACTAGAAGCAGAGGTTTGGCCAAATTAAATAAACACTGCAAAACAGAGCTAATAGTCTTGCTGGCATCAGAGCGAACTGTATCACACATATGCACCCTCTGTCCAAAAAGAAACCGAAGAAACTAGTAGCTCCACCTGTTGTATCTTTTTCTTGTCGAAAGAGGCAACCGTCATTAGTGTTTTGTCAACTGTTTATGATATTTGTTGCATTAGAAGCTGAGTTATAGTACCAAGAGTGACAGTGCGTTTTGACGAACGGTCGGTCGTCACGATATTGATGCCGCACGCGACGAATTCTCGCTATGAATCGCTTCAAAACTTGGAGATAAAATTCACCATTGACAGTTTGGCCAGGTGGAAGGAATTCTTTCTGGATAATGCCCTTGGAATTGTAGAAACAAATCAGCATAGTCTTTACTTTTGACTTCTCAAAGCGACTTTTTTTTCGGATACCCATCTTCTGGTGTTCTCCACTCAGCACTTTATTTCGGGCTCATGCTCAAAACACCACGTTTCATCACCAATAACGATCGTTTCAAGGAAGTTTGAGTCCTTACGAGAGATTTTAATGAGGTCCTTGCAGTGTTCGATTAGATACATTTTTTGGTCGTCGGTCAACTTATGGGGAACAAATCGCGAATTCAATTTACGAAGGCCCAAACTCTCTGTCAAAATGTTGTGAACAGTTGATTTTGGAATCCCCAATTCATCTTCAATAATTCTCACGGACGATGTCGGGTTTTCTTTGATAAAAGCACGCACGTTTTGGATGTTAACTTCGCTCAGTCAGTTTTTGGTCGTCCGGCTTTTCGTCGTCCTCAAGCGTCTGACGACCACATTGAAATCTCTTAAACCACTCGAAAACATGAGTACGGGATAAACATTAATCACCGTATGCTTTTTGAAGCATTTGATATGTTTCGGTAAAACGTTTACCAGGTTTAACTCAAAAGTCAATCGCATAAATCAAAAGCCAATTTTGAAATCAGGAGTGATTACGCTTCCTTCATAATGTGGCTTATGCAGGTGATGATAAGGTGATAAATAGCGTACACCGTAGTGTTGGCATGTGATCTCATCCTCCCAAAGTTCATCACCGTACACTTAGCCACGTTAAATTAGTATTGATTTACCTTTGCGAATAACTCCAGCATATTTAAGTCACCCGGCAAGATATCTATATCACATTCATTGACTATTTCTCTTCCCAATTTTCCATCATTAGCAAACAAGTGGATATTTCCAATCAAATAATTTACAATGGCATTACTGTAAGAATTAAACGACAACAGAAGACTGTCGTATTTTGTTGTTTAATACCGTTAGTCACCGGTCTTCCCTTGAATCAACTACTCCATAAACCTCTCTTTGCTATCTCTCCATCAGCCACCCTCTTATTCAAATCACCAGCTTTGGATCCAATACCATTTGCTCCAATTTATGCAACAGAGTTCCGTGTGGAATTTTATAAAACGCCTTTGTAAAGTCCAGCAGTATCACCGAGCAAGAAGTTATTTTATCCAAATCCACGGTTAATGTATTATAGAAAGTAAGTAATTTACTAATAGCCTCCGTATATCAGTCGGTATAGACGAAGCAATTTGGTCGGAAAGACCTGGGTTCGATTCCAGTCCAAGACTTAAGGCCTTTATCTGGTCTCTTTCGACTAAAAGTGAGTTAGTGGTCTCGTACGGAGGTAGGGGATTTTTCACCCGGAAACTAGGGTTTTTCGTCCCATGAACAGGCAAACCAGCCCGTGAACACATTGGCCGGTTTCCCTTGAAGACATAGGACATACCGGGAGGCAGAGGGACAACTATCTTATCCTCAAGACGGTCGCGGTTGTAAAATCCACAGCTAAAGAACCTCATTGGTTCATAAAAAGCTTAAGACATGAGTAATTTACTAAGGGAAGACGTACCTGGCACAAAATCATGTTGTCCTTTATATCATATTCCTGTCCGTCTATTATTGAATTTCAGTTTTAATCAATTTATCGAAAACGTTAGTCACCAATCATATAATGATTGGCCAATAATGACTACTCCTGTTTTGGAGCTTCCCCTATGTAATGGAATTAGTTTCCACCTCTTTCCACTCTATTGGAATTTTACCAGTACTGAGGCTTAAATTAAACAGCTTGGTCAGAAGATGCGCTAATTCTCTTACACATTCTCATAACACATGAGCTAGTATGCCATCTAATTGTACGGCAGTGTTAGCATTAAGGTTCTGCAATACTAATCACATATTTTTCTTCCATTTCTTGTCTTTCATCATTCAGTAACACATTAGGCATTTTAACATCAAAACCAAGATGGTACACTTTTGCAAAATTATCACTTATTAATTCAACTATTTGATTTGCTTCTGTTACTTCCCTACCATCAACACTTTTAAAAGTTATCCTTCGATAGATATGCTCCTTTTACTTACCGCATACCGAAATAACACCATAGGATTTCTTTTGGACTTATCAGCTAGCTTCCTCTCATATTTATCTTCGCCCTTCCTTACTATACGGGTCACACTCTTTGCCTGTACTGGCAGTACAAGTTACAGGCAAATGCTCATGGGTATGTCGATCAACTCTTCTTCATAGTTCACACCATTTTCTTTAACTGCAACTCCTGCTTAATAATGTTATTCATTTAACTTACTCCTACTTGATATATCCTCTTGACTCTGGGTATACACTCTGATACTTGTACCTTCTACTTCTTAGGCCTACTGGTGTTACAAATCTATCTTAAGCCCTTCTAAGTCGCACCCGTCCCGAGGATTAGGTGACCAGCCCTATGCCTCCTGGTATATTCTATGGCTGTAGCTGCGTGTGTTCACAGGGTCGGTTTGCCTGCTTGCGGGAGAAAAAAACCTCCAGATGAACTGTGGAGAAACACCCTGCTGTCCATGCCCAACACCGGCTAACTTGGCTATGTCTGAGAAATATCCTTAAGCTCCTCACGTCGGCAAAGGGAATCGAAACTAGGACACTCCTTTCCCAGGCAAATGGTTGCAAAGCACGTGGCCACTAGGCTAAACCGCGCGTTTGTTACTGCCTTCGTTAAACACCCACGATGACCTTTGGTTGGAAAGACCTGGTATGATTCACGTCTAGGGCGGGAAGAACCTTTATCTGGACTTTTCAACTGAAGGTGAGTTAGCCTGTCTCATACAGAGGTAGGGTTTTTTTCACCCGTTTTTTTTTTTGTTCCTCAGAACAGGCAAACCGGCCACTAAAATACACGCAATTAATATACATAATACACGGGCCTGATAGTCCTTGAGTTGCTTCGCCGTAAATCTAAAATAAACCAAACTAAACCTTAAACACACTTTGGCGATCTCCTGCGCACCATCGTAATCTCTCCCCTTCAAATTCTCATGCCATATCTCTGCTACAAGCTTAGATATGGCAGGATTAAATTGGTTACTATGTTTTCCGATGCTGTTACCAGATCCAACACTTCGAATCTCTTGTCCCTTCCATTACATGCTTTGTCAAGTAATTATCTCTTAACAACTGTATAAATTCAATATCCTTTCTTCCTTCCTTGTGACCATTCCTTCTCCTAATCTATCCCCCCATAGTTAAAATCCCCCATAATAATTACTCGACCTGCACTCATTATGCAAATTTGCCGATGCACACCATCTACATTATCCCTTATACCCCCTGGATTATAGCAGCAACCAATTGCATATTTCATCCTGTTGATATCTATCTGACACCAAAGAGCCTCAAATGAACTACCCTCTGCATACCTGTCCTGTTAGGGCACTTATACTCTTTTCGGCTTCTAATCTTCGTCTATATTTAGTAAAAACCTCCTCCGCTCTGTCCTCTCTATAAATACTGTATTCTTTGCATTCGCTCCCTATAACTATATCATTCTTAGTCAATCAAGTCTCACTAATTCCTATAATTTTTCGCCAAGCTGTACTAATGCCAAAAATTTATCCCACTTATTCCGAATACTCCTGGCATTAGTGTATATAAGCGCTCCAATACTCTTGTCCTCTAAATAAATTTCCTGTGCAAGTGAATTACTCCATCCATTCTGTACAAAACTCTATGTTTTTTCAATCAGTGTTCTACATGCTACTCTCCCAGTCCGTTTATGTGCAAACTATCGCTTTAAAAAATTCCTTCCTTTTATCAAAATTATCCCAGACATTCATACAATGTATACATAGTTTTATTTCTTTACAAAAGTTTTTACAAAATCTTGACAACATTCCATTTTCTATAATCGCTATTCTATGTAATTCATCACTGTCTAATCTTGGTAAAACACACCCAAGATCCTTCCAAGCCCACTCTTTCCATTCTTTCCTATCATCAAATCTTTCTTGTCCTCTCTCACAGAAAATATTTCGATACCTAGATGAATTGTTCACACTACTACAATAACTACAATAATCTCATGCACACGCACTTAATTCATTACTAAATAATCTATCATTCTCATTCATTATCATTCTCAATCCTCACACATTTTCTATTCACTAAAAGATATTTGAATGCTAGAAGATAAGCTATACAAATTGGTCAGTTCAAAATTATAAATTCTATTCCAGTCATTTCCTTTTTCCCAGGAGAACTTGTACAGCAGAATTTACTTCACATGCCTTTATTAGTTACGTTGGGATATAGTTATATAAAGAAAACATGCTTTTTATGAGACTGATCTCACTTAAATGTGAAGTCTTAATGCTCGATTAAACTAAAAACAGTAGAGAAACCATTTATATCATCATATATACCACACGAACACTTTGGTGTTTATATGAGTCAAATAACACAGGCAAAACATTAGACATATTAGATGTGAAATGGTCTGCATAATCTTTCATGGCTTCCTTGGCATCAGTTGTAACAGATGATATCATAGATACATAGGATGATGAAGATGTTAAGTACTTTGCAATAACATGCGTTATAACTGCAGAAGAAACGGTAAAATCTGGTGACTTTTCAAAACTAGAAAGTGAACGATGATTGTAATTGGGACCGAAGGTTTTGGCTGGCAAGTGAGTATTAATTGAAGCATCAGAAACTGGAAAGGACAATCAACTGATATGTAGAGATTCATCTGATTGTCTCCAGCTGCCTTTCATAGATTTCGGGGTTTTGATGGGTTTTTCTACTCCAAGCATTGATGTTTATTCCTGATTGCATTTTTTGAGTGTTTTCCACCGCTCTGCTGTCACTACTTGTTTCACTTGCCGTCATAATATTTTACCATATTTATTTTCGTTGTTTTTACCAGTCTTCCTATGATCTTTGCTTCACTGTGCTTCGCTCTCTTACATTTTCTTTATATTCTCTAAGAGCACAAGTTGTGTTACTTGGTGGGAACCTTCGGTACGCTTTATTCTTTTCCTTGACAGTCTAACTTTCTGAGTCCACCATGAAGTTCTGATTTTGTTTTTAATCTTGCAGAAAACCTCACCTCACTACACGCCTCTCTGGCTGAATCAGTGAATGATTTCTTGAGGATTGTCATTGAATCTTCAAGGATTGGTTCCAGTTTTCAAACTCTCATTTTTTTCTTGAATAATGCTTGAGTACTTTAGTGGGCAGCTATCTCTGAAAACTATTCAACTTTGACCATATTAAAAACTTTCTCATACTATCTTATTTATAAAATGAATTTCAATTGAATTCTGCTCACAACTAAATAGGGATCACTTTCAATTTCAAATCCGCTTCTAAACCAGCTGGAAAATATGCTGTCAACAGTAACATAATAATTGAGATGTTTCTTATTTCTTGCATTTGCTCTCCTTGTGAAATTTTGCATGTAAGCAATTAGTAGGCAATATACCTTCGGCTCATAGCGTAGTTGCGTTAACCTTAATTCAAAACCGATATATGCTTGGTCGATTTGTTTCAAAACTTAAGTTATCGCCTACCCCTTCACTTATTATTATATCAATAGGATCAAGATATTCAACTCAATTTAAAAAGCAAAATTTCAATTTTCCAATTAAAATGGAAAATTGGAATCGAACTCGATTTTAGAAACATTACAAACACTTTTCAATTAAATTTTACTTTCACGAAAAACCTTAAGCTATTTAAAAATAAAGACAACTTACAGAAATTGACGGCAGTTTTGTTCCCTTTGTCAAGCCACAGTTAGTGTGAATAACAGAATAAAGAATTTGAGATAACTGCTTTCGCCGAACTTGCTTATGTAAACAGGTTTTCCGTAGTACGTAATGCCAAAGGAAAATTATAAAAACAAATCGTGTATGGAACTGAAATAGAGAGAGTAATTTATTAAAGGAAGTGACAGTTAAATTACATTAATCGTTTAATGATATAAATCAACTTAAGGAAAAATTAATATCTGTGACTTAAATATTAGTCTTCACGTTATTTCCTAATATGAGCATTTCATAAAACAAAGAAAGTTTAAAATTAATATGTAGTGGGAATACTAGAGACCCCCGTAGCTCAGTCAGTATAGACGAAGTCCTTTGGTTGGAAAAACCTGGGTTCAATTCCCGCCGTGACTCTTTCGACTAAAGGTAAGTTAGCCAGTCTCATGCAGGAGGTTTTTCACGAAATGTTCAGAATTTTCTCACGAAAAATAGAGAACGAAGAAGTGTGTGGTAACGCTAAGCGGTGTGTGTACAAGTGGTGATAGATAAGAAAGAAATCTGTATATTAATTAATTAACGGGGATTGGACGTATTCCTTAGGAAAAAGGAAATTGAAAAAAAAATGTTCAGAAGACATAGTCAGACGAAAGAGAAGGGGTTGGATGAGAAGTAATTTTCATATTTTGGAGCGGAACTGAGAATGAGGTGGTTCGCCTGCAGCGTTTGAGAGTTATTAAAATTAGAATAATGATGATGATGGCCGGTAGGTGGTATAGCACCGATGAAAATGTCTACAGAACAGTATGAGGAAGTGGAAGAAATAGAGTGCATATTCAAAATGATTAGAAGTCATTTTTAAGTGGACTGCCCTCATCTGGTTAGCATATAAATTCTTAAATCAATTTCATTTTTTATGTGGGAATAGGATCGCAAGGTTTGTTTGATTACTAAATTATAGAGTATTAAGAGCACAGGCAAGATATCGTGCAAGGAAAGACAACAATTTTTCTCGAAGGTGAAGTATACGTGCGATGTGTCTGTACAGCAAAGAATAGAGGTGTAGCATAACTCTGTCCAAGAATAGAAATCTGATCTTGAACGACGTTGTTTTCTATATATCATCAGAAGTACGAGTAGGAACTTGACATGAAAATTCCTTACAAGAGAAGAGATATTATAACTTTACATTCTTTATACAAATGCGAAGTCTGCAAATCGTTTAGCTGGGAATGCTGGTGCGGTTCTCATTATGGAAGTTCTCAACATTTCATCAAGGTTGGGTTAACCGGGATTACGTACAACGCCATTTTAAAAGTGATAATAAAGTGATATGAAGGCGCAGACCAATATGTAAGAATTATTCAAGGGGAATTAAG